>NC_139000.1:2254700-2931575 GCF_964374135.1 Grampus griseus
GCTGGGTTGTATTAAACTCTTCCACGAACGGGGGAACCTTGTGTGTGTGGGGGTGGGGGGACAAGAGCGGCGGAGACCCCGGCCCCGCGGCAGCTTCCCTCACCCTCCGCCACTGGGTCCACCCAGCGGCCAGCCTGGTGACCAGAGGGAAGCCAGGCTTGTCCAGGGCAGCGGTGAGGCTCCCAGGCCCCTCTTTGCTGGAGCCTGACCCTAAACAAGGCCAGTCTGGTCTCTCACGCTCTCCCCACACCCACACCCTCAGGCCCGCTTCCCTGAACTGCCTGCAGTGCCCCGGCCGCCAGGCTCTGCGTCCTCCCCTTCTCCCCCTTGTTCTTTCTCTGCCACCCTTCAGATGCCTCAGAAGACCCTTCAGACATGGCCTCCGCCAGGGCACCTCCCTGGTCCATAGGCTGGGAGTCCCTATAGCCCCTGTGCTTGCCCCCTGGGAGCCCCTGTCAGCCTGTTTTAAAATAAATAATACCTTTACTTGTTTGTACCCTTCCCCCAGCTCACCTGGGCGAGAACTAGGTTCTTATCTCTGTTATAGTCCCAGTTTCTAGATGAGGGCTTGGAGCACAGAGCTTATCCAGTGAATGTTTGATGCAGAGAGGGGTGGGGAGGGAAGGTTAGATGGATTAATAAACGGATGGATGATGGAGGAATGGGTGGAGGGAGAGATGAATGGGTAGAGGGGGTGATGGCTGGATGGATACATGAGAGAAAGGACGGACAGATGAATGGATGGATAAATAGATGAATCAATGGATGGATGAAGGGCTAGAGGGAGGGAGGGATCGGAGGAGGGATGAATGGATGCAGGGATGGCCAGAGGAACAGAGGGAAGGAAATGAGTGGAGGGATAATGGATGGAGGGAGGGAGGGGGAAGAGGCTGGAGGGAAAGAGGAGTGGTCAGTGACAAGGCGACAGGAAGCCACCTGCCACCAGCACAGGAGAGGGGAGATAGAAGGGGAGGAGAGGGGAGATAGAAAGGGAGGAGAGGGGAGATAGAAAGGGAGGAGAGGGGAGGTAGAAAGGGAGGAGAGGGGAGGTAGAAAGGGAGGAGAGGGGAGGTAGAAAGGGAGGAGAGGAGAGAGGGCAGGGGGCGCACAGCTCCCCTCTCCCCCACCGCCTCCTCTGGCAGAGGTGTCTCCAGGGCTCCCTGGGAGGTTCTGAGGGCCAGGGATCAATGTCCTCTGAGACTGGCACCCAGGGCACATTTGGGAGCATGCGAACATTCAGAGGTTCCCAGAAACACCTGGGGCCCAGAACATGGCAAAAGCCAGACTGGCCGCACCATGCAGGATGGGCTTGGGCATCAATGAGAAGCCCTGCTCCCAAGGCAAAGGGGGTCGGGACCCTCGGGTTATGCCTGTGCTACTTCACTTCATTCTCAGGCCACCCAAAACCTCCAGTCATGAGGAGTCCCATTTCACAGATGAGGCCACTGACGCTCAGGGCAATGAAGGAACCTACAAGTGTTGGGCTTCACAGCCAGGTCCGTGCACCACCCACTTGGTGCCTGGGGCCGTCTACTCACCTGGATCCCTTCAATGCGCTCGGTGACGACGTAGGCATGGTGCATGGCTACCAGCGGGACCTTGACGCCAGCCATCCGGCCCACGGCGCCTGCCCACACTCCTGCAGGCAGAGCAGACAGTTGAGCTCTGCTGGCACCTGGCGGGGGCCAGCCAGCTGGGCGCCTCTGCAGGCCTGTCTGCCATGGCAGTGACTCCCCAGGTCACGCCTGGGCCGCCACCCCTAAGTAAGGCCAGGTTTAGGGAGCAGCCGGGGTGGCCACTTGGGAGCCCAGAAGAAACGTGTTCCCACCTGCACAATTGACCACGCAGGGTGTCTGGATGGAGCCGTGCTCTGTCTCCACAGCCTCGACCCGCCGCACCCCAAAATCATCCGTCCGCACACTGATGCCGGTGACTGGGCAGTTCTCGATGACCTGAGAGCGAGAAGAGCTGCTTCCAAAGCCATGTGGGCGCTCTGAGCACTGACCACCTACCCTCTCCTACCTCCAGCCCAGGCGGTACCCGGGACACCTGCTTCTGCTCAGGCAGGCTTCATGTGACCCCACTGGGGAAATGGGGTGACCACAGGGTGGAAACTAACTCCACGTGTTCCTTGACTTGGAGAACTTGTCCCCCCAGACAGAGGCTTTTTTTGAGAAAAAGAAAAGAAAAGGAGGGCTCATTTGACGGACAGATGCTTGCGGTAAAAGGTCACATACAGTGCAGTTTGCTTCCAGTTGACTTACATATACATCTTCATAGAAAAGTACTTGCAGTAAAACTACAATGTCAACATTGGTTACCTCTGGGTGATCCTCATTTCTTCTGTCTTGCTTATTTGTCTTTTCTAATCTTTCCTACAACTATGTGTGTATTCGAGACAAAAGAAGATAAAATTTACAAGAAGAGATTTGGGGCGGGTTCACTCTTCCAGCAGGGCCAGACCTCGGGGAAGGGAGGAGAGCTGACCTGGGGGACAAACCTGAGGGCGGCCGGCCTCTGCAGGATCGGATTAGAGGCTCAGGTCCTATGTGGAGCAGAGAGAACGGCACGTGTTCTCTTGCCTTCTGGTCTTGGGGTTCTTAGGCAGGAGGGGTGGGCTGGGAGCAGGGGACCCAGGGCCGGAAGGCCATTGTACCTGTGCTCCGCGGGCAGTGGCGGCCCTGGTGAGGGCAGTACAGGTGCCGGCGGGGTCCATGGTGCCGTCATGAGGCACGTACAGGGTCCCGTAGAGGTCATCCACATTCATCAGCGGATACAGGGCCTTGGTCTCTGCCGGGCTCAGCACGTGGGACTCCACGCCATAGGCCTTGCCCAACTGGGGGACCCAGAGGAAAGTACTTGAGCCCTCGGGGAGCAGACCCCCTTGGCCACTCTCCTCCCCATCTGGGCCTCCAAGGGTCAGTTCAGACCCTGTGTCCCCCAGGAACCCTTAGCCGGCCACCGTGCCCCAGCGGCCCCCGTCCCTCGGGCCAGCTCCGAGGAAGAGTAAGGAGCCCGGGTAGCGCTCGGAAGCAGGCTCTGGGGCCCTCCCGCCTCCCCCATCCAGCTCTAACATGAGCCATGTGACGTGGGGCAAGTTGCTAACGTCACCTGGGGGAATGGGGGTGATAATGGTTTACGGGGTTGACACCTTTAAAGAGCTTAGACCAGTCCCTGGCATATAAGGATCTACTGTATAACATAAATAAAAATAATCCCCGTAGGTCTGATAGTTTGAGCTTCAACCAGGTTTGACGGTCAGACCAGCTCCCCAGACGAGAGACCGCTGCAGTCCTCTGTCCCAGGCCCCGGACTGTGTGACAGACCACACCCCCGGCTCATTTGATTGGCCCAAGGGCAGCCAATCAAATGCCCCCAGGCATCCATCCATCGGGAAAGGCTCCGCCCAACTAGAGATGAGCTGAGCCAATCAGCTTCTCTCTCCGAGCAGTGGGAATGAAAAGCTGCAGAGGCCTCGCTCAGCACTTGAGCTGAAAGGTTGCCTGGGCACCTTTGGAGCCTCCATGGCAGCTGATGAGTGAGCAAGGCGGCGGGGGGGGGGGGGGGGGGGGGGGAGAGGTGGGGGGGGGAGAGGTGGGGGGAGTAGGCAGAGTGAGGCCACCTCCTAACCCCAGAGACCCAGCCCGTTCTAATGAAGCCAGGTGCCGCTGCTTCCGCCTGGGCAGAGGCACGCGGCATCCCTGTGACAATGTACCCCTGCTACCCACACAGGCCTCTCTGCTCGCTGGGCCCTGAGCCGCTCTTCAGTTGGTGCTCAATAAGGAATGACCTGCTGGAGGAGCCAGTCTCAGCCACGCCCTGGAATTTGGGGTCCGGGCCTGGCTGCCCTGGGTGAAGAATCAACTCTCCACCCCAGCAGAGGGCCTTCCACAGCGGAAGGCTTTCTCTGCCGTCTCGCCCACAGTGGCGTTCCCTCAGCCCCGCCAGCGGTGCCGGGAGAAGGGTGGTCCTTCCTCCTGGGGACTGCAGTCTCTCATCATGCATCCTGACTCCTGTGAGCACCGTGCATGCCGATGACTCCCGGTTATCGGGCCTCTCCTGCCTCGAGGCTCGGCAAACGGTGCTGCGCAACGCAACGGTCCCATTTTAAAGGCGAGGATGCCGAGGCTCGGAGGCAACGCCGCTTGGCCCAGGTGGCCCGACCAGCAAGGGCAGCACCAGGGCTTGAACCCAGATCTGTCGGGGCTCCTTCCCTGTGCTACGCTGCCCCACCCACCACCGGCAGGGGGGCACACACCAACACGAGCCGCTCACTCGCCCGGGCGGGAGTGCACCCAGGACATGAGTCCCCGCCCCGGCAGGGGTGCACCCACCGACATGAGCCTCTTGTACTCATCCAGACGCTGCCGGTTGGACGCGATGAACAGGCCCCCGTTCTGGATCCAGCCCGTGTGCAGCCCCGTCTCCTCCCCCAGGTCGCGGCTCACCACGCGCCTCGTGTGGCCCAGAAGCTCCACCTCCACGTCGCTAGGCCGCAGCTGCCACAGCAGGCCTGACGGGGGAGGGGCGGGGCGCCGTCAGCCCCAGCACTGCAGTGCGGCACCCCGGCTCCTCCCAGCAGGCCCGGGCTCCTGAAGACCAGGCAGTGGGCGGGGAGCGTCTCTGCAGGCCATGGAGAGCCCCGAGCGGCTGATGAGCAGGAAGTGACGGGGTCAAAGCTGAGTTCCAGGACGTCGCCCTGGGGCAGCTCAGAGCGTGACGATACCCAAGGCTGCCATTTATGGAGCACCTCCTGTGTACTGAGCCTATCACTGGGTGACAGAGCGGTCCTGGGAGGCAGGCGTGACTATTTTATAGTGAAATTAAGGCAGCACCAAACGGTTCTGTGCCCAGGATCACAGGACGGGTGATGATGGGGCCGGGACCCCAACCCAGGACTGACTGAGGTCCAAAGGCAGCCCCTTCACCAGCAAAGCTGCTCCCTTCCAAGCAGAGTCTGGGGAGCGGGGGGGCCGGGGGAGAGGTAGCGGTGGGGGAGAGGCTGTGTGGGCCCAGCCGAGACAGGACGGTGGATAGGCAGGGGCAGTGGCGTGCAGGGCCGGCTGTGTCAGCTCTCAAGACACGTGATGCCTGAACCTCTTCCCAGCTCCACATCCAGCAACATCAGGCTCACATTGGCCAAAGTGGGAGTGTTTTCCCCACAGAGCCTGGCAAACTCAACGCAGGGTTAAGGCAAAGGTTGGCTGCCCTGGGGACGTGCGCACAGTAGGTGCTTTTACTGTATGCCCACTGGCTAGCTGGCTGAGAACCATGGTGCCCACGGAGGACATCCCCGATGGCCCCTTCCCCGTCCATCCTCTGCACCCCGTGGACGGCGCTCACCCTGGGTAGCTCCGTCCAGGGAAGGGGCTTCTGCTCTTTGAATACACAGCTGCCTGGGCTCCCAGCTCTGGTCTCTGCTCTGCCCTCCAGGATCCCCCAGTCAGTGTCTGCTCCCTCCTCCCCTCCGCAGCTCTTCAGAGACTCAGGGGGCCCGCAGGCTCACCTCAGAAGGACCCCACGTCTTTTCCCCATGTCCTCCCCCTCCAGCTCAGCTGCCTCTAACAGGCCTCCGGCTGCCAACCCAGAGCTGGCCCCTGGCTGAATCCAGTCCCTCCCGCCCCCACGTGCACCCAGGCCCCTACCCGCCGTGTGCCAGGTGGTCCCGGAGGTCAGCCGCTCCCGTTCCAGTAGCACCGCCCCGCTCACGCCCAGCTTGGCCAGGTGGTAGAGGGTCTGGCAGCCCAAGCTGCCCCCGCCGATGACCACCACATTGGCTGTGCTGGGCAGGGGCCGGCTTGGGCCCTGGGCGCCTGCCCGGGGGTCCCGGGCCTCTTTCAGGGTCTGCTGGTAGGGCACACTCTTCTCAGGGCTGGGCCGGGCCCCGCTGCTCAGGAGTCGCAGCCCCAGGCCCTGGGCAGGGCTCCGGCGAGGACAGGTGGCGGCCACACGCAGGGCTCGGCTCAGCAAGGCCATGGGGACTCGGCTCGAGCACCGCAGGGAGCTGGGGAGGGAATCGGGGCTGCCTGGGGCACAGAGGCTCTGTGCAAGCGAGCCCCAGGGCCCCTGTGCTGTCACCCTCCGGCCGTCCTCCTGCCACCCACCCACGTCACGTGTGCACCTGTGCCATTTGTCCACGTGTACTGAGGGCCTCGTACGCTACAGGCTCTGGCTGGGCCCAGGGGAGACCACGGTGGGGGCAGAAGGAGGGCAGTGTGCGTGGCGGGGCAGGGCTGCAGGGCCACAGGGTGGGTGGCGGAGAGCCTGGGGCAGGGACACCCAACCCTCCAGCCTGTACCCAACACGCCCTCCGGGGCAACTCCCGTCTCAGCCCCAGACAGAAGTTATTTCTGCCACGTTGACTCCACAGCCCTTTGGGACCCGAGGCAGAAGGTGAGCAACGCAGCGGCGTCCAGGCCCCCGGCTCCCTCGGGCCATCTCGAATCCAGGTAGGGACTCGGAGGATGGGCAACCAGCCTCCCTCCTGCTCGGTGACCTCCCAGTAGCCTGCAGGGCTCACCTTGCATCCCTCCCCGGTCAGAAGAGCCTCATAATTCGAAGAAGAAAACTGTGACGGGGCCCCACCTTCTAAGGAGACAGGATGCAGCAGAGGTGTCTCCCCGGAGGCGAGGAACACAGGGGAAAGGACGCCTCAGAGAGGCTCCTGGGCCCAGTCGTGGGATCAGCAGGAAAAGTAAGAGGGGTTTGGCTGTGGCCGAGGGACTGAGGTGGGTCCCGCACCTACGTTAATAGCCGTGATTGGTATCACTTAGCCAGTTAATTAAGACCACTTCCATTTCCAAGCATGTGTCACACGGCAAGCCGGGAACCCGCGTTCTCTCTGCTCGGAAGTCAAGATGACTGTTGTCCCCATTTCACGGAGGGGGGAGACTGAGGCCCAAGGAAGCCCGCCAAGGTGACCAAGGCCACAGGGCCGCCGTGTGGCCAAGCCTGCTGGCTGTCCTGCCCCCTCCCGAACTCCCAGTCCGCAGACATCTCGGGGCCTGGTCTGGGGGAGGAGAGGCTGGGGGGGGACCCACTGCCACACCCTTTCCCGCCCTCACAGGTGGGCACTGCCCACCGCACCCCCTCCGCTCCCCCGCAGGCACCCGGGCTCTCAGGTTGGTCAGGGCTGCCCTGCCCTCACCACAGAGACCCCCCCCCAGGGGGTAGGGGCAGAGGAGGGAGCAGGCAGGGGTGAGTTGAGGGGCTTCGGGGTGGGGGGTTGGAGGCTGGGGCCGGGCACCCCAGTCCCTCCGTCAGCTCTGCCCTGCTTCAGGCGCCCTGGGCACGGGGAGGTGCAGCCCAGCTCGTGTCTGCACTTACCTTTCCTCCTTGGAGTTCCTTAACCCTCCAGGAGCCGCCAACAGTGAGGACCTACTGTCAGAAACTCAGCGTCACGTGGGTGCCCGGGAAGCCTTTCCAAGGCCAGGCATCTGCCCACCCCCTGCCCCGCCCCCTCCTCCTGGCCTCTGACCCAGACTCCTTCTTCCCTCCCCCTGTGCCAACGCGGGGGCTGCCATGGGCTGCCACGTGCCCCTTCCCGGTGCATGGCCAGTCCCGTTCTCCCACCCAGGCTGGGGGTAGAGGGGGCACGGCCCCAGCAGGGGCAGCCCGGTGCCCTCCCGCCAGGGCAGCTGCTTCCACATTGATCTGCACTTCTGCCCCCTCCAACTCTCTCCCACCCGAGTCTGCAGCCTGACCATTCATTGCCAGGTTCGGGGTCAGACAGACCGGGTTGGCCTCGTGCTGTTAAGCGGGGCGGCCCAGAGAAGCCCTCCCCGCAGGCGGTAGGATGACGGGCCCGGGGGTGGGGGGAGGGAGGGAAGGTCCAGGCACAGGCCTCAGCGGGAGAACAAGGGCTGGGAGGGTGCCCAGGCCCCCTGGCCTCCCCCAGAGTGTCCCATGGTCGTGCCCAGCCAGCTCTGGGCCTGTTCCCACCCCGCCAGCCCAGGGAAGGGCCTGGGCCCTGCCCTCCCGAGGGCTGTACCTCCGGCCGGCCACTGCCCCTGGGCCCCGAGTGGCCTGCCAGTGCCGGGCCCAGTGGCTGCAGCAGTGCCGTCACCTCCTTCCTCCCCAGCAACAGCCAGGCGGGAACCCGGGGCCAACCCCGCCCCCACCCCCCGCTGGCCCCGCCCCTGGAGGCGCTGCCAGCCCCCATCCCACCCCCACCCTTGGCTGGGGCAGGATGCACCGCCCACGGCCAGGCTTCTAGGAGGCGGGCCGGGCACAGCCAAGCGGACGGTTCTGAGGGCAGCAGCGCCAGGGCAGGGGACCTCTCCCCCTCCTCCCTAAAACAGGGGTCACAGGGTTCTGCAGGTGAACCCGTGCACCCCTACCTGCCTGTGCCCGCCATGCTCCCCGTGCCAGAAGGGAGCTTAGCACGGCCAGGTGGGCAGAAAGTGCTGGGTCAGCAGCAGCGTCGTGCCGGGGCTGGGCTGCTTGGTGGGGTGATCCAGGGCCTTAGCACAGAGCTGCCTGTCCAGCCTCAGCTGCTCACCCCCAGGGAAGGGGCGCTCACTGCCCTCGGAGGCAGGTCAGGAAGTCTGGGTTGCCCGCACCACCAGCACTGGACAGCGCTCCTGACCTGTCTGCCCTCCAGAGCTCCCAGATCCTTCTGTTTCTGGGCGAGACATCCGTGAGCCTCTGGCTTTTCCACTTCACAGCGACCAGCTTCCCAGGGCAGGGATGCCTGCCTCCATTTGACTGTTGGGGGCACCAGGGCCCAGAGAGGGGAGCCAGCTTGCCTTGGGTCACACAGCAAGCTAGTGGGGGAGCCAGACCAAGCCTGCAGTCAGACAGACGGAGTGGGGCCTCAAGCTAGGTCTAGGGCGTCTGGTTTGTGCTCAGGCAGAAGATACCCAGAGGAGACGTCCAGAGGAAATCTGGAACGAGTAAGTACGTCCACCTCTGAATGTGCAAGGAATCAGAATAGGTGCTGATGTAAAATAGGACCTCCTCCTCCCACTGGGTCAAAGAAAGTATTTAAATTTCTGTCAGTGAACAAAATAGTAATGCCAGCTGCTAATACAGGGAGTGACGGAGGCACGATACTGTGATTAATACAGACAAACAAATATGTGTGTACTTATTCCCACTGAGCTGTCCAACTGTCTTACTGCCAATTTGTCTGCCCTCTACATTTACTGAGCACCTACTGTATGCAAAGAACTGCAGGGAGACCCAGAGGCAACTATGACCCATTCCCTGCCCTTGAGGGCCTCAGGGTCCAGGAAGAAGATGGAGGCAGGGAGGGGCAAGGCGACCACGAGGCTGGCTGTGTTGGGGGGTGGTCCTGAACAAGCTGTTCTTCTTTCCAGCAGAAACCCAGGAGGCCATCTCGGAGGAGGTGGCTGGGGGCTCTGGCCTATGTGCTGTCGCCATCATGGGGACAGAGACTGTCACTCACCCCCCCTTGGCCTCTCTGGAGGAAGGCTGGCTCCACCAGCACAAGGCTTCCCGGGGCAGTGCTGGGGTCCAGGGCAGAGAGGACAGCAGCCCGGTCACTCAGCAGATGGCAGGCTTGGCCTTGAAGCCCGAGGCAGGGGTGCCCTCCCTGGATGGGGTGAAGGACAGGTCAGAGAGGGCTAGGAAGGAGCATGACCATGTCCTCCTCAGACCCGTAGACACGAGATGCCCAGGCGAGGGACACAGTAGTCACTGCAGCCCCAGGACAGCAGCCGAGGCAGCCCAGACCTCTCTTGCCCTCTGCTCAAAGACAGGCAGCTGTTGCAAAATTGTCCCCAGCAAGCGGGCAGCACAGTCCCCCTAGACTTTGGACGAGGGGTGGTGGCTGGAGGCCTGGGCTTGCCTGTGGGTCAGCGTTGTAGGATTCGTCATCGATTGGGTGCTGCTTGGGTCTGGAAGAGGGCCAAGGTCAAGAGGTGGGCAGGCTCCAGCTAGGGGCCCTGGGCCAGGGTCCTGCTGCCAGGCTGCTGCGCCATCTGGGCTGGTCTCCCTTCAAGGAGCCTCTTTCCCCATCTGGGAAGCAGGGACTGGAACCCCCGGGCTGTCAGTTTCAGGGAATTTTTGTAAGTTTCTCTGCATGTTATTACCAGGCCTGAGACACCTCCTTCTGGCCCAGACTGGCCCTCTCCACAGCCCCGGCCAGCCCTCCACACCCACCTGCTGGCCAGGCTCCCAGGGCAGAGGGAGGCGTCTGCAGGCCGCCCTCTGACTGGGCAGACGTCCAGGGTGGAGCAAGGGGACTGGCCAGAGGAGGAGGTTCCTCCTCGGAGCTCTGCGTGTGGCCCTGCAGAGGAGGGACATTAAGTAACCAGCCAACAGTACCTGGCCACATCTGACCCAGCCACACCTGGTACCGGCCCCATTTGCCCCTGAGCCTTGCCCCAGGGCACACCTATGGGGGGGGCGTGAGGGGGGCCAGCAGTGTGCTGAGTGCTTCGTGTGTGTCATCTCAGGGGAGGGAGGAACACTGTTGCCCATTGTAGAGATGAGAAAAGCAAGACAGAACACAGCTAATGGGCACCAGACCCGGGCAATTCATGGACCAGGGAAGTTTCCAGAACAACTGTTGAGGGCTGCATTTGCACTGCCAAGATTTTATTTTTCCAATAAGAACCTTAAAAAAAAAAAATGACATCAACTCCCTGCCCATGCCTTCGTGAAGACAATGTTTTATTATCTGGGGGTAAGTGGTGGTCCTTCCAGAGAGGCAGGTGGGTGCCCCTCCCCCTAGACGCACATGCCGACGGCAGGTGAGGACGGCTGCGGGCTGCAGCCACCTGGGCCCTACCTCCACGCACACACAGCGGGGCCTTGAGGCTCCCACTTCACTCCGTCATTTCTTTCCAACGTTATTTGTGATGGAAACAAATGTAGGGCTGGAACTGGTCACTCCGGCCGCTGAGCCCGTGTGGGCGGGGCCAGCACCAAGATCCAGACAGCAGAGGAGAATGGGCCTTCCCAGGAAACATCGTCCCCTGGTGGCCACATGTGAGTATGACACCCCCGGGAACGCTGGACCCAGAGACTGGGGATGCAGCCCCCTGGACAGGGACTGTCCCCAAAAGGGGACCTGCAGACGGGCAGGGAGGTGGATCCCCACTGGGAGTGACAGCCTGGGCTCTGTCTGACTGTCCCGTTGTCCTCCACACGGAACACTCCCCTGGCAGGGAGCTTCCTTACTGAATACCGCCGGCTATCTCTGAGTGCTGTGTGAGTGTCCCCCTCTGCGACCGGGATGTGTCCACTTCTCCCCATAATTCTGTGTGTTTTTGCTTTATGTATTTTGAAGCTATGCTGTGAAGTGTATTAACCTCCAGGACTGTCATAGCTAATCGTTGTTAGCGAGCATCCTTCTGCAGTGGGGTGCCGCTAAACGTTTAACACTTGGCTCTCCAAGCGGGGAGCGCTGGCTGACTTCTGCCGTGTACATGCCCCCACCAGGGCCAATTTCAACCTGCCGATGAGAAGGACGCCACCGAACAGAGACCTGGGAAGAGGCTACACCCTCAGCTCCCACGAGCTGGCACCAGCCGGTTCCAGTGCGCCCACATAGGTTTTAGGTGCATGTGTGGGTTCTCTTTTTCTAGGGAAAGGAAAAGATCAAAACTAAATTGTTAAGGAAAATAAATTCATCAACTTGTGACTAAGGAACAGGAGTCTGAGTTAACCCACTAAGGGTTGTAAAACCTTCTCAGTAAAGCTCCCCAGTGCCACCCACCCAGAGCAGGGGGAACCAGCCACCCTAAGACAGCATCTGAGCCAGAGCCGTCATTTTAAAACCCTGTAATCTGTGCGCATTTAATACATTTGTAATTTTCTTGGAAAATTTGGAAAAATTACTTTTCCAACTTGGAAAAATTACTTTTTTAAAAAACAAACGGAGGCCACACACTTTATGTCTGAATATTTTATTTAATTTTGGCTCGTCGCGCAGCATGAGGGATCTTAGTTCCCCAACCGGGGATCAAACGCGTGCCCCCTGCAGCAGAAGCGCAGAGTCCTAACCACTGGACCGCCAGGGAATTCCAAAATGACATTTTAAATAGATAAGTTGAAAATGCTTAACGGAGACATAAAACTTTTGTTCAAGGAATCAATGTTTTGTTCCAGCCTGAAAGAAGGACTATGTGTGAAAAGAACAGCTACTTCCAGCCCTCTGCTTTTGCAATGCAAGCTATCAAGGTCACAAATTTTGGTTCAAGTTCAGCTTTAGTATTAGTCGACAAGTTTTGTTATGGAGTATTTTTTTTTAAATTTATTTTATTTTTGGCTGCGTTGGGACTTCGTTGCTGCGCGTGGGCTTTCTCTAGTTGCGGCGAGCGGGGGCTACTCTTCGTTGCGGTGCGCGGGCTTCTCACTGCGGCGGCTTCTCTTGTTGCGGAGCACGGGCTCTAGGCGCGTGGGCTTCAGTAGTTGTGGCTCAGATTAGACAGAATCAGAGAAAGAGTAGCCCCTCCTGCACCCCAGGATCTGCAGGGCAGGGCAGTGAGCATTCCCAGACAACTCCCATAAGCACTGGAACCCAAGGAGTTTGCTTGCACTTCTCCCTCTGACAAGGCCATTTTCTCCTGCTCCTACTATAAGAAGGTAGCCTTAGGGTAGGGGTGACGGTGTCATCCTCTGGAATGCAAACACACTGTGTCTCCGCCAGCAACACTGCCTTCTAGGCTCGCCTTGCAAACGTCTCCCAACAGTGCTTCTTCCTTGACCCACGCCATGTCATGCTGTGATGTCCAGTCTCAGCCCAGCTGTCCGATGGTCCCAAAGTTTGATGACAGGTCTAGAAGCTTCGTTTGTCTAACTGGCTTGGTTATTTTTCACGGTTCCTTGGCCATTACACACAGTTCCGATCCCTTTTAGGCTGATTTTAAGCACAATTATTTTGTAGTCTGCTTGTGGATCCAATGCAGTGGCCTGTGGTTTTTGCTACCCATTTCCTTGTTACCTATGCTTTGGGACAGTGAGTGTGTATTTCTTGGAACTTTCCCTCAGGGACTATTTGAGGCTGAAATTGAAAGCGGATTCTTCCAGAGATGATTTGCGTTTCCTTTTTCCGGGCACTCAGGCGTATCCACAACCTGTGATCCTGCTTTACGCTCTCAGCTCCTGGTTTTTCAGACCCGCAGGAAGTGCAAATTCAGGCGGCAACCTTCTTAGGTGCCAAGTTAGAGTTACACATGGTATGTGTTCCTAGGGCTGATGTAACAAAGGACCACAAACAACAGCGATTTATTCTCACAGTTCTGGAGGCCAGCAGTCCGAGATCAAGGTGTCAGCAGGGCCGGCCGCTTCTAAGGGCCCTAAAGGAGGACCTGCTTCCGTCTCACAGCCTGTTCTCCCTGTGTGCACATCTGTCTCTCTGTCCAAATTTCCCCTTTTTATAAGGATACCAGTCATATTGGATCAGGGCCCACGCTCGTGATCTCATCTCAACATGACTACACCTGCAAGGACCCTATTTCCAAATCTGGTCACTTTCACAGGTACTGGGACTTCATTGTATCTCTTTGGGAGGGATAGAGTTGGACCCATAACACGTCCTCAGGGAAGTTTTTGCTTCTCCCTCCACCCATTGTCAAGGTCCAAGAAAAAGAATTTTCTCTGCCGTCCATGATGGCTGTGGTGGCTACAGCCGTGGTGAGCTCCCAGTCATCTTGACGTGTAGAGTGAGGTCCACTGGGGTCCCAGCTTCAAGAAAGAGCTCACCTATTAGATTTGGTACTTTGGTGGGGGGCTGGGCTTTGTCCCCTCTCCTCCACACCCAGCCGGGCTCTATGAACTGGTGGTACTCAAGCTCTCACTAGGTTGGGCGAGGGAGTCAGCTGACCTCTCTGGACTCCTGCCTACACTCACCTTTTGGCTTCTGAGTGTTTCTTCTTCATTACCGGCTCACTGATGAAATCAGAAACACTTTCCCACCGCTTTTGTTGTGCTTACAAGAGAGACTGGTCAGAGTATCCAACGTACCGTTGTAGGCCGAATAATGGCCCCCCCCCCCAGAGACGGACGGCCACATCCTAATGTCCGGCACCTGTGACCACGTTACCTCTCACGGCAAGAGGGACTTTGCAGGTGTGATGACAGCGAAGGACCTTGAGATGGATTATGTGGGCGGGACCCATCTGATCACGTGTCCTTAAAAGTGGAGAACCTTTCCCAGCTGTGGTCAGAGGGAGACAGAGAGATGTGACCACAGAAGGGTCGGCTACACACCCTGCTGGCTTTGAAGACGGAAGAAGGGGTTATGGTCCAGGGAATGCAGACGGCTTCTAGAAGCCGGAAAGGCCAGGAACAGATTCTCCCCTAAAGCCTCCAGAAAGGAACAGCCCCGTGCAGCACCTTGATTTCAGCCCAGGGGGACCTGTGTGGGGCTCCTGTAACCCACGGAACCCTACGACGACAGCGTGTGCTGGTAATTTGTCATGGCAGCAACAGAAAGCCCATCTCCCCACCCACCGCCGGAAACAGACACCAAGCCTCTTCTTTTCAGGCAGCGCCCATCACCTCTACATGAGCTGTGATGAAATTGGACTATTTGCTCTTCCCTACCCTTCCTCTCTCATCTCCATCCAACTTTAGTTCGTTATCTCTTCTTTCTTAGTGTTTATCTTTATGCTGTTCAGCATACTTACACCTCTATTAGTTTTCAGGTTTCAAGACCAGGTCTTGACTTCTACCTGGAAAAGATGAGAAAACCAGTGCACCTATGCTGCCTCTCACCTCCTGTCTTTTTCTCTTCCCAGCGCTTTCCTGAAATCATTTTGACATTCGTTCTCTCTAAGGGACAGGGTTTAGAATCGTTATATTAGGTTCTGAAACCGAATCTTCACCTTGTCTGAGACGTGTTCCTGCAGATAGAGGTTCAACATCCCCCCGACCCTGCGGTGGAGGATTCCCCCTCCTCCGGCTCCAGGTTGGACCCCGGTCGTTTCTGTAAGCAGCGCTCCCACGCGGGACAGTCCCTGAGAGGCTGCGGGTGGGACGTGGCCTCCTTGCTGCCTCCCGTTTAGACGTCGTGAGCACGAAGCCTTGGGCGCACTGACGGGCGGAGGTCCAGGGCAAACCCAAGCTGTTCTCCCGGTTAAGGCACCTGATCTTTCGCTTGCTGCCCTATGGATTTTATTTTCTCTTTGAAGCCCAGGGTTAACTATTCTGTGTTAATTCATTCTTTTATTTCTGGAAAGTTTAAAAAAAACACATTGAAATATTTGTCCTGGTCCGTGATCGTGTTTCGATCCACGTGTGTTAGAGTTCCCTGGCCTGTGAGGACCTGTGGCTGATGCCGTGCGTGTTAGAATCCCAGGTCCCAACCCAACCCCAGCTGGCCCGAGAGCCTAGAGGCTGCCCTGGCGTTGGCTCCCGGGAGCTGCTCTGCTCCAGGTCTCTGCTCTCCGGGATGGGCCCCTTCTCTCAAGCTCAGCCTTGCATTCTGTGTCTTCCAGGGTGTTCCTGTCAGCAGTGGTGGAGTGGCGGGTAGAGGCGTCCACGTCACCTCAGCAAATGGGTTGTTTCCTTCTTTCACCCAAGAGTGTTTCTCAGACTCTGGACACAAGAGGCCTCCACGGTGGCCCTGCCCAAGGGGAGTCTGCGGTCGTCAGAATCAAGGGGCAGGACACTCAGTGCCCCTAAGAGCCCTCAGGCAGCCACCCTCAGAGACCGGGAGCACACGGCTCCCACCTGCTTCCCAGCGTCTGGGGTAACCTCAGGCGGGCAGGCCTGTCCTCGCTGGGCCTGCAGCCCGTCCACACGCAGGCCTGGGGCTTCCCACCCTTTTCCAGTCTGGGCCCCTCAGCGGGTGCTGCTGGTGCCCTCCCCAAGGGCCCCCAGCCCCATGTTCACCCGCAGCTGCCCCTCAGGCTGCCACAGCTCTCTGCTCCCCGGCCTGGAGCTTTCTCCAGGGCCGTCCAAGCTCAGGGCAGCTGAGTGCCGGCCCAGGGGCTGGTCAGCGAGGGTCTGGGCCTTTCCATCCCCTACGTGTGGACACGAGAATTCAGAACTAGAGGCTGGTTCTCGGGGAGGCGGTATGGGAACACCTGGCCTCTCGGGGGACTCAGGCCTGAGAGATTCTCAGAGAGGGGGCGGTCCGCCCATCTGGTTCTCGGGGCACCAGCTTAAGCCAGGCTCCGAGTCTCCCTCGGCCCTCACCGCCCCAAGGTGGGTCCCGTCCGGTCCCATCTCTGCAGTAACAAGACCCAACATTCTCCAGGCTGTGCACCCAGCCCAGGTCCTGCATCTGCAGCCCCCGGTGTGGCCAGGAGTGGCCACATGCCCAAGCCTGGGTAGGGAGAGTAAGGGGAAGCGCTGTGTCGGCTTCTGCATCTGCCCACAGCCTCGATGGCAGCAGCTCTGGCAGCCACCTTGGACCACGAGGTAACAATGAGGAAGGAAGCGCGTGCTGAAGATGAGGGGAGTCTGGGGTGTGGCGGGGGCCCCAAGCCACCCTGGGCTACCACCTCTGCACTGCTTCCCCGTAAGGGAGAAGGAAGTCTCTAACGCACTGTTCTGATTTCCTCTACCACAGGCCACAGAGTCACCCTCCGGAGAGATTATTTTTATCTCCAACACATATATATAAAGAAACATGCTCAGGAGGTGAAGGACATGCCCAAGTGGCAGGGCTGGGGTTTGAATCCCGTCCCAACAGAAGACAGTGACACCCGCCTCTGAGAGCTGCTGGAGGGGTCACAGGGCACTGCATAGGAAGCCCGTGACCTGGGCCGGTCTGGAGGTGCCTGGTCCGTGGCCCGGCGTCACTGTCGCCCAGACCCCCAGCGGGTGGCTGAGGCCGAGCCCCACCAAGGCCCATGTCTGACCCAGGCCACCGCCCCCTGGGCCGACAGTATCCGGACGGGGCAGACCCTTCTGGACACACAGGAATCCAGCCAGTCCCTCCTCCCCAGCATGAAAGGCCAGCCACTCCTGCATAAAAGAACTCAGGTTTATTTGTGGTAGAAACCGTGGTCTGAAAAAAACCTATTGGCAAATGTACAGTTTGCGTTCTGTTTGGGGTCCCCACCAGCTGCGGGACCCCCAGATCCCTGACCCGCATGCGTCGGGCTCCTAAGTGTTCACAGCTAATCTCAGGCCCCAGGTCCGAAGCCCCGCCAGAGGGCGTCCCATCTCCTGCTGCAACCACCCGCGTCCCAGCCTGTGCCCGGCCCTCCTCCCCTGCTGCTTCCTGCAGTGCAAAAACTAACCCAACCAAGACAAGCTCCCTAACACACAAAAACAAAGCAAAACAGTCACAAGAACCAGGGTTCTAAATTAGGTTTTCTCAGTGTCCTTTGTTATCACGACGCCTTGTTTCATGATGACCTCAAATATACATTATTTTCTTGCTATTATAAAATCTCTTCCTTATTATCCACAGATATATAATGGGAGTTTTGGAGGAAATAACTACCAACCTGTTTTTCCCTTAAAAAGCAAACAAGGCAAACCAAAACCAAAACAAAACGAAACAAGACCCTAAAACAACATCAGTAACAGAAACCAAAGCTTTTCCCACAACCGTAAACACGAAAGGCGCTGGCCGGCTGGTCTTCTCCCCTCCCGTCCCGGGCTCACAGCTGGGCCAGCTGCGCCGAGGTCACGTGCAAAGTGCTGGGTGCACCCTGACAAGGATTTGGGTCTGCTCTCTCCGTGGAAAATCCCTCCTTCCCCCGCTTTGCCCACCGCCCCCCAAATACAATCCTGTGACCCTCATTTCCCAAAAGCCTTTGCGGGCTGCCTTGTCTCTCCTGCCTGCACACGCCCTCTCAGACCCCTCCCTATCTCCTCCCCACGCCAGGATGCTGCTGTGTTGAGCTGAGGCTGGAGATCGCAAGGCTGACCTCAGAGGAACCCCAGGGTGCAGTGTGGCCACCAGCGCCCACCCCGGCAGGGGCCAGCCTTGGCAACGCCCGACCTCGTGCAGCTGACCGAAGGGAAAGGGGGACCCGCGAAGCCCACGCTGCACCCGTAGCTTTGGCACGGAACTCGGAGGGGACAGCGTCACTGGGTCCCAGGCGGCATCCGGGCGGAGAGAAGAGGGTCCGGCCAAGCCAGCCAGAGGTCAAGGGCCAGGCGGGGTGCGGAGGGCGAGCTCGGGGGTGGGGCTTCCCCAAGAGCACTGACCTCGGGCTGTGGCCGCAGGCCCTGTTTCGTGGGCTGCAAGAGCCCTTGGAAGGAAGACTTGCCGAGGGCTAGAACCGACATCTGTGCAAAGGCTGGGAAGACCCTCAGGGACCCCCCTGCAGGACACGGGACACCCAGAGGGCCCGCCTGCTTGGGGGCGGTGGCGGGGGGCCTCCTTCTGGAGAGGAAAGTGAACAGCAGAGACCAGGCCAGCGGAAAGCCCCCTCTGCTTCCCGCCCACGGGAGGGCTGGCAAACCATGTATCCACCCGGCAGCAGGACAGGACAGACACGCACCAAGGGCTCAGGGCAAAGGACAGTACCACTGACTGGGGAGCGGGGTCGGCAGCGTCAAGGTTCCCAAGGCTCCCCCCCCAGGGTCTCTGCACACCCCCGGTGCAGAGGGACAGCAGGGGGCCGGGGGGCCGCACAGGCCCCGGCGATGCTCCCTCCCTCTGTCCCCGAGCACAGCAGCCTGGCTCTGGGCCCTTCCGCCTCCCCCTGGGAGCAGCAGGGCGGAGGGTCCAGAGGCTGAGCAGAAGGGAC
The DNA here is from genome assembly GCF_964374135.1 of Grampus griseus. Lineage (NCBI taxonomy): Eukaryota > Metazoa > Chordata > Mammalia > Artiodactyla > Delphinidae > Grampus > Grampus griseus. Next base: position 2,273,330 of record NC_139000.1, read on the forward strand.
CAAGGGGAAGGTCCCCAGCCCTCCCTGGGACAGCATATGCCATTCAAACCTAAGCTCCTGCAGGCCATCTCGACAGGACAAGGGCAAGGTGAGCTCTGGCCTCAGCTGTCGCCCAGAGCCTGGCTCGGGACGCCGCAGGCGCTCCCTCTACTCGGCCCTCCGGTGGTGAAGCCAAGCAGGGCTGGCCCCGATCTCCTGTATGTACAAGCGGCGTACCCAGGACAGGCCACCAAGGGCAGGCTGATGGTGGGACGGATCACACGTAGGGTTCTCAACACCCTCCCCATCCCCACGGGCTGTTGAAGACTGGAAGGTTGGTGGGCATTTCCCCTCTGAGTCTCAGAGCTGGAGACAGGCTTCAGCACCGGAGCGACTCTTCCAAGAAAATCGGCGAGTCCTGTCCGCGTTCTTGCTGTCACTGGATGCCCTCTTCTTCCACGTACGTTGAAGGAAACCAGCCAATCTGAGAAAGACGACAGACTCACGTTAAGAGTGTGTGAAGGGTGAGGGCAAGTGGAGGTCTGTGGAGGTGGGCGATTCTTTAAGAGGCTGGCGTCCTAAGAAAGGCCCACCCCCCAAGAGAGGCCCTGGAGAAGAGGCAGAGAGCCTAGCGGAGCCGAGGCCCAGGAGCAGGGGTGACCCTGAAATGCACCAGCCCAGAGCGGTTCAAGGCGACCTGCCCGCCAGCTAACTGCCCGGCAGCAAAAAATTAAATCCTCTCTGGAGGAAAATAACATCATCCAGGGCCTCTATGGTCTTTTATATGCAAGCTCGGCATTTAATCAGGAACAAGTGACAGAAACTAAGAGAAAATGCAGACAGCAGAAACCAGTCTACAGGTCATCCAGGTATTGGGTCATCCATCAGGAAACGTAAGTGGCTCTAACCTGTCTGCTTCAGAAAACTGATGAAAAAGCAGAAAATTGTCCAGAGAACTGAAATCAGAAATCAAATGGAAATCCTAAAACTGAAAAATGTAATGACTGAAGTTCAGAGCAGATTAGACAAAGCAGAAAAGAAGACTAATAAACTGGAAGAGAAGTCAATAAAAAGTAATGAGATGGAAAACCAGAGAAAATGGATGAAACACACATAAAACAGTAAAAATATTCTGTGGGCCATGGTGAACAAGATCTACCATCCATGTGAACAGATCCCCAGGAGAAAAGAGAGAAAACGGAGCAGATACACTATCTGAAGAAATTTCCAAAACTGATGTAGGACATCAAACCACACATTCAAAAAAATCTCTGCAAATCTCATACAGAATGAATACAGAGAAAACCATACATAGGCACAGTATAGTAAAACTGATGAAAAACAAAGACTTTTTTCCCATGGAGCCCAGTGGGGAGTCGTGCAGACACCTCCTCCAAAGGAATCACCATAAGAACGCTGATGGACTTTTTCTACAGAAATGATGGAAGCCTGGTGACTATGGAATGACATCCTCGAAGTGCTGAAATAAAAGATCTGCCAGCCTAGACTTCTAAACCCAGTAAAAAATACCCTTCAAAAATGAACTCAATAAAATGGCTCACAAAAAGGAAGCAGGTCTCATTGGAGAGATGACTGATTGCTGGGGGAAAGTGACCAAGCGGAGAAGAGAAAGCTCTTCCTTACAGTAGAACTCCCACTAATAAGTGTATAAAAAAAGATAGAAAATCACTATTCTCCACCATGATAGAAATAACTGAATAGGCAAAATTCATCAATGAATGATAAAACTAGTAGGTGAAAGGTTGATGAGGAAGAGCCTGTTTATCTGATTTCAAAGTATTACCCTGCACATAACTTATCAATCACAGTAAATTCAGAGTGGAGAAACTTGTCAGACACCACCTTAACCAAGTGATCAGAGTTAATGTCACAAGAATGGGGCAAACGATAAACTTCTTGAAAGGACCCTACAGCCACTGAAAAAGAGAAAACATCCCCATCGTGGTGTTCCCACCAAAAAATACAACCTCAGTCTAATCACGAAGAAATATCAAAGAAACCTAAATTGAGGGGTAGTCTACAAAAATAACTGGCCCATACTCTCCACACTGTCAAAGTCACGTAAGACAGAGAAAAGCTGAAGAACTGTCCCAGATTAAAGAGAGTTGAGGGTCATGCCAAGTAAATGCAATTCATGATCTAGGACCAGGGGAAAATAACTGGAGAAGACACTATTGGGACAGTTGTGAAATCTGAATACAGACTGGGGAGTAGATAATTATAGCAAAGGGAAATGTCCTTGATCTTAAGAAATACACACTACAGTTCTTTAAGGGTAAAGCGCTATGATTTCTGCAACTGATTTCCAAATGGTTTAGAGAAAAATAAGTGTACACACACACACACTTACAGAGAGAGAGAGAGAGAGAGAGAGAATGCAAATGAGAAACCAAACAAACAAACCATTCTTAATTGGTAAATTTGGGCATATGGGAGTTTTTGTAGGACTGCAACTTTTCTTTAAATTTGAAATTATATCAAAATAAATTACAAATATTTTATAATGAAAACATTTAAAAAAGAAAGTGAAAGAAAGATGTGTTCAGATCCAACAAAAACTGAGAATCTATAAGTAGCAGACTTGCACTAAAAATCATACTAAGAGGGAACTTCAGGCACCAGGAATTTGGTTTTGATTGTGTGTGTAACAATGCAGAAAGAAACGAGGAACCCTGGGAAAGGAAAAGAGGTAAGTCTAGATGGAAATTAACTGCTTAAAACAAAAATAATGTCTTATGGGGTTAAAAAATGTCAAATTAAGAAACATGACAACACCTGCCCAAAAGTTGGAAGGAAAATGAATACAGTCAAAGGGCGTCAGGTCCTTGCATTGTCTGGTAAGTGGTGAAAGTACTAATTTAAGGTGGTCTGTCAGAAATCAAAGTGTACATTGAACCTCTAAGGTAACCACTTAAGTAACAGGAAAAGAATGTGTAACTAACAAACGAAGCAAGGGGGGTGAGAAGTGGAATAGAAAAATTAATTAATCCGAAAGAAAGAAAGGACAACAAAGAAGGAATAGATGTGAAAAATAGAAAATAAACAGATAAACAGATAATGCATTTAAATCTAAATATCTCAGTAATTACATTAAATGTAAATGGACTACCTATACTAATCAAAAGGTCAAGACTGTCAGATCAGACTGGCTTGTAAAAGTCCATTTACAGTAAGATTTTATCATCTAACTATCTTAAATATAAGAATACAACAAAGCTGAAAGTAACACAAGAAAGAAGAAAGTACGCCATGCAAAACACTAATCCCCTCAAAAAGCTGGTGTCTCGCAAACAGCAGGTAAAGCAGACTTCACAGCAAGAAGAACTGCGACATTTCATAACAGGGTTAAAGTATCAACAACAGGAATATCTAGCAACACTCCAAACCAGTGGTTCTAAAACTGAACTCTGCATCGAAATCACCTGGGAAACTGGCTGACATCGTGACTGGGGTGAGGGCCCAGCTCCAGGCGCCTCTTGGCACTTTTGAGAGCTGGCAGTCCCAGCCCTCTAGGTGGACTGCCTAGGACTCAGAGGCCTCACACTTCTGAAGGGCTGTCAGATGGCAAAAGGATCAGACCCAAGGGCCTCCAAGGTAGAGGCAGACCAGTTCCTTCCACCCGGCAACGGAATGGTAAGTGACGGGAGCCAAGTCTGTGGGAAGCTGCAGCCCCTGCAAAAACTGGACGTTTCCTAATCAGTGCTTTGTGGAGCCCAGGCACCCTGTCGGGTGACTGCCAATGGAACTGGTCAAAGCCAGGGGGTCCAGACAGGGTACCAGGATAAGGAGCCATGGGGTTTCAGAATCGCAGGCTAGCTGGGGACACTGTGTGTCCCCTCCCATCTCACCAAGGTGTAAACGGGGTCTTATGGGATGGCAGGAGCCCCGTGAGGACATCCCAGCCCTACTCTCAGTCCTGCAGCCTCCCGGCCTGCAAAGAGGGTTGGGTACGTGCAAGGGACTTAAAGACTGCACCCAACATCTGTCCCCTGCCGTTTCCACGACGGACCGTAGAATAAGACCAAGCACAGAAACAGCGTCACACAGGCCGGGGTCCAGCTCTGAGCCAGGAAGTCGCTTCCTCACTGTGACCCTGGCTCACGGAACCTGGGGACACCCAACCTCCTGGGCACAGTCAGAGGACACGGGGTCGGGGCAAGGTGGTGCTGCGGTGCCAGCCTGCCGGAGCCCCACCTTCCCGAGCACCACGGGGAGGCGGAGCCCCCGTGGGGCCCAGGACCCGGGGCCGGTCCCACTCACCCGGCCGTTGGTCTCGCCCTTCCACCAGCCCTGGTCCCCACCGATGCGGCTGTAGATCTTCACCACGTCGCCTTCTCGCAGCGAGAGCTCCCGCAGGTCCCGGGCAGCGAAGTTGTACCTGGCCACAGCTGTGCCGATGACGCGGGGCGTAAACACTGCTGGGGGAGACGGGCGGCGTCACACAGCTGCCGGGCGGGGCCGCCAGGGCTGAGGGTCCTTCGGGCCGAGCTGGGTCTCTCCCCTGGGGCCCAGCCCTGTGCCCACAGAGGAGCCCATGGAGCGGAAAGGCTCTGGTGGGACAGACCAGGCTCCAATCCCAGGGCCCCTCGCTCCTCTGTGGGAGCCCCAACCTGTGGGCACGTGGCCCACCTGAGCTCCACCGTGATTAAGTCAGAGCCTCACCGCCCCACTGGGGGCCGTCACGGGCGGCGAGAGTGCCCGCGGGGATACGAGCGGGTGTCGGTGCTCTGTCACAGTTCCCTCGGGGCCTTCCCCCGTGTGCCCAGGGCCTGGGCATCACACGGCCAGTGGACAGCTGAGTGCCCGCTGCCCAGCTCCCAGCCTGCAGTCTGACAAAGTGCCTGGAATTGGACCCCAGGGCACTGCTGCCCGACTTCCCTCGTGTCCCCAACTCCAGAGCCCAAACGAAACCAGAGAGCCGGTTGGACCAGCTTGGCCCGGGACCCAGGAGTCCTGACGGACAGATGACAATGGCCCGTGACGGGAGGGGCAGCACGTGCGGCTGCTGGGGAGGGCTCTGCCTCTGGCAGTAGAGGGCCGTGCGGTCAAGGCCAGTCGAGACCTGTCCCCCTGCACCCAAGCCCCACAGGTCCTCCTTAGTGTCGCCGAGTGGGGCCCGCCCCGGGTCTGCTCCCACCTTCACCCCGAGGGGGTCGCCCAGCTGTTTGCTGCTGCCAGACGCAAAGCTCCCGGGGAGCAACGGGGGACAGTGGCTGATGAGCTGGAGAGGGGTCGTGGGGGTGAGCATGGCAGGGGTGAGGGCAGCGCCAGGCCGACTGTGTCTGCAGGAGCCGCGGCAGCCCCACCCCCCGCCCCGCCCCCCGCCGCTCCCCTCTGCACACACCCGCCCCGCCCCGCCCAGGCTGCGGGCAGCTGCGGACACTTTCAGGCCGGGGCCGTGGCCCGCCAGGCAGCTGGCGGCAGGCCGGGCCCCCCACGCCCCGAGCAGCAGCGGTACCTGGCCAGAAGGGCACGGAGGAGCCCTGAGAAGCAAGGCTGAAGCCCTGAGGACTGAGAAAAGAAAAGTTGTAGGAAGCGCAGGAAGCTGCAAAGAGGCGAGAGAGACTGTGAAAGGGGCGCCGGGGAGCATCCACACGCCGTCCCAGGCGCGGTCCCAGGCGGCGGGGAGGGGGCCCAGGCCCCGCCCAGGGCACCAGGAGGGCAGCGGGACGGCGCGGGCCCTCGCTCCACCTCCTGCACCTGTTTCCTGGGCCACCTCCTCCCAGTGGGCGGGCTCACGCGAGGATACACGAAACTACTCGTGCAGATCACAGCCCCTCGCCCGGCACACAGTAGGTGCTCACTAAAGGCCCGTCGCTCCTCTCCTGGCCTGCTCTGCCCCGGTGGGACCCGAGGTCCTGCGGGCCCCTGCAGCTGGAGGAAGTGGGGTGGCTGGCTCCGAGACAGAGCCCTGGGCCGGATGCCTAACACTCTGGGCCCAGCCTGCCCCTGCCCCCAGCTGGCCCCCATCTGGCCCCCATCTGCGCTATGGAGCCCATTCTGCAAACACAGGTACTGGCTCTGGCTCCCTCGTAGCTGGGGTCCCTGGGCGGGGCGGGGGCGGGATGCTGGGGTACAGGGATGGATTTGAGGACAGAAGGGACCTGCCCTGTTCCCTCCCCACTCTGACCTCCAGGCAGAGGTATCGATCGGAGCAGCAATTCATAGCTGGCACTCCCCACCTGTCACATGGGGCCGCCCTGGCACCCTGGCTCAGGAGGGTGCTGGTGAAGGGCTGGGGGGCCTGGGCCACTGCTCCCCGGGGTGGGAATAGGGAAGGGGCTCCTGGCCGAGGTCAGTGCAGCCCACCGGAAGCCTTCCGCGCACGGGCGTTACCTGGGGACCGGCTGGAGGCCCTAGAGGCCACGCGTTCCCGTGACTTGTAGGGGTACTTGAGCGTGGTGTCCAGCTGCTTGAAGCTCTCCTTGAGCGAGTGGCACTGGTAGTACTCTACCAACTCCTGCAAGACGCACACACTCACTGCTACCTCCGCCTCCAGGCAGTCCTCCCAGACGCCCTGCCCTCCCTCTCCCACCTCCCCAGGTTCTCACAGGGGACTCATCTCCTTGACCCCCGGAAACACCCCTCCTCCTCGCTGCCCCTCCTAGCACCCAAACTGGGGGCAGGGTGGTATCGCAAACTTTTGATCCTGCAATTTCTCTCCCAAAAGTTTCTAAGGGAAGAGTCAGGGAAGAAGGCTGGGATGGATGGACACAAATGCTCCCTGCAACACTCTTCGTAATGGAGAAAAACTTGAAACGCCCACACGTCCAACACCAGGGAAGCGCCTCGGGAAAATCCCAGCGTATCCACGTGACCGAACGCCACGCGGCTACAGTGGGGCAGGAAGAGGGCGGCGCCCCTGGTGAGCACTCGCTGTGTTGAGAGGTAAACTGAGAGTTGGGTCCAGTGTGGCCAGGGGCTTTGTTTGAAAAAGGAACCTATAGACCACACCTAGGCTCTACTGAGAGGCGGTGGGGGCTCACCCTGAGACGAGAGCATCAGGTCTGGGGGCAGATCGTGGATACTCTCTGTTTTACTGGGTGTGTTTCTGCGGCCGCAGTGGGCAGTCTAAGAGCTCAAATGCTCCAGTGAGATGTTCTCCGTGCACGGAACACGTGTAATTTAGCAAAGAAACACCAGGTCCAACTTTAAAATCATTTTAAGAAGGACTATGCGTCTCGCGGCTTTCTGGCTGGGCTGGGACAGCTGGGGGTAGGGGCGTTGGAAGCGGATGGGCTGCGTGATGCTGGTGGCCCTATTGTGTCCGCCACGGGGTCTGGGGGACAGAAGCCTGACTCGGGGGCCTGCGACGAGGCCCTCCCTGTCCCAAGGTGCCCTACGATCCAGTTTCCCTGGATCTTTCCCACACTGGGAAGACCCTCCTCCCCGGGGAGAGGGGGACCCCTGCTGGGCTCTCCCCCTCTGCAAGCCCGGCCCGCAGGAGTGGGTGCAGGGGGCCCCTCCTCCTCGGTGCGGCTGCGGTGGGGGACCTGGGCCGGCGGGAGCTGCGGGATCACGTACTGAGAGGCTTTCAAATTTCTTGGCTTCGGTGATGTGCACCCAGCTGTCCTTCTCCACCACCTTGATGTGTTTCACCTCGTCGTTGAATCTGGGCAGAGCACACGGGAGCGCCGGTCACTGCGCGAGCCACACGGCCCCCGGCCCCCCAGGGGTCCAGGCTTATCGTGTGTTTGCTGAGCGAAGACCCCGGCCCTCGGCCCACACCTCCTGCTCCTACGGCTGCAACCTCTCTCCCCGCCCCGGCCGGGGCCTGTCTCCTACCGCTTGTCCATCCATCCATCAGGCCACCCTTCTGAAGCCCAAACTCCCGGGTCAGCCAAGGCCTCAGGCCCCGAAGCTCCCCTCCTCTCCTCCATCCAGCGCCGCTGTGATGTCCTGCCCCGGATTCCGCCTGTTCTCTGCACTGGGGACGTCCCCCTCCCCATTCCCCCATCACCTGGTGAGGCTTTCACAGCATGGTTTGTAAGTCAGAGGTCTGACCTTGGCCTGTGAGGCCCGAAGGGAGCACCCTCACCCCAGCTGTGACACCAGCTCCTAAGGTTCTCCTCCTCTGCACCCTCACCCCAGCTGGCCGGAGGAGCTCTTCCTCAGACACGCCAGGCACAAGCCTGCCGTGCCCTGGCACTGGCTGTTCCCTCAGCCCAGAACGCTCACCCTCCTGCCACCCTCACGACCCTGCCTTGTGTCCAGGTCTCAGTTCAAATGTGGCCTCATTGGAGAGCGTGCACCCCTTGCCTCCGAATCACAAAGCCACACAACGACATCACGAGTAAAGAAAACGACACGCCAACATCCCCTATGATGACGGAGGCACGAATCCTCAACGCACTCTCTCCATATGCACATCTATACACACCAACGTATAAAGAGACCTTTACACCACGACCAAATGGGACACTCCAGGAATGCAAGGTTGGTTTAACATCCGGAAACCAGTTAATGGAATAAACAACTGTTATATAAGCAAACGCCCAGCTGGCCAGCCTCCTCTCCCGTGGGGCCTTGGAGAACACCCACCACTCTGTTTCTCCTGGATTCAAAGTGAGCTGAGCGTGCGCAGCCCCACCGCAGCTCCTTGGACAAGACCCGTCTGAGCCCCACTCCAGAATCCTGCGGGCCAGGCACCCAGAAGGTGCTCCACGAATTCCTATCAGGCGAGACACGTCTCTGCCACTTCACTGCTTAGTGCTGCCCCAGCCTCTGCCACAGGCCTGCCAGCACGCCTCACGCGCCACTCATCTCCCAGGACCCTACTGAGACTCTCACTGCGGGAGGCCCCACCTGCACTGGGTCACACACCTTACGATGCTCCCACCACCCACGGCGGGTACGGCTGATCTCTGCTTGAGAGCAAGTCCTATGTACCAGGCGACCCAGGTTGTGTCCAGCTGACATTCACTAGACGTCTGTCACTTTCAAGGCTGCAGGTGTCCTTCGGTTTTTGTATTTTAGAAAAGCCAGTGCATTTGTTTCAGGCCCAGACATTAGTGGGGCCTCTTGGAAAGCCCGTGGGGACCGTGGCAGTTTGTCCACCTGGGTGGGGGTCTCTCCTCAGTTCTGGCTCCTCCTGGCTGCCCAGATCCCGACCCCTCCAGCTTTTCCACCACAGGGGTCCTCCAACAGTCATTCTGTACAGTGGGACCCTGTCCTGGATGACCAGGGCATGACCTCCCAGTAATGCAAGCAGGGGATGGGGATACGTTCACGCACGTGCACACGCGCAGGCACGCTGGCCGGCAGCACGTGCGCAGGCCGGGACCCGCACCCTGCTGCTGGGGCGCTCATGCTCTCGGCCCCCACTGGGCACAGATGCAGAGGAAGCTGATGCAGGGGGCGGGAGAACAAAAGCTGAGATGGAAAGATGGGAGTGGGCTGTGTGCTCAGGACCTGGGTGCGGCCCACTGAGCCCGGCTCCCGTCTGCCCCTAACGGCCAGAGGCGCTCCTGCATCTCCTACCGAGAGGGCCTCTCTGCTCCCTCGCGTTGGCTTCTGTGACTCGATACCAGAAGCACCCAGGCGGTGACTCTGTGGCCGTCCGGTGGCCCGGTCGCTGGGCCTGCCCCACCCCCCACCCAGAACCCACCCAGCAGACCCGAGGGGACCTTCCCTAGATATAGGTCACCCTGCTGGGGGCTCTTGACCCCATCAAGGTCACGGCAAACCAGAACCCTCTATTCACTGGCCTGAGACTCCTGTCCAGTGTGTGTCCTATGCCGATGGTGACCAACGACCAATCAGATTCTGTCTCTTGAAGAGGAGACAGAAGACCCACAAGGGGGCAGAGTCTGAGCAGGGTGACCCCAGCCCAAAGGCCACAGGCTGGAGCCCCGAGCTGGCAGCAGCGTGACTGTCCGTGTTCTCCAAGGCCACCTGCGGGGCCGCTGGAAGTCCCTGACCTCTCACCACAGGCCTGTCCCCATCCCTGAGCTCCTCTGGTCCCCACCACCTGAAAAACACCAGACCGAGCCCACGGGGCGGCTTCGGGCAAGGCCGACGGCAGGCGGGATCCCTCACGCTTGTCCCGGGCCAGGTGCATTGTGCAGATCCGCTGACGCCCTTGCATCTCCAAAGTGCCCTGGCGTGGGCAACGCATCCCAAGGCCACACCCAACAAGCCCAGAATCCGGAGGGGATGTGGGCTCCTTGGCTCGGAACGGCATGAGGGGAGGGTCTCTCTGAGCCCCAGCCTCCACGTACTTGATGCTTATGGCAAAGCGCTCGGCCTCGGCCGGCCGCTCCCTGATTAGGTAGGTCCCGCTGGCGTGGGATTTGAGCAGGTTGTCGGTCTGCTGCCGTTCCATGTTGCCGGCAAACCTGGAGCAGAGGGGGAAACGGGGCTGTTCACTGACACGTCTCTAATCTGCCGAAGAGCCTATTGGGACGTGAGGCCACGCCCCCAGGAGGAGGGCCGAGCAGTGGGCGGGGTCTGGAGGAGACGCGCGGGGCGGGGCATCCGCGTGCCGGCTCACAGCCCGCACAGGGAAGGTGGTTGGGGGAGAGACGAGGACCCCAAACAGGCCCCAGGCACTCCACCGCGGCCTCCACCCTCCAGAACCTTGGGCCTGCAGGAGGCGTTCAGGGTAACAAGACATTAGATCAAACTTCCTTTCCAAGTTGTCATTGTTTAATAAGCAGCGATAAACACAAACTGCTCACGTGGGGTTTTGTTTTGTGTCCTAACATACTGGAGACCATCAGCATCTCCATGGGTGGGTTTCCGACACACTGACTGAAAGCTTTTCTCGCCAGCTCTATGGAAATGAAGCCCACCCCGACCCCCAACCTCAAGAACAAAGCCTGACCCCATTTGCACCTCCCTGTCGGGCTGAATTGAGACTTTTGTAAACAGATTCATTAGAAAATTAAAGTTCTGTGCATTACCCCATCAAGTGAAAATCACAGCTTAAGTCCCCCACCCTCCACATTAGACCCAAATGCAGGGTGAACAGTTTACTGGAACAGACCCAGGGGTCTCAGAGACCCAGATGGGGCGGTGCTGGGGAGGCCAGGGGCACCGAGGGTGCAGGCACGTCACACCACTGGGCACAGGGGTCCCGGGGTGGCTTCAGGGATCAACCCCAAACCGAAAACCACAAGGGTAGACCCTCCCGGGGTCGAGCGGCCCACTGCTCTGGGGCTGCCACAGGGCGAGCTTCTGCAGGGCCATGTCACTGAAGGGCAGTCATTCTTCCAGGCAGCCGGTGAGCCAGGCGGCAGAGCGATAAAAGCTGGCCCTGAGGCCAACCTGCATCTGAGACTCGTACCTACCGGGTCAGCTCCACGTTTTATTCATCAAACAGCCCCACTGCTCTCCTCAAGCCCGTATGAGCAGATACAATTATAATCTTGGCCTTAAATATACCTCCTTCTATATACTGGTATTTTAGACAAGGCTCAAGTAAGATCACATTTTAAAAAGGGCTTCGTTCTCCCAAATGTTAGAACCTGATGATCTGTTTATAGACGGGGAAACAGCGGCCTCGGGGTAGAGAAGACTCCCCCGGGCTCCCAGCGGTTCAGAGCCGAGGAGGGGAGAAGGCGGCCGCGTGCAGCCTGGCTCAGCTGCCCTGGAGACATGAGAGGCAGCCTGGGGCCCCCGCTGATCCACTCACCAGGGGTATGCTGTGTAGTCCATATCCCGGGACGGCGGCCGGCTGATGGGCGGCTGGCAGGAGAGAACATTTGGGTTGGTGTATCCCCAGGGACTGTCCACAGAGCAGGGCCCAGCGACGTCCTATCATCAATGACCCCGGGAGCCCAGCACTGGCTACCAGGACGTCTGTGGACTTAGGCCCAGAGCCACTGGCCTGGGAGGTCCCTGAAGGCAGCAGCCAGGACTCACCATCTCTGAGTAGATGCTCAGTGGGTCTGATCGAATGAATGATTGATTGACCGAATGAATGAATATATAGCATCCAACTAACAGTGCAGTGTAAGGAGAAAGAGAGCAACCTGAAGGCGGCTACGACTGCTCAGCAGTGGACAGGAGCACACCCTATACCTCGCGTCCTCTGCAGCAGACGGGCCGCAGCCCCAAGGACAGGCATTGGGCCAGCAGCAGCGCGCTCTGCAGGTGGAGAGCCGCGTCTGCAGCAAACCTCGCGGCTCTCCAGACCCCGCGCTGCGCCCTCGCTGGCCTGACCTCCCCTCACTGGGCCACAGGCTGGGAAGAGCCTCCTAGACTACCTGTCCCTTCCCCACCCCATTCACCATGCAGATGAGGAAACTGAGGGCCAGGGTTGGGAAGGGACCCTGAGGGACCCCCTGCCCCCCCGCAGGCCACCCAGTGAGTTAGTGACATTTTCTTCCTCTGCTGTCTGGTCCCTTCGACCTGCCAGCAAAGCCTGTCCTAAAATGCTTTCTCCTTCGACTGGGCAATGGCCTGCACAGAAGCACAGGCTGGGCGGTGGGGCCAGAGGCCGGGCAGGGCCCCGCAGGTGGACCGGGGCTCCCAGGGGGTCGGGCACCTGCCTGCTGCTCCTTCGGGAGAAGTTTCACTCTCTCACTTTTAGCTTTTTCTGGGGTGTGTGTGCCTGACGCAACTGATGGCTGCCAGCTCGATGCCTTTTGTAACGGAGCAGAATTTGCGCCACAGTGCTCAGATGCAAGAAATGCCATACTGCCTCTTTTCTAAACATCATAACATCTAGCTCTGAGTCCTTATGTTCGAGGGAGGAGACTTATACAGTCCCTCCAGTGTGGAGAAAGGCGGCTGGTCTTTGGTCCATTGCACCTGCTGCAGAGATGCCCATTTTAGTGTTTTTAAAACAGCCAAGCCCTCCCAAGAGGAGGGATCCCCTGCCCGTTGGCCCTTCATCCCAGCTCCAGGGCCAGCTCACAACGGCCTGAACAAGTCCAGGGCGTCCTGAGCGAGGAGACAGCTCTCAGCACCCATGGCACCCTGGCCACCATGCTCCAGAAACTTCCATGGGAAGTACTCACCCTTCCATCCACTGGACAGGGCTTCACAGACGAGCTAGGGAAGTAACCTGACTTCCTGGTTTGCACCAACCGACCCTGGGAGAGGACAGATGGTCAGGGCCGGCGGGGCCTGGCCTGGCCAGTGGTGGGGGGAGGGGGGATTGTAGCGTGCACTCAGCTTGTCCTGAGGAAGACGAGGGGAGTCCCTGAGAAGCCCATCACAGCACCACCTTCCTGCTGTGACCTCAGCTGACCTCATCACCGTTTGGGGCGCCCTCACTTCACAGATGAGGACACGCTGAGGCCCAGAGAAGTTACACGCCTTGTTCAGCGCTGGGACCAGAGCCCCCTCTCCTGGCTGCCGTGTCCTCTTAGCCACACCGGCCCTCCCCAAACTGTGAGGGGCGTGTGGACCTGGGGGTCTTGATAAAACACAGCACAGCGTGGGAGGGCCTGGGGGGCGACTGTTCACTCTCTCCATTCGCTCTGCCTGGAAGACCCTCCCAAGGCCTTCCCGGCCCCCACTTTCACATCAGCAAAGTGTCTCTGCAAGGCCACCCAAACCTGATGGCCCTGGTGACAGCTAGGGAGGGGAACTGGGTGGCTGGGGTCAGCGCGGGGCAGACGCTGTACTGCAGACACCTTCTCAGCTCCTGAATCTCCAGTTACATGAGGCCGAGTCTGGTGCGATAAGTTCGTAAGTAAGTACGTGCTGACAAGGACCACCACACAACAACGACGACGGCAGTAACTTGGACACTTGAACACACGCACTGTAGCATCAGCTCTAAGCAGGTCGCCCTGGTCACCCAGCCTGGGCAAGTGCCCCAGTTTCCTGCGGTACCACATAGACCCCGTGGACGGGGGCGATCTCAGGGCAGCACCAATGGCTCCCCTTTCTCAGGCCTTATAATCAGAAGAGCAGGTTTCATGGCTCAGAGCCGTAAACTATCACAGGGACCTGTGTCCGTGTTTGGGCCTCCTGGGGCAGGGCGGTGGGCGGGTCTCGGTCATGCTGCACCCCCAGTGCTGAGCAAGGTGGTGCTGGCCTGAACTGGGGCAGGTGGGGAGCAGGGTGGGCGTGGCATGGCCTGGGCGGGGCCTGGGGTGTGTGTGCAGGACATAACCCAGGCAGGAGGCAGACAGGGAAAGGGCTTGGACGCCAGGAGGACGATCTCTACCGTGAGGGGATGCTGCACCCCCTACCACCTCAAGGCAAACACCCCAAGACCCGGGCCCTGCTAACAGCCCACTCCTCTCGACCCCGATGGTCTCGCACCCCAAACCCACCCCTGCCTGGAAATGCAGGACCCTCTGCTGCTACCCTGGGGAGTGGGGAGGGGGTAGCCGGGGGCCCGAGACCCTCCCAGGTCCAGGACCCACCTCCCACCACTGAGACTCAGGGTCGCCTCTCAGTAGCTCAATCACATCACCCGTCTGGAAGGTCAGCACCGGCTTCCCGGGGGGAGCAGGGTTGCCATGGTAATTCTGCACGGCCACCATCTTGGGACCTGCGAAGGACAGGGCAGGAGAGGGCGTGGCTGGGTGGCTCCGTCCTGGTGGCAGCCCACCCCAGGCTGACCTTGACCTCCCGGGCCTTCTCAGACCTCTCAGGGCTCTTGGCAGCGGGCCATGGGCCTCTATCGCCCCTCCCTAAATTCTTCCTGTAAGGCTCCCACGTCCCTTTGTTACATATCATAAGTAAACTATTTGTGAGATTAACAGATTCAGGGTATCACTGCAGTAACGGCAACTTATTTTTAAAGAGCGCTTTCTGTGCCGTCATCCAAACACCTTTCGAATCTGTGACTGAGAGCCAGCAGCGTGGAGTAGAAGACGGGGCATCCCTCCTGTTAGAGGTGGGGGCCGGGTCAGCGACCTGCCAAGGCCACACGGCCACTCCGGGGCAGCCCTGGGCTGACGGGGGGGGGCCCGCCTGAGCCCCCCCAAAACTTGTAGGCCTCTCCTAGACCGTGCCCTGCTCTGACCGGCCCAGCCCTGCAGGGGCCACGTCTGCCAGGCCTGGTTCCTGAAGCTGGTGCCCCAGAGGCGGCAGCATGGTTTTTGTTTTCTGTTTTCATGATTAGGTTGGACTCTGTCCACAGCTCGGGCTGCCTCATACCTGGTGCCTTCAGTTCTCCTGCTACCCAACGCAGAGCAAGGGGGGCTTGGGGGGACGGAGAAAATGGTAAAGCGACAGCAGCAGTGTCCCAGAGTCTGCTCTGCTCGGGGTCTCCGGGCTGCAGCTCAGGGCTTCTACTGGGCTGAAGGGACCCTGACTCTCTGCAGGCTGGGCCCTGGCCCCATGCCTGGCGCTGCGTCATCAAAAACTAAGGAAGCTCCCAGGGGAAGTGGCCGTGGAGGTGGGAGGGAGATGGGGCCGGAGGGCAGCACACACCCTGGGAGCCGGAAGCCAGGTGGCAGACACCGCGGCCAGGCCCAGGCTCGGCTCCCAGGATGACTGCTGACAAGGACGGTACCAGAGAAGACCCAAGTCCCACAGACTCACCTGGCCCCGCTCCAGAGGTGTCCTGTGAGAGCAAGGACAGAGGATAGTGAGGAGGGAAGGCTGCCCAAGCATCCCACACCCCCTGCCCCCCACACCCAGAGGGAAGGGTCAAGGCAGGAAGTGGGGAGGGGGCCAGGAACACGTCCTGAGCGCCCACGGACATTTGTGATGGTGACAACCTAGTTCCCTGTGTGACACGATTCTTACTTACACCCTCCACCTTTGTACCCCTCCACAGCCCTGGGACATCTGTCCTCTTCCCCTCCCATCCTTTACCAGTAACTCCCACCTCCTCCAGGAAGCCTGCCCTGACCACCCAAGCCCAGGGCCTCCCTGCTCAAAGCTTGGGTTTGTCGTCTCTGTCCGGGACGTGTCCTGCTGCATACACTAAATGTTCTGTCTTCCCTCCTCTTTGAGGGCATCTCTGTAGCCCACGCAGGGCCCAGTAAGAGCCCGTTACGTGCTGGTTAATTTGACTGGACCCCCATGGCCGGGGAGAGAAATGATGTCCACAATCCAGAAGTGAATTCAGTGACTCCGTCCCCAAGTCAGCTGAAGAGAGGGCTCTACGTCTATCAGGATGGGGGGCAGGTGGGCAGATGCCTGTCACAGAGCTGGGCACCCAGAGCCACGAGCAAGCCACTGGGCAGGTGGGACGGGTGGGCAGCCGGGCGGGGGAAAGCTACCAGGGCCCAAGAGGCCATGCACAGGGACCCATGTCTACTGACGACCACGAAGGAAAACAAAGGCCCCTCGTAACCAACAGGGGCTCTGCAAGCCGGCCTGGCCCCAGGAGCGTGAGGGCCGGAACGGTTGGGTCTTTCCGGCTCCAGGCACGGGGCGGCGTAGGGTGCAGGGCAGTGGGAAGGGAATGGTTTGGGGGACTCACCAGGTCTGCAGGAGAACCTGAAAAGGAAGCACATCGGGGTCAGAGCCGCTGGGCGCGCCCGCGTGTGTGAGCGAGGTGAGCTCCAAGGCCCTTCCTTTCAGACCTGGATTACGGACACGCGTGCTTGGTGACCGCGAAAATCTCTCGACTACTTCTGATGGCGACTTCTGAGCTCTGGTTTTAGGGGCCCCACGGGAGAACACACACTGGGTATCAGACCCAATGGCAAACGGGTTTTCCTGCATGAGCCAACTCTGCTCCAACGGCAGCAACTGCCTGATCACTGGACAGAACCTGGGCTCAAAGGGAAGGTTTCCACAATTGATTAGTGATGCCTGCCGTGGGCAAATGACAGAAGACGTGGTAGTCCTGCTACTCTATTTGTCAGCACCTCGGACACGGGACACCTCAGCTCATCAGATGGAAGGCAAACATTCTAAAGATTCTTTCTGCCTGCCCTGGGGCGACCCAAGGGGAGGACACAGCTCCAGGCTGGGCCCCGGTCATCTGACAAGCTGAGCTGCCACTCCACCACCAGACAAAACAAGCACCACAAGGGCTAACGTGTGGCTGATGTGACTTCAACACCGTCTAACACACGCACAGTCGCAGCCTGCTTTGGGCAGACATAGGATCCGACAGACCCTGCAGAACAGAGGCTACAGGCGTCAGGCATCAGGCACGTGCCCTTGGGGGAAGCACACGCTCCTTAAAATAAAACCAGGTGCCCACCACGGGCTCTCAGTGACACGGGGAGGGTGCTGATGACTTCAGCTTTCGAAAGATGTGCAATTGCCTAACTGGTAAAGCCTCAACTATACACATCATGAAAAACACAAAAACCTAAAAAGAGATGGGGGACGGGGGCGGGGGCATTGCAAAAAAGGGAGAAGGCAGGTGATGGCTAACGGCAGCTGTTTTTGCCCGGTGTGACAAAGACCAGGATCCCTTTCATCTCCCTTACTTTTCTCTGTATCTTCTATGGGAAATGGGTATTTAATAATCAGAGGCAAAAGGAAACAGAAAGATTATTTAAAAATAAGAAAACTTGGGTTTCCCTGGTGACGCAGGGGTTGAGAGTCCGCCTGCCGATGCAGGGGATGCGGGTTTGTGCCCCGATCCGGGAAGATCCCACGTGCCGCGGAGCGGCTGGGCCCGTGAGCCATGGCCGCTGAGCCTGCGCGTCCGGAGCCTGTGCTCCGCAACGGGAGAGGCCCGCGTACCGCCAAAAAAAAAAGAAAACTTGACAGGAAATACACCAGAATATCACCTTTGGTTATTTCTTAATCTGTTCATAAGTGATAATTATTTTCTTCTTTATTTCATTTCTCCTCTTTTTTTTCCCTCTAAGTTTTTGATAAAGAAGTATGTTACTTTTAAGATCAGGAAAAAAATGTCAGAAGAAATGAACTGTCCAGTCGCTTGACGCAAAGGACACATGGCCACAAGAGGGCGGTAGCCATGGGCGAAGCTGAAAAGCTGCGTCGGGGCCAGTCGGGGCCGGCAGCATCCTCTAGCCCGGAGGAGACTGGCAGGGTCGCTGAACTTCCGCCGGGCTGGAGTGGGCTGCATCGGGCGGGCCTTGGTGGGGACGAGGGGGTCTGGGCTGACCTGTCGGACCCTCCTCCCAGATCAGGGCACTGGACCAGCAGTCACAGTAAATGAGGAATTAACAAACTCTCCTACTCTGGGCGGTGGTGTCTCGGGGGACAAGCAGGCCCGGCATGTTTCCCTGTCTACTTGGAGCGTGGTTAACCCGCTCTGAG
Organism: Grampus griseus; assembly: GCF_964374135.1. Classification (NCBI taxonomy): domain Eukaryota; kingdom Metazoa; phylum Chordata; class Mammalia; order Artiodactyla; family Delphinidae; genus Grampus; species Grampus griseus. Next base: position 2,291,438 of record NC_139000.1, read on the forward strand.
CGCAGCTCCCCTGAGTGTGGATGTCAGCAGAACAGCCCCATTTCACGGGGATGTGGGAGCATCTGGGCCCCATGAAGCAGGGCGAGCAGCGTGGTGCTTGACGGGTGCCCCACGCCCGGATCCAGAGCTCAGCCAGCCTCTGACCGTGGCGGCTTTGAAACCTTTCAGAACCATCTCAGGCTTTCCGGCGGCCCGTCCAGCTGCTCTAGGCTGGGCCCTCCCCCAACTCATCCCCCAAACCAAGACGACTGACAGGAGCCTCAGGCTTCCCCCATCCGAGGCAAAGGGGAGCACAGTAGGTGCCGTGCACGCACGTGAACCGTCTACAAACAGGGCTGTCGCTAAAGAGGGCCGGGCCTCTCCAGGGCGGGGGAACCCAGGGGCGAGGTGTTCCTCTGTGACCGGAAACCTCCATGCAGCTGCCAGGAACGTCCTGTGCCCTCTGCGGGGTGCAGATTCTAGACGCTTACAACTGCAGCGCGGCAGCGGGTGCCCAAGGGGCCGAGAGAAGCCAGCCAGTATGCAGTTAGGAGGAGGGCTTGCCACGGAATCCCCGCTCCCGCTCCGGCTGGGCCTTTTGACACAGTGTGACCCAGGGCCGGCGTCCTCCCCTCTCTGAGCCTCTGTTTCCTCATCTGGTCCCTGCCCCGTGGGGTCACCACGGCAGGAAAGGAGAATGTGGGAACACCGCCAGAGCCGGCAGCTGCGAGGGATGACGGGACCCTCGGCTCGGGGTGTGTCGTGGGACCCTGAGGACCAGCCCCCAGGGCCCGTGCCCCACGGGGAGGGCGGGGATGGGTACTCACTGATCTTGCAGGGAGGGGTCACCTCCAGGCACTCCTTGTGTGCCCCGACGCCACACTTGGTGCACAGGTAACCCTGGTAGAAGGTGCCTCTGCGCCGGGGTGGGAGGGGGAAGGGGCAGGAGGTGAGGTGGACCACCAGACCCACCTTGCCTTCTGCTCCCCCGAGCATCACCCCTCAAAGCCCTGGGGCCCAGGACCCCCGCCCCGATGCGCAGCCTGGCTCTGCCATCCCCACAGGGGGCCCTGGGCACCCACGGGGACAGGCACCTCCCCTCCCGCCTGGATCCCAAACGTCCGAGGGCCGGCTGCCTCCCACACGATGGGATGTCTCCCCGGGTCCCTGGGGCCCAGCACAGCGCTGGCCTAGGGGTGCTGGGCGGCGATGGGGGCACAGGAGGGAGGCAGCAGCGGGCCCCCTCGGGGGCCGGGAGAGGGCCTCACCTGAGGAACATCCTGCACGCTCTGCAGTTGGTGGTCTTGTCAAACGTGTACATCTGGAAGCTGTGCTGGTTGGCAGTGGCTTTGTCGGGCTTGATGTTTGACCTGACGGGAGGGAAAGCGGGCTCCAGGTTCCCTCCGCCCCCCCGAAACGGGAGCCGCCAAACCAGCCGGGCTCCGGAACGCGGCCGGGAGTCAGGAGGCCAGGACTCAGAGCCAGGATCTGCCCCGACCCCCGGGCAGACCCGAGGGGCCCTGACACCCCAGGGAGGATGAAGGGTCCGAGTGGGAGCTTTCGAGAACCTTCTGGGGTGATGGTTAAGGGCTGTATCTGGACAGGGCTTGGGTGTGGGCCGGTGCAAGCGTTTGTCGTGACTCAGCAAACCGCACCCAGGATGTCACTGTGTGCGAGCCTGAGATATAGAGATCTAAACAAATCGTGACTTCATGACGGGCACCCTCACTCGCACTGATGTCTGCAATTCACTACGACACGTCCGCTAGCAGACGGCACCAGGGCTGGGGGACGGCATGTGACAGAGGACAGCACAAGACGTGAACGGAGCAGGCCGGGCATTTACCGTGACGTTCTTTCAACTTGGATTAATGCTTGAAAATTTTCATGAGAACGGTGGGGAGAAAATTACAACCCCTAGAAAGCCTTGGGGCCCACCGCCTGGCCGCCATCTATTCTGATGTGTCCCACGTGGGACCCCGTTGGATCTTCCCAATAATCCCAGAACCTGGACCCTCCCTTCATGTGCATCTCACCAGGAGGAAGAGGCCAGGGAGGTGAGTGCACCTGCCCGGAGGCCCCCAGGACCTGCCACCTGGCCTCAAGGTCTGATGTGGCCAGGCACCCCCACGATCACCTTTCTCTGTTGGGCTAACTGGGGCTCCTCCTAGATTTCATGGAAAAACAGCTCTGGGGCTTTTCCCCAAAGGTGACAACCCACTGGCCTGTAAGACCCAGGGATCTGGGTCACCGTGAGCCCATCTGGCACCATGGCCATTCCTGGCCACTCGCTGCCCTGCCGGTCAAGTGTGGGAGGCTCGGCCCCAGGGGGAGGGCCCTCTGGCCACTGTAGATTAAAGAGCGAGGCTGCCACGCGGGGGGCAGGGGCTGGCATCCGGGGGGGCGGGTTCCCCGAGAAAGATCCACGTGGCCTCCCACCCGCGCCGCTGCCATGGCGGACTCACATGGCCATCTCAAACTGTTCCGTCCACTTCCTCTTCATGTCTTCCGTCTTGCAGAAAAACTGGAAGCCTTGCTTGCCTTGAAGGTGAATTAGATAGAAACCGTAGGACCACTGTGGGAGGAGACAGGGGACACGCTTGCAACGGGCATGGCTAGGTGCACACAGGTGCACGGGCACAGGTACAGGCACACTCGTGCCCGGGCCTGTACGTGCACACGTGTGTATGTGTATGCAGCCTCTAACGAGATGTCCTGGGACCCACCTCCGACCCCCTCCAAGGTGCACCCTCAACTGAGGTCTCTGCTGGCTTAGCCCAGGCCACTTCTAATGACCCGCGTTGAGGCGTTCACCTGGGGCCCCCTCCAGGACGCCAGCCCACCCACTTTCATTTCCTAAATGTGATGCCAAAAAAGCTCACTGGTCTGAATTAGAACAACAGAAAAAAACAAAAAAGGCAGAGGAGGCCACGGGCCTGGGGAGCTGCGGCAAAGTCAGCCCAGCCTTCCCACCCCTCAGCCACCACCAGGCCCGGCTATCGCTCGGGGCTTCCAAGGGGCCCAGGAAGAAGCGTCTGGGAAGCCTGAGCCCATCTGTGTTAGGAAAGGTGGAGGGAAAAAGGAAAAGAGGGAAGGAGGGAGGGAAAGAAGAAAGAGGACAAAGGGCGGCAGAGAGAGAACAGGCCAAACCCCAGTGGCTCTGAAACCATCCAGGTCCTTAACCTCCAGGGACTGGGAGTGGGTGGGGCAGGCGGGAGGGGGGGTTTCACTTGACACCCTTTGCAGCCGGCAAATCTGTTATCACAAGTACATGTCTCCTCTTAATCCAGACACTGAGGGGAGGAAGGAGGAGAACGCCGGGAACCCAGCCCGGCTCAGGCCCACCCGGCTCCCCAGACCCCACTCCCAACTCAGGGAGGAAGTGTCGGCATCGGGCCCGGAGGGGAGGAAGGTGGCGAGCACGTGAGCGCCAGGGGCTTACCATTTTCCCGTGAGACTAGGAAGCGCGAGGAGAGGAAAGGAAAAGGGGAGACGAGATCATCAAGAGGCCTGGCCCAGCCCCGCGGTGGGTGCCGCACCCAGGACACTGCCCACTGCCAAGTGCCCCAGGATGGGACCACCATGGCAAGGGCCTTCCTCCCAGAGGGGTAGGTGCCGGGGCGGAACCTGGGGGGCTTCGTCTTCAGCCCTGAGCCTGGGAGGTGGCCTCAGGTCACTGCTTCTGGGGCCCCAGTGGCCTGTTTTGGACATCAGGGCTAGGCAGGTCACCCCCAACAGCTCTTCCAGGTGGCACCTGCCTTCTACCTGTTAGCTCGGGAGTCCAGCCTCTTTCAGCACTTTGGTTCCTGGCACCCACACCCAGCCCAGGGCTGCACACCATGGGTACTCAAGCACTGGGTGCAGAAGCAGGACTGAACCAGAGAGCACGGCAGCCCCAACTCAGCATCCATCGCACCACCCACAGCATCCACGGCCCCACCCCAGGAGCCATGGCCCCACCCCAGCAGCCATGGCCCCACCCCAGCAGCCATGGCCTCACCCCCCAGCAGCCATGGCCCCTCCCTCACCAGTCATGGCCCCACCCCCAGCAGCCATGGCCCCACCCCAGGAGCCATGGCCCCACCCCAGCAGCCATGGCCCCACCCCAGCAGCCATGGCCCCACCCCCAGCAGCTATGGCCTCACCCCCCCCAGCAGCCACGGCCCCTCCCTCACCAGTCATGGCCCCACCCCCAGCAGCCATGGCCCCACCCCAGGAGCCATGGCCCTACCCCAGCAGCCATGGCCCCACCCCCAGCAGCCATGGCCCCACCCCCAGCAGCCATGGCCTCACCCCCCAGCAGTCATGGCCCCTCCCTCACCAGTCATGGCCCCACCCCTAGCAGTCATGGCCCCTCCCTTACCAGCCATGGCCCCACCCCCAGCAGCCATGGCCCCACCCCCAGCAGCCACAGCCCGTTGGCTGGACATCAGAGCCCCACGAGCCACAGCAAGGCCCACCCGGTGCCCTCCTCCAAAGCGGGAGGGCAGGGGAGGGGCAGGAGGGCCTGCTTGCTGCAGGGGGCCACATGCGCCAGGCGGCCAAGGTCTAAGGCTGGGCTCTCACCAGCGGCCTCGGGCCACACCCCTCAGCTCAGGGTCCTCACTGGGGGGCTGCGATCCGGATCGTGCCCCTCCGACCCCCGCCAGGAAAGACTCAGACAAAAGGCCGGGGGGGGGGCAGTGCTGTGCCCAGCACAGAGCGGGTGGAGGCCAGCCCACCTGACCACGCTTTCTCTAGCCACCCCACAACTCCTCCCTCGGGGGGGGTCGGTGCCTGCCCCGCACCGGGCGGCCCAGCCTTAGAAGCCCCTCCGTCACCACCGGGAAGCTGGGGCTCACCTTCTTGACGTCCTTGTTGTTCATGGGGTCGTCGGTCATCTTGTGGAAAAGCAGCTCGATGATCTCCTTCAGCTCGTAGCTGTCGCCCCTCCTCTTGCACACAATGACCGCCTTGTCAAACAGGAACAGGTACCTGGCCCGACAGCGCGGCCACAGGGGCCCGTCAGCGCGGCCACAGGGGCCCGACAGCGCGGCCACCAGGGGCCCAACAGTGCAGCCACAGGGGCCCGTCAGCGCGGCCACCAGGGGCCCGACAGCACGGCCACAGGGGCCCAACAGCGCGGCCACCAGAGGCCCATCAGTGCAGCCACAGGGGCCCGACAGCGCGGCCACAGGAGCCCGACAGCACGGCCACCAGGGGCCCGTCAGTGTGGCCACCAGGGGCCCGACAGTGCGGCCACAGGGGCCCGACAGCGCGGCCACAGGGGCCCGACAGCACGGCCACAGGGGCCCGACAGCGCGGCCACCAGGGGCCCGTCAGTGCGGCCACCAGGGGCCTGTCAGTGCGGCCACCAGGGGCCCGACAGTGCAGCCAACGCAGTGGGGTCCGAGGCCGCGGGATGGCTGTAGGCGCCCGGTGGGCAGCGCGAGGGCTGCTCCCTCCCTGAGCCTGAGCCCTCCCCCGGCCTGGCCCACCCGGCCGACTCTGACCCCTCAGCCCGGCCTTGGATCCTCCATGCCCCTGCCCCCGCTGGCCTTCCCCACAGCACTGGCCTCTGCCGGTCACTGCCCATTTACACGTCCATCCTCCACGGGATTAGGATCCGCGTGGGGCAGGGCTCACGTCTCTGCGACCCCGGCCACGGCCCCTGGCCTTGGACGCAGCAGGTGTGCGTGGAGGACTGAACAAGCTTGGGCCGTGCCAGCTCCCCGGGAGCTTTCGCGTCGCCTGCCCGCACTCCCGCCCAGTCCTTTGGCAAACAGCTCACACGGCCGCTCCCAGGAGCCTGTGCGCTCGCAGGCCGCGCCTCTGGCTGTCCCCCAGCCCGGCCGGTCCAGTGCCGGCCGCAGGCAGGGCAGCCCCACGGGCGTGGCAGCCACTGGCCGTCGCTCTCACCGGGAAGGAAGGAAGCAATTAAAAAGGCGCAACCCAAAGCCAAGTGCACGTGAGAAGCTGTTTCCAGGCCCGCCGGGGAGCGGGGTGCCCTGGAGCGGCGTGTCTGACTCGGGTGCCACCCAGCCCGGCGCCCACTCTGCTCACCTGTCTTGCTTGGTGTGGTTCACTATGGACCGGACCTTCAGCTCCCCGTCGATCTTTGGTCTCCCAAATTCCTCCAGTTTCACTTGCTGGGAAAGAAAGGGCAAGGCCGTTAGTTCCGGTGCCAGAGCAAGTTCCCTACGTGGAAAGAAACGCAGGTGGGCACGCGTCCGGGGCGGCCGTTTTCCGCTGAAACCGAAGGCGGGAGTGATGTGAGACGAGCCCTCCGGTTCCCGGCTGGTGCCGAGGACAGAAGGGAGGAACTAGGCCTGCAGACTCTGCGCCCCACAGACCCGGCCCTGCTGAGGACTCCCTCCAGCTCTGCGGCAACAAAGGGCGATTGATGGTGTGGGTCAGTTAGCAGGCCACTGTCATCATGGAGCCAGAGCGGGAACCTGGTGGGAACCGCCAGACGCCTGACCCCGAGAAACCAAATTAAACAGAGAACAGACAGCGCTTCTCAGAGAGAGGGCGGGCAGGGCGCGGGGGTCCTGCCGGTGGTTCATCTATCACAGGAAGAGCCTTCGAGTGGAACCCCCTCTCTGGTTTGCAAGGATTTCATTTTCGTTTTCTGCCTGGTTTGCATCTCTGCTCTGCTCTGATTCAGAGAGACGTCTCTGGGCACGTTCCCTGTGTGGTCTACGCGGACAGAACAGGAAGGAGAGGATGCCGCAAAACGCTATCAGGCCAGCCCGCCTGGCGCTACGATGGGGGTCTCAGCATCTTCTTTCAGAGTTTTCTGCATTTTCCAGGAGCTGCCAGAGCAAAATGAAGGGCGCAGCGTGGGTGTCACCCAGGGTGGGACCAGCACCTGCTTAGTGACTCAGGGCCTCTGTGTCTCATCTCCAAAGGGCGGGAAGAAAGGTACCAGCTCCACCCGCTGGGATGGGGTCCGGAGAAAACCACACGGCTGGGCAGAGCAGGGCGCCTGGCCCACAGGAGCGCTCCACACCTGCTCCCCTGCTGCTTAACTTTTGTCATTTGATGCGCAAGAATTAGTCGTATGTAAAAACTTAAAAAAAAAAAAGTCTTCTTGTCACAAAAGTAGTGCCCATCCATCCATCGTAGAGCACGTAGAAAACATCCAACGCTCAACGAGGGGAAAACCAACAGCCCCAGGCCCCACCGGGCACTAACACCACCACTAACAGCCTGGGGCACAGCCATCCTTAACCTCCTCTGCCCTCTGAAAGGAAAGAAAAACGGGGTCGGGTCATAATGCTGTTCGGCGACTTCTTTTCTCTTTGCTGGACGACACATTACGATTGTCTTCACGCCACGTGCCTGTACCACAGTCCTGTTTGGGCTCTTCTGACTCTGGTCGGGGAGGACCAGACAAATGGGCACCAGGTGTCAGCCTGGGCATCCGGGGCTTCCTTTGCAAAAGCTTCTGTGCTGATTTGCTTTTGACAGACACTCACCCGGACTCTAAAAGTTCAGGGACCAGAGAGTGAAAATGCATGTAAACCAGTGGTCCTCGGCCCGGGCTGATTCTGTACCCAGGGGACATCTCATGATGTCGGGAGTTGTATCTGGTGGCCATGACCTGGGCCCCTGAAGGGTGGGGATGCTACCAGCATCTAGTGGACAGAGTCCAGGGGTGCAGCTCAACATCCCACAATGCACAGGACAGGCCCCGCGACAGACAACAGTCCAGCCCCAAGTGTCAACAGTGCCGAGGCGGAGAAACCCTGTTTAGACATTCAGCAGATCAGCGAGAGGCTGGTACCGGTTGGCACAGGCGGGGAGGTGCCTGCTTCCTGGGATGGCCCATCTCCTCGCCCCGCAGGACCCAGTGGTTCACCCAACACCCCAAGGCTGAGCCTCTGATGGACCAGGATGAGGATAAGGTCCCATGAGGTGTCAGCCCTGCCTGCTAGAGGTCAAGGGGGAGGGGAGAACTCAAGGGCAACTCCTGGGCAGGGTGACCAAACCCTCTCTATTGTCCCTCATGGGGACAGGAGATGTGGGTGAGCCAGGGGTCCCAGAGTGTTAGGAACCTCATGCTCCCCTGGGCGCCGCACTCTCCTCTTGGACCCAAGAGAGTCCCGGTCCAGGCCAGGGAGGGAGGGCAGAGCAGAGCAGTCAATACTGTTCCCCTTCTCGGGCCCTCAGCCAGTGGCCACCTTTGTGCACAGGGCCCCTGGGCTGGTCTCGGTGCACAGCCTGGCAGTGCGAGGTCAGCCTCCGCTGCAGAAGCTGCTCCACCCTCTCAGCGGAGAGCGCTCAGCACGGCTGCACGTGCCTCCACGACCCGGACTGTGGTCGCTCTTCCACTTATTCGATGCTGAGATTGTGAAAGTTTTTTTTTTTTTTTTTTTTTGCGGTACACGGGCCTCTCACTGTTGCGGCCTCTCCCACTGTGGAGCACAGGCTCCAGACGCGCAGGCTCAGAGGCTGTGGCTCACGGGCCCAGCCGCTCCGCGGCATGTGGGATCGTCCCGGACCGGGGCATGAACCCGCGTCCCCTGCATCGGCAGGCGGACTCCCAACCACTGCGCCACCAGGGAAGCCCTGAAAGTCATTTTTTAAAACATGCATATATAGCCGTGACTGTCTCCGCTCCTGGGGAGCCGGCGCACTTACCAGGTTCTCTATGGAACTCTGAAACTCGCCGATTTTCTTCAGGGTCTCTTTGTCCCGTTTGACTTCGTTGATGTACATCGCCAGGTCCTGGGACACACAGAGGCGGGGAGCGGGTCAGCAGGCCCACGCTGGGCGTGAGGGGCTCAGCCACGAACCTCACGGCACCGTGCAAGGGCTGGGCATCTCCAAAGCACCGTCCACCGTCCCCAGAGGTGGCTGGCCCTCGAAATGGCCGCCGGGGTGAGAAGCGTCACCCCACTTGACAAACGAGGCAGAAAAGCTGCGCCCCATTGGTGCGCCAGGAAATCCCTCCTCCTAGAGCAGCTTCCTTCTACCCCGTCCCTCGGCCACCTTCTAGGTCAGAGCAGAAGGAAAACAACCAGGTCGACCTGGACCAGCCAGTTCTTGGCCCTACAGAGCCTCCGCGGAACGAGGGCGACCCCACCGCGCAGCCCGGCCACCCACACGCTGCAGTCTCCTGCTGGCCGCCAGGGGGCACTGCCCACCGCGATCCAGAGGGCCCAGCGGGACAGACACCCAGAGCCCAGGGTGGAGCCCCTGAGCCAGGCGGTGGGTAGGGGGTGAGAGCTGGTTCCAGCCTCCCCTCCAGTGCCCCCTGCCCGTCCACACTGGGAGCCCACTGGCCAGGCAGAATCGGAGACCCCGAGGCAGGAGCATTACAAGATGGGCCTGGTGAGCCGTGCAACCGCCGGGGCCTCCATGGCACAGGCCACAGAGTTCACACAGGACTTGGAGTGAAGAGGACAGGCTGCTCAGAGAAGCTCCAGAAACAGACGGCCGAGCAGTGGGGGGACAGAAGCCAGAGGGGGCGATCCCCCTGGGAAGGTCACTTCGCAAAGATGGAGGAGGCACAGGACGTTGCCAGGTGACAAGGACAGGTTCAGCCCGAGCCAACACACAGGTGGGGAAGAACGGACACCTTCAGGGGCCTGGGCGTGGCCAAGCCTGCCTGGAAGGTGGGGCATTAGGGGTAAACACAACTGCAAAGCCAGCACAGCTCTGGAGGCCTGTGTGCCGGGGGGAGGGTCTGGGCCTGACTCAGCAGGCAGTGGGGAGCCACAGAAGGGTTCTAAGAGGGGGAGGGACGTGAGCTGGGCTCTCCTTCCGGGGGCTGAGCTGCAAAGTGGGCTTCCATGGACAGAGGAAGGAGGGGAGAGGCGCCGTGCCTGGGTGGAGTGGGCATTTCAGAAGCAGATGCCACACGCTGGGCAGCAGGCAGGGGAGGGCCAGGTGGCCCAGCACTGGGTCCGGTGCCTGGATTCTGGCGACCGTCTGGCAGACGGTCAGGGAAGCGAGAGGAAGGGAGGTCTGGGGGTGGGGGTGGGGTCACTGTGGGCCAGGGGAGGCTAGAGAAGAGAATCCTTAGGGAAGCCCCCTCCACCCGCCCCCTCTGCCCCTGGTGGGTCCCATCCACCGCCCTGCCCCTGCTCCGCCTCTTGCCGTCCCGGGAAGATCTACATCTCCGATCACCGAGGTAAGGCTGTTAGCGAGCCCAGGTCCAGTCAAAGAGGGCGGGCACGGCCCATGAAGCCCCAGGCTGGCCCGGCCTCTCCCCTGCCTCAGTTTACCCACCTGCATGGCCTCCAGCGCTTCTTTGAGCTGCTGCCTCTCGGGCCGGTCGGTGGAATGGCTCAGAAGTTCCTGGGGGGGTGGTGAGGCGTGGGTGACCACTCAGGGGTCCCCACCAGGCCCCGGGTGTGCAGACAGAGCCAGGCCCTCGGGACAAAGCCCCACCCCCACCCCCACCCCCGGCTCTGGTCCAGCCGCCCAACTCCGGCAGACAGACAGCGAGTCCTCCTCCAGGGGACACACGGCCTCGAGGCGAGGTGTCTCCAACGCTTGTGGATAACGGGGGGAACATTAAGACAGCACAAAGCCAGGGGCCGCGCTAACAGGTGACCTGCTGATTCACTAAAGAGGCTTGGCTGGCATCTCACAGAAACCACTGTCTCCCGCGCAGGTCTGTCTGTCCCGAAGGACTTCCTGTTTCCGTGGCCACCAGGAAGCTCAGGGACTGGGTTAGGAGACGAGCCCCAGGAGCTCTTACTTCCGGCCCGAGGATGCTTTTCTGTCTCTCTCGGCTTTCCTCTTCTCTTACCGATTTAGATCATAATTGTCCTTGCGTACTAACTGACAACATTCATAAGACACACAAACACTGCGTAGCTCCCCGCACTGATTTTGCAGTTTTTAGGCGCTAAGCACGGGCTGCCCTACTCTACGCGCTTGTTCATTTGTCACCCTGGCCTGTCTGTGGGCTCCACCCCACGCCCCGGGGGCTGCCGGGCCCTGACCCCCTCCAGCCAGTCTCACCTTGAGGAGCAGGTGGTATTTGAGCACCCTCTGCATGGGGACCACCAGCAGGTCCTGCAGCTTGAACTTCCCGTCTTGGACCTTCAGGGTGCATTCCTGGGCGTCGGGGGAGCAGCGGGTGGGTTTAGAGCATCCTTGCCCGGGCACACCGGACCCCAACACTCCCATTCCCCGGCCTGGGGACGGGGGCAGACCCAAGCCCTGCACTGGGGCCCAGGTGTCTGGTCTTCCTCCGGTCCGGCTCCCAGAGACCGCCCCCCCCCCAAAACCAGGCGTGTGCAGAGGGGTGGGCTGCACAGCAGGCGGGCAGACCCTCTCATAGCCTCAGGGGTCTGCAGTGGCCACATGGGGGGGATTCTGAGTGATGCCTGGTCTGGGGTCTACCAGAGACCCTGGGGGAGGCCAGCTCACACTAACGGGGGCACCGCCCTCAGGAACCAGGGGCTCCCCACGGGTTGCCTGGACACACGAGGGCATCGGGCCTCTCCGAGGGGCGAGTCACCCCCAGCACTGCCGGAGCAAAGGGACGTGCCACCAGGGCTCACCCTGGGAACCGTCTGACCGGCCAGACACAACATGGGAAGCCCAGCCTCTGGGGGGACGACACGGCAGGGGTGGGAGGCTCCCAGCAGAGGTCCGTCACCTGGGGCCCCCATGGGGTCCCGATAGGCCAGGGTCAGGGCTCAGTCACAGCCCCCCACTCAGCCGGATCTGGTCCGGGGGTCCTGCCACAGCGGCACCCAGGCTGGGCCCTGGCCTGGGACGGTGACCTCCCCCTGCCCACTCTCAACCCCAACAAAATGCAAAGGAGAAAAAACCACCTGCCAGAAACATCTACAAAAAACGTCCCATCACTGCCCCGCCCCCAGCTTCCCAGGAAACGGGTAAGAGGCCAGGGAGCTGGAAGCTCGGACACGGCAAGTACCTCGACTTTCTGTCTGAAGTCCTCCCTGCCGGCCAGGAGCTGGCTCAGCGTGCTCTGCGCGTGCTCCATGCGGCTGCAGTACTCCCCGTAGATCAGGAGCCTGGACGCGGGCGCACACACACACACACACACACACACACACTGGGTGTGAGCCCGAGCCGTTTGCACGTCAGGCTGTGAGCACAGCAAGCAGCTCTCTCCCCCGACAGCTCCTCACGTGTTCGCACATTTAACGGTTTTGTTCTTTCCATGAGGCTGCTTTCCTTCCCCGTCCTGCCCAGGAGGAGGGCTGCCAGCCGTGGGGAGGGAGGGGCACCCTGCCTTCCCCGAACCCAAGGAGGCCCTCTTCTGTGGTTCTGTTCCAGGTCAGGACCGGGTTTGGGGGTGCCGCTCTCAGCCCCCCATCCCGCCCCTGGAAAGGGCCAAAGCCAGACAGAAGCCCCCGCCTCCCCAGGCGACTCACGCTGCAGCCCACAGGCAGTGAGCACCAAGGCCCAGCCCGGCTCTGTGCTCGCCCTGGGGGGCCGGCCCCTGAGCTGACATTTCGAGGTGCGGGGACCCCGTGGGCCAGCCCTTGTTGCTGCCACATGGCACTGATGGTCTGTGCCTGGGTTCCAGCCACCGGCCTCTCAGGGCAGGGTGACGTCAGCCCCCGTCACCTGGGAGACGGGGGTGCTGGGAGGGGCCGCGGATCCAGGGAAGATGCGGGGTGCAGAGGGGGAGAAGGAGCTCCCTCTAACCCAGCCCCGCCCCCCCCCGCTTCCGGCCTCCCCTGCGTCCACTGCCTGCCTGCCGTCCTGCTTCTCTCCTAACACCCTCTGCTTTGCTCCCACCACGATCCCCCAGGGCCGACAGACCAGAGCCCCCGGCACTGGGGCCCAGCGCTCTCAGGGCCTTGGGTTACTAGCCTGAAACCTCATCTTTCAAAATCTTGTCACCTGACTACCGAGTACGCCCCTGGAGAAGGACCAGGCAGGTGACGTCGTTGGCTGCAACAGCCACCACCTCTGGGAGCCACCAGGGCCAGGAGCTTCACGCACAGCGTCACGACCCTTTAACCCACTTGTAGAGGTGGGGGTGGTGAGCCCCACTCTCCAGTGGGGAAACCAAGGCCTCAGTGAACTTGCTAAGAGTCACCAGCTAATAAAGGGCGACACCAGGAGGCCGGGCCCCGCGCATGACGTTCCAGGGACGCCCTGCCAGACGCAGGTTACGCTGTGTGTCAGCAAACGTCTGGAGGCCTCTCCCGGCCCAGCTCTGGGAAGCTCGGGTGAAGATGACGTCAGGCCCATTTCTCTGTCCTCCGCGGACGCTGCTGCACCCTGGGGTACCTGGCGAGGCGCTGTGGGTAGGCAGTCAAGGCCTGTTGCTGGCTTCACTTTGGAGGAGATGACATTGCATCCTGCTGGGTCTGTGGGACTCCCCAGGCTCTCCCTGCACGGCCCGAGGGACCCGCGGTGACCACACCTGGGCCGGGCATCCAGCACCCCGGCTCTGCCACGTGAGCCCCCGGGCAGGTCTCCCCTCCCTGGGGCCTTGGGGGTTTGGGACAGATGGCCGGGTCCAGAGTCCCGAGTGTGACACACTGACCAGGAGCCACTCTGCATGAGAAACTGAGCCCTGGTTTCCACTTCAAGGAGTCTGCTATTCAATTCAGAATTTTCATATAAAAGTTGATTAAGGGGCTTCCCTGGTGGCGCAGTCGTTAAGAATCTGCCTGCCAATGCAGAGGACACGGGTTTGAGCTCTGGTCTGGGAAGATTCCACATGCTGCGAAACAACTAAGCCCGTGTGCCACAACTACCGAGCCTGTGCGCCACAATTACTGAGCCTGCGTGCCACAAATACTGAAGCCCGCGCGCCTAGAGTCCATGCTCCGCAACAAGAGAAGCCACCGCAACGAGAAGCCCACGCACCACAACAAGAGTAGCCCCCGCTCACCACAACTAGAGAAAGCCCGCGCACAGCAACGAAGACTCAATGCAGCCAAAAAGAAAGAAAGGGAGGGAGGGAGGGAGGAAGGAAGAGAAAGAAAGCCAGTTTCGTGTACCAAAGTTTAAAAAAAAACCCAGAAACTTGGAAGTAAGGCAACGCACACGCGGAGGACTTGACGGTTCACGGTCCCACCGGAGCGCCTGGGAACGCCAGCCACCCGAGGCCCCGGGGAAGGCGGTCTCCCCGACCCGGCCCGACGCACGCTGCGTGACCCTGTTCTGTACACGTGATTTCCGTCACGCTGGGGAAGCAACCCAAAGGTTCCAGCGCTCTTGCCACGGAGGAAATCGACCGGTTTGCATGTAACGTGGCCACCTCATTCCTAACTCCTGTCCCCGCTGACTCTGCGTGCCAGCGTCCCGGACTGTCAGCTGAGCGACCTTCGTCAACCTTCTGCTCTTTCACGGGGTGGTCGATGTTGGCCACCAGCTCCGGGCTAGGTTATTTATTTAACTGCTTGACCTTCCAACTCCGACCCCATAAAGGGAGGCTGAATGCCTCTCACAGAAATACATCTGACGCCTTATTTCCTCACTGCGTCACTTCTGTCTCAGCCCACACAGCCGGGGACAGGACGGAGCACGTCCCAGGACACAGGTGATGCGCCCAGGTGTTCACCCGGGACACGGGAACAAGCTGAGACCACGCGTGGCCAAGGCCGCTCCCCTCTCCCGTCCCGAGCTGCCCCATCTGGGAAAGGAGCTCTGGACGGCGCGGGAGGCAAAGGGCTCTCCGGCTGGTGGTCCCAGGGCAGCCCTCCCGACAGGGCAGCCACGCGAACCCCTGCGGGGGCTCTAGGGGGTACGAGAGGGCTGTCTCCGTGCAGGACCACCTGGCCTCGGGCTTTGAGATGAAAGGCCCCCAGAGACCCCGGTTTCCGTGAATGGAAATCACAGCCAGAGGGCAGCGCCGTCCACCTAACCTAAGAGCAAGGAGCAGCTGCGGCGCGCCGAAGCCCCCCCCTGCCCAGAGCCTCTCTCTCCACACTCACGGAAATCCCACGGGGTCCTGGGACGGGGAACCTGCCTTTCTGAACGACGTTCCTCTAACGGCACGTGCGCAAAGCCCCACAGACAGTCCCTCCTAAGAGCTCGTCCTCCCGCCTTACCACCGGGCCACCAGCTCCCCAGGCCCCATCCAGCCCGAACCGCGGACCCACGAGAAGTCAGGCTCCAGGCCCACCTTGGTCAGCCCCAGCGATAAATACAAAAGGTGTGACTTCAACGCAAACCCTGCCCGAGAGCCAGCTCCCTCCGTGTGGGAGACGTCGTCTCCTGTAAGCCCACACGGCAAGGTTAACAGGAGCCCCTGCCTTGTCTGAGGATCGAGGCTGCATTAATGGGAGAATAAGCTCCAAAAAGAGGGAGGTGATCGCCCCCTGCCATTCTGCTGCTCATACCACACCTGGATGCCACCCATCCTTCATCAGGGACGAGCTGCCGGCATCTTGCCCCTTGAATTCAATGGCTTCTCCTGCCCTCATTAAAAAAATTATGGGGCTTCCCTGGTTGCGCAGTGGTTGAGAGTCCGCCTGCCGATGCAGGGGACACGGGTTCGTGCCCCGGTCCGGGAGGATCCCACGTGCCGCGGAGCGGCTGTGCCCGTGAGCCATGGCCGCTGAGCCTGCGCGTCCGGAGCCTGTGCTCCGCAACGGGAGAGGCCACGGCAGTGAGAGGCCCGCGTACCGCAAAAATAAAAAAAAAAAAATTATGAATCCCTATCTTCGCCCACCAGATCCTGCAGAACCTGTAACTGCTCCTTGGAGAACCTCCCCTTCGCCCCCTCGGTCCCGCTCCTCCGGCCTCTGCCGGTTCCCCAAACAGTCAGAGCTCCTGGCTCTCCCGCAGCTTCTACTCCCCACGTGGCTTCAGGGCTGATCCCCTCTCCCCCAGGCCCTCAGGGGGCCCCAGCCTGTGCTCATCCCCCTCCCCTTCCCTGTGCTCTCAGACACTATCACAGCCCACGGTAAGTCTCTTGTCTGTGGACTCGTTTCCCAGGGAGCGCTGAGCCTGCTTCGCTCACCACGATGTCCTTGGCCCAGAGCTCTGCAGCCGCACACAGCAGGCGGTCCATAAATGCTTGCAGAATCGGTAAGCCAGCGACCATCAGGGCCTTCGGGGCCGACTCAGAAATAAGAAGGGACGCGCCAGAAAAGGCGGACGCTGGGATGAACAGTGATTTGGCAAATGAGGTCTGGTGAAATGCAGCCAGCCCCTCCCCCAAAGGGAGGGAGAAGTGCCTGGACCCCCTGATGCCTCGCTGGGCGGATGCCTGGACCCCCCGATGCCTCGCTGGGCGGGTGACCATCTGCAGAGCTCTCGGTGCCAGGATGCATTCTGCTCACGGCAATTCTCCAAGGCGGAAACGTCCGTCATTCCCAGAGGAAAGGAGGCCTGGGGGCAGGCCAGCCCGAGGTTGTGTGTAGAGGATGGTGCGAGGTCTTATTCACAGGCAAACTGGACCACGGGGACAGGCCAGGCAGCAGAGCCCTTGTGCTGGGGACGTGGAGGGGCCCAGGAGAGGACAGGTCATCCATCTGTACCTCAGCCACGCGGCCTAGAGCTGGGTTACTGGGCCTCAGTGCCCGTCCGACCCCCAGCCAAGGCGCAGCACTAACGAGGTGCTGAGAAGTGTCTGCCGTGCCCGTCACCTGGGCGAGGGTCAGGTCTGACAGTCAGCTCAAGTCCAGCAGCGGGGCGCCATGGGCCCACCTAGCAGGGTGGCTTGCAGCCAGGTGAGAGGAAAACCTTGTTGGGGGCAGAGGGTGGGTTAGGGAGCCGGCCTGACCCCCAGACCGGATCCCCACCCCCTTGCCCGGGCCGGCCAGCATGCCCACACCTGCTGGTGCCTGGAGAAACCTCGTCTGCTCTCCTCTGGCTGCGTCTGCCACCTGTACATGGGCACTGCCTGCTCCCTCATGGCTCCCGGGAGCCCCCCGACTCGTGGCCCCTCAGAAAGCAGGCTTGAGGACCCTTGCCCGTTCAGGAGGCCACGGCTCCTTGCCTGGAGCTACAGGGCACCTGGGGGAGGCACGTTCAGGCAATCCTAGCTGAAGGCGCCTGGGAATGCAGCTGCCTGTGCAGAGGGTTGTGAGCGGAGCTGAGAGTTACCTGACGGGCGATGCAGGGGACCCTCCTGCAGATGAGGGTGACATGGACCCAGGGTCCCCACTGGCCCCTGTGGTGCCTTCTTCAGCTCCCAGGATCCCTCATCAGACCCCAGGAATCGGTATTTTTTTTTTTTTTGGCTGTGTTGGGTCTTTATTGCTGCACGCGGGCTTTCTCTAGTTGCGGTGAGTGGGGACTACTCTTCGTGCGGTGCGCGGGCTTCTCACTGCAGTGGCTTCTCTTGTCGCGGAGCACGGGCTCTAGGTGCACAGGCTTCAGTAGTTGTGGCACGTGGGCTCAGGAGTTGTGGCACACAGGCTCCAGAGCGCAGGCTCAGTAGTTGTGGCGCACGGGCTTAGTTGCTCCGCGGCATGTGGGATCTAGTTCCCAGACCAGGGCTTGAACCCGTGTCCCCTGCATTGCCAGGCGGATTCTTAACCACCGAGCCACCAGGGAAGCCCCAGGAATCGGTATTTTTAACAAGCTCCCAGGCAGAGGCACCACGAAGACAGAACCTTGAGGCTCCTTGTCCAAAGATTCTACGAGGGACAGAACGCCAGGCACCATCTGCTGGTGCATATCTTGAGATTTCAGTGGCTAAAAGCCACCATCTCCCAGGACCCTGCGATGCTGGCACCCCGCGAGCCCTCCACGTCATCCGGCTTCGTCCTCGTCAGCATCCCGTCTTGAAGCACCAGTTGCCAAGGCGCAAGGGGAAGAAGCAGGGGCCCGGGCTCTCCGCTGGGACGGCAGAGCCATCCTGACAGCTGCCCCCTCACACCTAGCTGGAAGCTTCCAGAATCCCAACGCCCCCGCCAGGCTCCAGCAGGACGTTCTAGAGAACAGAAGGCTGCCTCCGGACCCCCTCCATCAACTGGGGTGACCAACAGAGGCGCTTAAAGCCAGCAAGCAAATAGATTCACAGGGGCCACGTAAGAGCGGTATAATTTTTTTAAAAAAAGGTCCCTGCGTTGACTCCTAATGAGCTGTCGCTCTCTCCCATTGACAGTCTTGATTCTGATCAGGAACCCCACTAACGGGCATGATTACCACAGGTGACTTTCTGGCGGGGTGGAGGCCGGCGCCCTCTCTGCGTCTAGACTCAGCCTAACTACCTGGGAGGGGCCTGGAGGAGAAGGGCCGCCTCGGATCCTGACAAGAGCATCTATACCCCCTCAGGCTCCACGGACACTTGCCCCGAAGCTGCAGAGACTCGCACAGGACCAGGGCACCACTGGGAGATCCAGGGCTCTGCGCTTCTCGGTCCCGGAACCACGTCTCCCCACGTTCAGGGCTGAAGCCAGTTTATGCCAAGATGGCCACGCAACCGCGTCCAGGGCTGCCGTCCGCACCCCCGCCTGGCTGCCCAGGTCCGGCCCCTACACCTGCCCGGTCACCGCAGGCTTCGCTGGGTGTGGACCAGCGTGTCGGCAGCGCAGGCCTGGGCTCTGCTCACCCTCAGGGCACCAAGTGGCACAGACGCCATCGTGGCCCCTGACCGACAGATAAAGAAGTCGGGCTGTGGTGTCGTGTAGAAGCAGCGGCATGGCCTCAGCCCTGGGGACCCAGAGCCTGGGCTCTCAGCCACGGCTCCCTGCAGCCCCTGAAGCCCCTCACTCAGGCTGGCACAGGCGGGGATGAGTGCAGTTGTAGAGGCAGGTGCCACAGGTCACCTCCCCCCAGGCACAGAACTCAGGGGCAGACTCTTCCGGTACCCGACTCCCGTGGGGTCTGCAGCACGGCAGGGGCGTCATGATGGCACGAGTGTCCTTCAGCCACCACGACCCCCAAGAATAGAGGCAGAGGGGGCGGTTGGAGCCCCCGAGAGGCCCCTCCCATGCAGGCTGTGACGGCACGGAGGGCAGGCAGTTTTCTCAGTTTACAAGTGAGGACAGGGTGAGCGTGGGAGCACCGACGCCCGCTTCAGCACCGCGCAGCGGTAACCTGGGTAAACTCACCCACCAGCTCTGCCCCGTCCCCACGATGGAAGCGGAGCGGCGCCCGGACGCCCCAGAGGCCCCGGCCACTCACCTTTCCTTGAAGTCCAGGAAGACCTTGGCCAGCGAGCTGCCCCCCGCCATCATGGACACGTCGATGGCCCTCAGGAAGCTGTGATGCACCTTAATTAGGTCCTGGGACAAAAAGCAACCACGCGTGAGCAGGCACAGCAGGCTGGGGGCACGCGGGCTCCGTGATCCCGCTCCTTCCGGGCTGCCGTTCCGATGGAAGGACGTCCGCGTGAGCGGCCGGGCGCCGGGCGTACTTCCTCACGTACACACCGGCTGCCGTTCACTAGAAGGTGCCACAGCCGCCCAGAGTCTGCACCAGCCTGTCCAGACACACAGTGCCCGACCCCAGCCGGCATCCTGGGGACCCGCCCGCTGTACGCGGGAGTGCAGGGGCGCAGGCGCCCTGACGGGTGAAGTCTCTCCGCTGTGGAAGCGGGGCCGGGGGAAGTGTGTCCGCACTCCAGAGCAGAGGGGTGGCTGGCAGGCAGCACCGTCCCCCAGCCAGGTCCCCAGTCCTGTGGCCACGTGTGCCACTGCTCACGGCAGGATGAGCTCTGGGCCGGGGGGCGCAGGGGCTGCGAAACTCCGGGTCTGCGTCAGCCTCACCCAGGAGGTGCCCAGCGCCCACTCCTCAAGCCGTCGGCACCCCAAGGAAGAGTAGGGCCAGTGCTCCCCGACGAAGCCCACCCACACGCAGCTTCCGGGCCCGGCTCTGCTGACCACATCGAGGTGAGCCTCCCCACGCGGGATGGCCCTCCGGTGTCCGTGTTCAGACACCGCAGAGCAGTGAGGGCGCTCTGTTTGCTCAGAGAGGGGGAGGGGACACACTTCCCTCCACTGACGACAAAACCTGGTGCTTCCTCCAGGACGTGTGCGTCCCGGGCACACCCGCCAGCACGGTATTGGGCAGGGAAGCTCCCAGAAACTGTCCTCTGTCTCCTAAAACCAAAGTCCCCGAGAAATGGGGGCCTGCTCACCGCCCCCCATCCGTCAGCCACGAAACACCCTTTAGCCAGGATCAACCATCAAGCCCTGGGGACGGTCACGTGGGAGCCCGCCTGACGTCCGAGCAGGTTAGGACCTCCAGCCCACACACGGTGAGCCGGGGTGGGACCCTCACCTCCAGGTTGATGAAGATGGCCGCCATGTCCGCCGGGCTCAGCACGAGCCTCAGAGGGGTCACGTAGTTCTGGAAGAGAGAAGCCCGTCACCGCCTGAAGGACGCCCGTCACCGTCGAGGCCACAGTCGCCGGTCGGAGGGGCTCTAACGGCCTCAGAGAAAAACAGGCGACTGCAGGCAGCGCCCCGTTCCCCCATCAAGGGTCCTGCGGGGCGGCCGCTCACCAGCACACGGGGGTGCTCCACGCTTACTGGAGAGGGGGAGACCTGCGCGGGAAGTGTGGGACCGGGTGGGGGTCAGGCCTGAGGACCCGCCAGGTGGGCAAAGTTCCTCAGAGGGCCCCTTGCACGTGGCGCTGGACTTCCACCCTAAGGCCAGCCAGGGTGGGCTCTGCTGTTTGAGATATTTGAGCAAGTGGGGTCCTCCCGGGAGGCGAGAGGCATCACCCAAGGGAGAGCCTGAGGACCGAGAAATGCCGTGATTCCCACCCGACACCCATTCCTGAGCCTACACCCATGAGTGCACCCCCAAACCTGTCATCAAGGGGCCCGCTCCGGCCCCGCAAGCGCCACAGTGGCAGGGGTGCTTCTGCCCCCGGCCTCCCGGAGGCCCCCACAGGGAACGACCAGCCACCCTCCCCTCTCCCTGCCCCTTCTCCCACAGGGTCCTGGTCCCCTGGCCCTCTCCTTGGCCGCTGTGTGCAGCAAGAGAGACCTGTGCAAACGAACAAAGACTAGTGGCTGCTGGACGCACCCAAGCACTCCTCCCTGTGCCGTGCCAGCACCGGCCACTGTGTGACTCGGTTTCCTCACCTGACACGGGGATGGCAACACGGTTAGGGGAGGACTGCAAACACGATCGTCCCCGAGAACACTCAGCACATGCACACCCTGGCTGGGCACGCCCCCAGCTCAAACCCCGACGTGCACTGCGCCCGCAGACGGGCAGCACCCGCCCCCAAAGCCCACACTGCAGGGGTGGAGACGGGCCACAGTGGCCCGCCGGTTTTCTGCGACGAAACTCAGGCTACGTGAAGCCTGCAGGGCCCTG
This sequence comes from Grampus griseus, assembly GCF_964374135.1. Taxonomy (NCBI): domain Eukaryota; kingdom Metazoa; phylum Chordata; class Mammalia; order Artiodactyla; family Delphinidae; genus Grampus; species Grampus griseus. Next base: position 2,312,582 of record NC_139000.1, read on the forward strand.
GAAGGAGCTGACCCGGGAGCTGGGACTCGAAGGAGTGGGCAGCTGGGACCATGTGTCTGCAGAAAAGCTGGTGGTCGGCGAGAAGCTAAAGGGCGGACACACAAGGGTTGAGTGGGGCGGGAGGAGGGGAAAGGTCAGAAGCCTGGGCCAGACCTGGGGCCAAGGGGCATCTCACGACTCCCGGCTGGAGGTTCCACAGCGCCCTGAACAGTGGGGGCCTTCTTAGGCCACCCCCTTATGGCTACACTTGGCCCTACTCTGCAGTGAAAGACCAGCCAGGAAGGGTCCGTCTCAAAAACGTGTTGGTTCTTTCACGCCAGCGTGCACTGGCAGCTGGCAATGAGGATGCCCAAGTGACAGGGAAACGGCCCTGCGCCAGTGACCACAGGAGGCCAGGGCGGATGGCAGGAGCAGGCCCGTCCGTGGTTCTCCAGGAGCTGGGCAGGCCGGCAGGGAGACAGCGCTGACCGGCCATTCAGGGGAGCACACAGGCCGCCACAGGAGCTCCAGAGACTCACGTCGCTGGGCCCAACTGCGTCCCAGGTGCAGGATGCCCACAGTGGGTGGTACTGCTGTTATCGCAGCTCACGGGGTGGGGGGAGGCTGAGTGCAGACAGCACCCCAGGGAGGAGGGACACATCAAGAGCTCACTCAGCGCCTGGCCTGGGGAGAGTGTATACAGAAGGCGTCTAGCTCTGGGTGAGGATAGAAACGTAAAGAGCCTAGCTCGGCGCATTCCGGAGCGGAAGCCATAACGACGCCCCGTCTAGGCTGGAAGGAGCCTGTGAAGCAAGCTCAGCAACAGTCCAGGGTCCGAGCTGAGGCCAAAGGGTGGAGGTGGGGCCAGGGCCAAGGGTGGCAGCTGACGAGGAAGCTGGCCTGAGTGGAGCCCACAGCTTGCGTGGGGGCAGAGAGCAGAGGGCAGAGGAAAGGTGAGGGCGACCTCCTTTTTGGAGGGTGCAAAACCCAGAGGGCCCGTGAGCCCCGCCTCCGTCACCGCTGCCCTGAGTCCCTGCCCGGTGACAGCGGCTCCCAGGAGGCAGGGGTCCCGGGTGGACCCGGCGGCCACGCCCACCTTCTCGATGTCCTCCAGGGTCCGGTAGTACTTGGCTTCCGTCTCCTGGATCTCCAGCAGGCAGCAGCTTCTCTTGTCGTCCTCCGTCATGCCCATTTTCTAGAGGGGGCACAGGAGGTCAGCCAGGACCCCGCCAGGCCCTCCACCTGCCGCCCGCCCGGGCTCGGCCGTGGGGTCACTGAGCGTGAAGGGGGCCGCGTGGGAGACAAAAGGCCCTTCCCCTCCTTTCTGCAGACGGGCAGGCTGAGGCACAGGGGAGGGGATGTGGTGTGACCCTGAGAACTGACGACAGCGCAGAGATGGGACAGAGGCTTCTGAATCTGTCTCCACCAGACTGGTCGCCCCCTCCAGCAGACACAGTGGGCGTCACATGCGTAAAGCGCCGACTCCGTGCACAGAGAGGGTCTGACCAGCTCCCCGAGGACACGTGTCCACCCGCTGACCCACCTCCCAGCTTCAGCCTGCTACCGCCTCAGAGGAAGAAGCCAATTCCCCACAGGGCTGGACCTTCCAAATGTCCACTGCCTCGGACCAGGTTCCGAGCTAACAGCCCGTCGGCAGGGGTCACTGAGGACACGCCTCTGAGGCGGGGCCTGCCCCACCTCTGGGGTGGGACTGACCAAGAGACTGTGGCCACAGGGGCCGGGGAAGAGGCAGCAGGTGGGCTGACTGTCGGAGGTTCTGTGGACGGTCCAGACACTCTCCTTAAGTCCTTTCAGTCCAAGCAGGCAAGGCTCCGGGGAAACAGTGCTGGGACGTGGGACGCGCCGTCTGGACTCATACCTGCCCTGACGTCATCCTCCCCCTCCTCCAGGAAATGGCCCAGGGCCCCGCGTGGGTTTGCCGGGGCCACAGTTCTCCAAAGTAACCTGCCGGGCGGGCACATCACCCAGGCCCCCCAGGCCCCTTCCCAAAGCCCGAAGCCCCGCTCAGCCTGGGAATTCAGTGCTGAGGGTCCACAGCTCCCCTAAAACTGTGTGTAAGAATGTGGTGCCCAACAGCGTCTCCCTGGGGACAGGGTCCCGAGTTCCTCCCGGAAGTCAGAGGAAGACGGTGCTGGCAGGACTGGCCCCGGGCCTCCCCTCCACCTGCCACTTACCTGCATGTATCTAATCTGAAAGCGTGGAGAGACAAATAGGGCAAAGAACCAGTTAGCGGTGCTTACGCTTATTCAAGCCGAGCTTGGGGGAGTCAGGGAGCTCACCCCCATTAGCCAACGGCCCCAGAGGGCACATCACACCCTCCGCCCGCCCGCATGGCAGCCTGGCAGGGCGGCGGGGACAGTGCCAGGACCGAGCACATGGCAGCTTGCCCACGGCCGGGCTCTGAGAGTGGCACCTGCCATCTCCTGGCTGTAGCTTCCTTTAGAAATGTCACTATTCCCAATACTTTCCACTTAGACCGTTCAGATAGCTCCAGACATGACAGGAGAGGAAATAAAACCAGCTGTTGTATCTCAGAGGACCTGGCGGGTGGCAGGAGATGGACAGGACAGCTCGTGAGCCCAGCGCCGAGACTTGGGGCGCTACGCATCGCTGGGCAGGTGGGACGCTGGTTTGTCCCCAGGACACAGGCGGGCATCTCCCCCAGCTCCGCAGGTCCTGCAAACGCCCCGGGTCCTGTCATGTGCTTTCAGCACCAGGGACAGCAGCGGCCTCTGGGGAGCGCCCACTCCAGGGCTTCTGCAAGCCAGGTGCAGACGGGGTCTCGTGGGAGCTTGTACAACCAGGGGGCAGGGGATCCCCCCAAACACACAGGCCACTACACCCACATGCCTTCGCCTAACCCAAGGACACCCAGCTTCCAAAGGGCCTGGGGAGTCAGGCGGCGCCCATCTCACTCAGCCTGCTGGCGATGCGGGAGGCCAGCCAGCCTCTCAGGCCGGGGCAGCTAAGCAGAGCCCTCTGGCCCCCTGAGCCCACTTCCCTGGAAGGTCCAGGAGCAGAGCTGCCTACCGTAAGGCTGCCCGGGGCGGGGGCAGACCTGGGCTCACAGACCCACAGCTGACTCTCCAGAGTGAGATTCCTGGTAATTGTGGGGAGCGAAACCCACCTTCAGACCCTTGAGGGGCAAAATGAGAAACGCGTTCCTAGAAGCAGCATCTGGGGCTGTGAGCCACTGCCCGGCATCTTGGCACGTCTCCCGTCAGAGAGCGGGAAGGGCCTCTCTGAGAGGCCTCGCGGGGAGCTGTGTCCTACCCTTTTGTTTCTCCACCACCAGCTGGTGGCCCCCACACTGAGGGAAAAGACTGAAACCCGCTTTCAGAGAAATTTCCCCCATTTCTCTGGTGAGGGCAAATGGCATCAAAAGCCGCCACAGTGGGCAACTGGCATCACGACCGCCCCCAGGAGTCTGGGGGTGCGAAAGGGCTGTGGTCCACGCCACCAGAGCCCCGTCTCCCGTCCTGGCCTGGCAGGAACCCTCCCTCCCCAGTACAGCAGCTGTGGGCAGCACATGGAGCGGCAGCAAACAAACATCCGAGACGTGATTAGCCGACGCCCGTCGGAAACAAACATCCTCGCGCAGGAAAGACACACGGCTGGCTAAGGGCAGAGGGAGGCAGGCTGCCTGAGACCAGCCCCGCGTCACTATCTAAGGCTCCCTGGGCAGGAAGGACTCGGGGTCCTGCACGCCCTCCGGAGAAGACTTCCAGAGCAACACGTCCGGGGAGGCGGGGTGGCAGCGGTGTCACATCCCGGTCTCCCTAGAACATTTCATAGGAAAGAAGGGACCTGGCCGACCGGCGCAGGGGATGAACCCCATGGTGGCCAGGAAGGACTGGGTGCAGCTCCCCCCCCCACGCCCGTGGCTCAGACGGTGGGGTCTGCGCAGAGGCTTTAAAGGAGGGGCGGGGCGGGGCGGGCAGCGGGGGCTCACCATGGGCTGCTGCACTTCCACCTTGATGATGTCCTCATAAATGTCGTCCCCTTCATCCTCGCACGGGACGCAGTCGTAGATGTCCTCCCCCACGTCATGCTCACTGCACAGGAGGGAAGCGGGGGAGAGGGGTGGGGGGCTAAAGCCACGTCCACGAGGGGGGCCCCAGGAGGGGAGAGGCAGTTGGGGCCACCATGAGGCCCTCCCTCTCGGCCTCAGTGTCCTGGTCCAAGGACAGGGCACCTGCTTCCCGTGGTTTCTGGTAGTTTAACCCAGGCAGCCTGGGAGTGCCTTGTGCTCTGCCTGCCGCCCTTCTGGAAGGTCCCACCATGACAAAGCGCACCTACCCCAGCCCTTTAGTAAAAGCAGGGACACACGCTGGGACCCAGGGGCGAGATGCTGCCTTAACGGGAATCTTTGCATAGCTGACGGACAGGCACGCCCAGCTCTGGGGACCAAATGCCCTCTCCCTGGGCCCACGCCTGGGACCTGGAGCCCCGAGAGCTCTGGGCTCAGCCCAAGGTCTCCCCAGTCCCAGCAGTCGAAGTGTGAAGGTCAAAGTGCAGCGCTCACAGGCACGTGGACGTTTTCCCCACCAGTCAGCAAGGGAGCAGAGCAGAGGGGCGAGGAGTTTGTGATGCGCCTTCCCCAAGGAGCAAGGAAGCTACCACTTAACTTGCGATTCAATAAACCTTTGTTTTCAGCTCACGATCTTGCCAACAAGTTATCCCCTCTGACCTGCAAGCCTCCAGTCAAGGGACACCTCCTCCAAGAGGCCTTCCGGGATCCCCCGCCCAGTCTGCCATCCTGGACTCTCCGTCTGGAGCTCTTGTACCAAGGGCATCCCTCTCACTGCACCTCCAATTATTTTATAAGTGCCTGTGGATAAGCCCGTCTCTTCCCCAGACGAAACCCAACTTCTTCCTCCCTTCTGATCCCCACTCCGGATACAAAGTAGGTACTCAGCAAATATTTCACTGAATGAGGCAACAGCAAGTGAGCCAACCCGACTTGTCCCTCACCTCCCACAGGCCCCCAGCCCCCAGGGGTCACTCTGGCCTGGGGATCGGGGACAGGAGTCACCCTGGGCCCAGGGCAGCCAGCTCTTCAGCCTGCCGTGGGGTCCGACCTCGGGCAGGCTGTGCTCAGAGGCCAGCTCCCCCGGGAGGCCCACGCCAGCCCCGAGTGCCTCTCTGTGTGAGGACACATCTCACGGCCTGGCTCAAAGGAGGCCTGGCAAAGTTCTCTTCCGAAAGGCGTCAGCATGAGGTGGACCACTTCCCCTCCCCACCGCACAGAGTCCGGGGGCGGGGGGGAGGGAGGCGAGAGCAGAAACGATTACCCAGCGGCTCTTACGAGTGGGTTTCTGGCCCGTCCCAAACCAAGCTTTTGAATATTAGCTGTCATTCTAGAGGCTGGGGCGGGGGAGACAGGTCGCCACAAACCTACTGGAGAGAATGTGTCGTATTCAAGGAAGGTCGCAGCAGCCAGTCTCCCCAGAGCCCTGGACACCTCCCCCGTGGGGCTGAGCTGCAATGGGACAGTGGGTAGATGCATCAGACTTCCCTCTGTGGGGGGCGATTCCAGGCACGGGGGGGAGCCAGTGTCTACCTTCATGAGACCCCCGCAGGGAGCTGATGAGCAAGGGCAGGAGAGGAAGCTGCTGCTTTGGGGGTACGTCACTTGCTGTTTTACCAACACCACCCCAGGAAGCAAAAGTTGGCCTGAGGACAAAGCCACATCACACGGGGCTCGGCCAGCTAACGGACCCCCCGTAACTGTGACGTCACCCACCCCCCGACGAGCCCGTCCACAGGCACACCAACGCGCGTGTGGGCACTTGGAAAACACGTATGCTTTTCAACTTAACACACCCTTGGAGATGGAGGCACTGAGGCCCTTTCACAGGTTAGAAAACCACACACCGAGGCTCCACAGCGGCTACCGGGAGCTGCGGGGTGATCCCGGCCCCAGCTCGTCCTTTCTCCCCTCTCCCGCCCGCCCTCCACCGCGAGACGAGTGTCTGGATGTCGGCAGTGCCAAGAACTGGGGTGGGAATCAGCACGCAGATGGTGACGGGGCTCCCAGCTCCTGTCAGAACCAATGAGAAGGCGGAGAGAGGGTTCTGTCCCCCAAGGTGGGCCTTGGGAACGGTCACTCGTGTTGACACAAATCACCCCTGCCTCTCCAGAGGCTGCCCCCAAAGGAAACAGTTCCCGCAGCCCTGCCCACCAGATTGCTGGAGGTCCAGGCAGGTACCTGCAGGGGTTCCTTCCGAAGGATGCCAGACACCCTGGATTTCTGTCGTGCAGCCAAGCGAGGCTGGTGACAAAGGCACTGTCGCGAATTCTGACAGCGTGGAACAGAGGGGAGACACGGAGGCCCCCGGGCTGCTCAGTGAGACACCTCAAAGGCAGATCTGCCCGCCCGTACCGTCCGAAGACAGTCATCAGCTTTGCTCTGATGGGCCGGTGGAAGGAAGTGGGCTGGATGGGGGGACCATGACAGTCAAATATTCTACGAACTGATGAAATGAATAAAATGACTGAACGTCAGCCTGGAAAGGGTCCTCGAGACCATCAGGTGCAGGGACAGCAATCTGCCAGCCCAGGAGCCCCCTTTCTCATCCCACATGTGGGGGAACATCTGACTGACCCCAGGACTCTACCCCATCCAGCTCAGAATGTTTTTCGGCAAAGACCCCCATGCAGCCCCCACCATCAGTCAACCGGAATCAGGGCTCGAGATGCAACTGAGCCCAAAGTTCTCTGTCGTGCGGATGGGGAAGCCGGGGTGCACGGGCGGGGAACTGGCCACGTGCTCTTTCGGAAGCCGCGTTCCTGCTCTGCTATCTCCTGGTCGGTGGACCGGTCAGAATGCTTTCATTGGCTGAAGACCTGATGGCGTGGGCACTGAGGGCTCTTCAGAGAAATAGAACCGGCGATCTGTCGATCTTAGGGTGATGCAGGCACCCGCCCCATTAGGACCCCAAGCAAGAGCTGTGCTTGACAGAGAGGACAGTGAAGGCTGGAGAGGTCAGAAGCTTCCCAGACAGGTGGGACCTGAAAGACGCTTGGACACCAGTGTCAACCGTGGGGTCCTATGGAAGGTGCCGAGGGGCAGAGTCCCTCCTCTGCCACCCTCTTCACTGGCACCATCCGCAGATCTGGGCATGCACCGACGTCTACACGCACCTATTGTGTCCACAGAGCACCTACTGCATTTCGAGCGTGGGGCGGAATGCCGTCACATAGGCTTCTCATTTGGGGGATAGGATTTATGTAGATCGAGATGTACGCTGAGCTCCACCATTTTGACAAGGGGACGCCCCTGTGTAATTCACACCCCGTGACATCACAGAGCATCCTCTTCTCCCCTGAAAGTCCCTCTCCTCCCTGATCGACCCCTCCTCCTCCCCTAGTAACCCGCCTCTGACTGTTCCTCACCAGAGATTCCCTTCGTCTGTTCTAGAACGTGGCGTCAACTGCGTCGTCTGTTACATTCACGTCTGTGTCTGGCTTCCCCTCCTCAACATCATGCCCTCGAGATCCAGGCTGTTGCCTCCATCAGCAATTCATTCCTTTTTATTGCTGAGTCCTAATCCCACAATTTGACATCCATTCTCCTTTTGATGAACATTTGGGTTGCTTCCAAGTTCTGGTTATTGTAAATAAAAGCTGCTAGGAGCATTTGCCTTTTTCTTTTTTTTTTTTTTTGTGGGCATGTGCTCTCATTTCCTTTGGAAATGAAATTCCATGAGGAGTGGAATTGTTGGATCAAAGGGGAGGTGTGTGTGTTTATCTTCATCAATAACTACCAAGCACTTTTCCAAAGTGGCTGCAGTGTTTACTCCACCACCAGCGGTGTACACGAGTTACAGTTGTTGCGGTTCTCTCCAGCTCTGGCGGGTTCCAGCCTTTTTAATTTTAGCCACTAGAGCAGGTATGTAGTGAGAATTGCGGTTTTATTTTGCATTCCTGCAAAGATCAGTGATGTTCACATTTTTTCTGTGTACTTATGGACGTTTGTGTATCTTCCTACGAGAAAGGCTTGCTCAAGACTTTTGTCCATTTCTAAAAATTGGTTGCCTTATTCTTGTTGAATTCTAGCAGTTCTTTATTTACGATGGATACAAGTCTTTTGTCAGATATGTTTTTTGAACTTTTTTTTCTCAGTCTCTGGCATGGTTGCTCGTTTTCTTAATGGTGCCTTTTGATAAACATTCATTTTTCATTTTAATGAAGGTTAATTTATTGACTTTTTCTTCTATGATGTCCTGACTCTATCCTGTGTTGCACCTACAAAATCTTTGTGCCTTGTGTAAGAAATCTCTGCTTTCTTCCAGGTTGCAAAGGACTTTCTCCTGTATCTTCTTCTAAGACCTATATGGTTTCAGTGTTTTTGTTTAGGTCTCTAATCCATCTCAAATGGATTTTTGTATATGGTGTGAGGTAGGGATCGAAGTTCATTTACTCATCCCCACGTGGATATCCAGATGTTTCAGAACAATTTGTTGAAAACTTTCTTTTCTCCATTGGGTTGCTTGGATCTCTTTGACAAAAACCAATTGATTATACATGTGTGGGTCTGTTCTAGAATGCTCTATTCTAGCCCATCAATGCATTCAGCTATCTTTATGCCAATACCACTCTGTCTCGATTAATTTATTTTATAGAAAGTATAAAACTAAATAGAGAGTTTTATAGAAATCAGGCAGTGTAAATCCTCTAGCTTTGTTCTTTTATAGGACTGTTTAGACTATCCTAAAGTCCTTTGTGTTTCCACATCAACTTTACAATCACCTTGTCAATTAAAAAGAAAAGTCTGTTGGAATTATAATAGGAACTGTAGTGACTACACTTTAATCTGGGGGAAAACTGACATCTTAACAATATCATCTTCCAACCCACAAACACAGTACACACTTTCATTTATTTAGGTCTTTAGGTCTCAGCAACATTTTGTAGTTTTATCATAGAGGTTTCAGAATTTAGGAAGCTTGGGACTACTGTTTTTTTCAATTTTTTTTTTTCCTGCCTTATTCTCTCTTTCTTCTCCTTCTGGGATTCCAATTATACCTGTTAGACCACTTGATATTGTCCCACATGTCTGAGGCTCTGTTCATATTTTTCAACCTCCTTTTCTCTCTGTAATTAAGAGTGTATAACTTCCATCGAACTACTGAATACTTTCAAGTTCAATGACTCCTTCCTCTGCCATCTGCAGTCTTCTATTAAACTGATCCAGTGACCGTTCATTTATCATGCTTTTTGGTTCTAAAATTTCCATTTGGCCCTTTTCTATAGTTTCTTGTTTCTCTACTGAGGCTCCTCATCTGTTCATTGATTTGGTGCATATTTTCCTTGAAGCCCTTATTTATAAAAGCTGCTAACTGTGACTTCTAAGTCATCTCAAGGTTGGTTCCCCTCGATACTGTTTTTTTCTTGAGTATGATTCACTTGTTCCTGTGTCTTTGTAAACTTGATGATTTTTTTTCATTGGACGCTGGGCGTTATGAATGAGTCATTACAGAGATTCAGATCCTACTATTTCTTCTGGAGAGTAATACTTGTTCTGACAGTTACCTCGGTTGGTTGTACTTAAACTTCAAACTCTACCTTCCCTGCAGTGGGCAGGGAAGGTAGAAATGGCTGCTAAATCCAGTTTCCAGCTGCGACACTTTTTGCTGGAAACCTTAGGGACTCTCCTGTGTGTGTGAGGTTTAGTGGTCAACCCAGGATTTAGGTGGATTCTATGAGCAGATGTGAGCCTGTGGGTCCCTCCCTGCCAGCATTCCCTGCCTAACTTTCTGCCTGTTCTGCCACCCCCAATTCCTTTCCTCTGGCACCTCAAGCCAGTGGATTGGGGATGCCCTCATACAAAAAGACTACAAGCGCTCGATCCCATCCACAGTGAGCAGCTCTTGAAGAAACAGTGGGTTCCTCCGGGTAACAGTAAGATGATACCGTCCCCCCCCTCCCCCCCCCCCGTACTCACAGAAGGAACAGGACTGAGACACCAGCAATACAGCCCCAACACACGTCCACCACCATGATCTCAGCTGCTCTTCTATCTCAAAATCAATAAAGACAAGAACAGCCATTCACGCAGGATCAATTTTCACCACATTCATCTCTTCTAATTGACACAGGGCACTGAGGTTAAAAATAGGCAGAGCCAGAAACACCAGAGAGAGAGAGCTGTGCTCTGGCATCTGAACTTGGGACAGAAAAATCTCAAAAATGCAGACCCAATCACTGCTCTCCATTCTGCAAAATGTCTGTTATCCAGAGCCTGTTGAAAACTTGTGGGGGAGGGAGGGGTACATCGGGAGTTTGGGATAAACAGATACACACTACTATATATAAAATAGATAACCAACTAGGACCTACTGTACGGCACAGGGAACGATACTCAATCTTGTAATAACCTATAAGGGAAAAGAATCTGAAAGATAGATATAGATGTATGTATAACTGAATCACTCTGCTATACACCTGAAAGTAACACAACATTGTCAATCAACTATACTTCAATTAAAAAAACAAAACAAAACACCTTGAGTACTGAACGGTCAGCTTCCTGCCTGTAATGTCCTCACTTTACCGCTGTCTGCAGGGCCTCATCATAGAGCCATGAGGGCACTCATAATCCTACTGTCTACATTTACGATTCTTTTTAATTGTGAAAATACTCCCCACCCATTATTTAATTCAGGTCAGTGAACACTAAGAAATACAGGTTCATGTATATTACACAAAATTATAAAACAGTAGCATTAAAATTTCATCCTGTGCATGTTCCCCATTATGGGAGAAGGGGAAATAAAAGAAAAAGCAAAGACGTGGGGTTTTAAAAAAAATGAAAACAAAGTCATAAAAGTAAAGTTACACATATTTGTTCAAGTCAGCAATTAAGATGAAAAGACCATCGGATTTGATTGGCTTCATCGATACTTATCCTAAGACCAATTCTGTGCCGGTAGGTAACTTGTGGAATCTGGGGGGACACAGAGATGACAGAGGCACCAACGGACTCTGTCCCGTGGACCTCACAGTCCAGATGGGGAGACAGACAGGGCAGCAGTTACGGCTGAGACGCAGACCCTTCTAAACTGGGGGAGTGTCATTTGTGTGGGGTGACAGGCTCTGGTTCCCAGCAGCTCTGTCCCTTTGGCGAACATCCCATGGAAATTCCACTGTTGCCCAAACTCTTAGCTAAGGCATCGCCTCCAAGTGTGAGTCTCCTGAACAGGGCAGGGGATACATTACAGGTTTAGCATCTGCTAAAGCTGGTGCGTTAACGCTGTGACCAGCTGTGCCCAGTGCACCTGACGGCCGTGGCCCTTGAATGGAGGAAAAGGAAATGACAGGTGTGGGCTCTGGAGTCGGGAAGGGGTGCAAAATGAGGTCCCCCGAGCGTCTGAAGTGTCCTGGAGTGCAGGGCGGTGACATGGAGGTAGATCCCATGGGGTACGGATCCCGGTCTGTTTCCTCCCTGCAACACGAGCTTGATGACCCCCAGCTCTGCCCTGGCTCTCAGAACCGGAGCCAGCCCCCAGCAGCCCCTGCACACCATCCCACGGCAGAGAGGCAAGGAGTCTGGACCCCCATCTGGGCCTGGTGCACTCACCCCAACCCCCAGCCCAACCTCCCACAGTCATTGAAAAGGACCCCAAGGCCCTGAAAAAACCCGGAAGAGCCTCTGAGTCACCCCAGCGGGAGTCCATCATGGCAGGTGGTCTCGGCTACACCCCGGTTCTTTTCCCATCATCACTCGGACCAACAGAGCCTTGCCTTGGGGTTTCAAGTTATCAGAGGCTGGGTTTCATGGAGAAACTGCACGTTCCCGCCATGCTGGAAACACCTGTGTACGTAACCGCGCTCGGTCAATGCTGGACCGCAGGGCTGGTGGGTCCCCTTCTCCTTCAGCTCAGGCCGGGGGCTCTCGGGGTGGGAACCTGACTCTCCCAAAAGTGACCCCCGTCGGGGGAAGCAGTCAGGCGAGTCCGAGATGGATCCTCAGCCCTGCCAGTGTCTGGCTCTGCAACTCTGGGCAGGAGAACCTAAGCCTCGGTCTCCCTATCTGCAAACTGAGAATAAGGCCAATCCCCCGGTAGGGTAATTGGAAGGACCAGCCTCAAAGGAGATGACCAGCAGAGGCCCAGCATACAGTAGGTGCTCAATAAGTGACCGTGGCCCACCACCCCATGGGTGAGAGGGGAGGGTCAATGAGACGATACTTAGCTCAGGGGTCCATGCTCGATCAACAGACACCGGCAGCATTAAATACCTCGGATGTTCTGAAACGCATCAGGCTAGACAGTCGGGAGCCGGGTGTCAGCACTGATGTGTCCTTGGTAGGTTTCAGAGATCGCCCTTCTCTGTCCATTTGTCCAGGAGAGAGCGGAGGACAATGTGCGCGGGGGAGTCCGGGACCACGGTGGGGACGTGCATGCCTGCTCAAAGATGAGCCTCCCGGCCAAGCCCACGCCACCGCGAGACCTCAGCTCGCCCTTCAGCTGGACGCCACGTGGATGCCACGGCCTCCCCAGCCCCAAGCCCACGTTCCGGGACAGGGACCTCCCTGCCGGCCTCCTCTCCCCTCACCCTTTCACTCCCGCTGCTTTCCGGCAGCAGCTGAGCTGACAGATGCTAAATCCCCCAAATTATTCTGGTCCTGACAATGGCCCGAGATCCTCCAGGAGGGCCCGAGCGTGGCCTGCTGCCCTCCGGAGACGGCAGAAAGCTCGCCTCCCGCCGAGACCCCACGGCCCGCCCCCCGCCCCAGAAGCCTCGCCGGCCTGTCCCAATTCTGGTACAGAAAGTCAGCTGCTCAGAAGAGCCCCCCACCGCCTATGGAAAATCAAAGAAAAGCCAACAAACTCTCCACTTTCTGCCTCTGGCGAGCCTCTATGTTTATGACGGACATAAAATATCGCTACTGACAGATGCGATACGCACTCTGGCCCCAGGCTGTCTGATGCTGGGAAGCAGGATCCCAAATCGCCGTTAAACTGTTACTAGGAAACCAAACCTGACATCTCCCGACCTCCGTCCACACCACGCAGTGCGGGCGGCAGGGAGAGGGGGCTTCAGAGGGCCCGGAGAAGCCAGCTGTTGGCTGGATGGGCTGCACGTGGGGACAGACAGATAAGGCGCTGCTAACACTAGGGAGGTCGGCCTCACATGCCCTCAGCGGACCCTCCCCCCAACAGTCGAGAGAGGGGCTGCTCTCCCTACAGATGGGGAAAGCAGGGCCCAGAGATGGCAAGATGGTCCCCCAAGGTTGTAAAGCCATTTAGGGGCGCACCTGGAGAAAGAGGCGGCTACCAGATTCCCAGAGGGGGCCCGGCTCGCCCGGCAGTGTGCTTCCGGCCATAACTCACCCTTTTCCAGGGACGCTTTCTAAGCAGAAGAGTCTTCCCACCGTGAGCCAGACTCGGTCACAAGGATGAGGCCCAGAGGACTGTCCTAGCCAAGCAGCAGCTGGCTCCTTTGTCATGTAAAGTGTGCTGTGCGACCGCAGGCCAATCACTTACCCACGCTGAGCCTTCATTTCCCCAACTACAAAATGGGGGCGGGGCCACCCACCTTGCAGGTCCGGAAGGCTGAGATAACAGGGCAAAACTCAAGCACCGGGCCTGGCGCTCAGGGGGACTCACTGAACGGCACCTGGAACCATGCCTGGATCCTTAATGTAAGAACAGCAGATGTCCAGGGCCTCCATGGTGTGCGGGGCCCAGCTCAGGTCACCTGCCTTCTCTGTGCTCTGTTCCCTCGAGGATGACCCTCGCGGGGAGCTTTCCTCTGGGGCGTGGGGGACAAATGCAGGAAGACAAGGACAGCACAGTGACGAAGATAATCCTGGTGGACGTTGTCATCTTCTGGGGAAGGGGCACCTCATTCAGCTTCTTGGAGGAGGTGACCTCCGGGCTGGATTATGTAAGAGGAATAAGGGTTTGGCAACCAATACAGCAGATATCATGTACATGACAGGGTTTTTTATCGTTAAATCCAACATGTCACGCTTATTCATTTTTTAAAGGAATATTTCTTAAGTGCCACTGTGTGTCAAATTGTGTTGAACACACGGGAAATAATGTAAGAAGGGCCTAGTCTATCCTCACGGGGTCCTGGAAGTCAGTATCAGGACAGTGATTTGGAGAAGCCTTTATTAGACAGACTTTTGGCCACAGCCCAGCTGGTTCCCGCTTTCTTCTCGAAAACAGTAAAATGAATGCGTACATCCTTCCACACTGGCCTCCCCACCCTACAGAGACTGTGCGAAATCTGACCCCAGAATCGCTGTGACAGCCTTGTCCTGAAAGGACCCGGGGTTAACTAGGTATTAAAAATAAAAATGCATGTTAAGTCTGTGTCGTATCTGCTGGCCTGCATAATTTAAATATTTAGCCAGGGCAGAGTGGCAACTGGGCATCTGCTCTGCGTTCATTCAGAAGGGCCCCTGTGCTCTCTCTAGCACAGAGGATGAACAAGCTTCTTTCCTGAAGTGCTGCAGGTCAGGGTTTCAAGGTCAATGAAGCCCTGGGCCCCCACGGCAGCCAGGACCTTGCAAAAGTGCACAGGCCCAGGTACCAAGGGGCCGAGATGTCCCTGGAGGGCAGGGCAGGGAGCCTCAGAGCCATGGGGCGCAGAGCCCAGGGCTGTCATTTGCACCGGCTGCCTCCGTAACCAGAAGAGGGGGGAGCTACGAGCCTGTTTACCGCTCGGGGTGAGGATGGGCTGCCCTCTGGCCAACCGACAGTCCTGCAGCCAGCTCTGGGAGGGCGGGGGAGCATCGGGCATCTTGTCCAGGCCACAGGGGCAGGAGAGCCACTGGGCTGCACACACACGGTGACTCTGGGGCCGGCATGGCTAGCCCTCAGGTCCTGAGTAACAGACACAGCTGAGACCCAGACTCTCCCAGGACCCCAGCCCAAAATTAGGCAGTGGCCGGCCTGGTGGGGGCGGGGACAGGTTTCCTAAGTCACGTTTTGGCAAATCCTATGCACCTTCCATCCCCTTCCAGCAACACCTCCTCTGGGAAGCCCTCCAGGTGTCCTGGCCTGTCGAGGTCTGATCCCAGTGGACACCGCCTGGATAGCTCCTGTGGGGCTTAGAAGAGCTGTAAGAATGAGAACTGCAGGGCCCAGGTCACCGCAGGGCCCTACCAGACAGCCCTGGGGTGGAGAGGGCGGTCAGGCAGGTGGCCTTCTGAGTCAGACCTGCTTCAAGTCCCCTCTGCCCCTCAGCCACAGGGCTCAGTGTGGGGACAGACCCCCGTGTGCTCTGTGGACGCTGGATTCGTTCCCTCCATCTGGCCAGTCCCAAAGCCGGGCCGGGCCTCCCAGACTTCCCGTGAGGATGGAGAGCCCCTCGACAGGGAGGCACACAGCTGGCGCTCGCTAAGTGCACACTGTACAAATGAAGGCCTGAACGGCCAGAGGGGAGGCAGCTGGGCCGGTAGACTGGGTGGCCCTGTCCAGCAAGGACCATGGGAGAGCCGAGACCTGCCCGTGCATGGCTGTCCCCACCTCAGCAGCCCGGAGCCAGGGCGCCCGGTCCGGGGAAGCAGGCTGCAGAGCAGGGGGGAGACCTCCGCGGCGCCCAGGGCTCAGGGGACCCTGCCCGTCCCTGTCCAGCCAGGCCCTCCACCAGCCTGAGGAGGGCGGCCACCGACACCGCCACTTTGGGGGGCTTTACCGTCAACCCCCTTTGGGCCACGGTGGGGTCCGTGTTCTACACGAGGCGGGCTTTCTGGTTTGTTTGTAATGGGGCTGTTTCTGTCTAGTCTGCTTTCAAACTCGTCCCCTTGGAGAAGCAATCCTTTGGGAGAAACACGAGATGCCCCCAAACCCAGCGACCCGTCCAGGCCTCGCACTTGGGCGTCCCCCACACGTGCAGGTCTCCCGCTGGACACTGAACCTTCACACGAGGCGGCGTGAACGTAAGGGAACTTTCTTTGTGGCTGGGAGCGGCGGGCAGGCAAGGTCACCGGGTGGGGTGGGCGTAGGCTCTCCTCGACCAAGGGTCACAGTCGGGCGGAGCGACAGCTGCCCGTCCCCTGGAGTAGGGGGCCGGCAGGAGGGGCGTGGCCTCCGCCCTCCCAGCAAGCGGCCCCCACCCCCGGACCTGTGCATGCCCACCTCACTCCCCAGGGACCAGGAAGCCCAGCTCCAAGAAGATGCCCCTTGAAAGCGGCTTCGACTCGGGGAAACTCCTACATTTTATGCATCTTAAAAAATTACCCCGACGATGCTAACACGACGCCTTTAAAGCTGCGAAGTCATCTTATGACGTAGCAAAGCGCGTAGCTCTACCTTTACGGATAAATTATATTCCCTGCCGCGTCACGACCGCATTTGTTTAAGCCTGAGAATCACTTCAATTCCGAGGAAAGCGAAACCGGTGTCAAGGAGCGGCCTCCCCGATCGTGAAACCGTGGCTCCGTCAAGCTCGAGGTGCCCCACGTAGCATCTGGGCCGGTGCTTTCACTCCAGAGACGGGGGAAGTGAGCCCCGAGAAGGATCGAATGGGCCCAGAGAAAGACAGAAAGCCACCATGTGCGGCCGAGACGGACGCGCCCCTGCTGTTCCTCGGCCCGCGTGATGCTCTCTCTCCAGCCGGCAAGGATAACCTTGAGGCACCCCCTCCACGCCAGGCGCCCCCCAGCACTGAAGCACACCCAGCTGGGGGGTCTCTGCAGGCCTTCTGATGCAGGCCGCGCCTTCCTGGGTATGAGGAGGGTGGTCCTTCCCAGCACGTCCCAGGGTGCTTCGACGATTCTGCTTTCTTGCAAACACCTTGCGGTGTCTCAAACCTGCCACGCCTCCCCGGGGCGGGCCTTGGCAAGGCTGCTCCTTCCACTGGGACGCCAGCCCCACCCTTCAGCCGATTCCCACTTGGGCTCCAAGACTCAGGGGTCACCTCTTCTGAGAAGCCTTCCCTGATTTCTGAGCTGGCGTTCACCCGGCCCCACTCCGGACTCCCGTGGTGAGCTGTCTCACGAGGGTCGTTTTTCTGTGTGCAAATCTGGCTCCCAGCCCCTGTGTGGGGGGCTCCCCCAGTGCAGATTCCTAAACCCTGGCCCACCCAGGAGTCGGGCAGGTATGAGAAGGTAGGGGGGCAGCTCCAGGTTCCCGGGAGCACCTGGAAGGAAGCAAGGGGTAGCGGGAGGGACAAGCCATTAGGCAAATGCAATGTACTAATCGTCAGGGCAGTTTAAAAAGAGGCCTCTCATGTGGGGCTCAGTTTGCTTGATGAAGCGTTTTTTAAGTGGCGCTATTTTGTGTTAATTTTTTCAACCAGCTGCTCTATTATCTGATTATACATTATTCAAGGATCTCAAAAGTGAGCTCAGAGCGCTAGAGAGCATCATCTTAGTTCAGCATCGTCCATTCAAAGGCAGGGGACTCTGCGCTGGTCCCCGGAATGCTGCTCCGAGACCCGGGCTGCCCACGTGGGGCCCCTAAGCCTCACGTGGCTGCGCGCTCGCAAACGTGGCCAGTGGACGGACCCGGCTGACATTCTGCACGAGAATGTCAGCTACCTCATTAATACTTCATTAATGATCACGTGATCACGTGATCATTAATGATCACGTGTTGAACCAGATGATACACTGGGTTCAGTAAAAATACATTCTTAAAATTCACTTCACCTGTTTCTTTTTTCTCTTTCTGGTGCAGCTACTAGAAAATGAACAATCGCACAGGCGGCTCATGTATGATTTCTCCTGGACGGCGCTGCCATGGCCATTTGGAAACCGGAGACAAAGGCCACGTCCTTGGTAGACCGGGAGGATGGGAACCGCTTCCCCTGCCTGGGCGCTCAGGGTGTGCCCGCTGGGCGCTGTGCTACCGCAGTGTAGCTGACAGCCGACACCGCGTGTTACACACAGGGGAGCCGGGGCGCAGAGACTGGGTGACCTGCCAAAGCCCACGTGGTAGGACACGCCAGGGCCGAGGCCCCAGGTCTGCCCAGAGACGCCCTTGGCTGCTTTGGGAGCAAGGCAGAGGCTCCTGTGCAGCCCGGTCGGTGCCCCTGCTTTAGGTGGGTGGAAGGGGGCTCTCCGTGTGGAGTGGCGTCTCGGGGGCTGAGGCTGCAGGGCCCTCAATGCCCCGCCAGGGTGACACTGGGGGGCTCTGAAGACACGCCTGGTAGGAACGGCGCCTCTAGCGAGGATTCTGAGGGGCCCACGCGTGAGAGCCACATCTCTCCTCCAGCAATGCCCACGCTCGCCCCTCGCAACCCAGCACGCTCCCCACTCCCCACTCCCGCTGCCCATTTCCAGAAAGTGCACAGTAACCAGCTGATGGCTGAACAAATCCATGACTGATCGACTGACTGAACGGAGAAGGCGCTCTCGGGGCCACGCACAGCTGGCGGTCCTCCACTGGTGCCCAGACCCCCCACCAGGCTCGCCTTTCCCCAAACAGCTGCGGAGCGTCGAGGGGCCGCTTAGAAACGCGAGGTGATCATCCTTTCTGACACCTGGCCAGAGCCCAAAGGAAAGAATTAGCCGGTTCTGCTCGAAACGTCACTCCCCGGCTCCCTGGCGCTGCCTGGCTTCAGATCCGGGCCAGTGCCCCGTTCCCTGCCCCGGGGAGGCCAGGGAAGAAATGACATTTCTGTTTGTGTCTTGTAAACTGCCATGATGGATAAATATGAATCCCAGGTCCGCAGAGACAGGACGCTAGGAAATCTTGATTTTCAGTAAAAGGAGAAGGGGGAAAAAAGCATGAAAAATTTATTAACCTGGAGCCTCTGGGACGAAACCGCAACTTCAAGACTCAAATTCATTCCCCTCCCCTATTAATGTATGATTTACGTTTGCAATAACTGCAGCCATGAGGAACTCATTGGATTAAGGAGGCTCTCTCTTAATGTCATGGAATAATATTATTGAACTGTGTGCAAAGCCGCACATCCCCCAGGCTGGCTTCTCCGTGCGAGAGGAATTCCATCCTGTGAGAGGTCAGACACAGGCAGAATAGACCGAGAAAGGGGAAAATGGGCACCCGGGCTCGCTGGCCAACTCACCGCCCAGGAATCCTCCAAACTGAACGTGAAAGAGCCATTGGGACGGGCTAAGCGGGGGGCCTGGCTGGTACAGAGGAAGCCGCAAGAGGGCGCCGTGGGCCCCATCATCCTGGAACCCTCAGCCTCTGCTGACCCCTCGTGCATGTCTCGGGAGGGCAGAGACCCCCAGCCTCAGCTTGGGGGTGACTCGGGAGAAATGGCAGATCAGGTCCCGGCACTCAGCACTGGGCAAGGGGCTCCCCGGACCCTGGGGGGGGGCACTGACTTTGCATGGTGGAGAGGTGAGGGTACAGGCTCGGGGTAAGACGGCAGCTCTGCCGCTCCCTCGCTGAGTGACGTGGGCCAGTAGCTTCCCTCCCGAGGCCTCAGTTTCCTTATCTGTAAAGCGGGGGCACCCCTAGAACACCCCTCACGAGGAGACTGTGGGGCGGAGTGGGGCACAGAAGGAGATGAACATTATCGCTTGGGATGCGCTGTTAGGCCGAGGGCACGGGGTGCCAGCTGCTGGGGGGGGCGGTGACATGGAGATGCAGGGACTGACCTCGGGAACCTTCCGGTCTATCACAGTGCACCCCACAAACACCCCAAAGGCCAGACAGGGGTGTGGGTGCTCTGTGATGCGTGGGGTGTGAGTGAGGATGCTGGCTGGGCGGACGGATGGACAGAGGGTGAGAGGCTTCCCAAAGTGGGGGGCGCTTAGGCTCGGACTTGGCAGACAGGGAGAGGCTCTCCACGGCGGAAAATGCCGGGAGGGCGGGCGGGAAGCAGCCCCAGCACGGAGCTCAGCCAGCAAGGGGGCTGCAGACGGGGGGGGACCCCTGGGGGCCTCCCTCCGGCCGTGCCTCTCTGAGCCTCGGCTTCCTCACCCCTTACGGGGGGTGGGGGAAGGTGGGCAGCCACTCATGCAGCCCCGCGCCTCGGGAGGCCCCGTGGGTTGGAGTGCACCTTTCTCGAAATTTTCCAGGTCCCCCTCTGATTCCTGGGACCGGGCAGTAGCACCCAGGTAGGGAGCCCCAGGCCCTGGTTGGGACTCGTGTGGACCCTGGGCCCCATTTGCCCCCTCAGGGTGCTCTCCACCCTCGGACCCACATGGGGTCGACCAGGTGTCCCGAGGATCGCCACCATTCACACTGGGGTCAGCCCAGTTTCCGGAAGATGGGCTGGTGGCAGCTATGCCCACTGGCCAGTGAGTGTTTCACTCACAGATCACATAATGTTGGGCCGCCAGCTTGCTGCCCACAGGCTGATTCTTCAATGACTCCAATTATTTAAATGGACAGAGATCCTGCAAAGAATATCCCATATCCTAGAAGCAGCCTGGACGGGGGCGTGGAACAAGCCGGGGGCTTTGAACAGCGAGTGCACAGCAAATCCCGGCTCTTACTCTGATTATGATTCTTATACCCAGTCTGTGCTGTAAGACGAAGGAGAGAGAGGCCACGAGTCTTCCCAGAAGGAACGGCCGTTTATCCGGGAACAAAGACAGGAAAGAGGCCCCCAGGGGCAGGAATCCGGGGAAGAGGGTCGTGGGCCTGCCAGGTCAGGAGCCACGTGGGACAACCCCACGGCCTGGGCAAGCCCATCATCTCCCGGGCCTCGGTCCCCCCCCTGCAGGATAGGGCGGCCCTGCCAGCTCCACGCCGCCGCCCCTTCTCCGAGCAGCAGGCCACGTGACCCCACCCCCGGCCACAGCTGACCACACAGAACCCAACCATCTCTTCTGGAAGAGCCGCCGCCCAGGGATTCCTGCCAGTCCCTGGGGGGCTCCAGGACCATAAGGTGAAACGGCCGGGGAGGGGCAGCTGGATCCAGGCTGCATGAGATGATGCAAGAAATCCTCGGAGAGAGGAATCGGGGGGACCCGGGGCAGGCAAAGACGGGGCCTTGGGAGAAGGGGAGACGCCCCAGTGGCTTCAGGTGGCCTGGCCTTGGCCCAGCCCCAGCCCGTGTCAGGCCACGAGACAACCCGGAATCACCGTCTGCCTTTGCCTGTAACCTGTGCTCCAGGGGCCCCAGCTTCCGGAAACGCCAGCTCTCTCCCATCCGCAGCACAGCCTCCAAGGGCCGAGCTAGGACACCTCCCCAGCCCCACTGCAGCTTCGATAGAGAAGCCCGGCAAAAGCCAGCCCTCGTCACGCCTGAGCCTGGGGAGGAGGGCCGCAGCCACGTCACCAGCAGCCACGCTGGGAGCCTCCTGGAATGTGGGGTGAAGAACCGCGCATCCTTCCGGCAGGGGAGCCACACCACCACCCCCGTGGGGACGGCCCGTGCAGACGGCCGAGACCAGCGCCCGTCGAGGGGGCCCGCGTGAAGCCCCGCTCCCCACCCTCCCCCGCCTGCCTCCTTACTCTGCCAGTTCCTCCAGGCTGCGGTAGACGTCATCGTCATTCTCCGCGGTCTCCTCCGAGGGGAAGGGCCTGTGGGAGAGGAGACGTCAGGGGAGTGAGCAGGTCTCAGTGGCACCGCCGCCCTGGCCGGGCCCCCAGCCTGTGGTCCACCACGGGACCCCCCGGAGCGAGCGCAGGAGCAGGCGGGCTTCTGTCCGCTCCCTCGTGGAAGGAAACAGGGTGCACGTTATGTGGCTGTGTGACGCAGGACCACCCAGATGGACGTGCCTAGAATGAGGACCCCACGCCCAGCTCGGCCCCGGACACCGGAAGTCGGTCCCTCTGTCCAGGTCCCGGCATCCCTGTTGGCAAACGAGGGAAGCGGGTCAGGGACAGCAGGAAGCTTCCGTCCGCGCAACTATCCTGCTTCCACACGCCAGGGGGACCCCAGACACGGGGATGTGGGCTCCCCTGGGCATCCTCGGTGGGGAGCACGGGAACCTGTCTTTAGGAGACAGAGAGGGTGGGCCGTGAGCCCCAAACTTATCTGGACTTGAGACCCTTATTTTCCATGAAAATCTCCCAGTTCTGTATTGGGGGGATGCCCAGGGTCCCCGCAAACTCTGTCACCCCAAAGACGCATCTGGGAGGAGGAAGAGAAGGGCCCAGGAGTCAGAAAGCTTCCCGCTGGTGTGGGGAGGGCGGCATGGCAGGGGCGTCACCTGCAGACGGGCGTCTACCTCGGCAGCTCAGAATCCGTGGGAGGGGAACTCACGGGGAGGAAAAGGGGGGCTCCCTGGAAACGCAGGGTCTCGGGCCGCACCTGTCACTACTGCAAAGTGAACCTGGGCCTGACTCCTGGGAAAGGGGGTGGAGCCAGCCCACGCTGCCCAGGTGCTGGGGGCCGGCCAGTACAGGTGAGGAGTGTTAGGGCGTGAGATGCAGGTGACACAGGTCTGGGCGCAGCCGGGCTCACGGGAAGGAATGCAGGCGCGGCACCGGCCCCAGCCCCGCCTGCACGTGGCACGTGCTCGCGGGGAGGGTGGGTGAGCCCACCGGCTCTGTCACCCCGAACTGGGGTCTCATCTGGAGACTGACATGAGATCCCAGTTCACGAAGTGGAGGAAAGGGGAAGGTCCGCAAGCGGAACAGCGCATTCTGGGTAAAGAAGCGATTGGGGTGGAAATGGGAAGGGCACACTGTCGGCACCATACCCACACCTGGCCCCCCCATGCCCACCACCAGCACAGGGAGCCCATGCAGCAGCCCTTCAAGGAAACGGGCTTCCGACACACTCTCCGGGGCTCCCCGGGGTGCCCTGCACACCCACGTGCAAGCGCCCACTCCTGCCCCTCCCGCAGGGACCTGCAGACGGGTGCATGGTCCCCACGCCGGGCACAGAGCCCAGCCTCCAGGAGGACGGGGCCGGAGGGGAGTGAATGCTGCCAGGAGGAGGGAGCTGCCAGCTCGTTCGAAAGCAATGGGCCCAAATTAACCACCTCCATGGAGACGAAAACGCCCCTTTGGGTGAAACGAGCATCTCCCCATCTCCCAGGGCACGGGTTCTGGTAGGAAGTCTGTTATTAACGATCTCACAGGAGACCCGGCTGGCAGCCTCCTTGCTGTGGGTCAGGCTGACGTGCTCAGCAGGGCAGTCCAGTGGGGATGGACGCCTGGACCCTGTAGCTTCCACTACCACTCGGGGCCTGTGCTCCATGGGGTGGGGTCCTGCGGAGCCCACTGAGCCAGCAGCTGGAGGCCTGGGTCCTGCCCAGCTCTGTCACAGCGTTGCATGGCCCTGGGTCTGAGGTCCCAAGGCAGACCCACCAGACCAGGGGTCCCTATCACCTGCGGCTTCATGGCGGTAGCTCATGGCATAGCCCAGCCTGACCTCTCTGTGGTGGGCTCCCCCTCCTCCCTGTGGCTCTCCCCCCCTTCCTCGCATCACCACGACAATGGCATCCCCCACTGGGCATCATGTGGCAAGAAGGAAGGAGGACAAATGTGTGTCTTCGGGTCACAGGGAGAGCTGCAAGCCATCAAGACGCCCTGGCCCTCGGCAGACGAGGGACCCTCACTGACCAGCCACGGTTCCAGCCAGGAAACCACTCCCACGATACAGGAGAACCGGAAGCCGACCCAGATCCCACGTGGTTGACGGGGTGCTGGAACCGAGCTCTGGTTTCTTCAAAGTCAGTCGAACGTCAGTCACCCCGACTGCCGAAGGTTCCGGCCCCCACCCAACTGATCACAGGAGATCTCAGGCCAGGCTGAGACGTGACTGCAGGACCCAGAAGTGGAGCGTTCCCACAAAACCACTCCCTGACCAGCCTTGCACCAGCTTGACCACTCTCTCAGCCTGGGTCCACTTCCACCTAGCACGGTGCCTGACATTAGAGAGGCATGGATGGACGGACGGATGGATGGATGGATGGACAGACAGACAGATGGGTGGGTGGGTGGATGAATGGTTGGATAGATGGATGGGTAGATGGATGGACAGATGGACAGACGGATGGACAGATGGATGGATGGGTGGGTGGGAGAACAGGTGGGTGGGAGACGGATGGGATTTGTGGGTTGATGGACAGATGAATGAGTGAGTGGGTGGGGGCATGGGGGTGGAAGGATGGATGGGTGGCCAGGAGGACAGGTTCAGGGGGGGTGGACTCGCTGGGGAATGGATGGGCGCACAGATAAATGGATCGTAGATATTCTCAAGCTATTCTCAAGATATTCCAAAACAACAAGTAGCAGCCTCCAATTAGATACAGGGAAGCATTTTCCAGAAGCGCTTATGAGAATCCACGCAGAGGTACCCGAGTCAGCCCTGAGCTGTGACTTCACAACACTGACCCTGACTTAACCCCGAGGAGACGCATTGGCACAGAGGGCGTTTCTGGGGCCACATTCCAGCTGTAACTTCAAGCCCGAGAGGGGCTGGAGCAGGTGTGACCCTCGGGTCACTCGCAGCAAGGTCTGGCTCCACCCTCCCGTCTCAGGCACCCGCTGACCATCCAGACCCCACCGCGCAGCACCTACCACCCCCGCCATCAGTGTCCCCCTCCCCGGCTAGACCAGAGATCCAGACGTTCATGGTGGAGCTCATTTGTTCTTGAAGAGGAGGGGATGAGAATCAAGTATGCAGAACGGCACAGAAATGCCCGTGGGCCAGACACCAGAGTGAGGCCATCCGGGTCCTCAGGGCGGGGGGGCCGGGGGTCAGGGCGCGGCTGGGTTCCTCTTATCCCATCAGACCCTTCCTGAGGACACATTTCCTCGTGCTCCGCTTCTGGGAAGCCAAGTTTCCCACTCGCACCACTGAGGGAATTACAGGGATGCCCAAGCCGGAAGCAGAAAAGCTGCCACGTGCCAAGAAATCCCCAACAGAGTCCATGCGTCAGGCTGCGTCAAATCCACCCCAGCACCCCGTCCTCCCGGGGGGGGGCGGGGGGCAGGGATGAGAGGCTCAAGCCACTGCTTCAAGGTCCCACCAAATTACGCCTCCCACCCTGAGGTCAACGTGAGCATCCGGCCGCTTGGCCGGCATGGCCGTGTGTGGGCAGGACAGTGACAGTGCCAGTGCCAGAGGCTAGGGGCGTCCCCCGCTAGAGGAAGAAGGCCCCAAAACACGGCACCCTAAGGGAGTGGCTGAGCCCAACCCCTCGAACAAAGAGCAGAGGGGGGCACATTCTTACGCCAAACCACGCCTTGCTCTCCGTCCTCCATCCATTGGGTGGTCCCTGGACACCTGCCCTGAGCTGGGCTTGGGGGCTGCCACTGTCACTACTTCAGGGAAAGGCACAGCCTGAACGCAGCTCTGGGATCAATAATCAGCCTCTGGTCCTTGTCTGCGGGGCTTCTTTGAGAATCTGCTGTAAAACCATGGCCTCTGAAAAGTGCTCGCGTGCGTAGCTGTGCGTACGGCCGCGTGGGGACAGGACACGTGGTCGGGAAGGGGGCAGACCCGATGCTCCGGGGTCATGGCATGAAGGTGGCGGACACAGGTGCACGCCAGCTGGGACCCAGGAGCAGTCGGATGGGGACACTGGAAGACCCTGCACGGCGGGCAGCAGGCCCGATTTATAGGACAAGAAACCCAGGAGCCAACGAGAGGACCCCTTGGGAGGAGGCGCCAGGTCCCCGGGTTCTGTGTGTTGGGGGAGAACTCGTCCAGCTTCACCTCTTCCCATGCTGTGCTGAGGGACTCGGGGCCTGGACACAGGGTTCCAGGGCAGTGCAGCCCACTTGTCGGCACTGATTTACTATTTTTCCAGGCAGCAGCCTGATTTTCATGCGCTTCAAACCCAGCTCCGGTGCAGCACTCAGTGTGCCGACCCCTCCTGCTATCTGGCAGCGGCCTCCCCTGCGTTATCCAATCCAACCCAGGGCTCCACCAGGCGGGGCTATGTGGTGGCTCCCGGGCCTGCTTCCCTGGGGGTCCCTCCACCCCAGACCAGGGAGCCCCAGGCACACAGCAGGTGCACATCTCATGACTGTGCTGTCTGCAGACGGCCCGCCAGGACAGAGAACGTTGCTACCTAGAGCCATCGCTCTACACCCTGGCAAGAAGCCAAAACAGAGACCCCCCCCCCCCCACTGCCACTGTCACCTTCCTTTTCAGGGAGACCTTGTGGAGGGAACTAAGAACCAGGCTTCGGCAGGTAATAGATCTGGGGTCCAATCCTGGCTCTGCTGCAGACTCGCTGTGTGACCCTGAGCAGGAAACTCTCCCTCTCTGAACCTCAGTCTCCCCAACTGTAGAATGGGGGCAGTAGTCATTGTTAAGATTAAATGAGATAACACACGAAAGCCTCTCAGCCCACGTCCTTGCTCCCAGCAAGTGTGACAGCCTGAGTCACTTTCCCTCCCCTTCTCGGGGGCTCATCCCAGGAGTCCACTTCCAAGTCCAGGGCCTCCGACTCAGGCAGTCCCCACTGTCCCCACGGCCTTCTGAGCAGCAGCCCCAGTGGGCCCACCCCGGGTTTCCGTGACAATTAGGAAATGCCCCTCACCCAGGTGCCTCCAGCCCTGCCCCAGGCCCGTGGGGTCAGCACCACCACGGGGTCCTCCAGCCCACCCTGCTGAGGTCGTTCTCCCTGGGGGCCTGGAAGAAGAACGGCATATCCAAACAAACGCTCATATTCGGGAGGTAAGAAAGCTTTGGGCCCGACCACCGAGCGCCACGCAGAGAATCTAGGACGCAGGGTTTATTTTTCCACGCTTCAGATGAAAGCGACCCGGGCCCAAGACGGCTCTTCACTTCTCCATCCTTCACTTGGCGTGTGCAGGGAGGAAAGTGGAAATTCAACTCACAGAAAAGCGCTCCCTGCAAAGTGACCTCCAAGGTCCGTGTTCGCCAGCAGCGAACAGAGGAGCCCCATCGGCAGACGCCCCTGGTCCACCTTGGCCGGCCCGGGGTGTCCGAGAGAAGGGGCAGAGCCTTGGGTTCCCACCCTGGAGGGCGAGACCAGCTCACGGTCCCCAGAGAGCAGACTTGGCCTCAGAGGGCACCTGTCCTGCAGGGGTGACCACCGCCCAGCTTGCCCCAGACAAGGGAGTTACCAAGGATGCGGGAATTCCAGGGCTAAAACTGGGACGAGCCGGCCGCCCCAGTCGGGCACGTGGCGGACAATGGTGCCCCATTTACGGCGCTGGCGCTACCTGGGAGCCCTCAGAGGTCGCTCCCCCAGTCGGGCAGGACACAGTTTCCGAAAATGGCCTGAGAATTAGGTGCAGTGGGCCTGCGGAAGGCCTGGCACGGGGCCCGGCACCGGGACACTACTGGGTTCAGCCTCACCTCACCAGGGGTGATGGGGGCCCAGGCAGTTGCTAGGTGAGCAGGAAGAGAGCAGGGTGGGCGGGAGACACCGGGAATACCCGGCCCACAGGGCACTGGGCCACACCCCGCGACGTACCACTTTGCCAGGGAGCCGGCAGCCAGGAAGACTTCAAAGGCACATCAAACCGCAGCCTGAAGGCCCTGGCAGAGGCCCATTTAATTATTCAAAGAGTCACCTGGGTGCCGCCTGCTAATTGGCAGGGAGGCCTTGAAGCACTGGATTTTGCTTATTAAAAACGGCTCTCCAGCTCAACAGCCCGACCGCCCAAACAAGCAAGGGATCATGTCCCTCTCTCCAGCCCACCATGCAGATGGGCCACCGTATCAGGGGCTGCGACGGGCCCCTCCACCCACTCCCACCACGAGGGCCACACAGGGCTAAAGGGCATGGGGACGGCCACAAAGGTATAGACGGCAGGAGGAGGAAAGGGAAACCGGGAGGGCTTCCCGTAGGAGATGCGGGGGAGCTGACCTGGAGAGCAAGGTCTAATTTGAGTTCAGAGCTCCAGCCCTGCGTCAGACAGACGGGGGGCTGGAATGGGCCACACAGCTTCCTGGCCCCTGAGCTGGCCAAGGGACCTGAGTTAACTCACCTGTAAAATGGGTGAGTTAAAAATAAGCCACCTGCTTCACACACAGGCCGTGTATGAAGCTTCATGACGTGCGGTGTGGCTGTGCCCTCCCACAGGGCCTGGCCCGTAAGGAGGTGAGGTGATGGTCAAGATTTAGGGGCTGGAGGAAGCGGCCTGGGCAGAGGGGATCACACCGGGCACACTCAGGGGTGTGCGGTCTCAGACAGGCTGGGGCAGAGCAGAAGCAGGCTGAAGGGCCAGGTGGGGCAGGAGTCCGATGGGGACCAAGGCGGAGGGAGAGAGTGATGGATGGGCCGGCCCAGGTGCCACCACCAGAACCTTAAGCCCAAGTCAGCACAGAGGTAGGAGGTCTCGAGGTCCCCCTGTGACGTCTGCAGAGGCAGTCGGGGGACGAGGTGTGGCCGCGGCTCCAGGCAACCGGGGGAGACCCAAGTGAACCCCCAGATGCCAGC
This sequence comes from Grampus griseus, assembly GCF_964374135.1. Taxonomy (NCBI): domain Eukaryota; kingdom Metazoa; phylum Chordata; class Mammalia; order Artiodactyla; family Delphinidae; genus Grampus; species Grampus griseus. Next base: position 2,340,792 of record NC_139000.1, read on the forward strand.
CAGGCGGTTTCAACCCTTGCTTCCAGAACCCTAGTGAGGCAGAGGGGGACACTGACCTTGGGTCAGGAAAGAATGGTTTGTTTCCCGCCATCCCATTGTCTGAGAGAGGGAGGGGCCTGGAGCTGCTGCTGAGACAGAGGAACGCGGTTTCTCAGCAGCTGCGATGCTCAACAGACTCTTGACTTTCCGGCCCGCTTCTCGGAACGGCTGCAGTTTGGAGCGGAAAGGCCAGTGGATCAGCGGGGCCGAGTCCCCTGCAGCCACTCGGCTGTTTTCCTTTCATGCCACCTTGACCTCTTCCCAGGGGACACCTGCCTGGCCTAGACGGGAAATCCCGGCGGCCTGCCAGGGCCCCGCCCGGATGGAACGCTCTAGAAATGGCCATCGGGGAACGAGAGGCATCACAGAGAGGCCACACAGCCAGCACGGGGGCTTCCCAGAGCCACAGCCCATACGGCCCGCCCCGCAACAGCCTCTCTTTCCAGCCCAAGGCCCAAGGCCTCTCGCAGCCCCGTTTTCACCAGCAGACTCTGCACAAAAAGTTTCCGCACTGCTCACTCATGCGCCAGGGTCCGTTGGCCGCGCCCAAGCGCAGTCGGGGCCCCAGGGGATGGACCGGGGCAGGCTCGGCTCCAAGGAGGAAGCAGGCCGGGCAGGCGGGTGGCTCTGGCCAAGGCTCCAGAGCCCATTGGCTGCGGGGCAGGGATGGGGCCCCCCACCAGGGCAGCTCTGAGCACGCATGGAAAGCTACACCCTGGAACACCCGGGCGGCTACTGGAAACGCTCTTCCCTTTTCTCCTTCTCCACGTCCAAAGCTGTCTGCTCCCCGAAATGCCCCTTCTGGCCCTGTGAGGCCTGTAACAGCAGAGCAGGGCCCCAGCTGCCCCCTGACCCTCCCCCTGCTCCCCGGTCACGGCCCGGCCGCACTGGACACGGTGACAGTGGCCCGTCTGGGTCACATCCGGGCACAGCAGTGATAGTCAGAAAGAGAAGAACCGGTAGTTGGCTGTGCCAGCAGCAGCCACACTGCTGGCTCTGGACGGTAAACCCACTGGGACGTGTCAGAAAAGCAGATCTTCCGGGCTTCCCTGGTGGTGCAGCGGTTGAGAATCCGCCTGCCAATGCAGGGGACACGGGTTCGAGCCCTGGTCCGGGAAGATCCCATATGCCGCGGAGCAACTAAGCCCGTGCGCCACAACTACTGAGCCTGTGCTCTACAGCTCTCGAGCCACGACTACTGAGCCCACATGCCACAACTCCTGAAGGCCGTGCGCCTAGAGCCCGTGCTCCGCAACAAGAGAAGCCACCGCAATGAGAAGCCTGTGCACCGCAACAAAGAGTAGCCCCCGCTCGCCACAACTAGAGGAAGCCCGCGTGCAGCAACGAAGACCCAACGCGGCCAAAAATAAAGAAATTTATGTTTTAAAAAAGCAGATCTTCCTCGTAGATACATGGAGGCTAGGAGACTAGCTGGGGACCCTCCTCAGGGATCTGGGGGGACCCGGAGCGGGGGTTCTGAGAGACCACCAAGCCGCTGTGTGACCTCAGGCAAGACCCCTCCCCTCTCTGAGCCACGTTCTCCCACCTCCGAGAACAGATGGTGGCTGGGGGGCTGGGGTGTCAGAGCTGGAGGCACTCCTCTCCCCTCCCCCCACTTCCTGCCGGTCTGCTGGGAAGTGAAGGGTCAGCCCCTGGCCCTTCCACCAAGTCCTAAGAAGGCCTCTGCAGGCCCGCAGGGAGGGTCCCTCCCCTTGGTGGGTCTGCCAGGACGGAGAGGGCAAACCCGGGCCTGCCTGCAATCACCCCCTACCTTCCCATCCCCTCTGGCCGGGGCAGGCATCACTAGTCGATCTCTGTGGCAGAGCTGGGGTGGGTGATGCTCCAGCCGGAAGACTGGTCTGCGGACTCCGGGTAGAGAAGCAGGTCCTCTTCCTGGGGCAGTTCTGGCCAGCCCTCCACCTACTGCCCAGAGGAGGGGACTGTTCCAGGGCAATCGGGCCAAGCCCCTACCGCCCGGCTGAGGGTCTGGGGTGGAGGTAGGAGCACACACACCCTGCTGCAAGGACACAAGTGAAACCCAAGCCCTCCCCCCAGTTCACAAACGAGGGGTCCAGGAAAGGCCTCTGGATGGGGGTGTCCTCAGGTTTCCCCATCAGTCACGACAGCCCCCCACAAGATGGGGGTTACCGTCTCATCACAAATGAAGACACCAAGGCTCAGAGAGGTAGAGAAAGTTGCCCGAAGAGACCAGCCAGGAAGTGACAGAGCCGGGCTTGGAGCCAGGACTATTCCCAAGAGGGGTCAGAGCAGGGAGGAAACCCAGGTGGGAGCAAGCCTGCGTTCCCCGCCCCTGCCCAGGCGTCCGGCAGCATCTGCGCTGCAGCTCTTGGTCATCCAGAGGGACTGACCTGCCAAGCGGGTGGGTGGGGTGTCACTCCCTGCACCGCCAGCCCCTCCTGTGGCCTATCAGGCTCTCGCTCCCCTCCCCCGAGCCACCATCTCTCCGGCCTGGACACCCACGGCAGCCCCTCACTGGTCCTGGCCTCCACCCTGGAGCCCCTGCAGTCCACACGGGGCCAGCAGTTTCTAGACAAAATCTCAGAGGCCACTGCCTGCTGAAACGACCCCCAGGGCTTCCCCTCACACTCAGAGAGACAAGAGACCCCCCACCCTGCCCACCCCTCCCAACACCATCTTCCTCCCACCCCCGGCCCCTCTCCATCCCAGAGGGACACCAAGCACATCCCCTCCCCGCCCCCACCCCCCAGCCCCTCTGCCTGGGCCTCCGATGCCCAGACCTGTCCACACTGGCTCTGCTCACTCCTCGGGGGCCAGCCAGATCGAGGCCATGTCCTCGGAGAGGGGCACTGACCACTGCATCTGAGGGCCTCCGTCCCTCCCTCTGCCGCCGTAGCCTCAGACTCATCCCCCTGGAGCAGGTGCACACGACTGGTGACGGTGCAGGGCAAGGTGCGTGCCAGTGTTTGGGCAGCAGGCTGCTCTGGGCTCGTGTGACGGCACGGACAGGACTGCTGCCCCCCACGTGTCCCGGGGGTCCGGCCTGGCGACTCCAGAGCAGAGGACTGGACTGCAGCCCTTCTGCCTGTTGCCAGCCCTGGGTCTGGAGGTGGCCCTGGGCAGGGAGGGCTGGGCTCGGGCCAGCTGTCCAGCTCACCTTGGGGTCTGTAGGGCCGAGGGCCCAGCCAAGCCTCAGGGCCGGGCCCCAGGCCTCGGCGTTAATCAGAACCACTGGTGCCTCACTGCTGCCCTCCTGGGACGGGCCCGAGCCGGACGCCCATCCCGTCCAAACCCCCCTCCCGGACTGCCAGTCAGATTCCCAAGCTGGAGAGACGTGCCGGGCCCGTGGGAGCTCAGTGGCAGGGACCCAGCCTCCTGCAGCCGCCGAGCCCACCAGGGGCGGGGCCAGGACCACGCCTCGGCCGTTGGGCAGCATCACATCGCATGGTGGAGGCCGGACCCTCCAGTGCCGAGCAGGGTACAGGCCTGCCCTGGTCTCCCTACCAGTGACCCCAAAGGGAACAGTGAGGGTCAGCAGGTGAGACCCGAGGCTGGTTTCCCAGCCCCCAGAGGCCAGCTCCGCCAGGACCTGAGGCTGGAAGGGCCCGGAGATGCCCCGGGCAGCAGATCTGTGCCTGGGTCAGTGCTGGGCCCATGCCCCAGGACCCCTGACCCCCAGATGACTCCCACGGGAGTATGGGAGGATGAGGTCCCAGTTTCACCCCAACCGGCTGGGCGACCCTGAGCTAGAGGTGCCCTCTCGGGGCCTCAGCCTCCCCTGCAAAATGGGGTTGAATCCTGATTCCCGGGGTCCAGGTGCGCGTTCTGTGAGCTAACCCGTGGGGAGGGCTCCGCCCCATGTGTGTCGCTGCTGCTATGATGGGGGGGGATGGGAAACGGGGGACAGGAGCAGCTCCGGAAAGGCCAACGTGCCTCACAGGACAGAACTGCACACCACGACCTGACCGATCACGTGACGGCCGTGAAAACAGCAATCCCAGGAGTCAGCTCACACCTGGTGACTCTGTATTGAAGGTCCGAAACAACGGGGGCTACACGAAACTACGCATGAAATACAATAAGACTAATTTTACAGGAGCAAGGAGGTGGAAGACCCGAAGTTAAGGATGGTGGCTAACCATCCTTCCTGCTGGGGCCGCCGGGCCCGGACCCGGGAGAGCAGCGGGCAGTCATACGATTCCTTCTGCCCTGTGAGCTAGAAGGTTCTAGTTTGGGGGTTGAATGCTGGGCTCATGAGACTTAAAAATAATTAAAAACTAAATAAATGAATCCATAAAAATAAAAGAAGGAAAACCGATAACCAAGAGGGAAGAAGCAGGGAACGTCAAGGGAAGCCAGACAGACGGTCAATTCCAAGAGTCCCTTCTCTCCTGTCAAAATATCGCCCCAAGTTGCCTAAAAATGAGGCGTACGGTGGTGGGGACCGGCGGCTGGGACCCGGTGCCTGAGCGTGAAGCCGGAGGTGAGGGAGACACGGCGGGCGGCGGGCAGGCTCAGGTGGCACGGGCTCCCCCACCGAGGGCTGGACGGTGCAGGGGCCCCTCCGAGGCAGCCTGGCGGGGCCGTATCTGGGTTCACTGCACCAGTCCCTAAACGCCTGACCTCAGGCCAGCCCCCCAGGCTCTTGGCCTCAGTTTCCTCATCTCTAGAATGGGACACAACAGCCCCTCCTCGCAGGGATGGGCAGTATCCCGCAGCAGGGCAGGTTGAATTCTGGTCGCTGGACATCCTGGCTTCACCGACGGGGCGGAGGCTGCAGGAGCCAGTGGGTGACTTGCTGGGTCTCCTTCCCCTGCCGCGGTGGCCACTCTGTTCCAGCAGGAGCCCGTCTGTCAGCCTGGCTCTGGGGGCAAGTGGCGTGGAGGGGAACACGGCCGACACACACGGGTCACTGCAGCAAGTCATCGAGACTTGGGGCTGTTTGCTGGCACTGAGGGGCCTGGTTCATCCTGACCGCAGCAGCAGCCGGCACGGAGGAGGGGCGCGACAGGAGACCCACAGTGGGAAGGATGACCCAGGTGACATCGGGGGGACTGTCCCTTTATTACCAAAGCCCCTCTCCCAACAGTGAGATGAGCGGGACTCAGGCTTACCCGAGCGCTGCTGTCACACCGTGTAACCGGATGTCCCCAAAGCACCAGAACACCGTTTGCAGATGCTGCTGCATCTCCAGGCGGCAGGTCTGATTCACGGGCTCGGCCGGCCTCCCGCCACGGCGGAGACTTGGGCCGGTCCCCTCCCACCGGCCACAGCTGGGAGCAGAGCTCAGGGCTGCACAGAGCGCAGCGCTGACCTGCTGGCCCCAGAGCTGGGCTTGGGGGGGCGGGGGCTGGTGGCTAGCAGGGCCACATCCCCCCATACCGCTGGCCACACCGCGATGTCACATTCTGTTCCAGAGCATTTTTAATGACCTCACATCCCTTCTGCATATGGATAAATCCCACTGCAAAACAGGACAAGATTTCCTTCTCCGTCTCTGAAAGCGAGCGGATAATGTTACACAGCTGCCCAATAAATGTTTAATGGTGGCATTTGCTGAGAAGGCAATGTTTGATTGTTTTGCCTGATACAGAGTGAAGCAGTCTTTGCTCCCTAGAGGGAAGGACAAGCCTGGGGAGGGGGGCGGGGCTGGGGCTCCAGTGCCCGAGGACATTCTTACAGCCCCCAACACTGCATGTCGTTGGGGACAGGGCACCTGCCAGTGAGGACACCACTGTCCTTGGAGGCCCACCTCCCATCCCTGATAACTGGAGGGGGGGCTCTGAATCCCAACCTCCCTGCCAGCCGCTGGCCTCCTCCTCGGCAGTCAGGTCTCAGGCTGGCAAGGGCTGTGCTGGGACCGGGTCGGGGCTCCTGGGGGCCCTTGCTCAGCTTTCAGGAGTTGCAGCTTTGCACCCCCACGCACCGGGGATGCCAGAGGCTGAGGGACCCCTGCCTGGGCCCCGTCCCAGAGCTTGCTGCCCAGCAAAACCCACATCCCCGGTCTTGAAACAATAGAACTTCATTCACTTGGTGCTGGAGGCCCCAAATCCTGAAATCAAGGGGCAGGCAGGGCCACACAAGGCTCTGTGGGGAGCCCTCCGGCCTCTCCCAGCTCCCGGGGGCTCCAGACGGTCCTGGGCTTCGCAGCGTCACTCCAGTCTCTGCCTCCGCCTCTGCCTCCAGGTCCCTCCCCTGTCCCTGGGTCCCTGCTCCATGTGCCTCTTATAAGGACACCTGTCTTTGGATTTAAGGCCCACGGGGCAGTCAGGATGATCTCATCTCAAGATCTCTAATTTAGTTACATCTGCAAAGACTTTTCCCCAAAGCTCACATTCACAGGTTCGGCGGCATATCTTCTTGGGGCCACCACTCGGCCCAGGACACCTGCCCTCCCGCGGGCTCACCGGGGGACCCATGGGAAGCCAGGGCTGGGAGGCAGCGTCCTCAGGCCTCGCTTTGAGAACTGTGTTCGGGCCACTCCACACTGACCCTCGCCCCGGGCTCCTTTTCAGAGAGCAGGAAACAGGCCCAGGGCTAAGAAACCTGCTAAAAATCACACCGGCAGCCCAGACCCGGGTCTCTTAGGCCCTTAACCCCGTGCCTGTGGCCTGGGGTCGCGCTCCGGCTTCTCCCCGCACCCTGCCCTGCAGACGGCTGCCTGTGACCGGGGTCCGGTGTCCATCTCCGCACCTGACAGTGACTGGTCCCCCACGTGTCCCAGCACCTGTGCAGGGCTGCTGGCATCCCCAAGCACTGACAGAATGAATGAATGGGCAAAGGAATGAATGAATGAGCAGATGACTCCCTGGGCCCCGTCACCACCTGCTCGGGAAGCTCTCTGGGCCTCAGTTTCCCCGTGTGTAAACGTGGGGGATGAAGGGCCAGGTGTGGGAGCCGAGGAATCGGAATGGGGAGATTCACACTCGACCTGCCCCAAGCCTCCCAGCCTCCCAGACAGGTGCGGGCAGATCCCCCATGCAGAGAGGGTCCTTCTCCTCCTCCTGTCCCTCAGCACTCTGGACCTACTACGTGTCAGGCCCTGTGCTGAGACCGTCACGGCCATCCTGTGAATCCTCACAACAGCCCAGGGAGGGGGCTACCACTCTGACCCCACTTTACCCAGGAGGCCATGGAGGCTGGGGCCGTGCAGAAACTGACCCAGCGCCCCAGCACCGCCCCCAGTCGGCCGGGTCACTTCCTCATCCGCCCTCCACTGCAACACACTGTCGAGGGCCTGCTCCGTGCTGGGGATCACTCTGCCAGCCATTGACCACCTCAGAGCACCACGTGGAGACCAATCGACTGACGTTTACGTGAAAGAGGACAGATGGAGGAAGGGTGGCAGGACGGGGTGTGGACGGAGAAGCGGAAGCACAGATGGGTGCCCGGATGAGGGCACAGGTGACGGGCAACTGGAAGAAGGGATGGACAGACGGATGGGTGGATGTGTAAGTGGACTGATGATGGGTGCAAGGAAGGATGGACGGACGGACAGACAGATGGTGGGTTGGATGGACAGGACAGGAGGGCAGGTGAATGGGAGGGAGCGAGTGAGGGTGGGGGAGGGGAGGGAACAACAATAAAAGTCCATTATCTCGGCCAGATGCACATGTTCTGTGGGCAAACTGACAGCACGGGCACGTCTAGCCGGCAACGACTGCGACGATCTGGGAGTGCGGCAGAGAGACATTCAGCTGCGCTGTGTCTTTTAAAAGACCCCCACCTGCGCGGAAGCTCCAGCTGGCTACTCATGCCCCGCCTGCCGGGCTGCATCCCGCTTCTCCTGACCGCCTCCAGCACGGATTACCTCCCCGCTGCCCCGCGGGAAACGGCCAGTTAACTTCTTTTTGAACAAACGTGTCCCCTTCCAGCTCTCGTGCCCACAGTGGTAGCGGCAGAGAGAAGCAGACACAGCGCTCCTTCAAAATTCTGCACAGGGGTGAGTGACGGGTGAAAGGAAGCGGCCCTCCCGGTGTCTGCGGTGGCGACGGACTCAGGAAGAGTCAACCGGCCACCGTCTGCCACCGTCTGTCAAGCACGCGGCCCACCTCCTCCACGCCGTCCTCCCGACAACCCCACTCACAGATGGGGCCCAGGCTCAGCTGCCGGTGGGAAGCACTCAGGTGTCCAGGGAAGGACGCTGCAGGCCCTGGATGGTGGGGAAGGTTCAGAGGCTCCGTGGTGCCTCCCGGGAGCTCCGTCCCCGTGGCCAGCGTGGACAGGACACGGCCTTGGTGTCGCCAAGGTCAGCGTTGGGTTCTCCCCGCTGCCCCAGGGCTGTCCCCTCCTCCCCGAGCGTGGGTCACTGTCACCAAGTGTGGGGAGAGGGTTCTCGGCAGGAGGTTTAATGCAACAGTAGATTCTCTCCCGGGAGGGGCCCTGCATGGAAGCAGGTGTCACCTTGTTAGGAGAATGCGAAAGGAATTCACACACTGCGACCACTCTGTTCGCCAGGCGGGGGCCCCACACTGGCCTCAGCTGCCCCTCCTTTTTCTGAGGTGGGTTCTGTGTGAGGACACCTGCGAGGCCAGAGTGGGGGGACAGGCCAGGCGGAGCCCCATCCGCACCCGCTCCCTCGAGCGAGGGCCTGGCCCACACAACATGCACCCCTTTGAGGCATGGAGCACCCCCCCCCAGTGACGGCGGGTCACCAGCCTCGGCTGCCACGTCACAGCAGCTCCGGGGTCCTTGAAACACAGGAAACCAAACTGACCAGGCCTGACTGCCCACCCTCCCCTGCCTGCACGCCTTCCTCCAACACCTCCCAGACAGGAGCTCCCTCCCCACCAGCCTTGCCTCTGCCATGAGGAGCACCCTCCCCTTCTAGAACCTTCTACAGAGCCCCAGGCAGGATCAGGAACACTGCAGGCGCCGCTGCCCCAACTGGTGGGATCCCTCCGTTCAGGTGAGAAACGCTTGGGAGTAAGACAGGGGCGATGGTGGCACAACACTGAACGTGTGTGAGCTGCCACCGAACCGTGCACTTCAAAGGGACGAAGCTTAGGTGAAGTTTAGTGCAGCTCAGTAAAAAGCCAGAGAGCACGAGAGACAGGGTGGTGGGGCTGGGCTAGGACCAGGGAATCAAAGACGGAGGCTGGTCCCTGCTCCCAGAAGCACTCAGCCCAGTGAGGACCCAGAGCCCAGCCCACCACCCGGACCCAGCGCGGCGTGTGTGCAGATGTCCACGCGCCTAGGGCGCCACGACAGGCCCCACCCGCTCCTAAGGCTCCTGTCCCATGCCGTCTGCATTCACTCCCACTGCACCAAGGTGTCCCAAAGCACCAAGGTGGCCCCAAGCAACACGGGTTTACTATCTTGCAGTTCCGGAAGGTGAGAAGTCTGCCATGGGTCTTAGGGACTAAAATCAAGGTGTCAGCAAGGCTGGCTCCTTCCGGAGGCTCCAGGGCAGGATCCGTTCCTCTTCCAGCTTCTGAGACGACCCGCGTTCCTTGGCACGTGGCCACATCACTGCAACCTCCGCTGTGTCATCACACCTCCTTCCTCTGACTCTGACCCTCCTGCCGCCCTCTTACAACTACAGGTGTAAGTACATCTATAAAAACGTAACCTGCAGAGAACCGTTTCCCTGTCACACAGGGTCCAGGAGTTAGGAGGTGGATGTATCTTTCGGGGGGCACCTGTCGGCCCACCACCCAGCCAGCAGCCCGTGGGCGTTCACAGAGTGTCAGGGGCTGCACTCAATCGCGCTGCAGTGTACGGGCTCACGGCAACCTTGCATGGCAGGGAGAGCCTTCCCAGCCTACAGAAGAAGAGACAGAGGGTCCAAGAGCTTCCCTGTCTAAGGTCACTCAACAAGCAGGTGGCTGGCAGATGAGGCCTCTGCCGGCGGGGTTGCCTTGGCTTCACCTTTCAGTTTCAGCCGCAGAGACGGTCTCACCGTCTCCTCCTTCCCAGCCATTCCCAGCCGTGATGATCCCTCAGTCTGGAGGGCCGGCTCCGGCTGCGACAAGGACCCACATCCCCACACGCTGAGCTGGGTGGCTCCCCAGGGATCACCCCCACCGCACACACACATCGCTCCTGATCCCCCAGCCAGCACCAGGGTGCGGCTCTTAGATTAAGTCTCCTATTCATCAGCCTCTGAGAAGCATGATTGGGGCTTTTGTGGAAAATCGTCGCATTATGCACAGAGCAAGCGTTGTGAAAATGATCATTTTTCTAAAGGACCATGTTGGGCTCCTATCCAGCCACGAAAGAAAAGAGGAAGAGATTCGGCAGGGCTGCAGGCTCGGTCTGTGGCTTTTCAAAACAGAAAAGGGTTTGGCTAAAGGAACACCTTCTGCTAATTAACAACACTGTGAAATGCTCTTAAGGGAAGGGAGCACAGTTAGCGTTTTGTGTCAGTGCCGGTGGCTCCCAGAATGGTAAACTGCCCGCGAAGACTCAACCTGTACGGCGCACGAGGAGAGACGACTCAAATACGTCGTGCTGCAGGGGCGGTCGGAGCCCGCCTCCCAGGCTCAGGGTGGGTGAGCCGTGTGAAGTGATGGAGGCCCTGTCCCCAGGGGGCTGCGGAGGGAAGGGACCCTGGGAAAGTTCTGGATTGGGGCTCAGACAAGGAGGGAGAAGAAACACAGGGTGGGGGTGGGGCACAGGGGAAACCGAGCGATACAGACGAGGAGGAGATGCAGGTGAGCAGGGCAGCTCTTCCTGCAAAGGCTCTGCTCCTCCCGGGAGGCCCTGCCTCTTCCTTTTGTCTGCAAACACCTCCCCCATCCCCTTCATTTCCCCCTCCCCCGTGTGCAGTAAAGGGTTAACTCAGCAGACCTGGGCTGCCCTCACCCTGCACATTCAAGAAAGATCAGGCCCTGGTCCGGCGGCTCCCAGCAGGGACCTCTGTGCCCTTGGGATGTCCTGCTGATAAGAGCATCTTTGTCTACCTGGGGGGCCCTGGGCCCAGCCACAGAGTCTGGGAAATGATGGGGTTTATGGGGGGGCCTAGGGCCCCACCGTACCAGCTCGACCTCTGCAGGGGCTGGAGGCTAAGGTCACCCACGTGGGCAGTCAGCCATGTCTACGTGACCCACCCCAAACGAGAACCTGGGCACCAAAGCTCAGGGGGGCTTCCCTGGCTGGCAACCCTCACCCGTGACATCACACATCGTTCTGGGAGAATGAAGCAGAGAGAGGAGACCTGGCAGACTCGTGCAGCGTCTCTCCTGGACGCCAATCGATGTGCCTTTTCCACCTGCTAATTTGTATCTGGTTCCTTTTGCTATAATAAACCAGAATCTTGAGTAGAGCGGCTTTGCTGAGTTCTCTGAGTCCCAGCGAATCGTCAGACCCGAGGGTGGTCTTGGGGGCCCCCGACGCACCCTGTTATGTCACTGCAACAAACTGTAGTATGTATTGAGCCCTTCCGTGGGCCAACACTGACCTCGGGATTTACGTGCCGCATCTGAATGAACCCTGATGAGCCCCCTGGGTGAATCCCATGCACCGACTCAGAGAGGGGCTTCCCACACGAGGCACACAGCCAACAGGTGCAGGGTTTACAGCCGGGTCTCACCACCTCCGCAGCCCAGATCGCAACCCTCTCTGCTCACCATCGCCCTAGGGGCGGCCACCTTCAGGGCTGGGGTCTTCATTCCCCATCCAGGGGGCCACTGTGCCCACACACTGCCCGGGCGGCTCCCGGAACAGGGAGCGGAGAGGGCAGGTTTCCAAGCTCACCTGCCAGCCTCGGAGAGCACCACGGGAGCAGCCTGGGGGGCACCTGGGTCGTGGGGCGGGGGCCCTGGGACCATGCGGGCGGAGAGGTCAGGGGAGATGGGGGGATGGGGGCGAGAAGGCCAGGAGGGAGGGCACCGCCCCGTCCCCCAGGGGCCTCCACGCTGATCAGAGGTCACACGCCCGCTCTCAGGCCCCTCACCACCTTCTAAGCCACCGGCAGACCCTATGGCTGGCTGTCAACCCTCAGGGAAACTGAGGCTCCAGGAGCCTGTAGACAGGGCGGTCCCAGCCTCAGTCACGGGCCTCGGGCACGGCAGGGCACGGCGTGGGGAGCCTGGCACGGTGCTCAGGCCACCGCAGGACCGAGTCCAAGCACAGCCAGCTGGCTCGTCCGCCCCAGGGGCACCACGGAGCTCCCTGGCAGCAGGCCCCTGTTTGGGAGGACGTTTAATGGATTGAGAGAAAAGCTCACATTCTCACGCTACGTGACAAAGCAGAGAAAATGACTAACTTCTGTGGCAGGACTTCATTCCCGCCTACGTGTACATGCAGACAGGCACACAGGTGGAGAATGTGCTGGAACGGGTGAGAGGCGACCCGGAACACCGCCTGTCGTCCCGGGCTAGCGGGGGAAAGAACGGACGACCGTTTCTGGGAAAAACACAAAAAAATCCACGTGCTGTCTTTGTATCCGGAAACAACTCGCTCTTCTCAATTAAACATTTTTAACATGTTCCTATTACAGACAAAAGCTACAATGAAAACCAGCCCATGCAACTGGGGGCCTCACAGCGGAAGTTCTAGAACGTAGGCTGGGTGGTGGGTACAGGGATTTCGTCTTAATGTTATTCCTTATACCCTAAACGTGTTATAAATATTCTCGAATATGTGTTTAATAGCAGCTTAAAAACATTTTTAAACAGCCTATCCTTCAGCTGACATTAAAAAAAAAAATCCTCAATTCAGTGAAATTTCTGAGTCCTTGGAGAACCCGACAGAGAAAGAGGTTCTGGGTGGGTTCCCTAATATTTGCGTCTGTTCCGGTGACCCTCTGGACCTGGGCAAACAGCCCCACCAAGGGTCCCACTGCTGTAGGCACCCTGGTCCTGGGACCCCCAGCCCACGCATGTGCAGCGCCCCCCTCCACGACAACACCAGGGCGAAGCCCCTCCGTAGTTCCACCACCCTCACGAAGTCGCCTGCACCCAGCCAGGTGCGACCCCATCCACTGCACCCGCAGGAGGAGCTATTTCTGGCGTCCCAAGCTTCTCGTCCCCACCCTGCTAGCCCACAATCCCCAGGGACATCGAGGAAGGGAGGCCCCGTGCTTGTCCTCACCGGATACGGAACCTGGTCTCCCTGACCCCAATCCATGGGTCAGAATACACAATGACCAGTCCTCACCTGGGGCTGCCGCCCCGTCCCCCTCCCCCGTGGCCGGCATGCCCCCATCCCCCCATCTCCCCTGACCCCTCCGCCCTCACAGTTCCAGGGCCCCTCGCCCCACGACGTCCACGTGTCAGGGACGAGAGATCAGACCAACGGGGGCCATGGGATTCTCTGCAATCCAAGCAGAATTAAAGCTGAGAGTGGAGAGATTCCTGCCGGGAGGCCCGCAGCCCCAAGCAGACAGGTCCCCTGGCTCGGCCCCATCACAGCAACCAAACACTGCTACTTCATGCGAGGCAAGACCCACTTCTGATGCATTTAGGTAGGCAATGATCTGTGAAAGGATTAATTTGCTGATCTTATTACCTAAATCGAGAGAGATTTTGCAGCCATCAGTAACACGCTGCAAGATTTCCCCGGTGTGAGCTGAAGCCTCTCCCCTCCTCCCCGCCCCTTCCAGCCGCTGGCAACAGGCAACCCGACAACATGCTGAAAATTCATGAGAAAGACACAGGGCAGACGGTGTCTGCTCAAAACTCCAATATCTGCGACAGGGCACGCGGGCGGCGGATGAAGATGAAAGGGCAGGCACTCAGCAGCGCGCGTTCCGCGAAGCTCACCTGATCCCTTTGGTCTGAGCCAAGTTGTGCAGGGAGAGCCTCGACACGGCCGAGATGACCTGGGGGGAGACGAAAAGATGCTTCTGTAATTTCACCAGAAAGCCTAAAGTCATCATAAAACTGTCATGAAGTGTTTTGTAGGTGTCGAGAACAGTTCACTGAGCCCATTTCATCTTGGTAAACAATAACAAAAGAAAACACAGCATAAGATTTTTTAGGCAAGACACCTCTTTCGTATTTGACGTGCAAAATATGTCATTTTGGTGCACTAATATCTGCTGAGGGCTGCTGCACGCCCGGCGCAGCGCCCTGGAGAGGAGCAGGGCTGGGCTCACAGCCCGCCTCTGCCAACTCCCGGGGCTCCGACACCAACCACTCCCTGAGTCTCGTTCTCCCCCAGGAGAGGGTCTGCCTCATCGGGGCCACTGAGAGTCTGTCTGCTCAGACATCATGCCTACAAAGTGCTCATCCCAGGCTCCTGTTCTGCAAGTTACCATGTGATTAATAACAACTCCTGTTCCGAGTAGGTGCTGATACATTTCAGAGATGGGGAAACAGTGGCCCAGAGAGGTCAAGAGAGTTCCCCAAGGTGACACAGCAGCCCGGGGCACAGCGCAGACGCAAACATCCCAGCATAACGCTCCCTTCCCTTCCAGCCCCTCCTCTCTCCAGTAGGACCATTTAAACAGATGCCCGGCGCCCTGGGGGGTCGGAGTATAGAGGGAAAACGAAGCAGCCCAGGTTCAGATTTCATGAGGGGATCCCAGCAGGCTCTCCCCAGACGGACAAGACTCGTCAAACTCAAATTCCCGAAGTGCTCGGCGAGAAGCACTTCCATCTGCCGCCCCTGCCCCAACCCGGTCCTGCCCTGTGTCCAGTCCCCTCCAGATACGCAGGACCCACCCAGCTCCCAGCCTCAGAGGCCTCCACGTGGCCATTCCACAGATCTCCAAAATGACCAGCGGCAAGCAGGGAGGAGGCTCCGCAGACGGTCACGGGGTAATGGAGGCCAGGAGAGGGCGGTGACTGACCCCGAACACAGCATAACGCACCCGAGAATGACTCACAGCTCACACAAGCTGCTCACGATTCCCGGCAGGACTGACGGGGCACCTGCCGTGCCAGACACCTGAGCACCGAGGAGGCAGGGGCAAGCCTCGACTCTGAGAGCCAGCTGCGTGTGCACGGGTGCGGGGGTGGGGGGGGGGTGTGGGTGCACGTCTGAGGACGGGGAACGTGAACGTGGCCCGTGATGACCACTTGCTAAAGTCACAGACACCCTCTGCTGAGCGCTGGCTGTCTCAGAAACTGAGTCTGATGGGCCTTTCATGGCCACCATCCCAGCGAATCCTCACACCCCTAGAGGCCAGGCCTGCTGTGCACACTTGGGAGACGGGAAAACTGAGGCTAGGTCACCTTCCCGAAGTCCCCCGTCCGGGACACACGCCTCAGACTTCCTTGTGGGCAGCTCTCCTTCTAGCAGCAATTTCTTTTTAAAAAAGAGGGGGAGAGAACCCCAAACCATACAGAAGGGCCCTTTCTCAGCTGGCGAGACGGCAGACTGGGCCAACAAGCTGAGTGCTGTGCGCTGTCTTCCGGTAGGGGTTCTATTTCAGGGGCCGGGACGCACGGAAGTTATGAATGCAAAGAATGACAGGGTTCTTCTGTGTTTTCCCAGACAAGACTCAATGGGTTTATTGTGCAGCTGGCCCAGCCAGGGCGCCCACACTTGTGTGCTCCGAGAGGCCTTTCACAAACAACGAGCAACTTGGCTTCTGCTGTTATTCTTGGCTTTCGAGGGCTCTAAATATTTAGGAAGAACAAAAATTAAAGCAATGTTGCTTGATGTCCTTATAGTTACTAGACAGAATGCTGAAGTGTTAGGGCCAAAGGGCTTAGCAATTAGAGGGCACACACGCCACCCCTCTCCTACGCCTACCGTGGCAGACATTACTAATCAACTGCCGCACTCCTCCGCATGGAGCCAGACACAGGCCTAGAGTCCTTCCCACGGAGTCCACACAAGGCACCAGCAGCCCGTCAGCATCGGCACAGGAGACGAAACCTGTCTGCCAACCTGCAGTCAGGGCCGAGGCCGAGTCTCATACAGGTGGAGCCCAGGACAGGGAGGAACTGCCACAGCGGAGTGAGTTGAGGCCAGGAGACCGGTCCCTGTGTCCACGTGTCCACAGTCCCAGCGGACAGAATGGCTTCTCCTGCTGCCATGACCACAGCAAAGCTCAGTCCTGAGCTCTCAGTCGCTCTGCTCCAGGCTGGAACCTGTCACTAGCAGTTTGTAAAGGGCTCCGCTCTGGATGTGTGTCACCAGACAGGAGCAGCTCCTTAAACGGGGTTAACAGGATTAACTGTCCCAGCTCTGCCGGAGGTGCCCTGCCCCCCGCTCCGCGTGGGCTGTGCGTTTCTTGGCTGGTGTCTGTGCAAGAAGGGCAATGTCAGGTCTCACCAGGGGGGGGTGAGGTGAGGGGGGACCTCACTGCAGTGACCAGAGGCCCAGGGCAGGAGCTGCTGGGAACAGACGTGGGACCCCTCAGAGCCACGGGGTCAGATGAGGGGCACTGGCCCCGCGTGAAAGGTTAGGGGTGTGGGGGGCGTGAAGCACCTCAGCGGCTTCCCGAGGCGCCTTTGGCCGGTGCCTGCCCCACTCCCAGGATGGAGGAGCTGGGCTTCCCCAGAGGCATCGCTCTCCCGTGATGATGAAAAACCTCCTGGCCCACAGTCCCTGCCAACTCCTCTGAAAACGTAAATGTCAAAGGATGACATTTCCCCAACTTTTATCTCCACTTCTCAACTGCATCCCTGATAATGAATGAAAAGACACGGCACCTGCTCTCCCTCCTCCCTCCCTCTTCCCCTTCCCTCCACATACAAGCGGCTCAGACCTTTGGGCTCAGCGATCCACCAACTGTTCCCGCCTGGGCCCACGGAGCCTCAGCTCCAGGCAAACAAAGAAACGTGTGTGCAGGGGCCGGGCAGGGGATTGACAGGAGAAGGGTGTGCGCCCACGGGGACCAGTCCTGCTGGGAGGAGAAACGTGCACGGCCAACTCCCCAAAGCCACGGCTGTCCGTGCTCTTCACTTGCATCTACGTCTTGACTGTGACCTTTAATGTTTCAGCTCCTTTAAGACTCGGTGAAGGAACAAGAACGGCTGTGACAGCCCAGAGGCTGGGAGGCCGGGGTCCGGGGTCTGGACCCTGGACGGCAGTCTTGGCCCCGTCGCCACCAGGCGTGGCCTGCTTCGACCCTGCAGCTCTCCACCCGGCCTCCATCCAGGCAGACAGATTCCCAGACACCGGTGGCCAATCAGCTTCCACATGTGCATGGGAGGACCTTTAGAATGCAGACCCCCAGGCCCAGGCCAAAGGCTGGGACAGAGGTGGCGGCTCCTCCTCAGAAGGTGGCCCAAGCAGAGCATGTGTGGGGCCCGGCTGGGGGCCACCGGGGCGGGTCTGGGCTGCAGCCAGATGGTCTGCTGGGGAGGAAGAGCCCAGACAGTCCTGGGTTCAAATCCGGCCCCCCTGCCTCAGTTTGCCTGTCTGTGAAATGGGGGAGAAAAGCGTGTCTCTCATGTGACTCTGTTGGACTCGGCGGAACGTGTGTCAGGTGGCTGGCCTGCAGCAGGTGCTCACAAACGGCTCACAGAAGGGGGTTTTGCACAACCAGGGGAGCGAGGAGATCCACGCGGTGATTAAGGGTTGCCTCACCCACCCCCTATTCAGATGAAAACACAGGAAGAGGGCGAAGCTCCTGGCTTCAGGCTCGCGCCTTTGTTACGACTTAAAAAGAGGAGTTCAGGGCGAGGGCTGAAGAGGCAGACGGAGACCAGAGGCCGAGGGAGAGATGGAGAGATGAGGAGACAGACAGAGAGGGGATCTCGGACTCCAAAAAGCAGCATCATTCAGGGGTCTCCAGAGGTAGACAAAAAGCAGCATCATTCAGGGGTCTCCAGGGGGAGACAGGGAGGACATCCCGAGGCCTCCGGGCAGCTCTGGACCCGTTACGCCTTTGCTGAAGCCTCTGCTGAAACCTGCAGGGGAAGCAGCCAGACGGCGGCCTCGAGGGCCTGGCCCCGAGTGGGCGGAGACAGCTCTGGGCTGCCGGCTCGCCAACCCTCCTCTGCTCGGGTCGTCCCTGGGCTGCAGGAGGTCCAGCCGTAATCAGTCAGCCTCCTGCCCAGCAAGGGCTGTAACTCAGGTGAGGACTCACCTTACTGCTCCGGGGCAGAGTCTGCAAACTGCAGGTGGTGACCCACTGGTGAGGCGTAAACTTGGGCGGGTCCTAACGGCATTTTTTCAGTGAAGTAGGATAGGATGGGACGGAAAAGGATGGGACGGGACGGGAAGGGATGGGATGGCGTGGGATGGGATGATATGGGATGGTAAGGGGTGGGGGTGCGGGGGATGGGATGGGATAGGACAGGACAGACAATACCAGAAAAGGGAAGTAAATTAAGTATGATCTCATGAAAATGCTGTTTCAGTCTAGAGGACATGAATGATTTTAGCTCCTCTGACTTAGTCACTCATCAAATGTTTAATGCGCGCGGCTGAGTGCAGGCACCGTGCCTCGTGGTCGGGACGTAATAGAGGGTGGATCAGATTCAGGGCCACTTTGCTCCCCAACAGACGCCATCTCAGAGCTGCGAGAGCCCCAGGAGGCTCCCTCCCATGAGATAGGCTGGACTGAAATTGTGGCCCCATCTTACAGACAGGAATTCAAGGCCCAGTGACCCGCGGACTCGCTCAAGCTTACACCGTCAGCTGTGGCTCTGAGAGGAGAACCTTGTTATCCCCCCCGCTGTACCTTCGGTGGGGTGGGGGAGGGGCCGTGACATGTCTCTCAGCCTCCACGCTTTCCCCTTTCCCTACAGGGCGAGCAGAGGCCGTGGTTCCAGGGCTCCCTGCAGACAGCTTCAGGCATCCCAGGCGATCGACACCTTTCGGGTCCCGTGGTCAGCTCTTCCGAGCTCCCCTGGGGCTGGCATCACATCTGAGCCTCAGAACCAGGCTCTGAGCTGCCTCCTCACATTTCACAGGTGAGAAGAACTGCAGCTCACCGAGCGCACATGACTGCCTAAATCACAGTGACTTAAAGAAGGCTCTAAGGGCATCTGGGGATTCGGGCGGGCGTGTGGACGAGCAGACATGTAGATGGGTGGGGGAATGGGGGACAGATGGGTGATCTGTTGGTTGGATGGGTGGACAGATGGACAGACAGACAGATGGGCAGGTGGATGATGAATGGATGAATGCACGGACGGATCGACAGATGGGTGGATGGGTGGACGGACAGATGGACAGACAGGACCAACAGCAAAGGTTCCAGTGAGAACCTGCCTCCCAATCCCCACTTCTTAATTATGAGAACCTGCGCTACTGTTTATTGAGCCCTTCCTAAGTGTCATAGGATTAGCATGGCACAAACGTGGTTCCTGCATGGAAGGTTCTCTCCCCCAACTCTCCACTTACTAGATGCAGACGCTGGGGACTAGAGAGAACACGAACCCTGCCCCAGGTCACCCAGCAATAAGTGGCTGGCTTAGGAACTGGACCCAGTCTGTGTCAGCCGAGCCCGTGCTCCCATCAGCTGCACCGTACTCCACACGGGAGCCCGCAGTGGGCAAAAAACCCCCACTCCTCTTCCAGGCCCAATCAGGCCACATCTTCCAGCCTCGCCTGCAGTTACTGGGAACAGACATCAAGCAGGCTGCTTTGCAGACCTAGCTCACAAAACCGCCCTGCTCCTGGGGTGAAAGCCCCACTTAAAGGTGGCAAAGCCGCCATCAGCCTGGATCCCAGAAGGCCTGCGTGGAGCAGAGGCCACACACGCACGCACGCACGCACGCGCACACACTCTCTGCCCACCGGGAAACTCTCTGAACGGTTCCGCCACCTCCCGTGTAAGCCAGCCCAGCCCAGGTCTATCCGTCACGGCAGCTCTGCTGTCATCACACAAAACGTCACCGCCCTGCAACTCAAAACGTGAACCTAAGAATGGGCAGAGACGATCCAGTGCAAGAACAGAGATGGCTACAAGTCGGCCTTTAAAAGGGCCGGACGCTGCCCAGTCGCTGACAAGTGGGCTTCCCGCCCCAGCTCCCCTCGGTCATTAGGAATCATTAAGCAGGAACTGCACAGACCAGCAAGACTTTCTTATCAGCCAGAACCACTCATCTGCGAACACACCAGCAGCTCCGAGGAGACAAAACGGGCCAGATGATCAACCTCATTTCAATACGTTGCCCGGAAACTCACCTATCGGGGAAACCTACAGCTCACTCGCTGCGTATTTAGAAGGAAACCATTATAAATTGCTTTCTCCAGCTCAGCCGGCATTGCCCTTCCTTTTTTCCTCTTTCCGCATCAAGAGCAAAAAGGTCAGAAACACTTGTGCTGTTGCCTTCGGAATGACAAGCGGCCGGCGAGGAGTGATTCATTACGACGGGCAACCACAGCTCCGTGTTCCAGCTCTGCCACTAGAAGGCCGGGACACAAAGGCCAGTGGGGAACACGGTCACC
Organism: Grampus griseus; assembly: GCF_964374135.1. NCBI lineage: Eukaryota > Metazoa > Chordata > Mammalia > Artiodactyla > Delphinidae > Grampus > Grampus griseus. Next base: position 2,361,054 of record NC_139000.1, read on the forward strand.
TCTTAGCCACCGCCTTCTGCACAGCAGTGCCGCGGTACCTAACGGATGGGGTTTTCCTTCAAGGGTGCCAAAAGGATGCGGGGAGATGGGAGGGAGCCAGACCCCAAGCCCCAAGACAGCGATACAGAATGAAAAAGAAAAAAATGCCACTCACAGAGCCAAGCGACCCGCAGCAACCCGGGAGGGGAGTGCTCGGAGGGAGGGTCTGGTAGCCTTTAGAGGGTGGGAGCTGGAAAGTGATTTCGGAGGAAAGAAAAAGTTAGGCTAAGAAAGCAAAGACTGTGGATATCTCAGAATTGGCCCACTGCTCTGTCGTGCCCTTGAACTGAGCTTTCAGTGAGATCTGAAACAATTCCCCAAATCTAGCTGCACTTCCTCGCTCGGTGGGTCCAGATCAGGACCTTCAAACGCAGGGAGAAGAGACCACCCCGAGCCTCAGCGACCAGCAGCCCAAATCTTCACGCCTCGGACTCTGTAGCTGCTGACGTCTGCGACCCAACACAGAGGGATCCCTGAGCCCCGGGCCCTCTCGGACCCGTGACGGTGGGCCCACACCGCTCTGCCTGCAGTGCACCTCCAGCGGAGCCAGCGCCTGGCAAGCCCTCAGCTCCCTCTGTGCGTGGACACTCCTCCGTCTCCACAGCCACACCCACCACGGGGGCCGCCCCGCTCTTACTTACAAGTTGAGAAAACTGAAGCCCAGAGAGGGACGGTGACAGGACCAAGGTCTCACCGCCGGTGGCGGGGACCGCACTGGAGCTCCGCTCCTAAAACACATAGGAGGCCCCGCGAAAGCAAGGACGCTGAGCACGTGTCCCAGCCACCTCCCCGGGGCCAGGAGACAGCCCTGGCCCCCACCTTACCCAAGGTGGGTGCTCAAGGAGGACAGGCTGGACCCTGGCTCCGCTCTCTGCTTGGCCCTTTCTCTGAGCGTCCACCCCACCCCCCGGGCCTCAATTTCCTACTGGGAATGAAAGGCTGTGACCTAGTTTGGCGTTCCCCTGGCTCTGATCACATCTGAGGGTCCCGGGCCACGGCGCACAGGACAGACCCAAAGGGCCTGGTGAGGCCCCTGGTGAGGAGGCCAAGCAGAGCCCCCAGGGACGTCACAGCTGTAAACGGTCCAGGGCCAGGAGCCTGGAGAGGAGGACGGCACGTGGCCCGGGGCCTCTGAGACCAGCTAAGCACTACACTGAGCCCAAGAGGGGAGATGGGAAGGGGGCAGGGGCCACCCCCGTTCCTCCCCGTGTTCTCTGCCACCAGCATCCCTGCCCTCTCTGTGTCTCTGAGGCTACGCTTGGCGGGGGGTTGCGATTTAATATCCCCTCCATCCTGACACCCTCCGGAGACCTGGAAGAGGAGCGCCGAGCGGCAGCCCCCGTCCCCCGGCACCATCCCCTCCCCACTGCAACCAGCTAAGGTGGCCAGCTGCCCCGGCCAGTGTGTAAGGGTGATGGGCCAGCGCCCGTAACTCGAGAGGAGAAGGAAGCCGAGGACCCAGCCGGAGCAGGAAACGCCGGGGGCAGCACTCCATAACCCTGGGAACCAGGAAAGAAGAGACTGGAAGGGAAGCTGGATCCAGGTGTCCTCACGGAACACAGCGAGGGGTCAGGTGTGAACGGAGCATGCAGAGCGCCCAGCCATGAGGCTCAGGGGCGCCTGCAGCACACCGTGTCCATCCAAGAGTCCCTGGGCACCGGCTGTCTATGGTGTCTGACCCATAACATCGAGGCAAGCGCTCCGTGATCACAGGGCTGGGAGAGGACCAGGGAGACCCTGAGCTGGAGCTCTTCCCAACGAGAAGGGTTTGCAGGAATCGGTCAGGAAACGTAAAATCCTTAGTGGAAGGAGCTTGGCCACCACCTGGTCCAAATTCTTCAATCCGCAGATGGGAAACCTAAAACCCAGCTAGGGAGATGTAAGTGATTTGCAAAGGCCACCCAGTAGCTTCCAGGCAGAGCCAGCCGGGGAGGCAGGGACGCCACTTGGAGCTCCAGGTCCCTGCCCTGACCGTCTTCATTGACAACCTCAGCTGACGTGCGTCCAGGCCTCCCCCCGGCCAAGTCTTTACCAGGCTTATTTCTGTTTATTCTCCAAAACGCCCCCTCCACCAGGAGACACTCCTGCCAACCTTCCCATTTCACAGAGGAGCAACTGAGGCTCGAGGATTCACAGCTGACAAGTGGTGAGCAGAGGTGGACCCAGGTCACCCATCCAGCTGCGGGGCTCCAGATCTCCACCCCGGCCCTGCCCCAGCAAGGCTGGCTCCTCCACCCAACCTGAGGCCAAGAGACAGCGCAGGATCGTAAACCCTGGAAGAGCAGGGCTGCTAAGTGAGGCCCCGAGGCCAGGAAGCCCGCCCACCACAACGGTGGCTTTGGGAGCCTGACGGGGTGGGTCGCCCCAGGCCGCCACTCACCGTCTGTGAATGTGGCTCACCACCCCCCTCCACATTCCCTCCCACCTCCCTGTTAGCACAGCTGCTGATGGAGCTGCCCGGGCAGCAGGAGGCGAGCACAGGCCGGGCCTCCCCTCCCCCATCTGGCAGGTAAGAGGTGGGATGAAGGTGTGTCAAAACGTAGGAAGCATCTCAAAGCCAGCTTCAGACGGGCAGCGACACAGCTCCCCGCTGATCCAGGGTGAGGCCACAAAGTCACGAGTCACTGCCCCGAAGGTACGAGCATCCCAAGGGCGGCCCAGGGCTGGGATGCCCACACACTTCACAGAACAGCACTGGGCAGGGTGGGAGGAGCCCCCCATCCCAGGAGGAGGCCTTGCCCTCCCGAAGGGCCCCCGCTACACTCTTCCCTTCCCTCTTCCTAGTGGCGGAGACGGTGAACCAAGGGGCCAGGCAGCAGGCGTCTACAAGGCCGGCTCCCTGAGCAGGTCCCCAGGGCCCACCCCAGACACACCTAACTCCGCTGCTGCAGCGACTCCCGCCTCGGCACGTGTGGTTTGGCCCCAGCACAATGCCGTGGGGTCAGGACCATCTTCCCCAATTTCCAGACGAGGGGATTGCGACCTCACTTGCCGGGGAGCCAACTGCAAGAGGCGGCTGGCTCCAGGCTGCCTGACCCCAAGCCCTTTCTAAGAGGCGTCTTCTGCATTTTCACACCCTCCTCAGACTTCACGTAGCTGCTGAGAAACAGGGAGTAGATTCTGTTTTCCTCCATCCCGTCCTAGAACTGCACTGGGGGACACTGGGTACTGAGGTGGTGGCGGTCTTCCAGCACACAGTTCCGAGGGACGCCAAGCCACAACCCCTGGAGGCGGGGGATCCACACCCCCGGGCAACCTGGCAACGCTGCCGCGTCTCAGAGCCTCACACCAACCAGGGGCCTCGTTGAAGAAGCCTACGCTCAAGTGAGCCTGAGCCCTGACCATGAACCTGAGCTCTGACCCTGACCCCCAGCCTGGCACCGGGCTGCAAAGTTACCCCACTGCCTCACCGAATCCTCAACCACATGAGGAGGTGATACTGTGTCCCTTGTCCGATAACGAAACTGAGGGTCAGAGTGGTCACCCACACACAGTAGCAGAGATGACTAAGAACGTGGATGGTCTGATTAGCGCCTCAGCCTCCGGTCTGAGCCTCACCCAGGAATCCCCGCCCCGGCATTTCCGGCTCATTGGCTCCCTGGGCCTTCCTCATCTGTCACACTCCCAGCTTGCCAATGGGGGCGAGGTGAGGGCAGCCAGCACCTGGCGAGGGCCGGTGACTCAGAGCTGCTCTACTGCTCTCCCTGATTAATGGCCATTTTAATGGGAAGGGGAACAAAAGTTGTATCTTTAAGCCACGGCAATAATTTTCCAATATACACACTTATCTCTGAAGTGATGACTTAGCAACTCAGTTATTAACTGCAAGCACAACCCCAGTGCACTGGGCGGCACAAGCAGCAGAATCTCTCCTCTGCCGGATCAGCCCTCGCCCACTCCTTGCTCCTGACGCCAGCGCCTGCAGAGCCTTTGAAGCTCTGGCTACCCTGCAGCCCTGCAGTGTTTACTTTCTCCCTGGGCTTTCTGATGACAAAGGAGGGTGTGGCTCTGCCCCTCCCAGGTCCCAGCGCCAGGCAGAGTTCAGCTTGCGCTGTGTTCATAGGCTCCCGGCTCTGCTGACCTCCCGCAGGACAGGGATCAGGGACGTCAGGGATGACCATCGGCGCCACAGCAGCCACGGAGCTGCGTGAGGACGGCCTCGAGCAGCTACACAAATTACAAGACAAACTGCAAACCCAAGCGCGTTCATGGCTGGGTGGGTGTTTCTGGAAAGATCTGACAGCACTGAGCATTAAGAAAGGTTGTTCTGGGGCTTCCCTGGTGGCACAGTGGTTAAGAATCCACCTGCCAATGCAGGGGACACAGGTTCGAGCCCTGGTCCGGGAAGATCCCACATGCCGCGGAGCAACTAAGCCCGTGCGCCACAACTACTGAGCCCACGAGCCACAACTACTGAAGCCCGTGCACCTAGAGCCTGTGCTCCGCAACAAGAGAAGCTACCGCAATGAGAAGCCCGCGCACCGCAACGAAGAGAAGCCCCCGCTCACCGCAACGAACAGTAGCCCCCGCTCACCGCAACTAGAGAAAGCCCGTGCACAGCAACAAAGACCCAACGTAGCCAAAACTAAATTAATTTTTTTTTTAAAAAAAGAAAGGTTGTTCTGAGTCTGACAGACAAGGGTCCCCATCCCCCCCCAACCGAGGAGGCAATGCTGAGTGCAGCTGAGTCCCAGAGTCTCCTTGCCCGAGAAACGGGGGCAATACACACCCTGGTGGTTGAGAAGGTCCACCCAGCCTGTGGGTTCACTGTCACAGTCATAATCATCATTTCTGCCCTTCCTGGGGGAGCAGCCCCCCACTTCCACCACCTCCAAGCCTTCTGTGGTTGTCTGTCACTGCACACTGGTTAGCGTTCGCTGTGGACTGAATGTCTGCGTCCCCCCCAGATTCTTGCATTGAAGCCCTAACCCCCGATGCAACTGTCTTTGGAAGCAATTAGGTCATGAGGGTGGAGCCTCATGAAGGGCATTGGTGCCCTGAGGAGAGGAGACTGGGGAATGTTCTCTGTTTCTCTCCAACACATGGGGACACAGCGAGAACGTGACCGTCTGCCAACCAGGAAGGGAGCCCCTACCAGAGCCCGACCGTCTGGGGGCCTGATCTCAGACTTCCAGCCTCCAGAGATGTGAGAAATAAACGTGTGTTGTTTCAGCCAGCCAGTCGATGGCATTTTTGTCATAGCATCGCTGACAGGACAGCCTTGAAGAGGTGATGCTGCAGACGCTGCAGAATTACCAGCAGTCGTGGCACAATTCCCGGGAAGCCACACCTGGAAGCTGGGGGAGACCCCCAAGTAGCAGCTCCAACACACTGCCCTCAGCAGGAGTCCCCATCCCTGCCGGGGATGGCGGGGAGGCTCCAAATGGGTCAGCAGAGTGGGAGGGTGGGGAGAAGCTGAGGGCAGCAGCTGACCACGGGCTAGGGAGCGCCTGCCTACCTTGTTCATGCGTCCTGGGAATTCCGCCTTTGACTCCCTGCACGAGGGAGCAAGGATGGGGGACCCTGCTGAGGGGTCAGGCACCTGCCCGCCCCCATCTCAGGGGCCTGTGGCACAGCCTTCCACAGGGGACAGAGTGCCAGGCTTGGTGTCGCTAAACCCGGCTTGATATCCAGCTGCAGCCTGTCCCCGCCATCTCGGCCATGCCCTGAGGTCTCGGGGGTCTCAGGCCCTCATCTGTAGCGTGGGGACGATAACGAGGCTGGGGGTCCTCACCCACGTGTTGAGCGAGCAGCGCAACATGCCAGCACTGTGCCGGGGACGAGAGGCCAGAAGTGACTTCTGCAGCTCACAGGACCCAGTGCGTGCTCAGTGTTACGAGGACAGGAGCACAGCAGGGGACCTAACCAAACTTGGGGTGGGGGGGGGCATCAGGGAAGGCCTCCTGGAGGAGGTGCCTGCCACTCAACCTCAGACCCGAGGGATGAACTGGACTCGCTGGGGGACCTGCTAGCATGTGTCACAGTGCCGGCATGTGTGCAGTGGGCTCTCCTTAAATGAGGGCGCGCTGTCCACAGGACGGCCTCAGGAAGTGGCCTCCCCGGCACCTGACGCTGCAGAGGGTGGCCAGCTCACGCGGACCATGAAGAACCTCTCTCCCTTCCGAAGCAGTATCAGCCCAAGAATCCCTGCTGCCCGGCAACCGCGAGCCCCGTTTGTGCAAAGGAAACCCTCGGCAGGAAAGGATTCTAAAGTGATTTTCCCTCCCCTGCACGTTGTGAGGAAGGAGACAGATGGAAAACAGCCACAGACAAAGCTCCGGATCGCTCCCCGAAAAGAAGCTTCATCGCGATTCCTGCTTAATCCTGGCGCGTCAGGGCCCTTCCCGTGCCAGCCACTTCACGGATTTCTTCCTCCCTGAGGGTAGGCTTCAAAGATGCATTTTTCCCAGAACAGATTCTCCGTGACCACAAGGGAGAGGCCGGCCCGAAGTGGAGGAGAAAGAGCCGCTGCCTGGGGAGGGCAGCAGAGGAAGGGCCCACCCACACCCCACTGCCGGGGCTCGGCTCCCCCACCTGGCCCGCAGGAACAATCTCCCACGCTCCATCCCTGGGCCCCCGCCCCCTCCCCCTCTCTGTTCCTTCCCTCCTGAGACGCAGGGAGGGACGTCCCCAAGGCTGCACGAGGCTTCATGCCCCACTCACCACTCCTCAAGCAGGTGGACCCTGCTTCGTTGCTTCCCCCAATGATTCAGAGAGGGTCCTGGTAAATGACACTGACCCTCTGCAAGAAGTCCAGACGGGGGCTGGCGACATGGCCCCGAGGGCAACACAGCAAGAAGTGGGGGGGTGGGGGCGGGGGGGGATAGCAGAGCCAGCTGGTGACCTGCTGGGGCAGCTCAGGAACGTGAAGATGAACAGGAACATAGTGAAACAATCCGCTGTGCTCACCCCACGCGGTCCCCACCACGGCAGGTGGGTGCCAGGGAGGCAGGCCTGGGTGTCGTGGGAGCAGCCCCCAGGGAAGTGGGCTGCCACCGGGGGCGCTCCGTCACGAGAGGAATACAAGAAGCTGGTGCTGGCATTGCACAGGCCATCGGACCAGAAGACTTCCCAGATCCGGGGCCACTCTGGAGGTCAAGGGCACCGCAAAACCCTCACCTGAGGCCCGCGGCCGACTGACGACTTTGCTTACATGGATTCCAGCGGCTCTCACGGCCGAGGAGCGGGCACTCGAAATGAACGGTGAGCAATCAGGACACCAGCAGCAGAACAGAATAAAACCAGCACACGCGCACGCACACGCTTGGCAGGCCACCGGGGTGAGGCCCCAGAGGCACACGGTGAGCAAACGCATCGATGACGTGCCACCTCCTTGGGCCGTGACTTAATGGCCCCCCGCGCCTGAGCTGCTCCCTCGGCCGGGAGCGCCCTCACCTGCCTCCTGCCCGACCTCAGCCTCCTCCAAAGGGCCCTCCAAGGTCACTCATCGAACGAGTACTTCCTTCTGTTCCTGGGCCCTCGCTGGAGTCAGCCCCCTGCCCTCGCTGCAGTCAGCCCCCTGCCCTCGCTGGAGTCAGCCCCCTGCCCTCGCTGGGTCCCGCCATGCTCTGCGGGCCGATTAGGGCAGCCACTCCCGCCCCACGGGGTGTGGTGGGAACTCCCCAGGCGCCCAAGAGATGCTGGCTCCGTCCTGTCTCTCAGTCCTGGTTACCTGGTGGCTTTACTCTGTGAAAATTCATCGAGCTGTCCGCTTACGACAGACACTTTTTCTGTATGTGCAGGATACTTGGAGAAGTTATGTTTAGGGAAAAAAATCTAGAGATTTCAAAGACATTTAATCAGCTTCATTCATTCAAAAACACACAACTCGGGCTTCCCTGGTGGCGCAGTGGTTGAGAGTCCGCCTGCCGATGCAGGGGACACGGGTTCGTGCCCCGGTCCGGGAGGATCCCACATGCCGCGGAGCGGCTGGGCCCGTGAGCCATGGCCGCTGAGCCTGCGCGTCCGGAGCCTGTGCTCCGCGACGGGAGAGGCCACAACAGTGAGAGGCCTGTGTACCGCAAAAAAAAAAACAAAAAAACACAGCTCAAGGCCTTCTGATGAGATAGACACTTGGTGAGAACATGGAATATAGAGGAAGGAAACGGCCAGAGATGGGCAGGGGTCGCCCAGGGACACCTCGGCCCCGGCCTCAGATCCACACGCGCCCCCAACCCCAACCCAGGCAGAAGGAGCACGAAGGAGGCCACACAGGAGGGGCTCAGGGCTGTCCCAGCTCATCCTCGTCCCATAAATGCAGAGACTCCGCCCCTTGCAGAAGGGCCCCATCCACGCAGCGTCCACCGGCTCTGCCTGTGACACCCACGCAGACAGGCCGGGTGGGGATGACTCCGGCCCCGCAGAAGCCTCGCTCCAGAGGCTGGGAAGGCACGACCATATTCATAAGCGCCTGTGAATCTTTTCCGAAGCAGTGGCTTCCTTTGCTCCAGAGCGCCCTGCGATTCTTCCGAACCCCCGAGCGCGTGGGCCGTGGGGGATGCGTGAGGTCCAGCGGCCACCTGCTCGGCCCACGGCCGGCTGCCCTGGAGACCCCCACCTCCCGCCCTGGCTTCTCTGGCGACTTCAAGGTCTGTGTGCTCAGGGGTCCCTGTCACATCGATGGCAGCTGCGGCCCCGTGACGTGGCTTTCTCAGGGCTCTTTCATTCCGAAACAAGACTGGATCTGAGGACACCAACTTGCCTGCAGCCGAGCGGCGGCCCTTGTTCCTGCAAAAGCCCACCGTGCGCTCACGAGGGCCTCATGCAATCACGCAGCAGAGCGCGGACGATCCCTTCACCCTGTTCACCAGCCCGCGCGTCCTAGGGGGGCCGGAGAGACATGACCCCGGGGCAGCCCTGCTCCCAAGGCGTGGCCCCAAGGTGACGGGTGACATCCCTGTGGCCCACACACCCCGTCCCTCCAGAACCATCCAACAGCTCTGACATGAAGGGCCTTCCGTAGCCCGTCACCCCGGGATGCTCAGGACCCCCGGGGTGGAGGCAAGCCCACGCCCCGCAATGCCCCCGGGCCGGTCCCCAAGCGCCCCCTCCCCCGCTTCTCTCTGGGCCAGAGGGAGCCATGGCTCCTCGACCAGCTCCCACCGTGGGTGCCCGTCCATGACAACCCAGCTCAGGTGTTCAAAGCTCAGACCACAGCTCTCGCTTTTCTGGGGACCCACCTCTGAGAAGACTGTGCTGGACAACAGGACAGAACCTCGGTTACAAATCTCAGATGAGCTCGCACAGAGGCTGGTCCACCAGAGGTGGGCGGGGAGGCCCAGCGCGGCCCAGAGCAGAGCCAGCTGCCCCCGGAGGCCTTAGGAAGCCGCGAAGGCCTCAGGGAGGGCGGGGGGGCTGGCGCAAGGTCTGATCTTGTGGCCCCAACGGCAGGTGGAGCAATTCACAGGCCCTCCCACTCCAGGAGCCGTCTGCACCCAGGTGGGCAGCTGAGCTCAGGTAGAGGCCCTCCGGAGGCCCCTGCCTCACTCTCTGACATTCCTTCCAATCAAAGGGTCCCAGGCCTGCACCTCACACGGGATGGGAGCCTAATGCTGCTCGATGGGCCTTGGGGACCCCTGAGGGGCACCCCACATGGGAACCGATCCTCCCATCAGCCTTCAGGGTCCACCTCAATGTCCTTTTGTCCAGGAGCCGTCACCAGGGGCCGCCCGCCCCGTGCCCCTTGGGGTGCTATCACCTCCCTCCCCATCACAGGGTGAGGACGACATCGCCAGGGGCTCATTCTGCACGGAGTCCCGGGGGCCTGGAATCAAGGGGTGGGGTTACAGGGGGTCTGGGGGCCCCGGCCAGGGCTGAGGAACCCGGGTGGTGCGGGTACCCAGCAAAGTCCCGGAAGCACAGACCTGAAGCATCAGTCTAGTACCCAGCGTGCGCTCAGCAAACGCTTTTCCACAAAAGAAAACTGGAGCCAGGCTGTCCGGGCCCCACCGCCCCGGCCCCGGCTCGGGCAGCTGCTCACCTCGCCCTGCCTCAGCTTCCCCGTCTATTGAAAGAAAGCTCATGGGCGTAAGTGATTAGTGCCCGTCTCACTGGGTCACCGTGGAAACTAAACATGCACGCTGGGCACACAGAGGGCCCACTGCCTGCACGAGTGCACGAGGAGGTGTTTGCCGTTGTCAGCAGGGCGCTGTCACCCCACGTGCAGCTGAAGAGGCCCTTATGAATGACGGAGAGAGAACCCTGACCAAAGGAAGGACTTCTCAGAACCCACGTCTGCTCAGGGGTGGCCCCAAGGGCCACTGGGCTCACCCCGCCTGTACACTGCAGCATCTGGCCCCCATCACCCACCTGCCTGAGGGCTTCCACGACCCTCGAGGACTCGCTGACCCTCCGAGCCACCCACCTGCTCAGCAAGCATGGCGATGACCCCGTGAGACAGACAGCAAACTGAGCCAGAGAACAGCCGGGCCACGGCCCCCGGGTGCTGCGTAGAAAGGCCAAGTGGGCCTGGGACTCCGGCCTGCAGAGGCCTCCCCTGTGATCTGCACCCTGGTCTCCCGCGGCCCCGTGCAGAGGGCTCCCCTTCCCAAGGCAGGCCCTCGACACCTGCACCAGGTCAGCTGGCCATACAGGGGAGCAGGTCTTGCGCTCTGCGTCCTAACAGGCCGGGACCCGTCTGCAGAGGCCCCTGGGTGACTGCAGTCACACATCGGCACCCTCTCAACCACAGCCAGCGGCCGGGCCGCCGCGCATCTCAAGCCGAGACCCGCACGGGGCTGCCCCGTGTCCCAGCACATCTCGGCCAAAAGCAGGAATCTGGGGACAGCACAGGACAGGCACCCTGCTCACGGCCCAGCCTCCCGAGGAGAGGGCGGTGGTAACCTCACGTAGCGTCGCGGGGCCAGATTCAGAGAGGCTCAGTCCCCTGCCTGCGGTGGCACAGCTAGAAACGGCGTGTCCGGGACTCACACCCAGCTCAGGCCTGACCAGACAAGGAGCGGCCCCAGACTTAAGGCACCACGAGCATCCTCTCTTCCCTCTGGGTTGGGGTCTGTGAGGCCCAAGTGTCCGGTGGGTACAAACCCCTTCCCCTACGGGGGACAAGGAGAGAAGACAGGATGTGGAAGCGAGCGGAGCGCGCTCCTCTCCTGGGGCACGCGGGCGCTGTGCTCACCCCCCGAGAGGCTAAGTCCCCACGGCAGGACACGTCTCTACGACCTGGCAGTTCCACCACCGGGGGGTCAGGCTTTCAGCCACCCAAAGAGACGTGAACTCAGCAAGCGCAAAAGCCTGCTTTCGTGCAAACACTCCCGGAAACCTACCAGGACGACTAGCCACTTGGGCAGGGGGAAAAGTCGGGCTGTGGACAAGTTTTCCAAAATGCAGGGAGAGGCCCAGGGGCTGACACTGCCCTGCAGGCACCTTCTCGGTCTGTCCCCGCCCAGAGGGTAGCACTTCCTTTCCAGGTCACACAGAGGCTGGTCTTTCTCCCCTGCAGCGGTGGGGGGGGGGGGCCTCCTGGTGGAGGGTGTTAATCCCAGGGTGGGTCCCTGGGCTCAGGCCCACTCGGGGAGGGCGCCAGCAGGCAGCCGCCTGGCGTGGCCGGGGACAGCAGGGCCCGTCACAAGCCGCGCCGCCTTCTGGGGTGGGGCAGGCTGGGCAGGGGGCCATCTGCTGGGCCCACTCAGGGAGAAGTGACCGCTTCACCCCGGCAGAGCCCTCAGGGATTCCCTGCAGAAACTAACTGCCTGGAAGCATAAATAACACCGCCCAGGGATGGGGTGGGGCGGGCCGCTGAATGAGGAACAAAGCAGGCCTCAGCTGCTCTGAGTCCACCCACCGCCCCCAGGGAGGGCGTTCCTGGGAAGCAGCCCGGCTTGCAGAGGTGTGGACAGCTGGGCCCAGGGAACACTCTGGGTCCTGTGAACCCACCTCTCTAAAACCATCGATCACCAGCCAGCAGCCCCCCCGCCCCAGTGGACCCCCCCCCAGCCCCCAAACACACACACAGGACCCACACTCATCCCAGGAGGTGCCAGGAGAGTCCGCTCTCCTATCTGACCAGCACCCTCCCTGACGCCAGCGCCCACGGATGGCAGGAGAGAGCCACGGGAGACACAACGGTGCTCATCACAGCCGCCCACCAGCCCATCTCCACCTTCCCACGGGGGACCCATAAGCCCCAGGGGAGGTGGGGCGAGCCCGCCACCCCACTGAAAGATGAGGGATGGAGGCTCGGAGGGGAGGCAACTACCCGAGGTCACGCTGGCGACAGAGCATCCCAGCCACCTGGGGACCCCCAGCTCCCCGCCCAGGACGGCCCTGGACGCAGGTGGAAGGGAAAGCCAGGGTGCTGGATCAGCCTCCCGCCACCTGCCCCCTCGGAAGCAGAACAACAAACAACGCCCTGGAGAGAAAGCGGCTGCTCCTGGGGCCTTCCCTTCAGAGGGCGGCTGAAGGGGGCACCCACGCACCCCGCCACGCCCGGCTCGGATGGGGAAGGCGCCGGGAGTCCAGGCCCGCGGGGAGCGAGGTCAGACCTGGGCTCAGGTCCTGGCCGCGCCCCTACGGGCTGCTCCCCACTCTGCACACGAGGCTCCCATCCACGATGGGGGTCCCCGGGGAGACACCTCGATGTCTGATGGGGCTCCCCGTGCCCACCCCCCCCAGGGGATGTCTGGGCCCCCCGGCCTGCCTTCGGCAAGCATCTTGCTAGGTCAGCTTAGCCCCCAGCCTCTTCTTAGCAGCCTTCCTCCTCCGCAGCTGCGATCCCCACCCGCACGGGCTGTGTCCGGCGCTGAACCGGCCTCCTTCCCCTTCTGCAACAGCTCCGACCACAGGCTGCTTTTACCACCAGAACTACTGCCCAGGTCTGGTTCGCTTCACCAGGAAGTGGTGACGGCTGCACGGCAAGGTGACTGTACTTAACGCCACAGAACTTACACTTCGAAGCTGTTGGGAGGTAAACGTTGTGTGTTTTCTACCACAATTTAAAAAAGCCGCTGTGAGTACAGACGACCGCACCTTCGGCCCCTCGGCTCTGGAACAAGGTCACGGACGCGCCCTCCCGCTTCCTCACAGGCCGGGTGGGCCCACACGACAGTCTGGGTCCCCCTGAGCGCCTTCTGCACAAACCACTGCATCTGTCCTCCGGCCTCGCTGCGCCCAGGCGACACCGACGTCCTCCGAAGTGTCAAAGCAAAACAATCCGGGATGTTGCCCCAATTAGTGTCATAGCCTCTGCTAACTGATTTGTTCCAGAGGGCGTCATCCCATCAGCTGGCTTCAATATACTTAACGTCTAATTTCCAGATCCAGAGAGGCTGCCATTAGCGAGATGAATTGTAAGCACACACGATTTCATCTTCCTCTCTCTGCAGAAACAAAAGTGACACTTCTCCCAACTAAAGGACGGAGCCCTGGCGAGATGGCCAGTCGTTCAGGAAGACAATACACCACCACCATTTAAATGAGGTACCCATCAAGTACATCCCTGCCGGGCACCACACAGGGGTCAGATCTGAGAGCCCCTGGAGTGCGGGTTTTGGGGATGCAGAGACTTGACCTCCAGAAACCTCACCTCTGACCTTCTCCACGGTGCGCTGGGGGAGGCCTGAGATAGGACGAAGGGAGAGAAGGGACTTGGGTTCTGAGCTGGAAGGGGTGTCAGCCATCGACCTCTGTTCTGCCCTTGACTTGGGAAGTCGAGGCCCAGGGAGGCCAGGCCTTGCCCAAGGTCATACCCAAGGTCATAAAACCATGGACGAGAGGCCAGAAACGTGGGGACAAATGCAGTGTGACCCTAGACAAGTGGCTCCTATCTCTTGGCCTGGGTTCCTTGTCCAGGAAATTAGGATAGTCACGGCCCCCACCCTAGCACGAGTGCTGAGGACCAAAGGGGCTCGGGGATGTGACACCTAGAAGGGCCCCTGAGGCCTTAAAGCACAGCTCTCTGTTCACGAGCCGTTACATTTAGAAACATGGATTTTCTGGTTTCTTCCCTGTCCCCCAGTTCAACCGAATCGGGCTTTCCAAACGTGATGGTACTTTCCGAATGCTTCGAATGTTAATACTGATACAAGACGGGGGGCCCCGCAGCCTCGCCGAGGAGGACTCGGGCTGGACTATTAGTGTTTCCATGAATAACGCACGAGCCGGAGGGGCCACTCCTGGGATGACCCCACGAGTTACTATCTCTGCAGTGGGAGGGGCGGCAGACCCGGCAGGGGACCAGCAAAGGCTAATTGACACCATCCCGGCACACGTGGGTGTGGAGGACAGGCAGGCCCAGAGCCCTGCACACAGGCTGAGGTCTTAGGGGGTGAAACCAGGGTGCGAGCCAAAGACAGGGCCTGGCGGACAGCTGCTCCCATGGAGTCGAGCAGCTCTGGCCTTGAACCCAGCCCTGCGTGACCACACAGGGCAGTCTGTGCCTCGGTCTCCCTGTCTGACGGCGTCCACCTCGCAACGGCCGTTAGGACTCAAGGAGTCATATTTGCAGTGAGCAAATGTAACGCACTGTAATGTAATGTAAACGCACTGTGTAAACGCACTGTGGTTCCCAGCTCCTGATCAGATTCCTTTCTCCCCCGCAAGAAAAGCCGAGGAAAAAACCCCAAGAGAGGGAGGGAACGGGAGCTTAGCTGTCCCCACCTGTGGCAAAGACTCCTAGCCACCCCGCCCCCAGATCCCTCTCCCTCTTCGGTGGGAGATGAGTTCCAGATGAACACAGGGCTGCCGGGCTACAGACCCCACTTCCCATCCACCCTTGCAGCCAGACGTGACCTTGTAGTCGTGTTCTGAACATCAGGTAAAAAAGAAAAAGCTGTGAGGAAGACCCCCGCTCTTAAAAGAAAAGTGCGGCCTCCCCCTTTTTCTTCCCTGATGCATGGAATAGAGGGTGGGTGTGATAGCAGGAGCCAAGCGGCCTGCACCACGAGGAGGCCACACGCTAGGGACGGAGATGGCGGAGCGAGGGATGTTGGGAGCCTGAGCCGCGGGGACTGTGGTGCTGCCTAGACTTCTGCCCTAGAGAGAGAAAGCCTCTGGCTTCTTCAGCTGCTTCTACAAGATCTCCTGTTTCCGCAGCCGCACCCATCTCACCACCGGCCAACAAGGACTGCCCATCGTTTAGAATTGACGTACAAAAACATTCAGACATCCTAATATTCATTGGGGCATTTTCTGGTCTGAAAAAAAAGTGCAAAAGAAACGAGCCTTTTCTCGCCAAGGCTCTTGTGGGTGAGAACCAGAATCCTGCCCAAGGTAGTGGCACCAAATAAGGGCTCACAGGGAACAGAGGAATCTCGGCGACCCACGGGCAGCAGTGGCCTGGGTGCAGGGAGACTGCCAGGACCACCCTGGGCGACCCTGTCTCCAAACTCAGCTTCTGCAAGCAGTGGCGCCTCTCCTCCCTTACGCCAGCTCTCGGCCGCACTCACCCACTCTCTCCTGCCCTCTCCTCCTGACCACCTTCCCTGTCCACCAACAGTCCAGCAGGACCACCAGCCAGCCTCCCTGCTCCTGGAATCGGGCTCCAGCCAGCACCCCTGACCAGCTCCGCATCCAACTGCCCAGAAGAGGGGTCAGCCAGGCCCTGCTTGTTGTGCTGAGCCAGGTCACAGGTCACAGGACACAGGGCAAGGACTCAGGGCACAGGAGAGAGGGGACAGGGCACAGGGCATAAGACACAGGGCAAAAAACACGGGGGACGGGACCCAGGTCAGAGGACAGGAACACAAGATAAAAACACAGGGCACAAGTCACAGGGCAAGGACTCAGGACACAGGGCACAGACCACTGGGCCCCGGCCAGCCCAAGGCATGGGACGTCCTAAGTCAGGTGCCCGCCCCCAGCCCAGGCAGCTACGGCCGCGCCAGGGGCGAGGCTAAGTGGTCAAGAGTGGAGAACAGAACATCCGACCCCAGGCCCAAGCCCACCCCCAGCAGCAATCGCGCTGGGACACGAAGCCACGCCTGCCTCCGCGAGCCTCAGTTTCCCCTCCACAAATGGAGGGAGCACTCTAGGGTTCCTAACAGCCTCTTCTGTGCCGGCACTGCCGGTTCTCTGGAGACCGCCCCTCCAGCCCCCTGCACACCAGGCTGCAGGGCCGAGGCTGGTCCGGGTGTTGGACCAGAGGCAGGACCCTGGCAGGACCAGGGGCGATTCTTCTAAGGGGGCACCTGAGGCCGCCAGCCACCCTCCTGGGGTCTGGAGCGAGACTCGCCCGACCCACTCCCCCAGGCTTCCCCGGTGGTCAGTGTGCCCATGGTCTCAGTATAAGGGGCCCATGGGGCCAAAGAAGGCAGCTTGTCCTCCCACCAACAGAGAACATTCCGGGCGTGGGCCTGATACCTCACACGAGGACCAGCCCTCTCGGGGACAAGGAGACGAAGCAGAAGCAAGAGGAAGGGGCGGGAGGAGACAGGTGAGCCAGCCCTATGCCATCACCCTGTGCCCCCGACACGCCACTGCTGCTCCCCAGCTCCAGTGTGCTCACCCACAGAGGGTGGCAACGGGGGAACGAGGGGAGACCCAGCATGAGGCAGAGTGTGGGGGCAAGGGTGGTGGTGTGGAGGATGGAGAGAGGATGGGGGGGGAGGATGGGATGGGTGGAGGGGAGGGGAGGGAGGGAGGGAGGGATGCGGGGACGGGGTCCAGGGGAGGGATGCGGGGACGGGGTGGAGGGGAAGGATGGAGAGTAGGGAGGGTGGGGAGGGAGGGAGGCAAATTGTAAGACCTTGTGTGAGGGGCCCCTCGGGTAGCCACGGGGAGAGGCTGACTCCCAGGGTGAGTGTTTGGGGCTGTGCAGACTGGATTCAAGGCCATCCTGGCTCACGCGGAGGCGAGCGCTTTGTGAGCTGGGGAGCGTCCTCTGAGCACAAACAGGCCTGTTTATTTTGGAAACGTGGGCCGGAGGCTGAGGGGGCAGGGAAAGTGGACACCCTGTAGAGAAGGCTCAGACCACAGTCTATCAACACACACTCACGCTGAGACAGAATTAAGTCACCTGCCCAAGGTCGCTTGGCGAGGCGGCCCTGGGGTCCCCAAAAGCCAGCCTGCGAGGATTCCCGATGATTCCAGCCGCCTGAGGTGGGGTCTGGCCAGAGGGCAGCCAGGCGCTTGTCCTGAGTGGACACCGTCCGGGGTTGACGCCTGAATCAGACATCAGCACAGATGGAGCTGCAAGGGAGACAGGCAGGGCACCCAGGGCCCCCGGAGTCCACAGCGGGGGGAAGCGTGGGAGGGCCACGAGCCTGGCCACAGAAGGAGGAGGGCCAGCCCTTCCCACTTACTCCAGGCAGATTCTTAATCCCAGGCCCTCGGACGCCCTGAGAGTCTAAGGAAGGCCGTGAGCCTCTCCCAGAACACAGTGTACCAAGGGGGGCCTTGGACCCTGGCACCTTGACCCCGGTGTCCAGGGCAAGAAACAGTCAGTGCCCCGGGGCCCCAGAGGAGAAATGGCACCCGCCGCCCACCTGGGCCTGCAGTGACACTCCCGGCACTGAGCACAGCCCCATGCTCTCGGCTTCCGCACCGGCCCCCAAGGCCAAGGACAGAAGACACGGTGGTCAGGGCAGAAAGCGACGCCACCAGTCTTAAAGCAGTCGGATGGGGGCAGGTGGCCAGCGTCCTGGAGACGTCGAGAGAGAAGAGGGAAACAGTGTGAAGTAGACGAGGGCGACCGTGGATGAAGGGAAAATACGATAACGATCTGGGGAGGGGAGGCTATTCAGTGACTCACTACTGAGAAGCTCCACCTGCATAATAAACTGTCCTCCTGCTAAAAAAAAACAAAAAATCAGGGTAAGGGAGGGAGGCAGAGGCTGCTCTTCTATAGCAAGGAGTACAGAGACATTTCAAGTCAATAAATCAAGAGCGAGGGCTATGAGGGCATCACGCGGGGCCGCAGAGGCGACCAAAGGAGAGTTAAAGACACAAGTTTTTATAAGTGCGGCCCTGGGAGGCGGCTGGGTGGAAGGGGACGGGGCAGGAGCTGCCGCTTTCCGTTCCAAGCCCGTTGGCCTAGCCTGATTGCTTTTTTGCCGTGCGCATATATAATTACTCGGACACAAATAAATAAGAATTAAAATGATCAACCCAAACATCTATCAACGCATAAATGGATACACAAAATGTGGCACATCCAGCGGAACGTTATTCAGCCATTAAAAAGAACGACGTTCTGGGCTTCCCTGGTGGCGCAGTGGTTGAGAGCCCGCCTGCCGATGCAGGGGACGTGGGTTCATGCCCCGGTCCGGGAAGATCCCACATGCCGCGGAGCGGCTGGGCCCGTGAGCCATGGCCGCTGAGCCTGCGCATCAGGAGCCTGTGCTACGCAACGGGAGAGGCCACAATAGTGAGAGGCCCGCGTACTGCAAAAAAAAACAAACAAAACTCAGAGAGATCCCCAGTGTAGAAATGGGGTCGTGGTCACCACTGTGTCACTTACAGCTATGCACACCTCCCTCACTGCTCACAACCATGTGAGTTTCCGTTGGCTGCTCGGAGGGTAGCTCTCAGAGGCTGGTTGCTAATTTAATCGTATTTGCACACCACTGTGTTCGTGTAAACGACATTTAATTTCCATTTAACACTTTAATTCCATTTTGCTTTTCTTCCAAAACTTTCTATAAGCCATTTCTTCCCTCCAGATTTATAATTGAGAGGTCTGGCAGCTCACAGAGGTCACGCCATAGATTTGGTTTTGAAAAGAAAGGCAAAGAAATTCAGTACAGAGCCACTGAGGGTCTGACCTCAAAGTGTGGGCGTCGCTGAAAACCAGCCTTTGAAGAAGGCTCTCAAAGGAGGGACAGGGCACCGGTGCGGGGGCAGCCCGCGGTCACCCACACAACCCCCAAGCCCAAGGTGGAGTGTTCCCAGGCGGTGCAGGAAGCTTGCAGACAATGGGAGGAGTCTAAAGAAATACATTTCATGCATTGTGAACAGAAAAGTACAATTGGATAGTAACGTTATTTTTATCAGGTGTTTTCTAAAATGTAAGTAAATTAAGAAATGAAACATTTAAGTAAGCGTTTGATGGTTTCATCTGTCTCTGAACGCTTATAAAACCATGGTGACCAAGAGATGTAAAGTCCTCTCACTGGGAAAAAGGCGGGAGCCGCTTGCATTTGGGGTTTCTTCCTCCCGGGGCGTATTCTGCGCCCCAGATCACAAGAAGCGCCCAGGGTACCCTCTGCCACACACAGCTCTGTTCTTCTGGGCCGACCCTTCCATAGAACTGAATACCAAATGCTTTTTCTAGATGCTCAAAGAGCCTGAACAGGCAGACAACATAATCCCAAATCCTCCCTTTCAAAACCTCAACCATCTGATACACCAATAAAAGCAACTACGGATGCCTCATTATCTGAGTTCCCGTCCTCTGGGGTCCCATGAAATCCAAACCAGGAAGTACCTCGAGCTGTTCTCGACTGTCAGCCACGTGGAACTGGATGAGCGCCCACCCCGAGGGCAGCAGATGCCCTTGCAGGAACCAGACCTTGAAATGCACAGGGGCACAGGGCACCGACCCATCCCAGCCTCTCGCGGACACAGAACACGTGCTCCCGGTGGGGTCGGGCCAGGAACCCACTCGCTCAGGGTTCTAACTCCCAGGAGAGGTCCGTCGTCTCTCCTGCCCATCACCATACACCCCCTCGAGTTCCGACAGTGGCTGTGGCATCCATGGGCACAGACTGGGTGCCAGGCACCAGTTCCAATCAGCTCCATCCCTGCCCTGCTCACCCAGCTCTCACGGTGCCCCATGGAGGGCAGAGTCGTCCTGTCCCGCTGCTGGCGAGGACACTAGGGCGGCTTCCTCACCTGCTTCCGGGCTCGCAGCTGCAATTCAAGGCCAGGTAGGCCCAGGCTCCTCCCCCCATGCCAGGCCCTACCTCCCGAGGGGCCATCAGTTGCCACATCTGCAGCCAGGACCCTTCTGGGGAGAGGGTCCTTCTCCCACACGTGTGTCCCTTACTGTCCCTGGGTCTTGGGGCCATGGACTTCATCCAAGCCACTGAGCCAGCCCTTTGGAAGGCCCCGTGAAGCCCACCTCCCCGAGGAGCTCCCCCGCAAGCACTGAGGGGTGGAAAGAGGTCCCCTCTGAGCCTCAGGGCGTTAAAAATCTACACATTAAAGGACCTAAAAACACTGTCTGCGCTAAAAATAAATGACATTTCCACCTCCGTAAATGAAGGCGCTCTCGGCCAGCATCCAGGGCTGACATGCCAGCGCCCCTGCGCTGAACGGTCAGGCGAGGGGGCTGGACACAGCACGTGCTCACGAAATGGGAGAACGAGGGGGAGGGGGGAGGACAGCACAGACCGGAAGCTTCTCCTGGCAGGGGGGCCAAGTGCACAGTCACCCAAGCCCCCGAGCTATCAGTTCACGCTCTCACAACATCAGTGACTGCTCTGGGGGGTGGGGAGTGTTCTGTCCCCCTGCACCCGGGTACGGCCACCTGGGCCTGCCCGCCTGCCATCACCTTCCCGCCAGCCCAGTCATCGGCCCAGCCCCTGGCTCTTCCTCCAACAGACCACGTTCTTATTATACTCCCAAGGACGGACTAGGTACATGAAAATGCCGGTGTGAGCACGGCTGGGGGCTGCGAGGTGCCCCCCCCAGACCAAGACAGTGAGCCCACGGCCCAGGGCTCTACACCCAAATCTGAATCACCGATGATCTCGTGTCACAGAATCCCGGGACAGCCCAAAGGTCAAAGCACCGACCTCACATCCACCAGTGCCTGGGAGCTGGGGGCAGTGGGTCCCGCCAGAGCCCAGCCTTCTCTCCTGACATGTGGAGCCCCAGCTCTCCCACGGCCACCTGGAACCCCCCCCGGGTCACAGTGGCTGGGACACATCAAGGACCACGCCCTCATGCCTTCACCGCAGACAGACACAGCGACGTGCAGCAGGGCCCTGGGCCTGCCCACGGCATCAGGTGGGCCAGAGTCCACCCTCCCCCAACAAGCCTGGCTGGTCAGCGTCCAAGAGGAGGGCGGGGCTTGGGCATCCATACCGTCACCCACATCTCCTTCAACCAAGGCACAAAATGTGCTTCCAAGGACACTGGGGAGAGAGGACACCTGCCCAGGACTCACGGCCAGCTGGGACACGGAGCCATGGCACTGCACCTACATCCTCATTCAATTACAGGAGAGCAAACCTCACAGGCCCTCCGATCACCAGGGCCGGTGAACCCAGCCAACGGGCTTCCAAACCCGGGGAGCATCATTCCTTCCCCGGGGCAGCTGAAGACCTACTGTGTGAGGCTAGTTACCCATCCCCAGTCACTGCTCTGGATTCAGGCTGATTCTGGCCGTTCACTTGTCCCCCGTACAAAGGACCGAAGGAGCCCCCAGTCTCGCCCATCTGCCCTTGGTGACCAGGAGGCAGAGTGGGGAGAAGGCTCTTCAATCCAACTGGTCCAACAAAGCCAGGAGACTAACTAGGTCACCAGGTGACTGACTCCAAGCTCGGCAAGTTGCAGATCCCCTCAGAGCAGATTTACGGGACAGGAGAAAGCCTTGCCGGAAGCAAAACCGATTTATAGACTCTGGAGAGAGACGCTGACGCTTCCTAGACGACGACGCTGTCCTCGTAAATCAGTTCCCGTTCTCTGCTCTGCTCGGGCTGCTGCCAGCCTTTGCAAATAAATGCCAAGCCTAATGAGCTTCCAAACAACCAGGCTGAAAGCAGCAGAGAGAATGACAGTGGCAGGGCAGTCCCCAGCTCACTTCGGATGATCACAGATGCACAAACGGTGCGGGGGGGAGGGGGCAGGATGCATCCCTCCCACCACCACCCATCCCCGCTTTGCTGCCCACCCCGGAGAGCAGAGGAGGGCAGAGGCCCAGCACACTGACTCTCCTGGTCCTGCCGGCACCACCATCCTTATGGCCACTCAAGAGCCCCAGGGCTGAGGAGGTGGGCGGAGAGGATGGGGAGCCCCGCCCGACAGAGAGAAAAGCCACCCGGAAACGGGAGGTGCAGCCCCTTGGCTCGCCCCACCCTCCTCTCCAGCTCCCCGGGCTAAGCTGATGGGCACCGCATCCTCCCCGAGAGGCTCTGTCGGGACGCCCTGACCCCCACACCTCTCAGACCCGCCCCCTCCGACGCCCCTAGCAGACGAGGACCTGCAGGGTCCACCGCAGCCAGCCCCGTCCCTCACGGCACACTGTTGCTCTGTGGCCACGGCAGCCCTGCCTCTTCTACTCAGAGCTCCCCGAGGGCAGGACACACCCACCGTGAACCCAAACTGAGACCCGAGGAGGGGAAACGGTGGAGGCTCATCCCTGTACCCTCCCCTCCTTGTCCCGGGTCCCTGTGGCCGCCGGGAAGGGGGGGAGCTGTACAGATCCACCTGGAAGACCGGTGGCAGAGGGTGAGGGTAAGCGCTGCAGGTTCCAGTCTCAGAGAACACGGACAGCCCCTTGAGGGAATGGTGCCCCCCAGAGTTGTGTGACAAGGAGCCCCGAGGGCAGGAAAGGTGCCAGGAGGGCCCCGGGTGGAAGCCGGGGCGTGGGAAAGCCCTGCTCCCCGAGCAGTGGAGACGTGCCCCCACCACCCCCTCGGAAGGACTCGGACCAAGCATGCATCTTTCTCGTTTCACATCAGCCTCAGGTGGCACAGAACCCAACTGTGGACAATTAGGGTCCCCAAGAGGGCCTTCAGGGACTGTGCTATCTGCTCCTGTGTCATCTTCACTGTTCCTCCCTGTTTGTCATGGCCCCGGTCACGGTTTTTTCATTTTATAATATATGTATTTCTTGGCAGTCGCCCGAACCCTGTGTGCACTGAAGGCGGCTAATTAGTGAATTACTGGGTCCCACTTTTTTCCAGAAGCCATGTCTGACTTGGTACGTGGGCACCATTTACTTGGTATCACAAAGAAGCATTTGCTAGCGCTTCCCCAAAGCAGAAACCGGGCCGGATGGAAGAAGGGATTGCTGGCCCCTGCCCCCCAGAGACGGGCAATCATCACCTCCCCAGAGGGAAAGCCAGCCCCCCGACTCTGTCCCCCACAGAGAACCGCGACAGAAACGGCAAATACCCTGAGGTCGTGAGAGCTGGGCACCTAGACCAAAGTCTCCGTGGAAAAGTCTGGAACCTTTGAACCTAATGGCCCAGGAAGACTCAGGGATGGGGCAGCAGCTTCAAGTCGATTCTGAAGTCCTGAAGGGGACCAACTGGAGAGGCCTTTTCTGTTCTGGGTCTCGGAGGCAGACACATCTACAAACCGCGGGGCAGGAGCACAGCCCCCCCACCCCGACCCGGGTGGGTTTTGCAGCCCCTGCAGCTCTGAGAACTCCGTGCGGGGCCCAGTCACCGGTAACGTGATGGAGGCAAGAGCATCTCGGTCCAGCAGAGCCAGCCATGGAACTCAGCTCCTAGGATCCCAAGACAAACCTGCACACCTTCCAGTAGGGGCAGGGGCGCACAAGGAGTAAAGGAGAACCACGTGATCTTTAAGTTACAAAACTGCCATGTATGGCCCAAACCCAGGCCCCTAGAGCAACCCGTGATAGACCACGAGTCTGCCCAGCCCCATCCTTGCAGAGACAGCACACTAAGAAAAATGGTTGTGGAATCATTCCAACAAACCCTCTGCCGGTGGGCACGGTCTCGTCTCCTTTGCCTTCCCCAGGACGGGGTGGACGTGTGCCGCCTTTTCAAAGTCCCTGGCCTGAAAGTCACTCCTGGGGCTGAGTTTGAGCCCCAGGGCCCACCAGGGGGCTCAAAACCCAGTTCCTCCACTGTGGAGCTGCACAATCATATACAACCAGCAACTGCTGCGAGCCTCAGTTTCCTCACCCGCAAAATGGGTCAGGGCAGACCAACTGCCGTAGCCAACAAGACTTCGGTGCCCAGGCACAGTCCAGCTTACTTCTCGCCCTTGACATGGTCGAGGGTGGCAGAGCCACCCAGCTCACATTCCACCAGCCAGTCCACGGCCACGCATATCTGCAAAAGGTCTAGATCAGCCGCTCGCTGTTGGTTCCTTGCTAACACAGGAAGTGCTCAGAATAGCGCTTGGCACACATCGGCCCTCACCAAACGGTGGTGGGAGGACGCTCGCAAACACAGCCAGTGGCTGCGCTGTCTCCTCCGTCCCTGCCAATGTCTGGCCAGAGCTGTGCAAACCAGACGCCCGGACTGGGCCAAGAGGAAGAGAAAGGCTTGTAGAAGATGACGGACACAGGTGCACGGGGCCAGAGGAGACACCCAGACCCGACCCTCCTCTTCTCAACTCTGAAACCTCACCTGAACACTGTATTTCTATTTATTAATGTGTCCCCTTAAATCCCCAAATGTGCATTAACTTCAAATTCTTTGTGCATGCCAACAGGGATGAGCTTACAGACTCGCTCTCCGAAACTCAGCTGCAGGACAGCTGGTGGCCTCCCACCCTCCATCCTCACCAGGTGCACTACCTTTTTATCAGGGACAGCCCAATACCAAAGACCACATTTCCAAGGCTTCCCTGTAATGGTACGAGGCCACGTGACTACAATCTGGCCAGTAACGAGGAACCAGAACGGTGAGTGGAGCTCCCACAAAGTCTGCTTAAATGAGTCTGCCTCCCCTTCACCATCCTCCCTACTGCCTAGAAGAGAGAAGTAACGGCTAGAGCTCTTGAAGCCATTTTGGACCAGGACCTTGAGACTGGAAGCCAGTGATGAGGGGACAGAAGGAAAGATGGGAGGTGCCTGGGTCCCTGATGATTCCGTGGCAGCGTCACACCTGCCCTGCACTGCCTACTTCCCAATTTCCTTTACGAGAGACTAAACGCTTGTGAGTTTAGGCTACCGTTGTGTTGGGTTTTTTGCTATACACAGCCAAGTCTATTCTAGCTGGTGCGGGCTCGGGTCTTCCACGTGAAGACACAGCCCCAGAGGAACGCCGTGCTGAGAGTTCCCTAATGTACCCGGAACTGACCCCACTTTACAAATGAAGGACCAGTGAGTCACTTTCCCAAAGTTGCAAGAAAATGGGGGGAAGGAAGTGGAGCCCAGAGCTGTCTGACAGGAGCATCTGTGAGTGCTTGGGGAAGAGGACTTAGTCTAACAAATGCCTGTAAAGGGCACGGCCATCTGAGGCAGCCGGGTGTTTATTTCCACGTGGGACAGAGCCAGACACGAAGCTGCACCTGGGAGGTCATGGCCTCCTGGCTATCAAAATCCCTGGCAAACTAAACAGGCCGTGGAGTGTCGGGCTGGGCATGGCCACGTCTCAGGAGCACTGATCTCTACTATCTCCACATTTAATGAACGGACTATATTCACGCATTCACAGTGTACCTAGAACTGTGGTTTTGGGGGGTTTTTTGTTTGTTTTTTCGCGGTACGCGGGCCTCTCACTGTTGTGGCCTCTCCCGCCACGGAGCACAGGCTCCGGACGCGCAGGCTCAGCGGCCATGGCTCACGGGCCCAGCCGCTCCACGGCACGTGGGATCCTCCGGGACCGGGGCATAAACCCGCATCCCCTGCATCAGCAGGCGGACCCCCAACCACTGCGCCACCAGGGACGCCCTTGAACTGTTTTTAAATAAAGAAAAAACAAAAAGAGCACGCGTCACTCCAGGGCAGGTCCCAGAGCAGCGCTATCCCACACGACTTCCCGCGGGGACAGAAATGCTCCATGTCCGCAGACACACGTGGCCACTAAGTACTTGAAATGTGCCTGGTGCAACTGAGGAACTAAACGTAGTTACCTGTTAACAGCTCTATTCAAGTATGATCCACGTGCAATAAACTGCATATACTTAAAGTGTGTAACCCGATCAGTTTTGACATTGTACGTGCCCAGGAAACACAGCCCTCGCCCCACAGGTCCCCTCCTGCCCTCCTCGGCGACCCCACCCCACTGTATGGACAGTGTCACTCCTGAGGGAGCCTAGCCCCAGCCCAGGGCCAGCAGGCACTTAGCTGACTCTTCGCCCCCGGCCAGCCTCCTGGTCGAGATAAAAACCTGCAGCCCAAGTCTCGTGTCTGGGTTGCCCAGGGCGTGACTCTCAGGCCCGACCTGTGACGCCACCTGGGCCCTGGTGAAAGGCTCAGAACCCCGGGCCGCCATCCAGACCTGCTGAATCACAGTCCCCTGCAAGGGGGACTCAGGACCCTGCATCTGTAAACACGCTCCCTCTGCTCTACGGCTCTAATGCCAACGCAAGCTTGAGAGCCATGGTTTGCATCACTGCCCAGAGGAAGTGCATTCAGGCGCCTCCAGACAAGTTAGCAGGGACTTCTTTTCCCCCAGAAGACACTGTGACTGACAGATCTTCGCAGTAAAGCCGGGTGACAGAGTTCACACCTGTGGGAAGAACTGTGTACACGGGAGGGTGTGCGGTCCCCGCCGTGACCTTCGTCCCTGTGCCAGCAGAAGAAATATAAGTATTTGGTCTCTGCTCCCGGTTCCTGACATGGAGCTTCTAAGACCCTTGGGATTTCTGGGGTCGTAGGAGGCGGCTTTTATTCTAATGAGGTGACTCTGGGTGGGCTCGTGGGTAGTTCAGGATGGGGGTTGGTCGCCAGAGAAACCAAGCCAGCCATCCTCCAGGGAAGGGAGAGTGGCTGGAGATCGAGTTAATACTCAATCATGCCGGCGTGATGAAGCCTCCATAAAAGTCCCTAAACTGTGGGGTCCGGAGGGCTCCGGGTTGGTGAGCACACAGAGGTGCTGGGAGGGAGATGCTCCTGGGGAGGGCATGGGAGCCTCACCCCTTCCCCACTCCTGGCCCTATTTACCTCTTCATCTAACTGTCCCTGACCTGCACCCTTTATAACAAACGGGTAATAGGAGGCAAAGTGCTTTCCTGAGTTCTGTGGGCTGTTCTAGCAAATTATTGAACCCGAGGAGGGGTTGGCGGGAAGCCCCAATTTATAGCCAGTCGGTCAGAAGCACAGGTGACAACCTGGCCCTGTGACGGGCATGGGGCTGAGCCCTCCACCTGTGGGGTCTGTGTTAACTGCAGGGTCAGAATGGCTTGGTGGGGAAAACCCACACGCTTGCTATCACAAGTGTTCTGAGAATTAAGTAAAAGAAAGGGCTTTCTTTTAGTCCCTAATTCACACCTTTCTGCTGATCAATGCATACACCTGTGGGAACAGCTGTGCGCCCTGGAGGGCATGCTGTCCCCTCTCGGTGACATTCTGTCCCCATCACACTTTTCTACTGAGAAGTATCTCCCCAAAGTGCTGGCACATTCGTGACGTACTTTGGCCCCATAACAAAACCCCAAGAGGAGACACTGTACAGGTGCCCCGGGCCGCCCAGCTGGATTGGGTCAATGTTCTGGATCCGTGCAGACAGCCGTGTCCACCCGGAAGGGCTGCTCGGAGAGCCCCCACTAAGACCCGCAGAGTCGCTGACTGCTGCAGGGACATAGTCCAGGCAGCGGTCCTCTGAGAACGCAGGCTCTGAACACTCTGCTCCCCGGGTGCTGGACGCCCTGACCAGGTCCTGCCCCTGCGAAGCCGCTTTACGCTCTCTAGCAAATGGAGAGCACAACCCAGGCGATTCTGGGAGGTCCTGGATGGCTCCCGAGCGGGGTGTCCACACAGCACTCAACCGGCATTAAGGGCTCCAGCTGGCCCTTCCCCAGTCTGGCTTGCGCTTCCTGCTTCCAGAGAGCGCAGGAGCCGCCCCCGGGCCCAGCCCCACCTCCCTCAGCGAACGCATCACCAAGGGGAAATCTGTTCTGCCTGCAGCTCTCAGAACGTGGGTCTGTTCAGTCAGCACAGGAGATGAACGGTAAAAACCGGCTATACTCCAGAAAGACGCAGGCCTCCAGACAGAGGTCCACGTGTATGTGGGGAAGAAAGAAAGGATGCCTGCAGCCATCTCCAGAAACTCCTGCCAGGCGGGGCTGAATCATTCTTTCAGTCTGCAAACGTATATGGGGCCGGAACTGTGTGCCAGGCCCTGCTCTGGTTTCTGAGATCCAGAGGTGAACAAGACAGACCCCTCTTCTCATGGGACCAGCCTTCTCTAGGGCTAGTGACAGGAGCGTATTAATAAGACGCTTATCAGCATGCTGGAGGGCACAGGGCAGGGGACGGGTGGGGCGTGGGGGGAGGGAGGGGTCAGAGCTGCCAGAGGACCTGAAGGCCGTGAGGGAGGGGCCGGGCAGCCCTCTGGGGAAGGCGGTCCAGGCAGGGGGACCAGCCAGTGCCGGCCGGGTCGGAGGGGAGAACAGCCTGGCCTGATGGAGCAGCTGCAAAGAGGCCAGCAGAGCCGGGCAGGGGGGGCCACGGCAGGGCCGGGTCCCGTGGGCCTGGCCAATCCTTGGGGGGATGCTGGCTGTTCCCCTGAGTGAGCGCGGACCCAACAGAGCCTTTGAGCAGAGGAAGTGCACAAGCAGACCTGCATCTGAAAGGTGACTTTGGCTGCTGTGTCTAGAACAGCCTGCAGGCGGCGGGCGCGGGAGCAGGGGCTACAGCAGAGAGAGCAGACAGGAAAAGGAATCCGGCGACTCAGCTGACAGCAGGGGAGGCAGCACGCAGACGTCGATTCTAGGGAATTCAGGCGATGGAGCTTTGGGGCTGGATGCTCTAGGTTGGGGGGCTGTACCCCCCTACCCACCAAACGCCAGTAGCATCCCCTGTCCCCTAGCTGTGCCCATCAAAAACATCTCGAGGGGCTTCCCTGGCGGCCCAGTGGTTAAGAATCCACCTGCCAATGCAGGGGACACAGGTTCAAGCCCTGGTCCGGGAAGATCCCACATGCCACGGAGCAACTAAGCCCATGCGCCACAACTACTGAGCCTGTGCTCTAGAGCCCGCGAGCCACAACTACTGAGCCTGCGTGCCACAACTACTGAGCCTGCGTGCCACAACTACTGAAGCCCACCTGCCTAGAGCCCGTGCTCCGCAACAAGAGAAACCACTGCAATGAGAAGCCCGCGCACCACAACGAAGAGTAGCCCCCGCTCTAGAGAAAGCCCGTGTGCAACAACGAAGACCCAACGCGGCCAAAAATGAATAAATACATTCATTTAAAAACTGTCTCGAGATATCACCACGTGTTTCCTGGGGGCAGAATGGCCCCACCGAGAGCTGCTGGGATAGATCATGGGGGCAATGATGGATGTGGGGCGTGAGAGGGAGAGTGAGGGACAGCAGAGAGTTCTGGTCTGGACAACCCCCAGCTCCAGGTGGAGGCAGGACAGTGTGGCCTCCGGCTCCTTAGCTGGTCCCAGGACCCCCAGCAGCCCTCCACCCCCCTGCCTGCTCGCTGGCGGCGAACAAGGACGCACAGAACCCAATGGCTGGTAAGGAAGCTAGTGAGCTCCTTCCTCCCCTCCCCCACCCGGAAACATCTCCCCCCCCAGGAGCCCCCGCCCCTGCAACCCTCTGGTATCCCTCCTGTCCCCAAACCCTCCAGTGGGGCCAGAGCAGAGGAGCTGGACGACACCCGACCACAAGGAGATGCTCAGGTTCTGGACCTGGCACGTGGAGACCCTGTCAGGGAGCCACGGGGAGGCCATCCGGACAGTCACAGAGATGCAGCGGCAGACTGCCCTTTGGGGATGGCCATGGAGAGATTATGGGGGAGCAGGAGGTGGGCCCCCCATAGAGAAGAGCATGCAGCGATGCCAGCAGGTTTCCCCAGTCAGTCCCAGGGGAGAAGGTGGGCCCCCTTGGGAAAGCCCTGCCCCACGGGAGGTTTCTGTCCAGAGCCCCGGAACGCCATAAACATCCCGGCTCCAGTGGCAGGGATGTCAGCTCTGTTATAGGTCAACATTAATCCTGAAACACAAACACCACCCAACCAAAAATGACAACTCAGCCTAAATACCTCAGGCCCTAAACCCCAGGAGGTGCCCTGGGCTGTCCCGTCAAGTCAGAAAGTCGGTGGCCCCGGTAAGTTAGACCCAGGCTCACCACGTAACCCGACAATTCCGCTCCTAGGCGTGTACCCAGAGCACCGAAGCAGGCGGTCAAACTAACACCCGTACACGAGTGTTCACACAGCTCTGTTCACGGTAACCAACAAGCCCGTGGCCATCGACAGATGAACACGCAGATCCCACAATGCGATATTCCTCAGCCATAAAAAGGATAAAGTCCTGACATGTACAACGTGGATGAACCTTGGAAACGTCACGCTGAGGGAAAGAAGCCAGACACAGAAACGACATGTAGTAGGAGTCCACTTACATGAAAGGTCCGGAAGAAGCAAATCCACAGAGCCCAAAAGCAGACTGGTGGCTGCCAGGGGCTGGGGGAGGGAGGAGTGGGGAGTGGCTGCTGACAGGTGCGGGGTTTCCTTCCAGGGTGATGGAATGTTCTGGAACCAGACAGCGGTGGTGATTGCTCTCCACTATGAATTTATTTAATGCCGCAGAACTGCACACTTTCAAGTTGTTAAAATGGTAAATGTTATGCTATGTGTGTTTAGTCTCCTTCCCTTCCTGGCACACACGTGCTGACAAGGGCCCCCGGATCTAGTCCTCACGGGCCCTGGTGATATCAGATTTGCCCCAGGTGGACACAGGGGCCCCTCGCCACCCAGCCGCCACACCCTGTCCCCGCACTTCCTTCCCTGCAGACACACCCCCAGGAACCAGGAGCAGAGCTGTCAGAACAAGGAAGCTTCTTTGGAAGAAAATGCCAGATGAGGGGCCCTGTTGTTTTGAGAAGCACCCCAAGAACACGAGCCTTCAGTGAGTCCCTCGTCTCCGGGGAAGAGCCCAGTGGAAGCCCTGAGGGTGCAGAGCTCACGTGCACAACATGGCACACAAGACACATGCACAGACACACACCACACAGGCACACGTACACACCACACACACACGCACATGTACACGCATACCACACACATGCACCCATCACACAGCACACAGGCACATGGACACACATCACACACAGACACACACCGCACGCACATGTACACACCACACACATGTGCCCATCACACATCACACAGGCACACGTACACACCGCACACACACGCACATGTACACACATACCACACACATTCACCCATCCACACAAGGCACATGTACACACCACGCACACACATGTACACACACATGCACCCACCACATACCACAAGGCACATGGACACACACCACACACATACGTGGACACACACGCACACATGTACACACACACACTCACAGCACCCACACAAGCGCACCCACATCTTGCCTTCCCAGGGCCTGCCAGGAAATGGGCACAGGCCACGGCCACAGGGAGCGGCAGGAGAAGGAGGGTCTTTTCCCAGACGCGGCTGTGCTGCTCACGGCTTATCACCTGCTGCTTGGAGGAGGCTTGGTCTCGCGCAGATAAGGCGGACTAAAGGAGCACGACGCATGCATGAACTGCGCTGACAGCTAACTGACAGTGATTCATGGGGGAAGCTTCCCTCCTCGGGATAAAGCCCTCTCTGTAGAGAGGGAAGGGGGGGGCGCAGACAAAGGCAGCGCAAACCCAGACACACGGGCATATTCGCCCGCTACTCCAGAGCTGGCATCTGGGCCCGACGGGGTCGTTCTGGGAATCCATGTGACTTTTAGTGGGGAGTCTGGTGCTCGAAGAACACGGGTGGGTGAGTGGGAGTCTCAGTGGCCATGAAGAGGGCGAAAGGGGGTAGGGAGGGAAAGCAGGGGATGGGGAGAAGCACCTCTGTGGATTCCAGAATCGGAGCAGAAGGAAAGCCGGCCCAGTTTGCCCGACAGACAGAGGAAGCTCCATCCCTCCACTCCCGCTGGGTTTCTTGGACTGGCCACAGCTCTGTCTGTCCTGGGCTTCCCTCCTTGCCTACTGCGAAAAGTCTCTGTCCATCAAAACCAAGCAGGCTCCGGACCATCCCTCCCCACCCAAGGGCCAGTGACGGGCCGGCCCGAGAGCTCATTCAATTATCCGGACTCTGCACCTCTCTTCCTCCGGGGCCCCAGCGCTGTCCTCCCCTGTGCTGGGCCCAAGTTCTATCTCCGTTCCTGATCGGAACCCATCCTCAAGAGAGGACCTGCAAACTCCTCGGCACTGAGAAGTGAGAGATAAAGCCTACCGGGTTACCTACATCAATAGGAACTTAAGTCAAAGGAATGATTCTCTAATGGTGGAATGTCAAGTTGAATATTCTTTATGACTTATCAGAGATCTGGGAACCCACCACAAAAGAAGCAGAAAACTCATACTTTTGCTAGAAGGGTTTTTTTATGTTCACAAAAGATCGAGCTGTCATTTTCAGTGAGTTGCAAAGACATAATCCCCAAAGTGCCATTAGCGACTCAAAAACAAAATACTGGTCCCGCTGAAAAGGTAAACACCTCACAGAGGGGCCACTATTCCAATCAAGTCAACTCAGACCTGACGGGGACTGACCCATGGGGTTTCACTTGCTCCCTAAGTCCCCCCAGAGGCAGGTGTCACCCTCCCTTTTATGGGTGAGGAAACTGAAGCTGGGGGGACAAGCTGCCAGGTGAGCACCCTTAAAGGGCTGAGCTGGTTCTGTCTCCCCGCCCCCCAGATCAGAGCCCAAAAGACCCCAGAGAGAGAGCCCTGGAGACAGAAAAGGCCGGGTGGACCCTGTCTCAGTCCATCCAGGCTATCACCGAATACCGCAGACAGGGTGGCTGGCAGATTCGGTGTCTGGTGAGGACCTGCCTCCTGGTTCACAGGCCGGCTCGTCTCGCTGTGCCCTCACATGGCAGAAGGTACAAGGGAGCTCCCTGGGGTCTCTCTGATAAGGGCACGAATCCCATTCATAAGACTCCACCCTCATGACCTCATCACCCCCAAAGGCCCCACCTCCTAACACCACCACCCTGGGGATTAGGTTTCAACATATGAATTTGGAGGAGAGGTGGACACAAACCTTCAGGCTACGGCAGCCCCACACCCTGTTTGCAGAGACTGGGACCCCGAAGGAGAGAATTTACACAACACTGTGGAAAACGCTGGATCCCGCACACCCTGCAGCCCTCACCCAGCTGAGACCCCCATCCAGACCCACCACCCGCCACTCCCAAACACTCCTGAGACTCTCCTTTTCCCCGACCTCCTCCAAAGGGCACCAGCGATTTCTCATTTCCCCGCCTCACCAACCCCATTTTCCAAAGTGATTGAGATTCTAACATCATTAAACACGAGTTAATTTGCTTTTCCTCATGATACGCCCACAGTAGTAGGACATCTCTCCTTTTCCAGCTGAAAGACGTCTTGCGGTGATTTCTCCATTTACATTAATAGGGAAACCATGAGAAACGCTAAGAGGAGTGGATGCTTCCAGCACTGCTAGAAGCTGGTTTTCAACACTAAGGCGCAAGGTCTTAGCTGTGGCAGAAAGACTGCCAACGGTAAGGTCTTCTTTCTGAGTTACCCAGTGCTTCTGTCGCTCTAACTCATGCCCAGCGCTTACCCTCCCGTTACCACACCACTAGACACATCTAGGAGTCCAGGCCAGAGGTGAGAGCCCCTGGGGGGGGGGATTTCTGAGCCCTCGCTGGTGCCAGAGCCCCTGGGGGGGGATTTCTGAGCGCTCGCTGGCGCC
Source organism: Grampus griseus (assembly GCF_964374135.1). NCBI lineage: Eukaryota > Metazoa > Chordata > Mammalia > Artiodactyla > Delphinidae > Grampus > Grampus griseus. The sequence continues at coordinate 2,394,557 of NC_139000.1, forward strand.
AGGACAAGGCTGGCGCTCCAGACTCCCTCCTCCCAACGTCGCGGGGCTGCTTTAAAGTGATACCATCCTGCTTCCCATTTTGTAGATGAGGCCAGCGAGGCTGTGCAGATGGCCGAGGTCACACATGTAATGGACACGGAAGCAGAACTGAAATTGGGCGGGCCTGACCCCCGCACACACACCGCCTTCTCAGCCCCGGGGACCCACAGCCCCCGAAACACCACCACGGTCCTTTCACAGCATCCCCACCACCTCGTATCCCCACCTCTCCTCTCATCCGGGCCTGGCTCGGCCCTCGGGGTTTACCGCTTGACCCTCCGCACCCCCTCTCGGGCCCCCCTTGCTGCCGTGTCTCTGCATTTCTGACACACACCCTGCTACCCAGTGAAAGGTAAAACTACCACCACAGGCTGCTCCAGAACCTTCTATGCGTGGGGCGCCATCCTTCCCAGGTGCCCACAGCCCACCTGTGGAGCAGGGACGAATGGGAAACAGAGGCAACATCCCAGGCCTCGCCACCAAAGAGGGCCCAGCTGGGCTCTGAAATCAGGCTGGAAGGCTCCAGGCCTCCGCGTTCCTCGCTCGGCCGTGGAGCCGCGTCCCGAGACCCGCCCTGAAGCCGCGCAACCCCAGTTGAGGGGTTCCTGGAACCCAGGTGCCCAGACTCCCAGCCCAGGGCCTCACGGACCCCAGTGGCCGGCACAGCTGGCTGGTCTCCCTGCCATTCTCATCCACAGGTCATAGGCTGCCCGCTCAGCCACGGAAGGCGCCAGGGCAACGGAATTTTCTTGAACATTCCTCTCGTCTCGGGAGGGAGAAAGGGCACTGGGCCATTTTTGCCACCCGCTAAAATATTTCAGTATCAAAAAGGAATGCAAGCCGGAAACGGCACAGAAGCCAGAGCCAGACGGATGGGGTCTGTTTCAGGGAAGCAAAACAAAGAGCGTGCCCTCGGCATCCCTGGGCCGAGAGGTGGAAGGCCCGGCCCGTCCCGCCCTGCCATCCTTCAGCAGAGCCCAGAGTCAGCTTCTGCTGGCCCCAGACCCCGGGGCAGCTTTCTGTGTGCTCAACCCTGCCCGGCCTGGGCACTGCCACCCCATGCCAGGTGCTACGGAGAGGCCAAGGAGGCCCGGGTGTGGACCCGCCACAGGCCGGACCCTACTACCTGCCAGGGGCCAGGCCTCCCAGTGGGAAAGCGGCAGCTCGAACAGGTAAAGGGATCTGCTATAGATGTTGAGCTGCGAGCCTCACCCTGGTCAGCCCCTAGAGGCCATGCCCGGCCCTCCCATCACCCGGGACCTGGGCTCCAGGGGCCAGGAGAGAGAGCCTGGGCTCTCCTCAGACCCACAGAGGGCCTCCGTGCCCCACCGGCACAACAAGGGCTCTGGCTGAAGACTGCCAAGGCCAGCCATTCTAGGATCTGTGCTGGAGCAACCCACGGCGGCTTCACGGAGGAAGAGATGCCGGGCCGTCCCGGAACCATGTCACTGGGTCAAAGAAGAGAGTCCGGCTGGTTGGGCAGAGAGGTGTGCAGTGGCCCCTCTGCCTGCCCACTCGCATGGGCATGGGGGCCCACAGCCCCGTGGAGACCAGGCTGACACTGGCGGGGAGCCATTCCTCCCTAGATACTTGCCCTCCACCATCCCGGCTGACGACACAGGGGAGCCTTGGGTTGGCCCGGGACGGGGTGCAGCCACCACAGCTGCTGCTGATGACCCCGTGTCCTCCATAGTGAAAGGCACTGGGGTCCTTGAAGGTCACAGTCCCCGGGTGAAGGTCACAGTCCCAGAGCTCTCCAAGTACCATGAACACACCCAGACTGAATGTCCCAACTCATAACTTCCCACCCGCACCCTTTCTGGCCATTGCGCCCTCCGCGTGGGGCATGGCTATCGCGGTGGATCAAGTGTAACGCATAATTAGTCTCTAATTAAAAATGGGAAAACTAATGACTTGTCATTGGTTTCATATGTGTACTCTTTGAAAACTCAAAGTCCTAAGAGGAAACATGGGGGGCACTCAAAGGGTCCTTGGAGGACCCAAGCTGGGGATGCAGACTCGGGGTTCTCCCGAAGACCCCAGCCCTCGGCCTCCAGGCTCAGGCATGGGGGAGATCCGCCCCCGCCTCGCCAGCTGGAGAGCGGGGACAGTGGGAGCTGGCCACTCACCACCCTGACCCCTGCACCTGGCCCGTGGGCACGCCACAGTGTTTGCTGAATGAATGAAAGACCCCTGAATGTCCGGAAGGAAAGCTGTGTCTCGCTCTAAGGAATCCGGACCCCGAGTCTTGAGCCCAAATACACCAGGTCCCACTTCCCTGACCCCAATCTCTGCAGCCCCACAGACCGACCTGGGGCTGCGGCCGGGGACCCTCCTCTCAGCCCATCCCTGCCGGTCCCGTGACACCGACCTGTTCCTCCCGGTCTAAAAGCTCTTCGCTCTAAGAGCTTCAACAGAGTGAAGTCATTTCGGCCATACCAAATTTATTTATCGTATTTCTTTTGTATTTTTATTTTTTAATTATTTTTTTTTAAAGTAAATCTGTAGTTACTATTGCGAAAGGATGATTGTTGACATTTAAGAGTCTGGCCTAAATTCAGTTTAATGATTTTGTTTTCCGCAGCCCACAACGCTGAATAAAACTCCAACTAGTTACTTATATGTCAGATGCGGGCTAGTTATTTGTCTTTGATATGCGGGATTTGTTCAAATTAAAAAGCAGAATTCCCTGGCGGTCCAGTGGTTAGGACTCGGTGCTTTCACTGCTGTGGCCCCGGGTTCAATCCCTGGACAAGGAACTAAGATCCCACAAGCCGCGTGGCACGGCCAAAAAAAAAAAAAGTAAAATTCAGAATTTAAAAAATAAAATAAAAAATAAATAGAAGGGACCCAAGAACACTCACCTTGCCTGTGCCCACCTGCAGCAAAGAGATTCGAGCGGGTTCGGGACGTCCGCAGAGCATGAGGCCACACACCGGCCGAAGCCGGGGCCATAAAGGAGGTGTGACCGGGGCCGAGGTCACAGCCGCCTCATTCCCGGGGGTGCCTCATGACGGCCACCGTGGTGACACAGCTGCACCGAGCCCAAGGGCCTGGTCTTCCCAGGATGGCTAGGAATGGTCCAGTCCTCCCTAGACCAGTGTGCCGGCTCCTGGCCACAACTGCCCCCATTAAGCTCTCTCGTCTGTAATCAGTCCGGCGTCAGCCCGTGTTCACGTTCTCCATGAACGTCACGCCCGATCCCCCTGGCTGTCACCGACTCCTAGCCCTCCTTGAAGGAGCATCTTTACTTTCAGACACTCAGCGACCCCCACTGCATCTGCGAGGAGCCCCCCAGCATCCCCGGAGGCTGCCCTGGGGACCGGCTCTGACTTCAGAGCTGCCTCCCCACGTTCCCACCCGGCTCCCCGGCCCATGAGGAAGCCCGGGGCCTGAGCGAGTACGAGAAATCAACCGCTGATTAATACAAATCTCCACGGAGCCCATCTGCCCAGACGTTCATTCTTCATGGAAATTAAGCCACGAGGACTGGACGTGAGGGTTGTTCTAACGACGTTTGCAGGTAGCACTTAGCCTGGGTGCGTCCCAGCGCGGGCAGGTTTAGTGGGCCAGGTAATGGCATGCAGGTGTGCTGACTGATGCCCGCAAGGCAGGACGGAACCATCGAGAGCTGCTGAGGGGCCCGGGCGCTGTCTGGTTTCAGATTGCTTTGCAGGCCCTGGAGGCTTCTCTACCCCGTTCCTGGGAGGCGGCGGGACAGCCCCAGCCCGCCCTACCTGGCTGAGCTGGGGGGAAAAGAACGTCCACCCTTGGCTCTGACCCAGCTGTGACCCCAGAAGTGTCCACCTGCCTGGGTTTCCCACCCAGGGAAGGGGCCCGATACTCAGTGCCGGGGAAGCAGGTGTGCCTAGTGCCCTGGTGGCCTGGTAGGGAGAGTGCTGGGGTAGAGGGAGCTTTGGAAGGTGGGGTTCTGGGAACAGGGGAGAGGTGGGCTGGACTGGGCAGACCCTGGGCATTCTGTGAACATTTCACCAACTGCCCGTCAGCAAGTGGCACTGGCTGCCCCTCCCACAGAGGCCCTGTCCTAAAAGCTGAGCATCTGTCCTCCCTCAAATATATGGTCAAACGAAAAGGGAAAAAACAAGCCAAAAATATGATTAAAAGATGAGCAAAGACTTGAATGAACATTTCTCCAGAGGAGGTACACAGATGGCCAATAAGCACATGAAAGGATGCCCGTCATCACCGATCACCAGGGAATGCAAATCAAAACCACAATGAGAGACCACGCCACACCCATTAGGGGGGCTATTATCAAACACACACACACACACACACAGAAGGTAACAAGTGTTGGTGAGAAGGTGGAGAAATCGGAACCTTGTGCGCGGTCGGTGGGATGTAACATGGTGCACAAGCTGTGGAAACCATTACGCTGGTGCCTCAAAAAAAGGTAACACAAAACCACCATCTGATCTGGTAATTCCACTTCTGGGTATATAATCGAATGAAATGAAAGCAGGGACTCAGAAAGATATTTGCACACCTGTGTTCCTAGCGTGACTGACAGCACCCCCCAGCCTCACCTGGCCCACAGATCTCGTTTGTAAACAACCCCATATTCCGCAAGGCCCGCCCGAGAGCCGGAACCCACACACGTGAGACTGGACACCAATCTGCTCCCACGCTTCCCCTCAGAGAGCGAGAGCCACCAGGCTGGGGGTGGGGCACCTCCTCTTGGGACCGAGCGCGGGCTTCACTCCATAGCGAGGGTGCTCGGCCCTCTGGGGCCCAGAGCCTTGGAAGCTGAGAGGGCTGCAGGTTTAGGAATCCAAGAATAAAAGTGGCGAGCAAAGCTTTGCACACGCACGGGCACAGCAGCCGTGCTCACAACAGCCAAGACGTAGCAACTGCCCACAGGCCCGGCAACGGGTATGGATCAACAAGATCTGGTCCAGCCTTACAACGGAATACTACCCAGCCTGAGAGAGGAAGGGAATCCTGACACACGCTACAGCGTCGATGAACCTGAACACATTATGCCGAGTAAAAGAAGCCCGAACAGAAACTGAAGGCCACATCCCGTGTGATTGTGTCTGTGTGAAATGTCCAGAATGGGCAGATCTGTAGAGACAGAGATCAGTGGTTGCCAGGGGCTGCGGGATGGGAGAGGAGGAACTGGGGTTTCCTTTGGAACTCTGATCAAAAAGTTCCGGAACAAGACAGTGGTGACGGCTACACGGCACTGTAAACATATGGAATGCCGCTGAAATGTATGCTTTAAAATGGTTAAAAAGGTAAATTTCACATTAGGTCCATTTTATCACAATATTTTTTCTGAAGGAACCACAGTCAAAAAGGACGACGCAGGAGGAATACTCCAGGGCTCGAGCCGAAACTCCCTAACCGGCATGTCAGGCGGTTGAACCAGCACCCTTGCTGGTGCGGACCTGGGGTAAATGGGCAAAGGTCTGAACCACAGCGGGGTCTCTCCCCCAACAAGGTCACAGCCACACACTTTGTGATTCAGAGGCACTGCCCATAAACCCCGAAGGCCTGACCGGCCACAGACCCCCACCTGCCACGTGCTATTTGAAGAAGCAGTATTCCTTGGGAAAGGCCTTCCAGGATGCCAAGAAGGAACACTTTGTTACAATTAATTATTTACATCTTGTTTTTTTTCTTCTTTTTTTCTTGGTCTCATTCGGCTTTTTTGCTGCAAACATCAAGTTGTCAGGCTTCAACAGAAACAATCTCTTGGGGCACTAGGGAGAAACAATTAGCCAATTAAAATTTAATTAACTGTGGACACAGACCAAAAAAAGAGCATGCATGAGTGATGCCAGGACTAGTTGAGAAAATTCGAGCTCCCAGCCCCCTTGGGTGGGGTCCTCAGGGTACAAGTCACGGATGAGAGTGAACCACGAGGTGTGCAGCTCACCCGACACCCACAGGGACCAGAAAGGCCCCCCTACAACAACCACCGCCAAAAGGTCAGCCAGCCAGTCCAACCCTCTGTTCACAGATGGGGAAACTGAGGCCAGAGAAGAGCACAGGGGCCTGCCCACGTGCCAGGAGGTGCAGCGGCCGAAGCAGGGCTTGGACGCAACGCTCCTAACCCCCCACCCCGACTTCTCCATTGAACGTGTCTGCTGCCACCATAGGCACCCAAGTCCCCTCTCCCCAGGAATGATCCTAAGTGAGAAAGGAGTCGATGGGTAGGACTCACCCACGAGTCCTACCACGGAGACACCTCCCTGGCCATCAGCTCCTCCCTGAACCCCTTCCAGGGATAGAGGGGCCAAAACAAAGGCCCAGAGGCTCCTGGGCCTCACACACAAGACCTGCCCATCTCCCACAGGGCGGTGGACCCAGATCACTCACAGCTCATCAGACCTTCAGGGACTCAACCACCAGAATGGAAACTTCCGGGGCTCCCCTGGTGGCGCAGTGGTTAAGAATCTGCCTGCCAATGCAGGGGACACGGGTTCAAGCCCTGGTCGGGGAACTTGATCCCACATGCCGCGCAGCAACTAAGCCCGTGGGTCACAACTACTGAGCCTGTGCTCTAGAGCTCGCGAGCCACAACTACTGAGCCCACGAGCCACAACTACTGAAGCCCGCGCGCCTAGAGCCCGTGCTCCGCAACAAGAGAAGCCACCGCGATGAGAAGCCCGCGCACCGCAACGAAGAGTAGCCCCCACTCACCGCAACTAGAGAAAGCCCGCACACAACAGTGAAGACCCAACGCAGCCAAAAATAAATAAATTTATAAAACAGAAAACGAGACTTTCCCAACCCTTGTCCACTATGCGGGCGATGACGGCCAGGAAGCAGAGAGAAAACCACTCCCAGCACCAGTGAGAAAACGTGGGGTCAGCATCTGAACGGCTTATCTGACTCTGCGTGTGCCTGCACGCGTGTGTACACACGTGTGCCCGGTGGTGAGTTCCTCTGAAAGCGGACAGGCTAAAAACATCCTGAAATGACAACCCTCAGTTAAAAGGAGGAAACGTCTTCAAGCAGACGCTCGCACAGCCCCAGCCAAAAGGCCTGCAGGCATCTCTGCGGGCCGGAGGCGCGCCTGCCCCTCGGCAGCGGCATTTTAATCGGTAATTAGCGCCGCGCGCATGCGGAGGACGCCAGCCTGGATCGCTCCTGACGACATCCGGGCGGGGGTGCCCCGCCGATGAGCTCGCTGCAGCCCCGGCATCGGCAGCAGACAGGCCGCAGGTGAGCGCAGAGCAGCCGCGCTCGGCAAACGCATGAACTAACGCCAGGGAAACGAGCGCACACGGGGAGGCCCGGGCGAGGAGATCGGGCTGTCGGATGGATGCCCCGAGGCTGCCTGCTCCTTCCCTGAGCAGAGCCCGGGAGCTGCCTGCATTCATCGAGGAGGAACTGACCTCTCGATCTCGAACGCAGGGCAGTGGGGCGAGGGTGGCGGGTGAGGTTGGCACTCCAGGCACAGCGGGATGGGCTGTTGGCCACCCCCCTGCCCCGCTGCCAAGGCCACCGCCACCGGCTCCGCGCGGGCTGGTACAACGAGGGCACTACCCCTGGGACTCACGCACGCAGACAGGCAGCCGCACCGTCTCAAATCTTCCTCCAGCAGCTGAGACGGGGCCCATCTGCAGACCCATTTTACAGATGGGAAAACGACAGCCCCCAGGGGTGAGGCGACCTGTGTGGGTCAAGCCCGCTCCCCAGCGTCACACTCTGTCCCAAGCCCCCGAAGGTGCCTCAATGGGCCCACTTTCACCTGGCTCCCAGAAGCATCGGCACTCTCAAGGAGTCCGGTGGTGAGTGTTTGCCGGAGGGGCCGGGGCAAGAGAAGGGGTCATGGCAATAGCGGGACTGATGGGAGGTCTGGCAAAGCAAACTGGTTTCCTCCCGTGTGCCAAATCCAGTAGACTGTCAGGGTCCTGGGGTGCCTGCAGAGGGGCTCGGCGGGAAGGTGCTGGGATCGATAAGTGATGCTTGCCCAGGGCTCTGCAGGGGGTGGTGGCATGTGCCAGGCGCTGCCATGCCAGGGGGACGGAGGAGGGGAAGGACAGGCTGATGATATAAGAGGGTCCCAGGCAGAGAGGAAGAGTGGGACAGAGGGCCAGGAGGAAGGGCACCTCTCCCGCAGAGACAACCACCGAGGGGCCCTGGGGCCGGGGCAGCAGATCCAGGCTCTGGACGCAGCCAGAGCAGGTGGCAGCTGACCTGTGGACAGTCGGACGGACTGGGATGCTGGCGGACAGGGCCTGCTTCCCACATCCAGGACAGCTGTGACCAGCCTGCCCACCACCAGGGCCCTCAGGCAGCCCGTGAGGCCCCAGCCCTAGCCCCCGCCTCCTAGAGCCCTGATCCCAGAGAGGTGGGTTTCCTCAGCTGTTACGGACCCCTCGTTTCAAACTGTGCTTTTAACCTCTTCAGAACACTTCCTATAAGCGAGATGTCAGGCACAATACGAAAGAGAAAACAGATAAAAGTGGACTCACTCCGATTCAGCAAGGCCCTGCCTTCCGCCTCCTCCTGGCCTCCAGAGACAGGCCCAGACGGTTTAATCCACTGCAGGAGGGAATGCACCTCCTTGTGCCCTTTAAAAAGCTGATGCTCAGGGCTTCCCTGGTGGCGCAGTGGTTGAGAGTCCGCCTGCCGATGCAGGGGACACGGGTTCGTGCCCCGGTCCAGGAAGATCCCACATGCCGCGGAGCGGCTGGGCCCGTGAGCCATGGCCGCTGAGCCTGCGCGTCCGGAGCCTGTGCTCCGCAACGGGAGAGGCCACAACAGTGAGAGGCCCGCGTACCGCAAAAAAAAAAAAAAAAAAGCTGATGGTCAGCCCTCCCCTCCTGAGTCAGGCCTCCTGTGGCCTCTCCCCAGACAGCCCTGCCAGCCTCCACGCCGCCTCCCGGCCCCCATATCGCCCTCCTGGCCTCCACACCGGCCCCACATTAGCTTCCCAGCCCCCTGCAGATGGCAGAATTCCACAGAGCTGACCACTCCTTGCCCCTGCAAACAGCTGCCTCGCTTGGCAGAGGGAAGGGGCACGGCAGAACGCAGAACCCGGCCTCCGCCGTCCACAGGACCCGAATCGACCCCCCAGTTCCACCACTGCCGCGGGACACAAGTGAGACGCAGCCTCTCTCTGGGCCTTGGTTTCCTTCCTCACTTCCTGAGGCCCCTGAAGACGGCAGGAGCTCACAGATGCAAAGATCTGGGCACACAGCGCACCGGGCTCCGCAGGAGGTGGGAAGCACGGGAGGGGTGCCGGCGGGAGGGCTCCCGGCAGGGCCGGCACTTGGGGGAAACACTGCGCGCCCCACCTCGTGCACTGACTTAAGGAGAGGCCTATTGTCCGCCCCCAGCCATGCTGAAGGCCAGGTTTAACCACTTCGGAAGTTTCTGAGCCCAGCAAAATGTTTTCATGGATGATAAATAGGAGAATTCAACCCGTTTACTAGAGGGTGTGCTCTGCTCAACTCAGATGAGAGAAGCAGCCTCGCAGACCTTCCTCCCGGGTTGTTAATTCCACTCAAAACGGGGGGCTAACGTGAGGCGAGCTGACCAGGTAGGGCTGCAGGTCCAGGGCGGCCCAGGCTGGGGACACGCAGGGAATCGGGCCCCCGACGTGGGCGATGGGGGCCCCCCCCGGGCCCGCCTGGGCCTCCTGACCCACCGAGGGCACCAGGGCCTTCTGCGACATGCCTCACCCTCACCCCGTCGCCACCAACAGCTTCCCAGCTCCTCCAGTAAGAGCCACAGACTCACGCAGAGACAGATTGGTGCACTGCCCCCCATCCCAGGCTGGATTCTAGGCACCAGAAGAGAGCAAGAACGTCCCTACAGCCAGGCAGCCCGTGGTCCGCTCAGGGCACTGTGACCCGCAGCCCTGGTAAGGAAGGAAACTGCTTAGACGGTGGATAGCACTGGGCCCAGGGGGCATCCCCACCGTTTTAAATAGCGCGATTTGAGCCAAGGCCCCGGGAGGTGAGGGTGGTGGCCCTGCGGTGTGGTGAGGGCCTTGCAGGCCGAGGGGCAGCCTGCAGGAAGGCCCGCGATGAGAACGAGTGAGTGAACTGGCAGGAAACCCGGAGCGGGTCCCAGGAAAGACGGTCCAGGACCACTCAGAGCCAGAGGCCGGCCGTGGCCTCCTGGAGGCTGGGGTCTACCCCCTGGGCCCCCGCTCCCTCCTCCCTCCCTGCGGGATGCCCACCCAGAGGACAGACTCTCCTCCTACAAAGCTTTCTCAGTTCCACCCCTGGTTTCACGGTGCAAGTAAACACGCCCAGTAGGTGGCTGGTCCACAAAGGATTATAATGAAGATGATGATGAAATCTCCGTCTGTTCAGTGACCACCGGGTCCCAGCCCACACGAAGAGCTGTCCGTAACACAGCGCCCGTGGGGCTCCGATCAACCGGGGAGAGCTGGTACGACCAGTCGCATCTTCCAGATGAGGAAATGAGGTTCCGGGAAAGTCGCCAGCCCAGGGTGGCTGCCTGGACCGACCCCAGCAGCAATGCCAGGCGGGACCAGACGTGTTGGCAAAGCCACCACTTCAGCGCCCTACTTAGGAGGCTCACAGCGAGGAGACAAGGCTGTCCTTCCACGGTGACTTTTATCCACAATCTCTGGGACCAAGACACCAGAAGAAAGCCACAAAAACCCTGCAGCCTCACCAGGATCCTCCGTCCAAAACTACCAACCAGATTCCACGCTAAGGCATCCCGGGAAGACCCGGCCCATCCCGGCCGCCCACTCGGCCTTCCCGCGCTCCTTCCCTTCCTAGGCCCTGTGCATCTGACGGACGCCCAGAACAGGACTCGAGGGAACGCGAGAAGGAACATCAAGGAGGGAGCAGGGCCCCGGCCTCAGCGGCCAGCCCCACCAGCTGCCGCTTTCCACACCAGGCGGCTTGGCCTTTAGCTCCCATCTCAGGCCCTTTGCTCAAACCTTCCCTGACGGGACTGGTTTGAGCAGAAACCTAATACCTTTAATGCGACCATTCGGGAAAATACCAGGGACAGGGGCCAAAAAAAAAAAAAAAAAAAGACTTCCGGAACCAACTTTCTGGATCCCTCAGCGCCTGCTGGAGCTCGCCGGATGGGTGAGCAGAGGGACAAATTACTAGTAACAGTGAGAAGACCCGTGTGTTTGCTTCCTGGCTGAGGCCGCATGACACTACCGCGCCCTGGGCCGTCATGTCCTCGTTCTATCCCTGCAGAAACGAAAGCTCAAAGAGTCCAAGTACCCGCAGAGCGCGATCCACACTGGGTCTAACCGACAGGAAGCCCCTCTCCCCGCCGCCCACCCCCTCCATCGCCGTGCTCTGGATGGATGAGAGACGGCTGGCTGCACCCGGGGTCCCGCAGCCCTCCAGCGTCTCCGGGGGTCCACCTGCCTGCCGCGGGCCGGGAAGCAGAGGGAGCCCAGTCGGCATGAGCTGCCCCTCCCAGCACTCCTCCCAGGGTCAGGAAACACCTTCTGGAATTTCATGCACCCCAAAACACCAGCTCCTCTCCAGGGGCCAGGGGGCGGGTGGGGGACCCTGCTGGTTCTGGAAACAGGAAGAATATGCCGGCGCATCAGCCCAACTCCGCACGGTGGCCTCCTGGGAAGAGAGGTGATCCCTCCCCTACGACGGGGGGCTTTTGCTGCAGCCGAGCTCGCACTGCACGGGACCCGCTCCGCACCCACACGGCAGAGGAAGGGCTCCGGGGTCACGGCCACACGGTGGGCCAGCACGGCCAGCTCCAGGGGCAGAGTTCAGAGCCTTCACTTTCCCACCCCTTTTTTCTACCGTGACCTGCACAACGGCTCATCTGGGTGACCCTCGGAAGGCAAAGGTCATGCAAGTCTCTCTGTTTGATCTCTGCCATAGTAAGTGTTTAATAAATTCTTGGTCAACTGAATGCTTAACGGGTAGATGGCTGGAAGGACCGAGGAATGAATGCCTTTTCGCTTCTCAAGGAATGACTCCAATTTGAGAGACTTGGGAAGCTGAGAGGCAGCTGTTTAGTAGAACTCCACCACCCAGAACCCAGACAGGACCTGAACGCTATAAGCCTCCTTCAATAATAGCAAAGAAAAAAAACACCTGGAAATTTCTAAGCCAGCCTAAGACTAACTAGCCAGCTATCCCATAAGGATCCTCTCTGCTCCTGAATCCTATGTAAGTGGAGGACACCCAGGCAAAAAGTGCAAAAGAAACCTTAAATCCCTGCCCCCACCCACCCCCATGAGAGAGCACAGCCACCCCCAAGCCCTTTCCCAACCAGGCAAGAATTGGCCGCAGTGTCACTCTCAACACGGGCTCCAGGCAATTCCGGTCGGCAGAGATTGGACTCGACCCTACTGATCGATCCTTCTGCCCGCGCCGGGCTGGTGGTGGCAGTCGGGGGACAGCAGAACAAGCATCACATCTTCACGGTCTGACATCACTGAGCGCCACCAGGCACATCTGGACTAGCCTGGGCGTCCCCACCGGATGGGGCTCCTGGAGGGCAAAAGGCGGATCTGGCCCGTGGGAACCTGGGCGAGTGTCTGCTGTCTCTGCGCTCAGAGCCAACTCTCACATGGTGACGGCCTTCCCAAGCCCATCCCAGGAAGTCACACCTGAGTGAGGGGCCTGACCTCCCCAGACCTGCTCCCGTCCTGCAGTCTGGAGCCCCAGCTCTGCCTGCCCGTCCACAACTGCCCTGGGGCGGGGACGGTCCCCAAACGGGACCAGGGCAGGCAGCGGTGCAGCGGGGAGGAGCCGGGGTCTTGCTTACGTGCGTGCTTTCCAGGGGATCCTGTCCCCGGACGTCGGGGGGACGAGCCGAGCAAAGCAGGCTCTGGTCAGTGGCTCCCACATGGGGAGAAGCTCCTCTCGGCGCCCCAGCCTCTGCTGGCCCCACGTCAAACTCAGCTCGGGCTGCTGACCACGGGTTTACCGCGCTCAGAAAACTAGGCGGGGAAGGGGGAGAGCAGTACACGGATGCTCAGTCAGACGGACACAGGGAGGACGGTGGGAGGGCCAGGCTGGGCTCCGGAAGTCTGCGCGAATAAAACGATGCAGAGAAACTACGAGAGGGCAAGCTGCCACCAACCTGTGCTGGTCACCAAACCTGGGGGCGGCACCGCTGTTTAATGAGCACCTACTACGGACCGGGCACCAGGCAGAGGGCTCCCCGGCCCACGCGGTCCTTGGCAAACCGAGGTGGGTCACAGTCACTGCCAGTAAGTGGACCCAGGTTGTGAACCAGGTCTGTCGGAATCGACGTGAAGGGCAGGAACGGAACCAGGGCAGCCCTGCCCTTCCCAGAGCCTCGGGTCTCCCTGCAGGATGTGAGGCTGAGCCCAGGCCCCTCGGCTCCTGCGTTGCATTCCCGGCCCCCACAGCGTGACTCACAGTCGAGATCCCCTGCCCACTCCTGGCTTGCCCCGAGCGGCCCCTCTGCAGGCAGCTGGCACGCCCCGCCGGGGCCAAACCACCCCACCGGAACCACTGACGACCATAAGGGGTGCCCCCTTTCACAGTGTTCGGCCATGGTTGGCAGGTCACGTGACGAGAGTTGAATCCAAATTTATGTACGTGTTACATGACTGCACTCGGCTCAAGTAAAGTACTGAGCACCTACTACAGGCCGGGCGCTCTGTGTGTCACAGCTGGCCAAGAAATGGGTTTGGCCAGGGCTGATCCTGTCTTTTCCTCTATGCAATTATTTTAAATACCAGTTGTGTGTATGAGTGTTTGTGTGTGTGTCCGTGTGTGTGTGTGTTCCAAAGGCCGTTCCCCAAAGTCCAGAGCCACTGGCTTCTCCCCTGCCCAGGGCACTGCTGGTCACAAGGAGAAATAAGAACAGGTGAGAGGTTCTAAGCCATCTATAAAGCAAGACTGTGAAAACTGAGAAAAGCCCGCTTATGGGAAAGGACACCAGCACAGCTCCATGCAAGCTCCGAGCCCCAGCAGACATGCCCCCAGGCAGAGGGGAAGAAGGGGGCCTCAGAGTCCCGGGCAACTGCCCTACAGCCAGAGGGACTTGGGTGAGTCATTTAAGAGAGGAAGAGAAACCGCTAAGAGCTGGGTGCTGACACTAAGAGACAGGCTCTTGAACAGGTCCTGGAACCTCGTTTCTAGAGAATTTCAGAACTAAAGAAGAGGACCGTCAGGCCCAGGTGGCTTATGGGAAACTCCTAGTCATTGATGCTAATTTGACACTTTACAGCACTTCAAATAAGGGCTCTTCTTGGAACTGACTCCTCAGCATTTGCAAGTGCAAATACAAAACTCCCCTCGCGTTTCATAAATCATGTATTCACAGAACTCGTCCGCAAACACCAGGTCCCTTACAATAACGGTCCTCAGATAAAGCAGGCAGTAAATATCTCTGATATTTCCCATCAGCAGGTGGAAATGGCCCCGGGTAGTCCTGGGCCGGCAGCAGAGGGAGGGGCCCTCCAAGAGCACGCAGGAACTCAGGAACAGCTGGGCCACAGGGCGGCAAAGAGCCAGGCCTGATTCAAGCCCTCGGCCCCCGAGCCATCAACAAGGTATCACGTCCTGACCCCATCTTTTCAAATGAGGGACCTTGGAACTGTTGGCTTCCAGATGGAACGTGACACCCTGCTTTGACACTCTGAACACAGGCTCACCAGGAAGCCACAATGAGCCATACCCTCACCTGGCCTTTTGCACCTACCTGCCCGGCCTCAGGTTCCCCTCACCTGTGCCAGCAGGACTCCCAGACAGCTGCCAGGGACACTTTCTGAGAACACGGGGACACTTCCCGGGTTATCTGCCACGGACCTAGGGAATCACCTCCAGGGACCAGGGAGTTCAGATAATCCCACCCCCGCCTTGCCCGACACCTGCTCAGAGCCAGACGGCCCTGCTTGTTTCAGGATAACCTTGACGGCTCCCTTCTCGGAGCGCCACAGTAAAAGCGGTACCTGCATCACCTCAGCTGACCCACGGAGCCGGTGCCCTTTCTCCCACAAAGAATGGGAGACTCGGGGCAGGAAGTAAATGCTTAGGGTCGCTCAGCTAGAAAGGCAGGGCCAGGGCTGCATCCCCGGTACTGGCCTCGTCCAGGCCCGGCTTTCCCCCCATCCTCCTGGATTCAGGATGCCTGACTTCACCCTGAGCAGCCTGAGCGGCGGGAGGGGCCGTCCCGCTGCCCCAGCCCCCGATGCACCCCCTCCTGTTAGTAACACAGTCAGGCCTGCACCTGCCCACTGGGCTCTGCGCGGAGGGGCCCATCCCGGAAAGAGGCCACTCACCTTCCCAAAGTCTCGGACATCGAAGAGGTCGAAGGGGTCAAACAGCTCGCTGTTCCTGAGTCCAAATTTGTCGTGGCAGACTTTAAGGAAGGTGCGAATGTTCTTCAAACACAGGAACTAGAGGAGAGAAGGGAAAATTACTCAGCCTGCACGGTCTGTACGGGCAGTAACGCTAACAGCTGCAAACTCTGCCTCCGTGCGCCGACCTGGACCAGCGCCTCCCTGCTCGGAGAAGACAGCACAGCCATCTCGCTGGCCCTGGCCACTCCTGGCCATCTGCCCTGTGCCCCTGCCCAGGGATCCACACGTTTCAACTCCGACAATCACGGCTGGAACAAAATACGCTGCTTTTCAGTCAGCGGGCACAGAGCGGGCACTCACACAAGTGCACACTGCCTTCCCCACACAGACGCAGCCCCCGTTACTTTACACGTGACAAAGCCCTACAGCAGCCATGGGAACCCCTGGAGCAGCACATGCCAGACAGGCAGGGGGCCACTGGGAGCACAAAGGCCAGCATCAAAATCCCAGATCAGGGGCTTCCCTGGTGGCGCAGTGGTTGAGAGTCCGCCTGCCGATGCGGGGGACGCGGGTTCGCGCCCCGGTCCAGGAAGATCCCACATGCCGCGGAGTGGCTGGGCCCGTGAGCCGTGGCCGCTGAGGCTGCGCGTCCGGAGTCTGTGCTCCACAACGGGAGAGGCCACGACAGTGAGAGGCCCGCGTACCGCAAAAAATATATATATATATCCCAAATCAGCATCCACAGTACCTCCTCCACCCAGTAACCCAGAATCTGAGCTCCCAGCTTGCAGTGGGCTTGGCAACACAACGGAGGCATGTGGTGAGGGGCAAACAGGGTCGCCAGCTTCAGTCCCCGTGGAAAAAGCTGGGAAAGACTTGGGGGCAGCAGGCAAGGTGGCCTGGAGTGCAGACCTTGCAGTCACAGGGCCCTGGGTTCGAATCCTGTCCAATGACTCTGGCGGGACCAGGGGAGAGTGGCTTCGGCTCCTGAGGCCTGGTTCCCTAACAGGACGTCCACCCTGACGGCACAGACTGGGCATCAGGTAGGTGGGAGCCATCAGCCCACCCAGTCCAGTTCGGCGTGGGCGTCCATGAGGTGAGGACCACAGTGCACACAGCTGAACGCTAACCCAGGGTTCAGACCAGCTGTCCCCATGGTAACCACTCACTAAGGGCCCAACAGCTCAACTTCAAGAGACCTGCAGAGAGCCTGGACTCCTCGCCGGAAATTCAGATGAACAGACAGATTTAGATGAAGGGTGGGTCAGAATCAGAAGCTACGCAGGCTGAGAACGCCCACAGGGCACACGGCGCCCCAGCAGAGATGCGAATCTCCCCGCCCAGCTGCACCCAGTGGGCATCACCCCCGGCTGGGGAGCACCCCCCTCATCGGGCCACTCCTCCCTCCTGGCTGGAGCTGGTCACTGGTCAGAGAAGACCCCGGCTTACGTGCTTGTAGTATATTAACTATTCTCTATCTGTGTGTGTGGGTATCTGGGTGTGTATCTCTCTGCGTTTATCTTTGTGTATCAGGATGTATCTGTGTTTGTATCTCTGTATGTATCTGTGTGTATCTGTGTGTTTGTGTGTATATGTGTGTGTATCTCTGTATCACTGTGTATCTGTTTATCTGTGTATGTGTGTGTGTATTTTTTCTGAACACCTGAGAGTAAAATGCAGACGTGACCCCCTTCGCCCAAACATCTGAGCGTGTATTTCCTGAGAACAAGAACACCCCCTCCACAATCCCAGCACCAATGTCAAAATCAGGCAATTAACGTAGGTCCCACACCTTACCTCAACCAGAGACAGGACTGACATTTCTTCAACAGATAAAGATAAAGGACAATCAAAACGTCCTGATAGAAAAAAAAAATATTCTGGCTCAGCATCCAATCTCGGCCCACACACGATTTTAGTCATCACGTCCCTTTTGTCTCCATGAACCTAGAAGAGCTTTCTCCAACAGAACTTTCTGGAAGGATGGAAATGTCCTGTGTGCGCCGTCCAGTAGGGCAGCATCAGGCACACGTGCCCGCTGAGCGCTTGAGATGTGGCCAGTCCAGCTGAACAACTGCACTTTGTTTTAAAATAAATTTATTCATTATTTTTGGCCGTGTTGGGTCTTTGTTGCTGCACGCAGTCTTTCTCTAGCTGCGGCAAGCAGGGGCTACTCTTCGTTGCGGTGCGCGGGCCTCTCATTGCGGTGGCTTCTCTTGTTGCGGAGCATGGGCTCGCGGCGCATGGGCTCAGTAGTTGTGGCACATGAGCTCAGTAGTTGTGGCTCGCGGGCTTAGGTGCTCCGCCGCACGTGGGATCTTCCCGGACCAGGGCTCAAACCCGTGTCCCCTGCATCGGCAGGCGGATTCTTAACCGCTGAGCCACCAGGGAAGCCCAACAACTGCACTTTTAATGTAACTGTATTCTAATGAATTTAAATTTAATAGCAAAACCTGCTACAGCTACTGGTTTGAATGTGTGGACCTAAAACACTCCAGTCTTTGTCTTCCCTGACCGGACATTTTTGAAGAAACACAAACACAAAAAGACAAATACTGTAGGATTTCCCTGACATGCGGGGACCTAGGATAAGTAAATCCATGGAGACAGAAAGAGCGCGGAGGCTGGGGAGTTAGTGTTTAATGGCGACAGAGTTTCACTTTGGGAAGATGAACAAGTTCTGCCTGTTACACAGCATTGTCAATGTACTCAATGCCACTGAATTGTACACTTAAAAACGGTTAAAAAGGTAAATTTGTTTGTCTGTTATTGGTGTTAACCTGTTTTATTGTGAAGCATAACACACACAATGGATCCCCAGAAGAAGAAGGTAGATTTGTGGTTTTGGCCGCACCCCACCCCGCGGCATGTGGGATCCTCGTTCCCCAACCAGGGATCGAACCCGCGTCCCCTGCACTGGAAGCGCGGCACCTTAACCACCGGACCGCCAGGGAAGGCCCAATGGTAAATTTTATGTCTTGTATATTTCACCACCATAAAAAATTTTAATTCACAAAACAGACCCACAGGGAGGAGGCCACGTGACGACGGAAGTGGAGACTAAGGTAACGCTCCCAGGAGCCCAGGAACCACCAGGAACTGGGGGAGGGGCTGGGACACACTCTTCCACCAAGACCCCAAGAGACAGCCCACCCTGCGGCCACCTGGATCTCAGACGCCCAGAGCCGCGACTTCAGCTGTTTCAACCCACCCCCACCCCCCACCCGGAGGAGGGGCCTGAACCAGAGCTGCGCTGGCCCCCTCAGCCCTGCAGCTCCAGACCCTCTTCCCGCTCGCCCGCCCTGCAGGCCCGGCTGCGGCGTCCAGCCGGCTCCAGCCTTTTCTGCACCACTCGTCTCTGATTTCCACTAAGCCTCTATTTTAATTCTTCCTCGGCCACCCAGTTTTAGAGTTAATTACACAGCTCCTAACCATAATGGCAGCCGGCAAGGCCAGGCTTCCCTTGGGGGCTCAGGCGGGGCAGGCGACCCGTGGGCACAGTGTCTGCCCAGCCTGGCCCCACCCCCAATGTGGCCACTCGGGCCCCTCACCTTCCAGAACCGCCCCCTGTGTGGTCTGGGCCCACCCCAGGCTGGCGGTGGACAACAGCCGCACGGACAGGCTCGGACCGCAGGGCAAGGGGCACGGCAGGACTGGGAGAAAGCACCCGGGCCGGCAGCGGTCCACGGGTGCCTGTGCGCCTGGTGCCGCGCTGCAGCCTCTGCCCTCCCTCCAGGAATTCACCCCATTTCACAGGTAAGGTAACTGACGTCCAGGCAGCGGAGAACTTCGGCTCCAGATTAGAAGGTGGCCAAGCCAACAGTTGAACCCACGTGTGCTTCCAGAGCGGTGACGGCCCTTTGAGAGGATGAGGCCTACCTCCAGGATGCCCTGAGTCCTGGGTCCCCCTTGTCCGGTGTGCTTACCAACAGCATCCCTTTCACTCCCATACGTGGCCCCATTTGAATAAGGGATATGGTCACCGTCTCCCTCATTGTACAATGAGGGAAAGTGAGGCCCAGAGACTCACCTTCCTCCAGTCCCCTCCTTCCCCACCACCCCTGGGCTGGGAGGGTGCGTCGTCGGAGCCTGGCCAATCAGAGCCACGTGGTCCCTCACTCCCAGCAGAATCGGCTTCTGATTCTGGGACAGAGACTCCTGAGCGGTGAGGGTGAGGGGACCAGGGCTGAAGCGGCTGCAGGCACGTCTCAGCCACAGGCTGGGTGACAGTGGGCGGGGGCAGCGGCCAGCGTGAAGCCAGAAGTTGCCCACCCTTGTCTTGTGGCCAGAGAAGGCCTGACAGCCGGCCGTGTCCCTGTGGCTTCAGGGGTAAGTGGCATTCTTCTGTCTCCTCGGCCGGCGGGGCCCTCTATGAAGGGCGGCCACAATAAGGGTCTGTCCCGGGAAACCTGGCCCCTTGACAAGCGGCCCAGACCGGAGGCAGCGCCGTTGTATTGGTTGAGGGCATCCTCTGGGGCGTGGGCTCCCCCAGCCCCAGACACGGGGCGGTGGGGGGGGGGGTCCAAGCAATCCCTCATTGAGGCTTGGCCACTGTGCCGAGAGGCGGGACCGCCTATGTCCTCTAGTCCCAGGCCCTTTTCAGCCTCCTCCGACCTGATCAGGCTGAAATCAGATTAGCGTGAGGGCACAGGCTCCACGGGCCGCCGCCCACTTCCCCAGGCACAGCCGGACAGGACAGCCCAGGCCTGCTGTTCACTGTCACCTGTCACTTAGCTGTTCCCAGGCCCCAGCACGGGGATCCTGGACGTGATAGGCAGAGCAGGGTCCTGAGAGCCAGGGGCCGTGTCTGAGCCTCGTGGCCCCCGTGCACCCTCGAGGGGTGGGGGCGGGGGGGGACTTCCTGGCCAGGCTCAAGCGGCTCCACTACGGCCTCCTAGTGGTCAACCCACTGATCATGGAGACGCCGCCAGGGACAGCCCCACCCTGTGGAGGAGACACAGAGGCCCTTCCCCACTGGGCGGGCAGCCTTCAGGCCACGAGGGCCCCTCCTGTTACACCCCCGCCCAGGCTTGCTGTCCCCCAGGCAGTACTGGGATAGGGCCCCCAGATCTCACGTCCACTGCTCACGCACCTCAGCACTGAGAGGCTGGTGCAAAAGGGGGAACTGAGGCACAGGGTGCTGAAGCCACTTGCGTGAGGTCACATGGCAGCAGGGAGCCCGGGATTTGTGGTTTGAATGCAGGTGGCCAGGGAACCGCCCACAGGGCGAGGGAGGGAGGTAACAACGGCTGCTTGCAGTCCTGCTCCAGTGACAAACCTACTACCGCCTGCGACGGCCCCCTGAGCTGTGCACCCCATTCCACAGATGGACAAAGTGAGGCTCAGGGCAGCTAGACCATCGGTGGGTCCAAGTTCCTGCCAGAAACAGTGCGGCTGGGATGATGACCACAGGCCCCTGCCTGAAGGGGGGAGGGGAAGCCCTGTCAAAGCCCAGGATAAGGGAAAGGGGCGGGGTCTGTGTGTTCAAGGCCTGGCTGGCTGCCCTGCCCCTTGGAGCCCCCAGGGAGCTGTGTTGGGCCATGAGGGAGGCGCCCAGCCCCGGATACTGGGCTCTGTGGGATGTGACTCACCCCTCTGTGCATACCTGGCTCCTGGTTCCAACCCCCCTCCCCCACCGTGTGTGCCTGGCAAGTCGCACTGCTACAGTGAGGGGCTAGACTGGGGTCCGGGGATCCCAGGCATCTCACACTGGCTCGTAAGGATCTCCAAAGCTCCCATGTAGCAAGGGTTTCCATGGCACCAGGCTCTGGGCTAAGGGATGGGCTGCTCACAGCATCCCAGAGTCATTACAGCGATTCCTAATTCACTGACGAAGAAACTGAGGTCCCAAGAGGTTCCCTAGCCTGCCCAAGGTCACTAGCAAGGACGTGACAGAGCTGGGAACAGATCTGGGTCCGTTTAACCTCCAAGGCCAGACTCTTCATAGTTTATAGGTTTCTGAGCAGGGAGTCAATAAGATTTTTTTTAAAAAAGAAAATAATACTTGCAGGAAAATTAAGTCTGGCCGGGGTGATGGGGAGACACTGAATGAAGGTAGGAGCCCAGCCTTTGGACCTGACAGGCAGGCTCCACACACAGAAATCGTGGCTCACGAATCGGCCAGTGGGTGGGGGAATTTGGAGGGACTGCTGCACACACAGGAACCGGCCAGCACGCCCCACTTCATTGTTTACTGAGACCTTCTGCTTTCAGGTCTGCATTCGATCCGTCCCTACGATGGACTTTCACTTTGAGCCCTAGTTTGCAGGTGTGGAAACCAAGGTTCAGAGATTTGGCAAAAGGAGGGGTGACCTCTCCTGGTGCCCTCTTGCCTCTCACAGGGCTTGTCCCAGGGGAAGAAGTCCCTTTGGCTGCCCCCAGGCTAAGTCAGGAGGCCAGCAGCCTTCAGCTCCCAGAAGTGATTGGGGCCCACATCCCTGCCAACATTCCTCCCCTCCGCACCCCCCCCCCGCACGTGGTCCCCGACACGCAAAGCTCCTCTGGGCACTCTGGCTGGCATCCTCAGCCCACCCACTCCACCACACAGTCCCACCACCCCCAGGGTCTCCAGGGCAGGGCAGGAAGGCACAGACGCACATTCCAGCCCAGACCCTGGCCTGGCTGCTGGGCTGTGCCTGCTCCAACTCAACGGCCCTATCTTCTCCCGCCTCAGTTTTCCCATCTGTAAAATGGGGAAGCCCTGCCCACTGACTCCTACAATGCTGGGCCCCTCACTCAAGAAAACTGCTTTACGAAGGGACAGTTGACACTGGGACCTCCCAAAGTCCCTGTGCCCAGAGCTTCCCTGGGTCATCATGCCCTGCAAGGGGGGAGGTGGGGTCTGGCCCCGACGGCCCCTCCAGGGCCCTGTGATCTGCACTCCCTCCTGGACACAGTCAGCCGGAACTGAGGAGTGGCCGCACCCCAGACGGAGCTGGCCCTTCGTCCACACCTCTGCCGGCCTCTAAGCTTACCAGCCTAACTCCTCAAAGCTGATGCTCAGGGGCCAGGGGAGGAACCAAGGCCTCCAGGACATGACGTGTCTGAGGCTCTCTGCTCACGGCCACAGCAGCGGGACAACAGCGAGTTGAAGAGCATCCTCCCAGCACCCCCCAGCCGTAAGACAGACCCCTGGACCCCCAGAGAGGGACCCGGGCACGCCAGCTACCCAGGTATCTCGAGAACGGGAGCTTTGTCTGAAAACCCCTGCATCTTTCTGCAAGGCGGGGGTCTCCACATCTGAAGTTCACACTCGACAACACAGGCGCCAAAAGGTGCCCATGGACAGCACTGAGTTTCTTGAAATATTTCAACAAGCGGCACTAAAACTGCACTTCACGATGACAAGTCGCTTTGCTGCAGCTAGAGCGATGCTAACCCCCGCCCCCGCCCGGAGCCGAGCTGCTGAGCCTGACGGGCGGCTGACGACGAGGTCTCTGATCAATAAAAAATGGGAAAAGGAATTAATTTCTTGTTTTATTTATGCCACGTTCATTCCAAAAAGCATCTTAAATGACTTCATTACTATTTAATAGAAGAAGCTTACTGGAACGGATCTTTGAAATTTGGGGCCCTTGGGATAAATAAACAGGGGGCCTGGAGGTGACAAGCTGGCCAGATATTCCATGGGGGGTAGGGGCCAAGACCCTCTTCTCCCCCTGGGTCCCAAATACCCTGGGCAATGACCCACAGCCAGGGTTCAATGTCTAGTGAATGAATGAATGAATGAATGAACAGATGACCGCCTACAGAGCACTGACTGACATCTCTGAAATGGCCCCGCTTTTCCCCCAAGCAGCAGGGATTCCATGATGGCTTTACAGGCATCTGGGGCCCCTGGACGGCTGCAGCTGCATGGCGGGAGCCCTCCCTTTCAGAAGCATCTCTTCCAAAAATAAAGGGGCAGGTGGAGTTTGGGGTTGGCCATGATCACTCACTCCCGCACCCATCAGTACCATCCTCGGGCCTCTGTGCACCAGCCAGGTAGGGTCCACCAATTGCTAAGCCCAATGACACCTCCGGCAGGGAGGGATCACTTATCACCCATCTTGCAGAGGAGGAACCAGGCTCGGGAGGTCGGGATCTGGGATTGGAATCAGTCCTTCCAACTCCACAGCCCCAGTTCCCACACCGTCGGGGGCCGAGCCTCCGTGACCGCCCCCAACACTGACTCCAGGGGGAGAGGCCGGTGCACCTCCAGCTCACCCGCTGCTCCAGGCAGGGAACGCACAGGCCCAGCCAGGCATTTACTGAGGAGCGTCAGGGACTCGATTATGTCTGGACAATTTAACAGGAGCACTTCCTCCACTCAGGCCGTTTCCTCAGCTGCAGACGCACCAGGAGACAGGGGCTCACGTGGGCGCCAGCAGGCTGACGGATGAACCCCAGCGGCCTCTGTGCAGGGCCCGCTGCAGGGAGCGGAGGGGGTTTTCTTTGTGCACCGAGGTCCTCCAGGGGCTGGCCTCGCCCCACATCACAGGCAGGCCACATGCGATGGCGGCGTCAGGCCCACCGCTGTGCCCGCCCCTCGCCGTTGCGTCGAGTGGCTTACCCCACAGCCGCTAGATTTTTGTCCAGAAAGGACCGAGTCACCCGTCTGGCTTGAAGTCTAACACTCATTGGTGCTGAAACATCATCGGATGGAATTCTACTTTCTCCAGTAACAGATCATCCCTCAGCTGCTGGGCCTGTGCCGGGTGCTCCACAGAGCTCTTTTTTTTTTTTTTTTTTTTTTTTTTTTTTTTGCGGTACGCGGGCCTCTCACCGTTGTGGCCTCTCCCGTTGCGGAGCACAGGCTCTGGACGCGCAGGCGCAGCGGCCATGACTCACGGGCCCAGCCGCTCCGCGGCACGTGGGATCCTCCCGGACCGGGGCACGAACCCGCGTCCCCTGCGTCGGCAGGCGGACTCCCAACCGCTGCGCCACCAGGGCAGCCCTGATGTTTTTTTTTTTTGTGGTATGCGGGCCTCTCACTGTTGCGGCCTCTCCCGTTGCGGAGCACAGGCTCCGGACGCGCAGGCGCAGCGGCCATGGCTCATGGGCCCAGCCGCTCCGCGGCATGTGGGATCCTCCCGGGCCGGGGCGCGAACCCGCGTCCCCTGCGTCGGCAGGCGGGCTCCCAACCGCTGCGCCACCGGGGCGGCCCCCACGGAGCTATCACGCGTGCCCGTTTCATGGCTTGGGGTCCGCCCGGTTCAACCCCCAGCGAGGGGAGGGCCAGCTCTGACCCTTGTGGTCTGGTCCAGCCTGGGCCACGAAGCAAGACACCTCCCACAAGGGACCCCCCCCCGCCCCCCGCAAAGCCATGGGCAGGGGAAGCCCCTCTGGGAACGACATCGGAGGAGGATGGGGCCAACCCATGGCGGTGACAACAGCTGCACTGATCTCCGTGAGCTGGTGCCTCTCTGCCTGATCCCAGCTTTCCTGGGAGGAAGGGGCTCCCCAGTGATGCTGGCCCCTCTCCTTCCCTGGGACATTACCCTCCCGCCGTGACCATGTGATTCAAAACGCAGTCTGCCTCCTAGGTGCTGGAAGAGGGGGTGCCTCTAAGGCAGACCCCAAGTCCGGCCTCAGCAAGCTTCCTGACCCCTGAGCCCGGACCCTTCTCCCGCGAGAATGCCTTGACCCATTTCCAGCGCCCTCTGGCCACTTCCGGGAGCAATGGGCGTGGGCCTTGGCCTCCCACCCGGCCACTCCCTTCCCCCTTTGGCCCATGAGAAGGCGGATGCTGCACACACAACGCGACACCTGGCACCTCTGGGGCTCCCGGCCCTGCTGTGCTCAGTCAGCCCGCTCGCTCCGCACAGCCTTCCACCGTGGGTCCCAGCTGCGTGGGGGGTCCTGCTCACCACGCCCCGGAGGGGGGCTTCCAGTGAAATGGGGAGGGGCTCAGCTGAGCCACGGGAAGCAGGTTCTGAAAGGTTAGGAGGTCAAGCTCCAGCCGGAGGGAGACGCACTGGCAGTCAGGCTGGACCAAGCTGGTGACAGATGCAAAGCCATCACTCCCCACCCTGATCTCGGAGCACGTCCTCATCAACACTTGAGGGGAAACTCACCAGGAAAACCCATCCTGGAAAAACACTAGGTTGGAAGTCTGAGCAGAAGAGGAGGGGCGGGGGTAGCTGGGGAGCTCATCCTCAACTCTGTCCACAGTCAGCAGACACTTAACAGGCACCTACTGCGCCACGCCCTGCCGCAAGCCCCGGGCTCAGGGGACACACAGGAGTGCAGCGAGAACTCCTCTGAGCCCTCGGCTGCCCAAGGAAAGAGTAATCTGTGCCTTCCTCCCGATACCTGGATGGAAACTGTTCCCAGCAATCCTCAAAAGATCCGCTGCTCCAGCTAAGGCCTGTTTGAGCGGGGGGGGGGGGGGGGGGGGGGGCCGGGGGGGGGGCGGGGAGGATAAAACGTAGCCCGCCTTATCAAGACTTCAAGGTCAGGGTCAAAGCAAAGGTCTTCTACAAAGCCGGCAGGAAATTGCTTTTCTAGTGTTTCTATGTGCGACCATCTTCGCTTGAGCCAGAGGGTTCAATCCCGCTCTCTTGCTGCTCCAGTCCTCCAGGCGGGCACGGCTAGGAGAGATTAGCTCGGCCGCTGCCTGACACAGTGCCCCCTACCACCACCCCAGCACCCTCCTGCGGCCCCGAGCCAGGCCGTTAACGCTGGCCCACAAGCCCTGTGAAATCACCCCTTGTCTCTGCCACTTCAGTGTCTCCATCTCTACTTCCTGCCTGAAAGTGGCCTCAAGGTCAACATCAGAGCATCCTTCTCCACACGCCTCCAAGCTCCTCTTTCCCAGTCCGACTCCAGAGGCAGGTCAGCCCTGCAGACGTTAACAGGATGGTCGGAGCACAGACACTACCCCCCTTTTTACAGATAAGGCGGCTGAAGCTTGAGAAAGCTGTTTGCCAAGTGTAGTGGCTTGAAAGATAGTCCCCAAAAGCACATCCATGCCCTGGAAAAAAAGGTCTTGACAGATGTAATTAAGGATCTTGAGACCATCCTGAATCAGGGTGGGCCCTATGTCCAATGACGAGTGTCCTTATAAGAGACAGACAGAGGAGAGACGCGGGGAGGAGAGGAGAGGCCAGGTGAGGCCAGAGCAGGGACAGCAGTGAGGCGGCCACAGCCAGGGATGCCTGGACCACCAGGAGCTGAGGGATGTGGGAAGGACCCTCCCGCAGAGCCTCCGGAAGCGGGTGGGGGAGCATGGCCCTGCAACACCTCATTTCAGATATCTGGCCTCCGGAGCTGGGAGAGAAGGAATCTCTGCTGATGCCAGCACCCAGTCTGCAATGCTACAGCAGCCTGAGGCTCCAGCTGGTGGGAGGCGCCTTTCATGAACCGCCCGCTGCCTGGCCTCAACACAACAGACAATGCCACACGCGCAGGCCCTCAGCAAAGGTCTGTGGGATGGATGGATGGATGGATGGATGAATGGATGGATGGATGAATGAGTGAAGAGGGTTTTGATGAGAAACAGAAGCAAAAATCCTGGTTTCTTCCACCGGTCGTCCCAGCTCGCGACCATTCCTGCCCCTTACAAGTTCCCCAACGGCCCCGCCTGGCTGGGAGTCCCTGGATCCTGGACCTGGCACCCTGGGGCCCTCAGTAAATGTGGTTTGGATCCCCCAGGGCCAACCCAGGGCTCTTTGGGGGTCAAGGGCCCCAGAGAGACTCCCAGCCAGATGGGGAAGTCAGAAGTGGCTGTGCTGGGCCCCAGACCCACCTCCTTGCTGCTTCTCTGAATATCATGGGGCTTAGCTCCAGCTTCGGACCCCCTAAATTGGGGCGGGGGGAGGGGTCTTGGCAGGTCCAGCCAGCTTTCAGGCAGAGAGATCTAGGTTCAAATCCTGAACCCTCCCACTGCCACACCCTCCCTGGGAACTCCGCCCCGCCATGACCCCAGCTCTAGGCTCACCACACGCCTCAGGCCCCCGCCCTTGCCTCCAAGTCTCTTTGGGAAGGTGCCCAGCTTGGGCACCCCAAAATAGAGCACCCCAAAACAGGCCTGTGGTTCTCTAGCCCCAGTGGGGACCCCTGCTCAGTGAAAGCCACCCGCCTGCTCAAGCAGGGGCTGGAGGGAGTACCAGCAAGCAGCAGAGACCCCCTCGCACGCCGCACTTCCACCCGACGGCCAAGTGGCCTCCACGTGTGGGAAACCAACACGTTACGTGTGGCGTTCGTGTCACCACGAACACCAGAGACATACATCCTTCTCCAAAGTGCCACAAACGCCGCAGAAACTGTCACTCAAGGCAGCACGCTGGGCACTCAGGGGCCTCGCGCCTGGGTCAGCTCACATCACTGTGAGAAGGGCGGATAAAACGTCACGTTTGGTTATCATCCCGACGGCTCCCAGCGGCTCTGAGAAGCGGCGTGACAGACACACACCGCAGCTAACGTCCATGGGCCACCTGCTGAGGGTCTGTCGTCCCCACCTGCGTGGCGAGGCCGCTGAATCGGCTCTGTCGCCCTGTGGGGATGGGGGTGGTGGGGTTATTGCAGACCTGGCCGGCAAGGCCCGCCGGGGAGCAGTGTCCACATGATGTCCTGCTGCTGCCTCGTTCTCCGCAGACACCGCAGGGAGCTTCAAGAAGCATATCTCCTGAGATGCTGGAAAGGACCCCAAATGCCCAGGGCAGGGGAGGCCATAGGAGGCGCTCAGTAGAACCTGAGCCAATACACATGTGCCTCCTGGGAAGGCTTCGGTGGAGATGGGGACCGTTCCCCACCCAGGAACGGAAGGCGCCTGCAGGGCAGCTGGGGGCTTCCTGGGCCCCCCAGGCTCATCTCCTCCCACACCAGCCTTGGGGGGCACACAGCCCTGTGCGAACGGGACAGGGGTGCAGGCACGCAGGAGCTTATGTGCGAGGGGCTGCCAGTGGGCGTGCACGTGGCGTGCGTGTGATGGTGTACGCGTCCGTGTTGTAATTAACGAGGCCAAGCACGAAAACGTCTTCAGGTGCACGTGCACTGAGAGCAATGGTTTTCTAAGTCCAGGCAGGGGGACTTCTAGTGGGACTTTATTTTCATTGCACTGCGGTCCGTGAGCCATAAACGTGAGTTTTTAGCTAGATGAGGAAAGAAGGCAGTTCCCCACCCCTGCTGCCCCCACAGACACCCACACGAGGAGAAGCGGACGCTCAGCCAGGCCCGAGTGCAGAGGCCAGGCCGCCTCCCGGGCTCCGTCAGCAGGGAAGACGTGGCCTCCACGGTCCCCGGGGAGCGATGCCGAGGCCCCACCTCTCCCAGTACCTGCCCCAGGGGTCTCCAACCTGCCGAGAGCCCCCGACCTCCATTCAGTCCAATGTTCACCACTCGTGCCCCAACGAGGCGCGCATCAGACGCAACCCAGGTCCTAGGGGCCCCAGAGGGGGCCTCGCCCTCCATGAAGAAGCCCCGCGGTGAGGGTACAGCTCCCGATGCCACCGCCAGGCGCCCCCCCCATTCTCCCCACTCCCCGGGCCTCCCCGCACAAGGGACGCCCTTGAAACAGTAAACCTCAGGCTCGGCTTCCGAAGTCTCTTCTCCCTCACGTGGCGAAGGAACTATGGTTCCCAAGTCAATCCAATGGTTGCCAACCGCGGGCTCAGCGGGGCAGCCCTGGCCTCCAGCGGCGAGAGCGGCCTCTGCTCTCCATCTGGCTACAGGACACCACGGAACTCTCCGGAATCGGGGCCTCGTCTCAGTCACTACTGTCAGCCTGGGCGGGCAGAGGGACAAGGGGGATACATCGACAGTGGGCACGCAGCTCGCCGGGTGACCCTGGACAGGACTGCCCGTCTCAGAACCTCGGTCTCCCCAATTCAGTGAACCTGAATGTACTCCTGGAGCTCCGAGGAGGCAGACCTCCTCACAAGGTCACGGGGGAGCGTGGGGAGGGAGGGGGTCCCGCAGCATCAGTACTGGCTTGAACGAGGTACCACCTGACACCCGTTAGGGTGGCAACTAGCAACAAAACAGAAAATAACGTGTCAGCGAGGACGTGGACAAACGGGAACCTTGTGCACTGTTGGCAGGAAAGCAAAATGGTGCGGCCACAGTGGGAAACAGTATAGCAGTTCCTCAAAACATTAAAAATAAAACTATCCTATGATCCAGAGATCCTGCTTCTGGGTATACACCCCCAAGAGCTGAAAGCAGGGTCTCAAAGGGATACTTGTACACCCGTGTTCACAGCAGCCAAAAATCATGGAAGCAACCCACCCATCAACATATAAATGGATAAACAACACAGGGTCTTCCCATACAACGGAATATTATTCAGCCTGAAAAAGGAAGCAACTTCTGACATACGTTACAGAATGAACCTGGAGGACATTATGCTCCGTGAAATAAGCCAGACACCAAAAGACAAATACTGTGTGATTCCATTTATGTGGGGTCCCTAGAGTCGTCCAAATCATAAAGACAGACGGTAGCGTGGTGGCTGCCCGGGGTGGGGGAGGGGAACAGGAAGTTGGTTAATAGGTAGAGTTTCAGTTTTACAAGGTGAAGAGAGTCGCGGGGTGGACGGTGTTGATGGCAGCACGACAGTGTGAATGTCCTTAAAAATGGCTAAGACGGTAAACTTGGTTACGTGTATTTTACCACAATTAAAAAAAAAAAACAAACACCTCATTTGAAAACTTCAAAAACTGTATGGTTTGCAAGGTTCCCCCAGCACGAGACCCCCACTGAGGACTACGTGATTCCTCGTGGGCCTCCCCTGAGGTCCACCCACCCCCTCCCCAGCCCCCTGCCCTCCACCCAAAGCCCTGGCCTCGTGGGAGGGTCTCTGGCTTTCCCAGGGGGAGAAGCAAATACAGCATGGGTGATGGACACAGGGGGTCTGGGGGCCTCAAAGCATCGGTGACACAGCCCCTGCGGGGAGCGGGAGTCCAGGGAGCTTTGCCTTTCTAAGGTGCTTCTTTTTACTCCTCCCATGAGTAGGCATTACTTTCAAGACTCCTTAAAGAGATTCCTCCACTTTGGATGGGGCCTGGGAGGAGTGGTCCCCACAAAAGGACTGAAAACACAGCCGGGCCAGCACAGCAAGCTCCCGAGGACGTCACCTTCTGACAGTCAGAACATGTGAAGATCAACTCAGACGCTGCACTTTCTGGAAATTCCAGCAGCACCAGCACCAGGCCCCGAGCGCAGGGGGGGCACAGGGAGCGGGGGCACGGGGAGCGGGGGCACGGGGAGTGGGGGCGGGGAGCCTCCATTGTTTGCCAGGCGAGCAGCTGGGCTCTCTCCCCTGAACTGTGGGTCAGGAATGTTCGCAGCTGCAGACTCCCCGCCCCCCCACCCCAACCCGGGTGGGAGTCGAGCGGGGGAGGGAGGCTGCCCGGGCCTGAGGACAGAGCCCGTCCAGGCAGGAATGGGAAATCTGTGCACAGAGAAGCTGAGCCAGCACGCAGCCTGGCCCCACCTGCCCAGGATGCACGGGGAGGATGCACAGCTCACCTGCCCGCAGGTGCCCAGGGCCCGGAGTCGGCCGGGGCTCAAGCTGCAGCCCGTCCCTCTGGCCCTTTACTCTCCCGAAGGCCTTGACGCTTCCGCTGCTCCCGGGCTGGAATAACCCTCCCCACTTGGCCAGGTGGAGAAACGGAGGCCCAGACTGGCACTGAGAGGCCTCCCCCCTCACCAGCTGCCAACAGGTCCTGTGCAATTTTTTTTTTTTTTTTTTGGCCGCGTTGGGTCTTCGTCGCTGCGCGCAGGCTTTCTCTAGTTGCGGCGAGCAGGGGCTACTCTTTGTTGCGGTGCACGGGCTTCTCATTGCGGTGGCTTCTCTTGTTGTGGAGCACGGGCTCTAGGCGCACGGGCTTCAGTAGTTGTGCCTCGCGGGCTCAGTAGTTGTGGCTCACGGGCTTAGTTGCTCCACGGCATGTGGGATCTTCCCAGACCAGGGCTCGAACCCGTGTCCCCTGCACTGGCAGGCGGATTCTTAACCACTGCGCCACCAGGGAAGTCCCACCTCCTGTGCAATTTTAACAGAGAAGGAAACATGCCTGGGGGGCACCACTCCATGCTGGAGGGGCGGGACTGAAATAAAGCGAAAACCTACAGGATGTCCCGGCCTAAAGCCTAAAGCACCACTGACCACTTAGGGTCTTTTCCTGTCCAGCTCCTTGACTTTCCTTTTTTTTTCCTTCTTTGGATTTTTTTTATCGAAATATACGATGTTATACTAGTTTCAAGTGTACAACATAGTGATTCAATATTTTTATAGATTATCCTCTTTTTCGTTTTTTTCTGGCCGCCCCGCGCAGCCTGTGGGATCCTAGCCCCCCGACCAGGGATCAAACCCGTGCCCCCTGCAGTGGAAGCACGGAGCCCTAAACACCAGACCTCCAGGGAAGTCCCTATCCTCCATTTAAAGTTATTATAAAATATTGCCTGCATTTTTTTTTTAACAAAATCGACTGCTGGGAATAACTGGCAATTCTGAGTCCTGCATTTCCTCACTCACAGCATAAGCGCCCGGCTCACAGCACTGGGGATCTGGAATCTCCCCCTGGCCTGGCCGCTCTTCCACATTCCATGCCCTCCCACCCCCTCCCGCAGGGCATTCCGGTTGTTTCCACAGTTTCACCATTATATTTGCAGGACAGTGAGAGGCTCTGTTCCTCAGATGCAATTCTCTCTTGGGGCCAAAGGCTCCACCTCCCCTAGAGGTGTGTCATGGCAGGACCACGAACAGAGGACGGTCACGACCCACGGCCTTCGATCCAGACGGGCTCCACCAAGAAGGACCTCAGACAGCTCCAGGCAACCGTCACCCACTTCCATCCATCCGTCCATCCAGCCATCATTCTAACGCCAGTCAGGCCCACCTTTGTGCAGGCACGGGGGCCCCAAGCAAGGCTGTGAATGCCTTTGCCCACCCCCCACGGAAGAGACCCTTAGTTAAACATTAAACCGAGGCTCTCAGGCCAGGTCAGCAAGGTACCCGACCACCTGCTGGCCCACCCCCACCCAGCCACCAACCCCGGTGTTATTTTCGGGAGGAGGGGGCGGGGGCAACGGAGGGAAGTGAGAAGGCAGCAGAGCAGCTCAAGGGGTTGAGAAATGAGTGCAGGCCGACCAGCTGTGACCACAGCCCCGCCAGCCCACAATCTCCCACGTCCACCTCCTTGACCTGCTGCCTGCCATCTCCACCTGGCCAAAATGTACCCACTCCCAACACCTGCCAGCCCCTGCCCTCCTGGGGCACCACACCTCCACGTGCACCTCTCCTATAGCCTCAACCACACTCCATCCCCTAGCCCAGCCCTTCAGCAAGGCCTGAACCCCATACCCCCTCCCCACCAGGAGCCCAGGGCCTGAGCCCCAATCCCCTCCCCCACCAGGAGTCCAAGTACCCAGCCAACATCTGGACAGAAGAAAGAGTTAGCAGGATGGGTGCAGTGGGTCCAATTGTGCTCCCCCCAAAAAAGCCCAAAGAGATGTCTATGTCCTCAACCCCAGAACTTTAGAATGTGACCTTACTTGGTACAAGGTAAAGGTCTCAAGATGAAATCATCCTGGATTAGGATGGGCCCCACATCCAATGAGCAGTGTCTTTTTAAGAGACAGAAGAAGAGAGACACAGAGAGGAGAAGCCACGTGAGGCCAAAGGCAGAGAGAAGCCAGGGACCACTGAGGTCACCAAAAGCTGGGAGAGGCAAGAGAGACCCTCCCCTGGAGCCTCCGGGAGGAGCACAGCCCTGCCCACACCTTGATTTCCGACCTCTGCCCTCCAGACCTGGGAGAGCATATATTCTGTGGTGTAAGCCCCACGGTCTGTGGCGCTTTGTTGGGGCCACCCCAGGACAGGAACGCACAGGGAGCGCTGGGGAGCCCGGCACCCACCTCTAGGCCCTCACTTGGAGGCCCCTCCTTTGCCCTGGTCCTGCCACGGGGCTGTTTTTCTTTGCTCCACTGTCACTGGGAAGAATCGGCCGGTTAAACCTCGTTGGGTGCCCTGCGCTCCTGAGACCTGCCATCCAGCGCCTTGTGACACCACGCACTCCGGGATCACACTGCCTACGTCGCGGTGCACGGGGGTCAGGGCCGCCCTCCCAGGCCAGAGCAGAGCTGATCTGTGAGGACTTCCATCAGCTCAGTTTAAATTGTAAATCACGAGACTAAAGACTTAACTTCTCTGCCTCCCCCGGAGAGTCCTCCATCACTGGACAAAGGCCGCGGCGGCCAGGGGGCCGCTTACCCTGAGGCTGGCCCTGAGTGATGGCTAAAGGGCTCTGCGACCAGAGAATCGCTGCACAAGGCTTCGCCCGGCCTGCCCTCCCCGCACAGCTCAGCCATTACTCCTTCAGCCAGGACACCGAGAGCACCCATCTGCCAGAGGGCAGGGGGACCTAAGGGCACCGTGCCTCCTCTTCACCAGGAGGCTGCTGACGCCACCGGCACAGAAAAGGGAGGCTCCCGAAACTAGGGCGAGGCCACTTCCTCCCTCCAGACAGTTCACGTGGGACGTGCCGCCAGCCCAGGCCTGCGAAGCTTCCACAACACTGTTGAGCACAGGGGTGTCGGACTCAGAGAAAAGAGGCCCCAGACCCTGGGAGAAGGGGTCCCAGATCCAGGGAGAAGGGGTCCCAGACTCAGAGAAAAGAGGCCCCAGACCCTGGGAGAAGGGGTCCCAGATCCAGGGAGATCGGAGAGTAGCGACAACTCCCTTAGAAAGACAGACTCTTCACATGCCCCACTGTGCCAGGCCAGGGAATGAAAGCCCCCCAGGGCCGGCATCAGCAGGCTAGGAGTGGAGCCAGGCACATGGAACAGGGGAAGTGGTCTGAGGGGGCTGCTTGGGCTGGCCTTGGAGGAACCTGAGGAGGGGGAAGTGCACACGGAGGGGGCTGTCACACGGCTGGGTACCCCAGGGCAGGCTCCAATGGTGACAGCATTCCCTTGCACCAGGGAAGGCAGATAAGCAGAGTGTGTCACCCTCCATCCCCCATGCAGACGTCACTAATCCATCTGCACCCCGCAGCAGCCACGCCTAAGTGCCCCTCCCCACCCCGCTCGGCACAGGCAGGCCGGGCCCCGGGCTGAGTGTGGCACCCACTAGTGAGGCTGAGGGTCAGCCTGTGACCACGGAGCCAAGGGCAGCTCAGGGGAAATGCGGTCCTTTAATGCGGAGTCTGGCTCTCCATCACATGGTGCGGCGTCCAGAGGTGGTCCAGGCTCCTCTGATGAGAACCAAGGTTGGGAAGCGCCGGTTATCTGAAGCTGCAGACCCCACAGAAGGTCTGGAATCCCCTCTCTGCTCCAGCCAGGGCTCAGAAGACCCGGAATCAGGGGCACCAAGGGGGTGTGTGTGCCCGGCCCCTTCCCCGAGCCCCGCTCCCAGGCTGGCGCAGCAAGGCTCCTTTTACTGCTCCGGGGTCTGCAACAGCTACCCACCCCGCTTCCTGACCCGGAGCCGGGGCTGCCTGGGAGAAAACGGGCCGGGAGGGCATGGCGAGGCCCGGCTGGCTGACCTCTGGTCCCCACGGGACGCACAGCTGCAGTCGGTTTTGTCTCCCATGGCCAATCCCCACACCGGCCAGCGTGGAGGACCGCTCGGCCAGCAGTACCTTGCTCTTTCAGAAACGAGGACAAATCACACCCGAGCGGCTTGGGGACGGGCCACTGACAGCCATGCAGAATAAGCACGCCACGAATCAGTGGGTGTGAAGGAGCGTGGAAGGGCAGCCGCGGATTCCCAGAAGTCGCCCATCGCTCTGCACCTACCCCTAGGCCTGGAGTGGGGAAAGGGTACCCTCAGAGGACCCCTACCTCGACTCCTTGTGCAGAGCCCCAGCATCGTCCCCCATCTCCTGACAGCTCGGTCCTGGGACACCCCCTCCTAACAGCCCTCAGTCACCATCGCCCCCACGCGGGGGTCCTCATGGAAGCCAGTTTGGGCAACGACGCAGCAAAACGAGCCGTCCCAGGGCTGGAGGGTGGGGGGAGCAGATCACAGGGGAGGCCCGCCAACCCCAACTCTACCTACCCGGCTCTTCCCGCCCCCCCCACCCGTGTGCTTCCCCCCTCCTCGGGCGACGTCTCCTCCGCAGGGAGGTCACGCGGCCCAGTGGCGCCCACCCAGCCCCGCCTGAGCACAGCCTGGGCGGCCACGCCCACCCGCAAGGCTCCGCCCACGCGCGCCGCGGAACACCCGCACCTCAGTGACTTTACCCACGAGGAGGAAACTGGAAACACCATTCGGGGTGAGCTCTAATGCCTCGATTAATTCCTTGACCGGTTTCTAGAGATCGTTGTTTGATTTGGAGTTTTTGTTTCAACTTCCAGTTTTCTTTCGCTAAAGGTATCTTCCCTGCTTCCCTGTGACCCTGGAGGCTGGACTCTCGCGTCGGGTTTTCCCTGCACTTCCGGCACCTTCCTGTCATCCTGAGGTCCTTTCCATCAGCTCTTATTCCTCCAGATTTCAGTTTCACCCGCTTTAGTCAATAATGAGTGTTAACGCGTGCAGCTTTAATGACGGTCACTTTTAGGACAGCACACCCCCCGCCTGGTGAGGACAGGCTCTTCAAGGGAGGGGCCTTGTCTCAGACATGGCCTCGGAGACACACCCCCGACTCAAGGATACCAGCTGGACAGAGCCTTTGCTCAGGGAGCTCTCAGAGTGGCCGTCCCCACGGCAGAGGTAAACAGGACAGGCTTTCCAAAAAGGAGGGTGGTGAGCATCCAATCACGGGGGGGGCTGGTGTCACCTCTGGAACTTCCATACACCAGGCAGCCCTGAAACACCGGGGTGTACAAATGCCACGTCTAGTCACGTGGAAGGCACGGTCAGATGGAAGCCCGGCAGACTTCACGTCTCACTGGGAACACACTGCCCAGGAAACTCCAACACACCCTGATTGTAAGGCTCCCAGACCATGCTGACGTCAGCAAAGTGAGAACATGAGAAAATCCCCATCTTGGAGCGGGTGAAAGAAGGTGCGTGGAAAGATGTTTGGGGCAGGTGTGGAAATGGGAAAAGCAGATTCGCCCAGCCCAGCCCAGTTCCATGACTAAAACGGGGTGCGTACAGTTGAATATACGGAGAGTTCCTCTGGGTGTAAGCAGGCCAGTCAGCCTGAAATAGACATGCGTATGAATATACCTGGCACCGCCCACACCGGGCCTGCAGAGGGGCAGAAGCTGCTTCTGGAGGCGCCCCGGGATGCTCCAGGGTCCCTACCCACGGGGTCATCCCCAGGGCCCCGGATAAAGCTGCATCTGTCCAGACGTTACAGAACCTGGTGACCCTAAGAAACAGAGGAGGGGTGCCCAGGAGAGGACCTCCTCCTCGATCTTTGATTCCCGTGTAGTCAGACAGAGGCTCCCCGTCCTCTGACACCCCTGGGCTCCCTGCTGGGTCGGCCCCCACCCAAGCTCTGGCCTTGAGGATGAGACCCCAGAGAGCTGGCTCATGTGCGGCAAACGCCCCCCGATAAAAAGTCAACGAGGCTGTCACGTTACCCTCCACAGACCCCACTGTGCGGTCGTTTCCTGATTAAAGCTTTACCGCATCAATGGCAATAAAGCAGTCGTAAAGAAATCCATCTGAGACGATGCCCTTTTTAAGAAAAACCACTCTTTCCACGGGCAAAAACCACTTAAAAATAACACACAACTATTGCGGGTTTTGAGGCAGTTTTGCCGGGTCTCTGCAAAGGCCATCATGTTACCTGGAGATAAACCGTGTGCTGGGGATCCTGCCTGTCCCCAGAGAGCTGGGATCCTGCACGCTGGCCCCACGCGTCTGGGTGAGAATGTCAGCACCTGTTTGTAACCTTCTGCATAAACTGTGTGCTTCGGAAGGCAAAGCTGGTAGCATGGTGAGAATGGAGTTTGGTACACGGAGGCCAGACCAGCAGGATGACCCCCCCACCCCAAGTCCAGCCTGGACACTGGTCAGTCACACAGACACCGGAAAGGAAGCAGGAAGCTCAAAGCCAAACACAGAGCGCAACGGGGGTGGGGCTGAAACATCCCCCAACTCCGGTCAGGGCAGATCCCGGACCGACCGCTGGGAGAGTCCGGCCTTCCCTGGGCCCTCGGCCAAAGCCGACCCCGAGCCCCGAGGGCCGAATCCAGACAGGCCCCACCACCTACCCACCAGCCCAAGCCCCACATCAGGGCACCCTCTTCATCATCCCACGTCTGATGGATGGCCAGCCCTGCTCACCCTCCTCCTGGGCCCTGAAGCCCTTGTTTCCCTCCCTCCCCACACACTGCATACTCCCCCCCAGTGCAGGCCCGGTCAGTTTTCCTGCAGGGATGACCACATCCGCCTCCTCCCCAGCCTCCCAGACTTTAGGCCTGCCCTCCGATCCACTCCCAGCACTGCAGCCACAGCAGAACTTTCTGGAGCCAAATCCAGGCACATCGTGTTCTCTCCAACCCCTTCCGGGATTCCTTGGCACCCAGGATGAAGCCACCCACACACCAACCACACCCCGCCTCCTGCAAGGCAGTGGCTCTAAGTCCCTGTCACTTCCCCTAGAGATGACCACTGCTCCCATGGTCCCTCCCTGACCCTTCTCTCCCCCGAGACTTTGGACTCCTCAACGGAGGCACAGAATCTCACCTACCTTTCCCTCACCCTGAGGGCCGATCGCTCACAGGCTCAAAAAATGTTCCCTAAGAGCTAGACGGCCCAGACGACCTGTGCCAGTTGCAGGAAGAGCTGGTGAAATCCAGGTGGTCTCCCTGGAGGAGGTGAGAGGTCTAGCAGACCTTAAAGGAAGAGGGAGCTCCAACAGGTGGTCGGGAAGGAAGACTCTCTAGAAAAGAGGCAGCCGCCCCCCCCCAATAAGAATCCAAGTACAAGTGACGTGACCACCATTTGACTGACGGGCACAGAAAGGCCCAGGGCCAGATGTCCTCCACCAAGAGCCCACCTGTGCCGTGGCACGGTCCCGTCACACCACGCAGTGACTCAGATAGAAACCAGTGCCTGCCAGGTCCCAAAAGTGCACTTCACAGACATGGCAGTTTCCAAAATGGACGAGGGGAACTGGCTCACCATCCAGTGCCCACTGGGAGCCACAGCCACACAGCAGCCCATTTTACAGACAAGCCAAGTGAGACTGGGTGCGGGGAGGGTGATGAAGAAGCTCGTCCAGGGCACACATGGCCACGTCAGCAGTGGGGCAGGTCTGAGCTCCGGCCCCGCCGGGCTCCTGACCATGACAGGGCGCCCACCCTTCTTCCCCTGAAGGAGGGAACACGGCCAGGATGGTCTGGGTTTAAAAGCCCACAGACGGGCTGCAGACACAGGGCAGCCTCTCCTGAGTCCTGGCCACCACCAAGCCCGCACATCAACGGGAAGCCCAGCACCTCCCAGTCTTCAAGGCCCACCGCCAGCCCCTGGCCCGGCCACGACCAAGGATGTTCCTGCTGTCCTCAGGGACCCAACGGGGCCGGGTACAAAGGCTCCAGCCCCCCCCTCACCCCGTCACCGTGGCCTCGGGTGCCACATGTGCCTGCACGCGGGCGGCTCTGGCCGGCGAGTCCCTGCTCCTGCGGTAAATTACTTCCCAGGCGCTCTTGCAGATCCACAGCCCTGCTCGGCCTGAGCCTGGCTGGCTGACAGATGTTTCACTTAAGCCGCTAAATTACCACAAATACACCCAAAGAGATGACACGCCAACTTCTCCCAAGGTTTATTTGCATGAGGAGGGAGTGGTGTGTGAAAATTCTATCTTCCCTCTTCTTTTTGAGGAAAAAAAAAAATTATTACACACATGAGTTAAGAAAAGAGAGGGGGTGCTAGCACGTGAATTACCGCGGGGAGGGTTCAGACGGATATAAATCCCACATGTCCGGAGCCCGCTGGCGCCCTGCGGGAGACATGCTGATGCCACGGGAGCGCGGAGGCCACGGGAACGCTGTCTCCATCTCCTACAGGTAAAGGCAGACACGGCCCTGCTTTCTGAGCCTCGGTTTCCAATGCTGTCAAATGGGTGCCAGTGACTCCTACTCCACGGGGCTGCCCTCTGCCTCCAGTCTTGTGACTAATTATGACCGTCTCAGCGTCGCCAGGTGGCCCGGGGAGCAGCCCGGAGCAGGCGCAGCAGGACAGGTGACTCCATCACGCCCAAGGAATATCAGAGTGGGCTGGGCACTGTCCCGGCCGGGTCCACCGCCACCAAGAGGCAGCCCAGGTGCTGGCCTGCTCCTCCCCAAGTCACCAGATGGCAACGCGGGAGAAAGGCTGAGGGCCAGAGCTGCTCCACTGGGCAGGGTGAGACATGTCCATGACACTCTGGTCTCCTGCCTGGGCTGACCATTTCCCACCACCAGCAGGAGGCCCAGACAGGAGGGAGGGGGCAGGATGGGGGCCCCAGAGCTGGCCCAGGGTGTGGCCAAGCCACAGCCACAGGTCTCCAGCATCAACAGAACCCACTGTTCAGCGGCACCTGCACCACCTGTTTCCTGCCCCATGGCCGGGAGGTGGCCAGGGCTCCCCCCAGCAGCCAGGGTGGACAGAGGTCTGTGGGCCAAACCCCAGAGCCCTCAGCCGCTTCAAGGAGAGTGGATTCGGGCCCCAAAACTACCCAGAGGAGGTGGATGGCGTCACCCAGACGTATCAGGGATGCAGACGGGCGGAGAGAGGGCACAGCACCAACGGCAGACCAAGCCTGGCCTCCTGACTACAAAATCAGCTCGACTTTGTTCACACCCGCACCTGGTCCCAGAAATGAGCCCGCGTGCTCCCGGGAAGCACAGCTGTACAGTCCACTGCAGAGATAAGCCAGACGGTAAACATACACACACGGGCCGTGGAGGTGAGGTTTACAGCCTGGATTTACTGACTCGGTTATTCACTGCAGACAAGGCATGCGTCCTCCACGGTCCACCCCTCAGCTCCGGCCATGGGAACAACCAGGAAGCGCACTGCCCCCATGTGACCCTTGAACGGGTCGTCCCCAAGTGCTCCAGCGTCCCTGCAGTGCTGGGGGCGGCGGGCGGGGATGCTCCAGGAACCTTGCGTCATCAGCCAACTCAGGGAAACCGAGCTGCTCCCAGACACCACAGAAAACCCACGTCGCTCCAGGAAGCAGACGCTGCGTCCACACGCTGGTTCCTGGAGACGGTCGCAGCTCCCGGGACGCCCCTCCTTAAGAAGTGTTGGAAGAGGGAGCTTGTCAACCAGAACACAGAGGCTCACGCAGCCAGGGGCTCGGTGGCTCCCGCCAAGAGGATTCCACACGCACAGATCCTGCGCTTCCCCTCCAGACGCCCCAGAGCCCTCCTCCCTTCCACCCTTGGAGGCACCTGGGGCAGAAATGATGGCCCCATTTTACAGGTGAGCCAGCTGAGACCCAGGCACAAAGCAAGTGGCCCAAGATCTCCCGTGTTCCCTGGGCCCGTCTTCCCGCATCACCTCCAGGAAGGCACGTGGAAGGCACGTGGGTCACAGGAGGTTAGGACAAGTCCCTTCTGCATACGCAGCTACAGAGGCCACCACCTGTCGGGGGTCGGGCCCTGCCTGGTCCGGAGCTAGCAGGCCCCAGGCATCATCTCCCTCCAGCCTCACAACCCACCTGTGGAGGAGGAAGCGGTGTCACCCCAAGAAACTCGGAGACAGGAAGAGACTTGCCCAAGTCATACATCAGGTAACAACGGCCCTCAGGTGCCTGCGAGCACCTGGCTCCCTCCCCCACCCCCGGCTGGGGACTGTCACTGGAGCATCCCTGCCTACGACCCAGCTCTCCAGGTGCACCAGCCCCCGAGGCCATCAGCAGCGGGCAGCGGCGCAGAAAATCCCCCAGTTCCATTTTACAGACAGAGAAGCTGACTGGGCTCGGCTCACCAGAGCAGGAAGGTGTGCCCAGAGAAACACAATCCAGCCATCAGTTAAGGGCCCCAGGCGTCCCATCAAGAGCGGGCCCTCATCCCCTGGGGCCCCAGGGACGGTCCCAGCCCATGGCTGGTGAGACTCACCCAACCCATCGGCGCAGAGAAAGGCGCCCACATCAGTGAGCCCCCTGCAGAGCAAGGCCGATGCAGGACGTCCCCAGTCACTGGGGTGAGCGTCAAGTTCCCTCTTGGCTTCTGCAGAGAAACGGCAGCCAGGACGAGAGGACAGGCGACCCAGGAGGAAAATAAGAAAGGAGGAAACGGGCTCAGAGCCAGCGGCCGACCCAGGCCTGGCCCGGCCTGAGATTGGCAAGCCAGGAACGGGGGCTGGGAGGTTGTCGACCTGCTCTAGAACGGCTCCCCTGCCCTCCCCACCTGGCTGACTCCTACTCCTTGTTCAAGGCTCAGCTAAAAGGTTACTTCCTGCAGAAAAGTTCCCTGACTCCGCCTAGTCTGGGGAGCGCCCCACACCACCATAGCGCTGGCTCTCCAACCCACCTGACGTGGAGCCCCGAGCAGTGACGGAGCGCCTCCTCCTCCAAAGCCTGTTAGGTCGTTCATAACTGTTATCAGAAACCAGCCCTTCGCAGTGGTTAAGAATCCGCCTGCCAATGCAGGGTACACAGGTTCGAGCCCTGGTCTGGGAAGATCCCACATGCCACGAAGCAACTAAGCCCGTGCGCCACAACTACTGAGCCTGCGCTCTAGAGCCCACAAGCCACAGCTGCTGAGCCCGTGTGCCACAACTACTGAGCCTGCGCTCTAGAGCCCGTGAGCCACAGCTGCTGAGCCCGTGTGCCACAACTACTGAGCCTGCGCTCTAGAGCCCGTGAGCCACAGCTGCTGAGCCCGTGTGCCACAACTACTGAAGCCCGCGCGCCTAGAGCCCGTGCTCCGCAGCAAGAGAAGCCACCACAATGAGAAGCCCGCGCACCACAACCAAGAGTAGCCCCCGCTCGCCGCAACTAGAGAAAGACCACGCGCAGCAACGAAGACCCAACGCAGCCAAAAGTAAATAAATACATAAATCTATTTAGAAAAAAAAAGAAGAAAGAAAGCAGCCCTTGCTACTGCCCATACACACAGGGGGCCCGGTCCATCTCCGGGCCCTCTGCCAACAGCGAGTCAGATGAAAGCTCCCTGGGCTGTTTCCTAGAGCCGGATGACGGGAGTCATCATCTCCCACCCAGGATGAAGAGCCACCTTCCTTTAGCAGCTGCAGGCACCCCGCCAACATCCCCCAGGGCTCACCACTCCGGGGCCTGCCCCAGCACTGCCCTCTGTGCCCGAGGCTGCTGCCCGGCCGGGGACCCAGGAGCGGTGACAGAAACCCCAGGTTCCCCTCCCTCGGGCCGTGCCCCTCGAGGACCGTCTTGCCCCCAGCGCTCAGCGCCCACGGCAAGAAGCTGCTGGAGGAGGAGGGCCTCGGCCTCCGTCCCTCCCTCCCTGGCCTCACTGGCTCACCTCCCGTCTCGGGGTCTGCTCCCCAGGGCCCAGCCTGAGACCCTTACACTGGGGGGTGGCAGGGGAGGGGGGCGTAAAATGGCCGGACATCGGGTAGCGCCTGCCACTCACACAAGCTTGTTCAACTTTCAGAACAGTGTGGTGAGGACCCTTAACTGTCAACATCAGCACCTCCAGTTTATAGGGGAAGGAAAGCAAGTTCCCCAGCATCACACAACGCATCAATGACAAACACCGAAGTCCAGGCTCTCACTTCCCTGTCCTGCCTGGAGTGGCCAGAGAAGACCATGCGGGCCTGACTCACCTGCCGGGCGCTGCGGGCCGGCACTTCTAAGAGCCCGTGAAAGCGTCTCAGATCGAAGACAATATTGAAATATTTAGATATTTAAACACACTATTCGTATATTTGCCTTTACACCAATGCAGGCATCAAATGTGACTTGACATTCCTTATGGAGGAAGAACACAGGGGCAGGTGTCCAGGCCACTGCAGTCCCAGGCCACAGAGCTGCTCGAATTCCTCATGCAGTTCTCCCAGTCTCACAAGGGCGGTACTTTTTTATTCCGGTAAAGTGCACATGACGTAGGGAATTCCCTGGCGGTCCAGTGGTTAGGACTCAGTGCTTTCACTGCCACGGCCCGGGTTCAATCCCCGGTCGGGGAACTAAAAATCCCATGAGCTGCGCGGTGCGGACCAAAAAAAAAAAAAAAAAAAAGTACACATAACATGAAATTTAGCATTCCCCATGTTGTGCAACCACCTCCACTATCTAGTTCCAGAACTTTCCATCACCCCTAACAGACCCCGTACCCGTTAGCAGTTGCTCCCCCCTTTTCCCCCCACCCCCCCGACAGCCACCGACCTGCTTTCTGCCTCCGTGGATTTGCCTGTCCTGGTCATTTCATAGACATGGAATCGCGTAACTCTTGTCCCTTTGGGTGTGCCTTATTTCACTGAGCGTAACGTTTTCAAGGTTCACCCACGTTGCAGGATGTCAGTGCTGCGCTCCGTTTTATGGCTGATAATATCCCATTGTCTGGATAGACCACATGTTGTTTGTCCATCACCCGCTGAGGAAGACACTTTTTTTTTTTTTGGAAGATACTATTTTTATCCCAGTCCTACAGAGGAGGAAACTGAGGCTCCGTGAAGGTCAAGCTCCAGGGCCCACAGTGGTCAGTGGCACAGCCAGGGCTCCAGCCCTTGGCCCTAACCACACAGACTGTGCCCAGACATCACAAGAGATGGGGGCGTCCGGTCCCTCTAAGCTAGGAACGCAGAGGCCCAGAGGGGAGGGGGAATGCGGCAGGTGGGAGGAGGCCCGGGGAAGCCAGAGAACCCGTCCATCTGCAGGCCCGGGGCACACCCCGCCGCCTTGCCTCCCGCCTATTTCCTTTGAGCCCTAGGGTGAAAAAAAACAAAACCGCTTCAGGCGGAGAGAGACCTCTGGCATCCAGATGGGTGCTCAGAATCCGTATGTGTGAGTAACCCGTCGTGTATAGAGGAAAACAGCTTGGATCTGAAAGGTTCCTTGTCTCTCACCAAAATGACTATTGGGTGTTTCTCTCTCCTGTCCCGGTAGCCAGATAAGCTGGGCGAGGCGGGGAGGAAAACACAGATGCCCAGTCTCTGCGGTGGAGGGTAGATTAAGGATGAGAGGAGCTTAAGGGCAAGGGAGGGAGGGTCTCAG
This sequence comes from Grampus griseus, assembly GCF_964374135.1. Classification (NCBI taxonomy): domain Eukaryota; kingdom Metazoa; phylum Chordata; class Mammalia; order Artiodactyla; family Delphinidae; genus Grampus; species Grampus griseus. The sequence continues at coordinate 2,438,831 of NC_139000.1, forward strand.
GATGTGACTGTCATGAGCTTAAGGGACCAGAACCTTCCACCATCCCAGGGGTACCTGGAGGCAGGGCGTGAACAGACGAAACCTCTCCAGCTGCCCCGTGCGCCAGGGACCGGGACCAGACACCCCTCATGCAACTGAAAGGTGGGACAGTCCACGCTGCACCCACGACCACTGTCCCAGTGGGCACCTCCCCATTCCCGGAGGGGCACGGAGGCCAGGTGCGGAGCCCCGCCTCCCCTACCAGGCCAAACCTGGCAGAAACACTGCCGCCAACCAGAGCCAACCCCGAGGGGAGGAAAGCAAAACGTGGGCCTTGGACTCTGGGGTCAGGAAGGCCGGGGCGAGCCCAGGCCCAGCCTCTCGCAGCTGCGTGGCCCCGGCAGGTGGCTTAGCGACTCCGGGCCTCAGCCGCCAACAGGGCCGCGCTGGGCCCTCACCGCGGGGCTGGGGTCGTCCACGCGCTCAGCACGGTGCCTGCACGCCCTCCCCTGACGGCATCCTACATTTGTGAGACAAATACGACCATCAAGCGAGCGTGGATGAAAGCTGGAAATGTGTGGACGGCACATTTAGGAGAGAGGCCGGGCAGAGGCAGGGCTGGGCTGGGGGGTGAGGCACGCGGAGCAGAGGAACATCCGGAACCCGAAGCCGCCCACCTGCCAGGTGACTCCGGTCCTGGCGACGGCCCCCCAGCACCCCACCCTGCCGCCCTCCACATCCCGGGAGACACCTCTCCTGCCGCAGCCGTGAAGCCCCCAGCAGAGAGGATGAACTTGGCAGGCGGCAGTGGGGCAGCATCTCAGAAAGTCCTCTGACAGCACAAGACAGAAAAGTGCCCCACACTCCACACAAACGACAACCTCGGGGGGGGGGGGTGCCTCGGGGGGTACTTGGGAGCGGGGCCCATCCCTGGAAAGGCCCAGAGGCTACCAAGCCCACGGAGGGATGGGAGGCCAGGCGGCCGGCATCCGGGGCCCCCTGCCTGCCTGGACTAGCTCTCACCGGACACCATGTGCGCACGCTGCCTTTGAAACCAAAAGCACAAAACAGAACAAACCGACAGCAGCATTTACGGCCTGGAGTTTAAGTTGGCTCAGGGGAATGAGGAGTAGGTGTGTTAAAAAGAAGTGTTTTAGGGCTTCCCTGGTGGCGCAGTGGGTGAGAGTCCGCCTGCCGATGCAGGGGACGCAGGTTCGTGCCCCGGTCCGGGAAGATCCCACATGCCGCGGAGCGGCTGGGCCCGTGAGCCATGGCCGCTGAGCCTGCGCGTCCGGAGCCTGTGCTCCGCAACGGGAGAGGCCACAGCAGTGAGAGGCCCGCGTACCGCAAAATAAATAAATAAATAAAAATAAGTGTTTTAATCCTTATATAAACTCTGCAGAGATGACAAACAATCCCCACGAAACTGAAATGTCGTGCGTTTCTAGCAACACTGAGGCTTCCAAAGGCAGGGAGCCTCGCTTGGGGGCCACCCCCGTTCCCCCATCCCGGCCGGCGGTACCCACGGCATGGCCCTGCCCCCTCTGCAGCCGTCCATTGTTATTGCTGTTTACCATTTGGGTCCAGAAACCAAAACAGTCATAGCAGCCACAGGATGCTGACCAGAGCGGCCCCGGAGAGCGCGGAGCCTCCGAGGACCAAGGACGCGGCGCCGCGGCGCGAGCAGAGGGCCGGGGGGCCCCTCCCGGCGGAGCCCGAAGCTTCCCGGCTGAGCAGGGCACGCGGTTCATCCCACACGCGCGGTGCTGGCGCCTGATCCGGCATCGAAGCAGGTCTGCAGGGCCCCTGCCCTGACCTCTCTCCCGGGTCAAGCTCAGGGGCAGGTGCTAGGGGAGGGGCATCTACAGGGAGAAGCAGAGCCCCAGGCTTCCAAGGGCCGGGCCGCCCAGGGTAAGGGTGTGGAGGGGCGGGCAACACCCTCTGAGCACACATCACCTCCAGATGCTGGGCCGAGAGCTTTGGGTCCCCTCTGTCTGCTCTGTCTTCAGCCAACCCCCAGGAGGTGGCTGTCAGAAACCCCCTTTCACAGCAGAGGAAACAGGGGCCGGGGCACGGGCGGGGCACAGCACACAGCCCAGAAGTGGCGACCAGGATTTGAACCCGGGTCTGAGAGGGTACAGCGCTGCACCCGTCTCCACCCCAGGGACGCGTCGGCGGCCGCCCCACTGCCCAGCAGCACACGAGGCCAGGCGCAAGGTGGGAAGTGGGTCCAGGGCGGGGCGGTGCTGCCCCCAGACGGCTTGGCCAGAATGAGTGGCCCAGGACCCCCCGGTGGTGGAGGAGTGGACGCCACACAGCCATCGGGAATGGGACGGAGGATGTGTGTGGATGGGGCGGGAGGAGACAAGGATGCCACGCTCTGCGGCCCAGACTTGAAGCGGGAGCCACAGCTGCTCACAACCGGACGGTGCAGAGCTGGCCTGGCCCCGTGGCTGGGCCTCGGGCACACAAGGAACCCCCAGAGCCCGCGGCCTCGGGCACCCGCCCCCCACCGCGGGGCTGAACGTCACTTACAGGCCACGCGCCCCGTTCCAGCTCAGAGCTGAGACAGCACCCGAGGGGAGCGGGTGCAGGCAGCAGGCTGCAGAGGGGCCCCTCCGGCCCCTCCTCGGGAGCCTGCCTGGGCTTCCTGAGCCCAGCCACCAGCCTTCTGCCCGTGGTCTTTCTCTGCATCTTTCTCTCCGTCTTAATGCTTCACGAATCCCTTATTCTGTCTCCCCTCCAGAAGGTCAGACACAGGTCAGGGGTCTCTGCCTCTTCTGCCCAAGGCCCGTAGGCAGATGGGACTTTGAGTAAATGATGGAGTGACCCTCCCCCAGCTGCCTGGGAGCGGGTGAGGGGAAGGCCGAGCCAGCCAGCCCAGCCATGTCTGGACTCGGGCACTGCGCGGCCCCCCAGCCTGCTCACCCACGGAGGATCGTGCCAAGGCTGCTCTGTGGGCGAAGGGAGGAGCGAAGCGAAGGGCACGCCAGGCTCCAAGAGACCTGGGCGGATTGGCGAGAGGCCTCGGCCCCCACGCAGCTGTGCGCCCCCAGGCCAGCCTGTCACCTCTCCATTGACAGGGGGCACGGCCACCCAACCCAGTGCCTCACAGGGTCTCCCCAGGCCCAGGGGAGGCGCCCTGGCTGGGCTGCCAGGGAACAAAGTTTGTCAGGACAGGGCATGGCCAGGCAGCAGCGATCTGCCTGGGGGGCAGAGTGGGAACCCCCCCACCCCAGCTTCTGCCCCCACAGAGCCCCATCCCTGAAGCAACCACCCATCTCCAACCTTTAGTTACCTAAAGGCGTCCAGTTTTCACCAGCAGCTCAAGTGCCACCTCCTCCACGAAGCCCTCCGAGGTCTCTGCCCCCAGGGATCCAAACATCCGCACCTGCTGAGGACCAGCACAGCCCCGCACGGGACAGCAAGTCCCGTCCCATCCAGCCCAGGAGCTCCTCGGAAGGAAGCGGCAGAGAGAGCGTGTGAGACCCCTTCCGGCAGGAGTCCCCGGTCACCCCCAGAGGAAGGGGCAGCGCTGCGGTCCACCAACCCTGGGCCCCTCCACTCCTGGGCCAAGGATCCTCCGTCCTTCCCCTCCCCACTCCCCCTACCTGGGGCCGAGTGGGAGGGGCTTAGGGGCTAGGGAAGGAGGGAGAGGCAAGCCCTGGGCCCCCTGGCATCCCACGAGGCTCTGCAGCAGCTGGGCCGCCAGAGGCAAGGTGAGGCCAGGTGGACGGGGGAAGGCAGCTGGCCCAAGAGGCAGGCAGCGAGCCGGGGCCAGGGTCCGGCCAGCAGGAGCAAGCCGGCCAGCCGGGCGTGGGGTGGAGGCGCAGTGTTCTGAGACTTCGCGGGCCTGGTGGGAGGCCCACGCAGGTGGCCACCGTCACCCCCTTTCCAGGCAGGGAGAGCGAGGCTCAGCCAGGCCGGTGACACGTCAGCACCAGGATCCTCACGGCAGCCGAGTGGCCGAGCGTGGCCCCCTCCACTGCCATCTCAGGCAGCTCATCGGGCTGAGAGCACGGCCTCAGCCACGCGTGCTCCGGGGCCGAGAGGAGGTCACCCCACGGGGCTCAGCACATTTTCTGGCACCAGGGAAGTGGTGAGGACGCTTTGTTCCATGGACCACTTCCTGTCTCATGAGCCCATGCCAAGGGCTCTGGATACAAACGGAGACGCGACTGCCAAGCGCAATGGGAACAGGGAGGGGGGAGCCCCGGGGACCAGGACACCTTCGCAGGCCCCGGGAAGGGCTCTGAGCAGACAAGCGGCAGCGAACCGGCCCACTGCCTGGTTCCACCCAGCCTACAGGCTAAGAAAGGTGTTTACGTTTTCAAATGGCTGGGGAGAAAGAGAACAGTATTTCGTGACATGTGGAAAATATATGCAATTCACGTGTCATCCTTCACGAATACATGTTGGTGCACAGCCCCTCGCTCGTTCACAGATCATCAGCGCTGCCTCGGCACAATGAGGGCCGAGGTGCGTACCCGCGACAGGACCGTCTGGCCCACGGGGCCTGAAACATCTACTGCCTGGCCCTCGACAGATAACGTCTGCCCACCCCTGCTCTGGGAGTGGGTGGTGGCTGCCGGCTGGGCGCCAGGGGAGAAGCAGTTGGATTCAAGGGGCAGTCGGGAGGGAGGTCCACCTGGCAGGGTCTCAGTGGTAGGGCTGCAGGGCGTCTGCCCTGTCCTGGGAAGATGCAGCCACAGACGTGGCCTGGACACGGGGACAGGAGGCAGGGGCTGGAGGGCACCGCCCTGCCGGGGAGGCGACATCCTCGGTCACGTGGACCTCATGGCAGCAACGGGCTGAGATGAGGCACCGGGGCGGGGGGGGTCACCTTGTGCCTCCTCACCTTGTCAGGCCCTGGGCCCACGCGCAGCAGGGCCCCCATTCCCGGCACGGAGACGCCCCATTTCCAGGGCCCAGACCACAGACAGATGAGGGCTGCCCCTCACGACGGACTCCCCACCCAACACAGCATTCTTCGCCGTTCCACCCCGGCAGCCCACGCCAAAGCCAGGTTTCTGTCATCAGCACACGTGGCACAAACCAACCACATTCCACCAACGCCAGCTTGCGCCCACCCATGACCTGGGCAGGCGATGCCCGACGGCCTTCCCTGCCAGCTCCAGACCCAACCTCGGACCCTGCCCCACACAGCCCTGCCAGTGACCCTCCAGCCAGCAGGTCAGCGCTAAAGACGAGACCCCGGTCCACCGGCCTCTGCTCTCCCCTCCCCCATCCCCACCCCCTGCTGCACAAACTGGGTGCCACAAACCCTGCCGCCCGGAAATGCTAATATTCGGGAAATCAGCGTCTCTCAATCTTCTTGTCAGTATCACCCCCCCTAAGGAGCCTTTCCAGGCATTGTCTTAATCGCCCTCCCCGGGTGAAATTTTAATACCACAGATGTTCTGTATATCTGTCCTGTACTGTTCTTTTATCTGGGTACATCTGTGCTTGATGCATAAAAAGAATATGATTTCTTCACCCCCGCAGATCTGATTTCTGCCCCCTTGATCATGGATTACATAAAATGTATTATTAGAATTAACATTACACAGTTCTTTTCACTTCTTCAATATGACCACCAGGAATTTTAAGAGACAGATGCAACCCACACATTTTCTACTTGACAGCACTGATACAGACAGAAGTACAAGTGTGAACACATGCAGCACACAGACGGGGACACACACACACACGCCTGGGTTAACTCAGAGGTGCACACTGCCCAGGTCTCAGGGCTGAGACACCCCAGCACAGGTGCACCTACACCCAGATCCTGGTTTCTACATATGCCTCTGCGCTGCGGACCCGGAGCTCCTTCCACAAACGGCTGATTCCAGAGCTGGACAAAATAAAATACAAGATGAGCTCAGATATCTTGTGCCAGGAAGGAGACAGAGCTCACAAAATGATGGGAACGTGTCAAAAAGACACACGGAAGCAGCCTGAAGCAGTTGCCACTGGTCAGACCTGAGACCATCTGAGCGTCAAAATAAAGAGTGACGGTAACAGATGAGAATCTGTGGAATAGGATAGGAAGCCACAGTCCACAGTGGTAGACGAAAAGAGGAAGGGACGAGGGAAGGAGGGAGGGAGGGAGGACTGATCCTGTCACTGTCTCAAAGCACCTTCTCAAGAATACTCGTGACCTACAAGGGGGATTGGAGGGCCCTCGTGGCGCAGCCGTCCGGCAAACAGCGCCAGCATCAAGCGATTACAGCCAACACCCCCAGCAAGGGGACGCTTGGAAACCACGTGCCACCTGCTAGACAGGATGCCAGGAGAAGGCAACGGTGTGCTCACTCCACCCGCTCCGGGTGCAAAGCCTGAATCCAACGCAAGGAAACGGCAGATGAACCCAAAGGGAGGGACATTCTGCAACAAAAGGGGCCTGTCGCCTTCAAAGGCATCCAGGTCGGGAAAATCAAGGTGAGGCGGAGGGGCCGCCCCAGCCCCCAGGTGGACCATTTGCTGAAATGGGCATTTGTGGATACACGCGCTGAAGCTCGAGTGGATTCCAAGGCGGCACCATCCCCACTGTTTTCCGGGTTCAGGTGGCCGCTCTGTGGCTGCAGAGGGGACCTTCTTCTGTAGGAAACATGTGAGGGTGCAGGGCACCAACTTACTCTCGGGTGTCAAGATGTGTTCACACTTAAAACGAAACCTGGGGCTTCCCTGGTGGTGCAGTGGTTAAGAATCCACCTGCCAGTGCAGGGGACACGGGTTCCATCCCTGGTCCGGGAAGATGCCACATGCTGCGGAGCAACTAAGCCCGTGTGCCACAACTACTGAGCCTGCGCTCTAGAGCCCGTGTGCCACAACTACTGAAGCCCGCGTGCCTGGAGCCTGTGCTCCGTAACAAGAGAAGCCACCACGATGAGCAGCCCTCGACAACTAGAGAAAGCCCGCGCACAGCCACGGAAGACTCAGAGCAGCCAATAAATAAATGAATAAATTAAATCTAAAAAAAAAAGCAAAAACAAAACCTGACTTGAAAAGAAAAGGCGTCCTAGTTTCCGCTGGAATCGGCCTCCATGTCCCTGCTCCCCGGCAGCCCAGGCATCACACCCCCTGGCCTCAGGAACCGCGTCCCCCTGCCTGCACTTGGGAGCTCTCAGGACACTTAAAGGCCACTTCCTCATCCACAGGCACCTCAACAACCTGTTGTGTGTCCTGCTCACCTGAAAGCATCTCAGAGCAGGGACTGGGCCCTTGCCTGGCAGCGCAGGGGCTCGCAATTATTCCTCGAAGGAAGGACCGGAATGACACGGCAGCAAAGGGAGGCCCGGCTCGGCGGGACCCGGAGACCCCTCGGGAGGGCTCACACCAGTCCGGAGGGGGAGGGATTCACCGTCCTGGGTTCAGGACAGTGAGCTACGAGCGTGGCTCCGAGGGACGCTTGTTTACTAAAGCAAAGTGTGCAAAACGCAGGGTTAGAGGTACATACCCGGTTCACGGGTGGGGGGCAGGTCAAGGGCCAGGCTCGCAACGCTTCAGGATGGGAGAAGAGTGAAATCAGAGGAGGCTTCCTAGAGGAGGCAGCCACTAGACTAGCTCCTACAGGAAGAACCAGGACAAAAGGAGGGGTAGTCTTCCAGCATGGGCCCGGCACACGATGGACCCTGATGGAAAAGGCTTAGGGGAGGGGGGCGCAGGCTGGAACGTCGGCACAAGGCAGGGACGGGAAGGACTTGAAGCTGGAGGTGTGGGCATGGGGGAGCTCTCTCTGCCGTGTCCCTGCAGACGAGCTTCCCAGCCTTGTTCTACGGAGAGGAGGCCTGCCGGGGTGGGGGGGCAAGAGGCTGGGCGGGTGGTGCCCTAAAGATTCAGATTGCAGACCAAACGCAAGGGCCGTCTGCCGGCATCAGCAACCTCAGGACCTCGTAACTGAAGCTGTCCCAGACGCACGCGGTCTCCTATTAGGATCAGCAGATCTGGCCGCACCGAATTACTTTAATTAAACCCAACGTGGCTGCCAGGCATTCTGGATAAAAAAAAATAAAGCACACCCGACCAGATCCAGAAGGGCAGGACAAGGGGCAACTTGGATCTGCCTGTGAACCCTTCCTAGCACCTGGCTCTATACACAGCAGATGCTCGGTAAATGTGCGTGGCTATTATGCGCCTTTGGGGCCAATAACCCAGCTGAGATCCACGCAGCAAACGGGAGGGGCACTCGACGCGCGATCCTTGGAAAACAGGATGTCACCGGTCACAGGAGAAGCCAGAGCGGCATTCTGGAACGAGGGGACGTCAGGCAAGGCCTCTGAGCTGGACGGGTCCACGTGAGGGCACAGAGTGACAGCAGGAAGATGGAAGGGCCCTGCCCACTCGCCAGCAAAGTGTCCAGATCCCCCAGGAAACAGGCACGCGCTCCCCACCCCATCCAACCCATGGAAACAGACACACACCGTGAACACCCTGAGGAGTGGGCCAGGAGCACCCCTCAGAAACTCAGCGAGACAGCAGAGGGAAGGCTTCTGAAATACACGGTCCTGGAAGGGAGCCCTAAGTCCAGGTGTTAGTTTTACCACTTACTACCTGTGTGACGTGGGGTGAGTCGCTTGACCTCTCTGAGCTGTAGCTGTCTCATTCATGGAACAGCGGGGACATACGCCTCCCAGAATCATGACTCGCTCAGGGCAGGTGGATAAGAAAAGGCAGCCGTGATTCTTCTCGTGATGCCACCACCACGGACCAGGAGGACCACGTCGTCTCCCCTCCTCCTTGGAGGGAAGCTCCCCAGACAGCAAAGAAAGCCACACAGATAGACCGCCATGTTCCTCTCCCCAACCCTGCACGGCCATACATGGTCAAGAGAATTGTTTAATCGTGAATACACAGATGGGGCCATGCGCCTTAACTCAGCCATCCCTGTACCAGCAAGAGACACACAAAGATGGGTGTGACCAGCCCCACCCTCCGTAAGAGGACAGGCAGGGGAGACCAGCCCTCAGACACCAGGGGCCACACCTGCCCAGATAAGATCTCTAACGTTCACCCAGCGCAGCACTGAGGATGTTCTCTACCCTCCTCTCACTGAGTCCTCACAACCTGGCTATGAGGCAGCCACTAGTACTGTCATCATTACATAGATTGGGAAACTGAGGCCCCCAAAGCGGTCACTCCAGGGAGGTGACAGTGCCAGGTTTCAATAAGAGCACGTGGCCATGAAGACACAGACACTCGCCCATCCGGGTCTCCCTACCGCCCAGCCCCCCGACACTCCTTCATCCGGGCTGGAGCAGGGGGGCTCAAGGAGGCTGTGCCGGGTCAGCGTTGCTGGCCCAAGGATGGCTCCAGGGACCCCAGGAAGCGCAGGGGCTGAGCCAGGCCACCTACCACAGCCAGCGCGCCCTCTCCCCCTTCCTGGCCAAACACAGCTGGGAGGGGCAGCTCCGGGACCCAGCCAACACCCCCAGCCACCCCCGGCCGTGCCCTGGGCCCCAGGCTCTCTACCAGTCAGCCAGGAGCCAGCAAGCCTGGGCAGCCCCTGCAGCTCACAGCCAGAGGCAGACACTCCCGCTCAAGCCCCAGCTCTGCCCTCAGCGGCTCCAACACCCTCAGTTCCCCCAGCTGCAAAATGGGGTAAGTATGTCCCAGCCCCCGGGGGGTGAGGGCAGAGGAGAGGACTGGATCTGAGGGCACCCGGCCCCGGGAACTCGGACTACTTAGCACTGAGAGGGCCCAGAATAGTTCTGGCTTCAGTGGGACCTGGGGACCAGACGGCAGGCCAGGGCTCCCTCCCTGGGCCGTCCGCTTCCCGTGGAGTGGGAGGGTGGCCCCCTGCCCCCGTCCCCTCAAGACTCTTCTTGGTCAGCGGCCACCCCCATCCTCCCTGAAGGGGGGGAATGCCCCCATCTCCTTGGAAATGCGGTCACAGCCAAAGGGCAGAGGCCACGCAGTCCAGCCTGGAAAAGCAGTGACTCACTCCATCCCCCTCCCCCCAGCCCGTTTCAGCTGTCACTGGCTTGTGAAGGCCAGAGGGTCACAGAAGAAGGGGCTGTGGGGTGAGCAGGAAGGTTGCTCCTGGGAGACCTGGGGTGGCCCCTGGCCCCGCTGGGCACCCAGGGCCCCTTCAGAGGTGCTGGGGTGGGGGTCGCGGAACCCGGAGTGGGGGGGTAGGACAGCAGCCTCCACTCTGCTTAAGTCTTCGCCAAGTTCCCTCTAAGGGGCCACGAAAGGCAGCGCCCGCCGGCCAAGCAGACATTTTCCTGCCCGCCCGGCAGCCACATGCGCCTCGGCCGCGACAAAGGCCACACTGGAGGGAACAGGGAAGCATGAGGGGCTCCTGTTCCCACCAAGTCGCGCGACCCTGGGGGACTGGCCCTGCTTGCCCCCCCCCAAAGGGTTCGGGAGGAGGCTGAGGCCGGCGAGGGGGCGGTGCCCCCAGCCCAGGGCTCCCGGCTCCCCGCCCCGCCGGGCCCCTCCCGCCGCGCCCCGAGCCCCTGTCTTCCAGGGCGTCCAGCCACCAGGCGCGAAGCCAGGGACCTTACACCTGACGAGGCCACCGGCTCGGCGGGATCCTGGGGTCGGCGGCGGGGCGGGGCGGGGGGGGGGGCACTCGCTGCTTCCCGGGGCCCAGGCCCGGGAGAGGGGGCGGCAGTGGTGAGCGCCCCGCCGGGGTTCGAGCGCCCCTCACCCCGGGAGGCGCAGGCCCAGCAGCGGGTGCTCCCAGGCAGGGCCCGGAGGCGGCGGAGGCGCAGCCCAGGCTTGGGGCACTTTGCCAACTTCGTGCCTCCCGGGGTCGCCCCTCGGAGGAGCCGGTTCCGAGGCCCGGGGCACGCCGCCGCTCCGCTCACCGTCCCGCCGCCTGCCGACGTCCCCGAGCCAGCCGCTCTGACCGGGGTCCCGGGACCGCAAACCAGGGCCCCTCCCGGCGCGCCCGGACCCTCACCTGGGACATCTGCGGCCGGAAGTTGACGTCCTTGAGGTCGATGGAGCCGGGGGAGAGGTTGTGCAGCAGCTGGCACAGGAGGACGCCGTCGCGCAGCGCCTGGGCCAGGTCGAAGACCACGGCCGAGGGCCACACGACCCGGTGGTTGGGCGGCAGGACCTTGCAGTCGATGAGCCAGCGGCCGCACTGCCGCCACTGCTCCATGGCGCCCGCGGCGCCCACCCGCCCGCCGCTCGCTGGGCCGGCCGGCTCAGGGCAGCGTTCCGGCCGAAGTGCAGCGGCCGCGGGGCATCCCGCCCGCCCGCGCGGGGCTCGGCGGCCGGGGCGGGGCTTCGCGCGGGCGGCCCCGGGTCTCCGCTGCGCCGCCGCGCGTCCCTCCTCTTCCTCCTCCGGCTCCTAGCGCGCCGCAGCTCCCGCCCACGTGCGGCCGTGGGGCAGCCGCCGGGCAGCGCGTCGGACCCCCGCTTCACACACACAAGACCCCCCGGGCCCCGGGCCGGCCTCCGCGCAGCCCGCCACCGCAGCGCCCCGCGATCCGCCCCGCCGGGCGCCGCATTCTGCGCTCGGGGCGCTCCGCGGCCGCCGAAGCTTCTGCCCCGCCCGAGACAAAGGCCCGGCGGGTCGTCTGCTCCGCGCGTCCGGGGCCTGGGCCGCCCTCGCCGCCGCCGCCGCTTTGTTCGCCCCGCCTTCGCGCTCAGCGCTCCACGCCCGGGGCTCCGACTCCGCGGCTCCGCAGCTCCAGGGCGCGGGGGGCGCGGGGGGCGCGGGGGCGCGGCCACTGGCGGGGTGGGGGCGGGGCCGGCGCGCTCGCCTGGCACCGCCCCCGCCCGCCCCCCCCCCACTTCCTGCCCGGCTGCCGCTCACAAAAGTTGCAGAGGGCGGGGGTTGCGGCGCGGCCGGAGCCCGGGGTCCGCCGACTTCTGCGAGGGGCACCAAGATTTTGAGGAAGCTCTGCACCCGGGGCGCGCGACCTCGCCTGTGGAGTGATGGTCGGTCGTTGTTTCTGCGTCTCTCCTGCGTTTCAGGAGGAGCTCAGGAGGTGGCCCCTGTCGCTCTGGGGGGCCTCTGCACGGTCCTTCGGGAAGGACAGACCCTGGAGGGGGCACCGACTGCGCGGAGTCGTCCCGCGCCCTCTCGGTCCACCAGGCGGTCCCCACGGGAGAACTCGAGGCGGGAGGCACACGGGCCGGGGACTCGCCCAGATCCCCTGCCTATCCTGTGCGCTGGCTAGGGACCCGCAGGAAGCCCCCCGACCTCGCACAAAGGCCGGGATTCGCCTGTTTTGAAACCCAGAGGCCTGCCACTTGCAGCTGCCCAGAGGGCAAATCCTGGCGTCCGAGATGGAAGATGTGACATAAGTTAAGTGGGAGAGAGGGAAAGAGATGCGGCCAGAGCCGGCCCTGGGTAGCGCCCGCCTCCATGCTGGCTGCGGGGTCTACTGACCGAGCCTTGAACTCCTTCCTGGGCCACGCCCTCCGGGAGGGGGTGGGCAGTGTTCTCTGGCCTGTGACAGTGGGAGGGCTTCTAGAACATAAAGAGCCCATCTGGCGACGAAATGATATGGGTCCTGGCTCAGCTGTTAGGAGCCCTGGGCTCTCAGCCGGGTGACCCTAGGCAAGTCTGATCCCCCCTCTAAGACTGGCTCAGTCATGGGGTGAGCCTGGGGGTGACCAGTCTCTGAGCATCCCCACACACTTGGGTTGAACCCTGGGGCAGCACCCGGCAGCCGCCCCTATGGCCCAGTTCCCCTCTTCCTTTGGCATTCGTGGGGCAGGAGCCAGAGCAGGGTGACACCCCTACCTCATTGCGAGCCCAGTGAGGGTCCCCTGAGCCCTCTGTTCTGGGCAGTGGCCTCTGCAGAGAGTCAGGCTGGCCCCTTCCCAAACTGAGGAGGAAGCATGGGGACCCAGGCAAGGTTCTGGCCCACAGAGAGGAGCGGAGGAGGGGCTGGGCTCCCAGAGCACACCCCAGACTCTGGCAGGAGTAAAATCAGGCCAAGTGACTGGTGAGCTCCAAGTTCCTGTCCAGGCATCCTTCCTCCGAGGAAACGGGTGCGGCACCTTCTTGAACACGGACAGGAAGGAGCCTGCCTCAGACGGGTGAGATCGAGCCTGCCTTGCCCGAGACAAAAGGAGATGACCCCGCGGCAGCAGGCGGCTTCTTCTAGCATCACCCCGAGAAATCACAAAGTGGGGGACAGAGCCTGACTCCCGGTGCCTCCAGCCGCCCCCGGCCCCAGAGCCTGCACAGGCACCTTCCCCTGGCAGGACCCCCCCACCCTCTCTGTAGAATGGGGAGTGCCCCATCCCGTCAGAATCGCTGGTGAGGACTGAACAGAAGTAATCATCCAGGTGCTTTGCACAGTGCTTGGGGCAGAATGGGGCACCCTATTCGTGTCCTCACTGTTCTTGGCCTTCTTGCCTGGACAGGGAACCAACCTAGAGGATGAGCCCGGGCTGGGACGCAGGCAGCCAGCCACCCTCCAGCCATCAGCACCGATGATCGTCTGCTGCCCCCTGGTGGGTGCAGAGGGCACTGTCACCACCTGGCTGCCCCTTGGCGGGACGCTGCCCAGCGGCAGGAAGATCAGGTTTGGCCTGGAGAATAGCCAAGTCAGGAGACGCAAGGCCTCACTGCTGTGTGTTAGCCAATCACAACACCTTCCTGATCCCCAGTGTCCTACTGGGGACACTGGCCCACCTGTGTACCTCACAGGGTTTGGGGGAGGCTCCGCAGGGTGGCTGGGTGTGAGTGAATGAATGACTGCATGAATGCAACCTGATAGGAACCCTCCTCCAAACACTTGGCGTGGGTGTCGTGAGCAGGTGCGGAGTCCACGTCTTCTCAGACTCAGAGCCGTTTGCCGGGACCGCCCACGGCACACCTCCAGGGGGGCGCAATTCCCATCACGTTCTATAGAGGTGGCACCCTGGAGAGGAGCCCACAGGCCACAAGTGAACGGTACCCTCTGGGGGTTGCCTCTCAGCTTGGCCCACCTTTAGCACCATGAGTGAGAAAGGCCCACACGAAGCACTGGGACAGCCCACAGGAGAGGCGGGAAGCTGGGCGTCCCAGTTCAGTGGCCTAGATGAAACCCTTGGGGCAGGAAGTCACCTACCCCAAAGTAAGGGAGGAGGGTCACGGGCCCCCACTTACCGGGCCCCTCAGCCTCCCCCTGCGCCACCCTTGCCCCCTTCAGTCTGTCCTCCGCAGCCAGCAAGGCCCCAGTGAAACCTTGGTGAGGCCCTGTCACCCTCCTGCCCAGACGGGGGGCCCTTCGTGGCTTCCCCCTCACCAGAGATAAAATCAGATCTCATCGCTTGCAGGTCCCATGTGGCGCATCCCCTCCCCGGATGACCTCATTCCCACAGCCCTCCGGCCACGCCCAGCGGTGCCCCCACCTCAGGGCCTTTTGCACCTGCCACCCCTCTGCCTGGGATTCTTGCCCAGATGGCCACATGGCTCACACCCTCACTTCCTCTGCTGACCCTCTCCCGCTGTGAGACTCCTTCTTCTCTGCAGTTTCCGCCACGGTGTCTGTTGCTCGGTCACATCCCTCTAGACTGTCAGCTCTGTGGCAGCAGGGGCCATCTCTGTCCTGTCCCCAGTTCACTCCCAGCACTGCAAACTGGGCTCAGCCCCTGGTAGGTAGTCGAAAAAGAGTCATTAAATGAAACACCAAATAAGGGCCTCCCTGGCAGTCCAGTGGTTAGGACTCCGAGCTCTCACTGTGGGGGACACGGGTTCAATCCCTGGTCCAGGAACTAAGATCCCGCGAGCCGCGTGGCGCCGCCGAAAGAAAAAACAATTCAAATGCGAAATAAATAAACCAACAGGTCAGCAAAGCACTGCAGCTACGACTTTAAAATCCAGTTCTCTGCGTTCATAGAAGTCACAGAAATGGGTAAAACTGATACAAAGGTTTAAAACATAGGCTGTGCAATCTGTTGATTTGTAGCATATCTCACCATTGTTACACCCTGTGAGATTTGCACTGACTTAGCATGTTATTCTAACTATTCACGACTAATAGCCACTCCCATTTCTGAAGTGCTGCGTGGCTCGCCTCAGGGCTTTGTATGTGTCGCCTGGCCTCCGTTAAGCCTCACGGTGAGAGTAAGAGTCATTGCCCTGGGCGGTTAAACACAGAAGCCGAGCACGCTGGGAACTGCCCAGCATCACCCAGCGAGGTGCAAAGGAGCCTCCCCGGCACCTGCTCACGCACCCAAATCTCGCTGTTGCAAAGGGTTTCCATGCCTGGAACCGAGAGCTGTCGGTCGACATGCTGGTTTGGGTGGACAGGAGACCAAGGAGACGGGAAAATGCTGTGGTGTCTAGAACACGGAGATCCTGACTCAGCACGTAGGTCCTGAATTCAACAGCCTTCAAAGGCCAGCACGCACACACCCACTGCAGAAGCGGGTGCAAGCACGGCCAGCAGCAGCAGAGCTGGCCGGGAAGGGGCTGATGGGGACGCAGCCTGTGTCTGAGCTGAAGGAGGACAGGGTGTGGAAGTGCCGCCACCGGCCTCGAGCTCCTGGAAGCCTGGTGGCTGCAGGGTCCCGGCGGGCCCCAAAGGAGGCCTTTGGAGGGAGGTCGGCCGACAGGCTGCGGCCGCTTCGTGGGAGACGCCCCACTTCTGCCTCGCAGGGAATGACCGTCCAGCTCCAGGCCATGCGCGTTGCTATTCTGTTGTTAGGGGACGGTCACGGAGCTTGAGGACCGGCCCGAGGTTAGGCGTTGGGCAGAGGCAGGGTTGGAGCCCTCGTCTGAATCCTAAGTCTGTCTCCTGCGATGCCTCCTGTTGGGGACTTTGCTTCTTCTGGCTGGAGGCTTCTCTGCCCATCCAAACCTCCCAGACCGGTCCTTTCCTCACAGGCCTCCTCTGACGACCAGGTTTCCCCCAGAATGCCAAGGGCTGCTGCAGGCCTCCTCTGACGACCAGGTTTCCCCCAGAATGCCAAGGGCTGCTGCAGGCCTCCTCTGATGACCAGGTTTCCCCCAGAATGCCAAGGGCTGCTGCAGGCCTCCTCTGATGACCAGGTTTCCCCCAGAATGCCAAGGGCTGCTGTGAGGTCTCGCTGCTTCCTCGCAACAGGGCCCTGATTCCATAGCCAGGGACTCAGGGACGTGCTGGGAGCTTCTCCTGCAAAGGCCCTCCCCCGAAGCTGCAGTCCACCCATCCCTCCCACATCTCCCTGTCCATCCCTCCTTTATCCCTCCACCCATCCCTCCATCCCTCCACCCGTCCAACCCACCCATCCCTCCTTTATCCCTCCACCCATCCCTCCTGCATCCCCCCCCAGAATGCATTTACTAAGCACAGGCCTTGTTCTTGGGGTAGGGGAAGGGAACGTTTTGACTCTTCCCAACGTGACCGGGTGAAGGACTTATTCTCATGTCCAAACCGCGTGAACACACACATTTTGCAAATTCCATCTGTAGCTGCATCGTGCCAGTTCAGCTGTCACGATTTCCTGGGAACCCATAGGTGTAGAAAAAGGCCTCTGGCCCGCCGTGGAGTCAGATTACACCCCACTGAGCTGCTGGGTGTGGGCTTTTTACGTTTTGTTTGAAAAGGCAAAATGCAGACGTTTCACTGCTTGTGCTTCGACTTTCAAAATTACGTCAAATGCCATGGTCCATGGATTGCACCCCTGACTGTGACCTCTGACCTCTCACCTCCAGTGGGGCTTGTCGTGGTACCTCCTACCCCCCCTGGTTCCGGGCAGCTTCCTCGGAGCCCTGTTCGGGGCTTGGGTCTCTTGGAGAGGCGCCTGTGAGGTCAGGGTGCAGGGTTACTTAAGGCTCTAAGGAGGGGGGAAGGTCTCCAGGACTTAATTCATTTGTGGGCGTGAGGCTGAGAAGCCGGTATTTGGGGGCAGATCCCAGATTTCTGCAGGAGCCCCATCACTGTGACCCCAGCAGGCCACCTCAGCGAAGGTCAGAGGGGGGCGTCCAGTCTGGCCGAGGGAAGCCCCATGCGGCTGGTTGCGCACTACGGGACCCAAGGGGTGGCCCGGGTGCCGCTGCCGTTGAAGGTGGTCCTGGGCCGGCTCAGCCTTGACATTGGCTGCCAGGAGCTCTGGCTGTCATTGAAAGGAGGAAGCACACCGTGGTATTCAGAACACAGAGCCGTGGAGAGCCCTGGTCAGGGCAGGTCTGCCCCTGCCCTTCCTGGTGTTCGATACTGCCCTTGACCTGGGCAGGAGGGAGCCCTCCTGGGGCAGTAAGTCAGCACAGTCAAGGGAGTGTGACCCTGCTAGACCCTGCTTCTGCACCCCAGCACGAGTGCTCTGAATCCTAGAATGTGCCCATCACCCCAAAAAGACACCCCATGCCCCACAGCTGCCATTCCAACACCCTGCCCACGCCAGAGCTGGCAACCGCTAACCTACTTTCAGTGTCCATGGCTTTGCCTGTCCTGGACATTTCATATCAATGGAATCATGTAATGCATGGCCTTCTTTCACTCAGCATAATCCCAAGGTTCACTCGTGTCTATCAGCGAGTACTCTATTCCTTTTTATGGCTGAAGGATAGCTCCTTGTAGGTGGAATCCATTTTAATAATTCATTTTATTTTAATCCACTATATCTCATGTAACCAACCTGAAACTTATTAATGATACATTCTGCAGTTTACTCTTCATGCTAAAGTCTTCAAAATCCAGCGTGTACTTTACACCCCAGCACATTTTCAGCAGGAGCACTAAATTGTCATCAGAAACGTTTGATCTGTATTTAAAGTTCAGAAAATGTATCCTTGAAAAAATACATTCATGTACCCACGTTGTTTCAAATATACTTGAAAGTTTGCCAAAAACTGAATTGAGTATCCTATTTTACGTGAATTAAAATTAAATGCAGTTAAAAATTTGGCTCCTCTGTCAGGCGAACCGCGTTCAAGACTTCAGAAGCCACACGTGGCTCGTGGCTGCAGTCACGCTGGGCAGCGTGAGGTCTGTCTGAAGCCTGGCCCCGCCCCCCGAGGTGTGACATTGCAGAAAGCACACGTCCTCTTGTCTTCTCACCTGTGAATTCGTGAGACCTGCCTCCCCACGGCGGGGGTTCCCTGGGATCGTGGATGGAAAGGATTTAGCACTGGGGCCGGCATTCACTGCATCAATGAAAGCAAAGACGTTACGATGGAGGTTCTCCTCCATCACGCCAGGATCAGGCAAGTTTTGCCTGTTCCAGGAAACTGTAACAAAAGCATGCTCCTCCAGCGTGCATGCTGGGAGCTGAGGAGAGCAGCTGTGCACCACACTTCCCCAAGGCTTGGAGGTGTCCTTCTAGTCTCTCTCCCCCACCTGACCCCCGCAGACACCCCACCCCTTGCAGGAGCGACCCTTCTAACCCACAAAGCTGGTCGTGCTGCCTTCTGCTCAACGCTCACCCACTGTCCGCACAGTGGACACTCAAACACCCATGTGCACAGCAACATACTCACAACAGCTGAAGGTGGACACAGCCCGTGTCCATCCACGGATGATGGAGAAACCAAATGTGGTCCATCCCTAGAATGGAACGTTATTCAGCCATCAAAAGGAATGAGATTCTCACACCTGCCACAGCATGGATGAACTCCTTTCTAAACCCTTATGCTGAGTGAAAAAGGGGTTATAAGTTATATGACTCCATTTATATGAAATGTCCAGTATATCTGTAGTAAGAGAAAACAGAAAAGCAGCTGCTAGGGGCTGGGGGAGGGGATGGGGCGTTACCGTCTACCGGGAAGAGTTTCAGTTTGGGAAGATGAAACAGTCCTGGAGATGGATGGGGGTGACGGCGGCACAGCAATGTGCACGGACTTAACGCCCCTGAACTGTGCACTTAAACATGGTTTAAAGGACCGATTCCAGGTTATGTGTATTTTGCCACACATACGCAAAAAGGAGTGAGCACTGGAACGTGCTACGACATGGACGAAGCTAGAAAACGTTACGCTAAGTGAAAGGAGCCAGACACAAAAAGCCACACGTTATGGGATCCCTTTGTATGAAATGTCCGGAACAGGCAAATCTAGAGGCTGAAAGTAGATTAGTGGTTGCCTAGGGCTGGGGGCGCGCGGGCAAATGGGGTGTGACTGCTGACGGCGACAGCGTTTCTTTATTTTTATTTTTTGGGGCCGCGCCACGCGGCATGTGGGATCTTAGTTCCCCAGCAGGGATCGAACCCACGCTCTCTGCGATGAAAGCACGGAGTCTTAGACACTGGACCGCCAGGGAAGCCCCGGACAGGGTCTCCTTAGATGAAAATGTTTTCAAACTGACTGTGGTGATGGTGGCACAGCTGTGAATAAACTAAAAGCCGTTAGATTGTGTGCTTTAAATGGGTAGATTTTATACAATTATGTCTCAACATAAAAAACAAACCAGGGCTTCCCTGGCGGCGCAGTGGTTGAGAGTCCGCCTGCCGATGCAGGGGACACGGGTTCATGCCCCGGTCCGGGAAGATCCCGCATGCCGCGGAGCGGCTGGGCCCGTGAGCCATGGCCACTGAGCCTGCGCGTCCGGAGCCTGTGCTCCGCAACGGGAGAGGCCACAACAGTGAGAGGCCCGCGTACCAAAAAAAACAAAACAAAACAAAACAAAACAAAAAGCCCTTGGTTCCCACAGCCCTCTGAGCACAGCCTCCTAGGCATGATTTTGGAGTCGCCTGCACCCCATCGCAGTCCCCTCAGTCTAACCCGTGCCACTTCCTAACCCCCACCCCTTACCCCATCTTCATCCTTCATGTACCTGCAATTCTGAACTGCCTGCTCCTCAACTAGAGCTGGCTCCAGCCATGGGCTCACAGGAGCCTGGTCCACTCAGAAAATGTGTGTGTTTCCTAAAACCCATCTCAGCCATCTCTTCCTTCAGGGACCATCTCCTGCCTTCTCAGTGTCCCTCAGTGTTTTGCTTGGAGACATCTGCTGGGAGTGGGATGGATGGTGGCCTCCTCTGGGCCCAGCCTGTGGTCTCACCTCCCTGTGTCCTGCCTGCATCCAACACAGTGCCTGGCATGAATTCATTCCTTCATCCACCCATCCACCCATCCTTCCATCCATCCACCCACCCATCCATCCATCCATCCATTCATCCATCCATTTTTCCACCCATCCATTCCATTCATCCACCCATCCATCCACCCATCTACCCAACCACCGATCCATCTACCCATCCACCAATCCATCCACCTATCCACCCATCCATCCATTCAACCATCCATCCAGCCATCCATCCATCTATCTGCCCAGCCATCCATCCACTCATCCATTCCATTCATCCACCCATCCATCCACCCATCTACCCAACCACCGATCCATCCATCCATCCACCCATCCATCCACCCATCCACCCACCCATCCATCCATCCATCCATCCTCCCACCCATCCATTTATCCACCCATCCATCCATCCTCCCACCCGTCCATCCAACCACCCATCCATCCATCCACCCATCCACCCATTCATCCATCCATCCACCCATCCACCCACCCATCCACCCATCCACCCATCCACCCATCCATCCATCCACCCATCCATTTATCTACCCATCCATCCATCTATCCATCCACCCATCCATCCATCTATCTATCCATCCATCCATCCACCCATCCACCCATCCACCCATCCACCCATCCATCTATCCACCCATCCACCCATCCACCCATCCATCCATCCACCCATCCACCCATCCATCCATCTACCCATCCAACCATCCATCCCCCATCCACTCACCCAACCATTCCCCCCACATCCAACCAGAAAACACTTCTGAGCACCCGCCCTGCACAAAGCTTGCCCCTTGGTGGGGAAATGAAGCTGGCCCAGGATTATCACAGTCAGGACGGAGGTCTCAGGTGGGGGCTACAGAGGCTGCACCAAGGCCTCCTGCCTCCCAGGGATGCCCCACGGGTCCCAGAGGTCAACGTCCCCCCACTGACATAGTGAGCCCCCATCCACCCCCAACACACATTCCCATGCTTCATCCTGATGTAATGTGGTGATGCCGCTACCCCAGTAGAGGTCCCTGTGACTGAGTGATCCTGCAGGTCCCCCAAGTGGGCTCAGCACTTGGGGGACCTGCAGGATCAGGAGGGGCTTCCCTACGAGGGGCCTTTGCAGGTTTCTTGGCTCCAACTAGTGGGAGAAGATTATGGCCCCACCCTGCAGCCAGGAGGCCAGGCTCAGTAGGAGGTGCCCCTCACAGACCCCACCCTGGGCACACGGCAGAGCTGGGGCGGGAGAGGGCCATAGGGGGACCTCCTGAGACTTGAAGCCCCTAGGGAGAACCCCGAGGTCTCACCTCTCTAGCATTTCTCATGTGCTTGAGCTGGAGGGCTAGGAGCCTCCCTCAGAGAGAAAGGCCACGAGTGAGGCCTCCCGAGTTCCATGCAGCCACTCTGTGCCCTTTGGCAAAAGCGATATATGTGTCTGCGACTCAGTCTCCTCGTCTGTGAAGTGGGTACGACGGTGAACCCAGGGCAGAGGCTGCGCTGCTTGAGTCAATGAGATCAACGCGCACACAGCACTCAGGACAGGCCTGACCCTGCACCGGCTCGCGGTCAAAGGCAATCCCAGCTCGTGTGTTTTCCCAGCCAGTAGCTTCATGCCTCACTTGCTTTGACTCAGGATGTCAGGGCTTCCCTCCAGTGACGGGCCTCCACTTCCCTGAATTGTCCCAATGCCCAGAATGCAGCCCACCTGGGGATCCCAGTGCCTCTGCCACACGGGGCGGGGGGTGCTATGGGGTGCCCTCCCCAGCCCCCCGCCAGGTACCAGCCCCTGCAGGACACAGGCCATTTCTACCACCTGGACCTTGGCTCAGAGCGTGGCCCAGCTGGCCTCGTCCTCCCAGGCCCCGCTGTCCCCGCTGTTGCCCTGCTCGCACCTTCAGCCACTGCCGCCTGAACAAGGGTCTGTCCCTGGGTACCGGCATGTCCACCAGGACAGAGCGCTGCCATCTCACACTTTAACTTGACCCTCACCAGGCACCTGGTTATGGTATGCCGGTCACCCACCTTCTCTCCTGCCTTTGGCCCTAGATCTCCTCTCCACCATCCCTCCAGGGTCCAGATGCAGGTCAACGTTCTCAAGGTCCACCCTGCCTCGGCAGCCTGTGACGTCATGAACCCCCCTCACCTTGGCTTCCAGGGGCCACACGTTGATTTTCTTTGCAGTTGCCGGCGTGACAGGTCTTTGCCAATAGATGCCATGCCCGGCCCGGCTGTGCTCCGCTCTTCCTGTCGCCCTGGCCAGAGAGAGGTCAGTAGGACCCCCAAGCCGGGGTCCAGGAATGGCCCGATGACTTCCTAGCCACCCCACCTGCCTTTCCTTCCAGGCAAAACAGACCCTGCTGTTCCCCTGAAGCCCAGATCCTTCCTGCTCCGCGATCCCCACTCCCAACCCTGGGTGTGTGGAGGGGTCCCAGGAAGCAGACCCGAGCCGCTGTTATGGACTGGCTGGCCTCGGGCAGCTAGCGGCAGGAACCCCACTGCCAATGGAGAGCGGAGTACGGAGAGTGCCTGGTACGGGGCAGTGATTGTTAGAACTTTCCTCAGTGGTGAACTGGGGCGGGACGCCTACACAACAGAAGGTACTGGAGCGCAGTACCTCAGACGTCTGAATGGTGAGGGGAGAGTAATTAGTGGAACCTCGGAAACATCGGCTGTCACAGGCACAGCTGTGAGTGCATCGGAGAAAGTCAGCAAACGGCTGAGTGATTAATCGCCCACTGGAGGCAAAGTGTGTAAGCTGGAGCAGCACATAAAAGGACGTGGCAGGCTTCCCTGGTGGCGCAGCGGTTGAGAGTCTGCCTGCCGATGCAGGGGACGCGGGTTCGTGCCCTGGTCCGGGAGGATCCCACGTGCCGCGGAGCGGCTGGGCCCGTGAGCCATGGCCGCTGCGCCTGCGCGTCCGGAGCCTGTGCTCCGCAACGGGAGAGGCCACAACAGTGAGAGGCCCGCGTACCGCAAAAAAAAAAAAAAAAAAAAAAAAAAAAAAGGACATGGTATAAGGGGACATCAGCCCCCGGAGCTGCAAGGCAGGAAAAGCGGTGAAACGCCCAGGAAGGCTCCAGCCAGCAAGTGTCCTGGATCAGGATCAGGGCCCTGATGGAGAGGCAGTGCAGCCACGAGATGGAGGGATGGGGACACCTGAGTCAGCTCACGGGGAGCTCGTCTACCCACGCTCCCTCCGGAGCCTCTGGGCAACACCTGAGCAAGTATGAGAACCACCATTCTAGGGGAACACGCCCTGTAAAGCTTCTGTGACAGAGACATCAGAAGAAAATGCTGCCTTTAGGGAGAAGTTGATCATCCAGTCCTGAATCGGTTAGAATCCCGGTGGCTGCGGAATCGGCCTGCTACCGGAAAACCTTCAGCTTTCTGAGGCTGGCCCAGAGGTGGCTCGTAGGGGATCTTGGCATTGCAGTATTCACTCTGAATGATCATGCGGTCCTCTTCTGCCCATGCAGAGTGGCCATTCCCCCCTTAAAGGCCAGCCATCGCCCAGCCTGAAAAGCACCCGGCCTCTGCCTCCTGAGATATCACACCTCCGCTTCTGGCTGACGGCATCCTTGGCTATCAGTCTGCATCTGGGACTAAAATGGAGGAATCTTAGCTTTTCATTCTCTTTTTTGATGGGCCATTTAAAAAGTATCCCACACCGTAGCCATTCACTTCTTTTTCGGGCACCATTCCATGGTCCTCCAGAGCCTTCCCTGGGCCTGTCACTTCAGGGTACCACAGGAAACGGTTTACTCAGCCGTGTGGCCCCTTTTGTCCCATCTCCTAAGAAAGCTGTGTTTTCACCGCTTTTAGCCACAGCCTGGCCAAATAACCAATCCTAGATTCCCTCCATCTTCCCTGCACCCGTTTCCGTGTTAGGGTTTGCAGTGGGTTGAATGGTGGGCCCCAGAAAGGGCTGTCACATCGAACCCCTGAAATCTGTGAATTGTGACCTTATTTGGAAAACAGATTTTTGCAGCTGTAATGAGCTATCTTGAGATGAGATCATCCCGGATTAGCTAAATCCAGTGACAAGTGTCCTTATTTGAGGCACCCAGCGGAGAGACACAGGAAGAGACGGGGCGGGGGGTGGGGTGGGGGGCGCAGTCACAAACCACGCAAGCCAGCATGCCGGCGGCCACCAGGAGCTCGCAGAGAGGCCTGGGACGCCCTCTCTCCCCAGAGCTTCTAGACCGAAGGGGCCCGCCGACAACTTGATTTCCTACTGGCCAGGCACAGAAAATCCTGAGACTCAAACACAATCAGGCCATTCACTGAAAGACATCAAATCCATTCAAATTCATGATGTCATATTGATAATATTTTTTTAAATCCCTGACTTAAAAAAAATCCTTTTGGTGAGACTTCCCTGGTGGCGCAGTAGTTAAGAATCCGCCTGCCAATGCAGGGGACACGGGTTCGAGCCCTGGTCCGGGAAGATCCCACATGCCTCCGAGCAACTAAGCCCGTGCGCCACAACTACTGAGCCTGCGCTCTAGAGCCCGCGCACCACAACCACTGAGCCCGCGTGCTGCACATACTGAAGCCCACGCACCTAGAGCCTGTGCTCCGCAACAAGAGAAGCCACCGCAATGAGAAGCCTGCACACCACAACCAAGAGTAGCCCCCGCTCGCCACAACTAGAGAAAGCCCGCGCACAGCAACGAAGACCCAACACAGCCAAAAATAAAAATAAATTAATAAATTTTATTTTTAAAAAAATCCCTTTGGAAGTTGATAGAGCACTGACACATTATTCTGAAAACTGATAGGTAAAGGGAAAGAATGAAGCATTTATTCTGCCTTTCCTGTATGAACTGTATTTCAGGGTAACCCAAGAGTTGATGAGGCAGCCCCAGCCCTGATTCTTCGCCCCGGCAGCAGCAATGTTGCAGGGCCAGCCTCCAGCCTCGGGACAGCACCACCAGCCCCTCCTCACCCATCTGGGTCCGGGTCTGGGCCCAGGAGGCCGCTCCTCCAGAACCAGCACCGCCCCCTCCACAGAGCTCCCCCGGGCCACCTCTGAGCTCTGTTTCCTCAGTCCTTAGCCGGGGGCAGGATGGGGGGAGGGTCGCTTCCAGCAGTTGCTGCCTTCCCCATGCTTAGAGTTCAATGCGTTCAGCGATCTGGTTGACGGCTTTACACTGTCAACGCTTCTATATGCTTTTAATTTTATTTATGTATTTATTTTATTTTTTGCCTGCGCCGCGTGGCTAGTGAGATCTTAGTTTCCCAACCAGGGACTGAACCCGCGCCCTCGGCAGTGAAAGTGTGGAGTCCTAACCACTGCACCGCCAGGGAAGTCCCCAGCAATTTTTTATTTTAAAGTTTCTTTATTCAAAGAACTGGCGTGGTTTCTGTTTCCTTATGGGACCTTGACGGATACCTGAATTGGTACCAGGCAGGTTCTCAGAAAGCCGACTTTCAAATGTGGAGTTTGGGGAGTGGGTTGGTCACGGGCTTGAGCTTGGACAGGGCAACGAGCTCCTCACAATTGAGAAGTGGGATTCTGGTGACCCCAGGCCAGCTGTGGCATTGTCATTAAGCAAGCTACTCCCTGTGGTGATGCTGGTGGACAGAGAAGGTGTCTCAGGGGCACCGATACCCTTGACCGTATGACAGCAGTGGTGGCCCCAGGACTGTGGTGTGGGATGGCTGTTTCTGAGCCCTAGGAGAGTTTCACAAAGAAAGGAAATCTCAGAACTTTGAAGCCTCAGCTCAGGTCATGGTCAAGAAAACCATGGAGTCTCCACAACAGTCCTAAAGGAATTTCTTTCTTGCAGCCACCAGGCCAGTATCGCTGAATATGAGACACCAAACTGCATTTGGTGGGTTGCAGAATGACAACACGTGTTGAGTCCCCAGCCTCGCCAGGTCTGTCTTGTGAGCGTGTGACATTGGCTGGGAAGGCGTGGGACCCTGAAACTTGGAAAGGGACATCTGGTTAGACTCAGAGGAAACTGAGAAGCTCCAATCCCCCCGCCACTCTGAGCCTGTCTTGCCAGGGGACATGACTCGAAAGCACTGTAATAACCTCACCTGGGGAAACTGTCTTAGAAGGAAATGATGTTTCTCCTCAAAACCCACCCCGGACACCCTTGTTGCACTAGATCCCTAGCTAGGTTCAGATCTCAGCGTGCTCCAGGGTCAAGTAAAAGACTGATCCAAGAGGAAATAGCTTCTACACTAAAAGAACGGACAGATTTCTCACATAGAGATTGGCAGAAACCAGAACAATCTGTGTGGGGATGGATTCCGAGAACGTTAGACCAAGGAAGACAGAACATAACCCTGGATCGGGCCACGTGTACTCATAAGCGCGTCCTTATCGGAGGTTCTGGATTTAATTGTGTAGCTCTTGCAGCTTGAAGTGAAATGGACAGAAATTGGACCGTGGACTGTGTTTAATGAGATTGAAATGCCAGAACTTCACTGGTGTGAAACAGAAGGAATCAGAAGGCTTGGGGAGAGAGGAATGCCTCCTGCCCACCTCCCCTCCCCCACCGACTATATCTCCCCAGAGGTCCCAGGGAACACTCCCTCTGCTAAGGCACTGAGGACTGCATTGGTGAGGGGCAGCTGAGCTAGCCATGTCCTACAGCCACGTCCTACAGTCCCACACATTCCCACCACGTGATGGTGGGAATCCCTGGGCTCCCTGATTTCAGAGATCCTGGGGTCCCAGAGTGGCAGAGACTAAGTGGCAGCATTAATTCCCAAAGCCAAGGTGAGCCCAGTTCCTGAACAGGACAGCAGGGGCTCATGTAATCAGTAAGCTCCACCAGTATAATTGAGGGTCACGTCCCTAGGAACGAAGTTGCCCACTACAATGTTGCTTGATCCCTAGAGCGGGAAAAACGCCAGGTCTGGTGACCCAGAACCCGACTTCAGTTGCCAAAGTGGAGATTGATGGCCTCTTCCCAGTTTCAAGACTCGACACCGGTTTGCCGATCCGCAGCTCATGACTGACGAGGAGGCCAGGTCCCTGGAGGGAGGACCCTGCAGCACAGGCAGAAGAACGTGCTGTAGGCCTTTCTCTGGACCTTCTGCAAAGGCAGCTGTGGCCCTTCACCAAGTGACATGCCCCAAGGAGAAGGAAATACCAGGTCTTCGGGGGATTACTAGAGGCGGGATTAATGCCAACTCCTGGGACATCTCTATGGCTGAAGAACAAACCTAGTGGCTTAACAACGGTTATTTATCGTGATCTCTCATGGTTTGGGGGTTGGCTGGCTTGGCTTGGTGGTTCTGGCTCGAGGTCTCTCCGGTGTCACAGGGCCTGGGGCTGGCTGGAGTCACATGGAAGGCTGGCTGGCAGTCAGGACCTCAAGCTGTTGGCTAGAACACCCATGGGAGGTCTCTCCGTGTGGCTTGGGCTTCCACACAGCCTGGCAGCCGACTTCTATGAGCAACTCTTCCAACACAGAGAGCCGGGGCTGGGGGTGGGGGGCGGGGAAGCTGACCACCATCTGTGGACCCAGCCTCAGGAGTCAGGCACCGTCACTTCTGCCACGTAGTGTTCATCATGAAGGAGTCACCGAGGCCAGCCAAGAGTCACGCGGGAAGGATTAGGCTCCATTCTTGAAGAGAGGGGTATCAAGGAATGTGTGGACATGTTTAAGCCTATTACAGTCCATCCTCTGGCCATGAACTGTTTGTAATTCTTGAACATGAAGAATAAACTCACCCCTCCCAAGACTTTGCCTGCCCCAAAGCCTCATCAGTTATGGCCTCATGCTCTTGGCATCTAAATCAGATCCAGGTGCAGATGAGGCTGCACAGGTGCATCTCCGCAGGTACAGCTCATCGTGCAGAGTCCATCTAAAGCCTTACGGACTAAGAAGCCAGGGATCCGTCCCTTCCTACACACCCAATGTGCAAAGGCAGTGTGGGCATAAGTAACCACCCTAGATGCTCCCTCAGAAAGAGGGAAGCCGGCGCTGGGGGTGGGGACACAAACCACAGCCCCAAGTCCATAACCTTTCTAAATTTCTGGGCATTTAAAAATTTTTTATTTATTTGTTTGTTTGTTTATTTTTGGGTGTATTGGGTCTTCGTTGCTGCGCGTGGGCTTTTCTCTAGTTGCGGTGAGCAGGGGCTACTCTCCTTTGCACCGTGCGGGCTTCTCATTGCAGTGGCTTCTCTTGTTGCGGAGCACGGGCTCTAGGCGCGTGGGCTTCAGTAGTTGTGGCACGTGGGCTCAGTAGTTGTGGCTCGAGGGCTCTAGAGCACAGGCTCAGTAGTTGTGGCGCACGGGCTTAGTTGCTCTGCGGCATGTGGGATCTTCCCTGCCCAGGGCTCGAACCCGTGTCCTCTGCATTGGCAGGCGGACTCTTAACCACTGCGCCACCAGGGAAGCCCCTGGGCATTTTACCACTTCCTTGAGGCTCAAGGGATGATTCCTCGCAGGTCTTGGCTCCAGCCTCTGAGTTATTCCTTTTCTCCCATGACTGTAGCTGTGTCTGTCGCTGAACATCTCCCGTTTGAGGCTTGTGTTTGTTGTCGAGTGTGACTCCTGCCTAGGAGCTTGGGAGTCAAGACTTCTTGTTTTGTACTTTCTCCTCCCGCACAGACCAAGCTGGCAGGGCTGACAGCTAGGGTGATGCTCTTAAAATCTTTGTGGGAAATCAGGGTAGGATAAATGAAAACACCACAAAGTTTGCTGTTTGTACCAAAAATCAGTCTTAAAAGAAAAGAAAAAGTGTTCCTGGGTTCCTGCAAGCCTTTGGTTAATTTCCCAAGTTGCAGAAAAGTTTATTGTGACAATTTTTGCCTATTTTTTCCTTTCCTTTGTGAAGGGGCAGAATCTGGATTTCCTATTCCACCATTTTTGCTGATGTCTTGAGAAAGTTACGATTCTTCTTTTAAAAGCAGCTTATTGTGATAGAGTTCACGTACTATGCAATTCACCCACTGAAGGTGTACAATTCAGAGTTTTTGAGTAGGGTCAGATGATCATGCGACCATCACCCAAACTAATTTTAGAACATTTTAGCCTCTTTAAAAGCAACCCCACGGACTTCCCTGCTGGCACAGTGCTTAAGAATCTGCCTGCCAATGCAGGGGACACGGGTTCGATCCCTGGTCCGGGAAGATCCCACATTCTGCAGAGCAACGAAGCCCTTGTGCCACAACTACTGAGCCTGCACTCTAGAGCTCATGCGCCACAACTACCGAAGCCTGAGCGCCTACAGTCCGTGCTCTGCAAAGAGAGAAGCCACCTCATTGAGAAGCCCACGCACCGCAACGCAGACCCAACACAGCCAAAAATAAAAATGGGAATGGCAAAAAAAAAAGCAACCCCATACGTAGCGGCTGTTACCCTCCATTCTCTCCCAATCTCTAATCCAGCCGTAGGCAACCACTAACCTACTTTCTGTCTCTACAGGTTTCCCTGTCCCGGACATTTTCTATCAGTGGAGTCACACAATGGTCCTTGGTAACTGGCTCCTTTCACCTTGCATAATGTTTGCAAGATTCGTCCATATTGAAACATGTATCAGTACTTCATTTTCTTTTAAATTACTGGATCGCCTTCCATCGCATAGATCTACAGTGATTCTCAAGCAGTTACTACCGGTTTGGCTGGATGGTTAAGGGCTTGGAAAGAAAAGGATTGGGAGCTGGGTGACAGCGAGCTCTGGGGAAGAGGCACCGGATGGACTTCTTAGAAAGGACGCAGACTGTGACAATATCTGTATCCCAGGTGCACAGATGTCTCCGAGGCCCGTCCAATGCAGAGGAGACTCTCAGTGTCAGCTGGAAACAGGGACCACTCTGTGGAGGTCTTCAGCCCCTTCATCGAGCCGGTGCATCGCTTATTCGATGCGCCCGTGTGCAAAGTGATCTTGGCAGGAGCGATGGAGGCGCTACGTGGATGACAATGCAAGCTCCACCACCGAAGCCGCCCTGCCCACCACCACTGCAAGCCAACGCTGAGCCCCCAGTATGGCATCATTACCCGGGGATCCAGCCAGCCAAGCGGTGGCACATTTATTACATGGACTCATCCATCATGGAGGGGACAGAGATGCAGTCTTGCTGGAACAGACACGGATTCTGGACTTGCTTTTCCTGCCAGCACCCCCATCCACAGACTGAGGGAGGGACTCGCTGACCATCACACCATTCCCACAGCAGTATTCTGCGCAGGGACCTCGTTGCTGAGAAAAAGGAGGGAAACTCTAGGCCCTTGCTCATGGAAGCCACTGGCTTCATATGCGCCCATCACCCAGAGCGCCCCCCTAGAAGAGACCAGCGTGGCCTCCTGAGGACGCGGGTGAAGCACCCATTGGGAACTTCACCGTGAATGCTTTGAGCCATAGAAAAATATACGGTGCTGTCTTCCCCAAAGCCAGACCACAGGCGCCTGGGAACCAAAGGGTGGAGGTGAGAGAGGCCTTCCAATGATGCCTCATGTCAGTTTTAATTCTGCCCCACGTCTTTGAGCTTCTGATGACTTGGAAGGCTTGGTTCTAGAGAGAGGAATGGGCTCACCAGGGAGCACATCAATGGCTTCTTTGATTTGGAAGATGAGACTGCCACTTGGAGATCAGGGGCTCCTGATACCACTGAATCAAAACACTGAGAAGTGGGTTACCTTACCAACTGGGGTGATGGAGAAAGTGAGTTGTTGCTTCACGCTGAGGTTGAGGGCAGGAAGAACTATGTTTAGAACCCAGGGGATTCTTCCTGGTACATTTTAGTATTTCTACCACCCAGAGCAAAGTTCATGGAAAGCTGCAGCCACCAAAGACGATGGATGGATGGACGGATGGATGGATGGAAGGGCGGACAGACAGACAGATGGATGTATGGTTAGATAGATAGATGGATGGATGGATTGATTGATAGATAGACAGACAGATAGATAGATAGATAGATGGTTAGATAGATGGATGGATGGATAGATGGATTGGATAGATAGACAGATAGACAGATAGATAGATAGATAGCAGGATAATTGAGGGTTTGTGCCCTTCAGGAAGGAAGGTATAAGTCACCCCACTAGCTAAAGAAACCTCGACCAGCTGAGATCTTGCTGAGGGCAAAGGAAAACCCATCTGACTGTTACAGAAACAAGGACGGTAACAACTCCGTATTTCCCCCTGCCTGTTAAGTACGTATGTATTTGTATCTAGCTCTTCTTTTATTTCCTCACTTCCCTTATGACTTTCAGTACAGTTTTGTTGGAAGTTAACTTTGCAATTTAGCTTCAGGTAAAAGAATATTCAGACAGCAGGAGACTGAGAGGAAAAGTAATTAACCTAACCCGGAAGAGGAGCCCTCGATTGGTGGGACTTCGTACTTCCTCTATTTGGGACCCCCCCCCACCCCGTCCTCGGGCTCTGGGTCCCTGCCCTACTGGGACCCTATTCTTGGTGCAGAGACACCAGCTCCAGCTGCCAGCACCCCCTCGTCAAAAGTCTGAGTTTCAGCTCTTTGGTGTCCCTCCTCTGAGTTTCTAAATGTTCACAATTCCACCCTCTTCTCTTTGGTCCTTTTGCTTCCTGTGGTTACCACCCTTGAGATACTTTAAAGGTCTTTATTTTAACCTGAAAGTTACCTAGTTAACAACTTTGTACCTAATGAACAATCCCTTCTATTAATCTCTCTCTGGTCAAATCATTGGTGTGATTTCTGTCTTCCAGCTGGACCCTGACTAAGTCCCTCATCAACTATACATATTGCCAGTTTCTTCTCACCTCTGTGACTTTCCTTTTCACTCATTTTAAAAATAAGCTTTTACATTTTAATTTAGGACAGTTTTAGATTTACAGAAAAATTGCAAAGACACTACTGAGAGTTTCCATATAGCCCACAAACACACCATACACGTGTATATTTTCTTGTATATGCATTTAAGACAATAAACTTCCCTCCAGGCATGATTTTTAACTGCATCTCACAAGTTTTGATATATTGTATTTTTATCATCATTCAATTAAAATAGTTTAAAATTTGTACTGTGAATTTCTCTTTGACCCATGAGGAATTTAGAATTTTTTTTTTTTTTTGGTATCCCTGGGTGGGCTCGACAATATATTTTAACGTAATCATATATAGGGGTTTTCTTCTAGTATCTTTTTATTGTTGTTTTATAGACTATGTTTCCTGTGACCCTTTTCGCCTAGGATTTAGGTGCTTTGAAATGTATCGAAACTGATTCATGGACTGGCATGTGGTCAATTTTTGGAGATGTTCTGTGTCCTTGTAGAGAATGTGCATTCTACAGTGGTGGGTTCAGTGTGCTTGAATGTCTCTTATGTCGTCGACTTCCTGAATTAGCGTTAGGGGAAACCGTAAAAATGAAAGTTCAGTAAGGAAAGGGACAGATACCAAACGAGAGTATTATTGCAAAAGGATTTGGAGGTGGGTGCGGAAGGAAACAGACCTAATTTTCATGGCAGAATGGGGACCTGGCCCGGCTGGGTGACATGGGTTAGTGGGACACGTGGTTCTGAGAGAGTACGTACGCCCGGGACAACATGAAATTATTAAAAACAACGCTATAGATTATTAGGGGTAAGAATGCTAATAGCAGTAGCAACAGCAGTGGCAGAAGTGGCAACAGCAGACGCAAACAGCAACACACAGCTACGACCTACACCATGCTACGACCTACAATAATGGTCACATGGCTCCCGCAGCTGCCCCACCCCCAGCGGGAGACCCCGCCCCCCGATCCCGCCCCGCGGAGCCATCGATGGCTCCGGCTCGTGGCGCCCGCCTGCCGGCCTCGGCGCTCGGTTCGGCATGCCTGCGGCGCTGCCATAGCGACGCGGACACGCAGTCAACTGGCGCCGCCCCGCCCGAGGCGCCCGGCCCCGCGACCCGCTCGCCGCCGAGGCCCCACGGCGCGGGCGGCCGGGGCGGCGACGACGGGGGGCGCGGGTCAGGTGACGGGGGCGGGCGGTAGGGGGACGCTGGGCGCGGGCCGGGCCGGGCGGGACCCGGGATGCCGGGGAGGCAACGGGGACGCGCCCTGGGTGCGGGCCGGGCCGGGCGTTGGGGGCTCAGCGGCAGCCGGCAGTGATGACTGGGCAGGGCGATGGGGGCGCGGGCCGCACAGAAGGAAAAGCGAACTTGCATGGCTGGGAAAGCATGGGCAGGGGCGGCGTGGGGCGGGGGTGTTGTGGATGCTCCCGTTTGGTTTTCACCTGACGTCATTTTTCTCTCTGGTCCAGGGGCCTCCCTGATGCTTGGAGCAGAAAGGCGGCGCTGGTGGCTGGGTGAGTACCAGCGTCCCCAGCATGGGCAGGTCACTTCTGTGCCCCGTCAAGTTCTTAGGACTTATTTCGCAGATCTAGACACTAACGCTCCAACAAGTGGCTTCCCCAGGATCGTCCCCTTAGTTAATAAAAGAACTAGGGTGAGGCACAGGTCTACCTCTTAAACCCAGGCTCACCGCGTCACCAGAGAGCAACTGAAATCCTGGAATGTGTCGATCGGTAGCTTGGTTTAACGCTCTGATGCCAAGAGTTAAGGAGGATTCTGTGCCACATAACCTGCCATTTCTGCTGGGGCCCTTTTCTCCCCAACACCTGACAGCATGTTCATTTCTTTGTAGCGTCGCCTTGGAGAGGAGCTGGAGACTAGCCAGATAAAGAGCACTGAACAAATGTGGTTCCAAATCGCTGGCAGGGATCGGAACGCCTCTGCTGTGCTGAAAGCCGACCCGAGCACAGATCGTGAGCGCGCAGTTACAGGAGCTGCTGTCAGTTTCTGTCTAGTTGTACAATGTCCTTTCATTCGGGACACCAGGTACACCTTTGCAAATTTAGTGGTCCACGTCGTGGTGTCAGAATCGCTGCAGACACAAGTCCCCCCTGCGGTGGGCGCCTCGTCCCTTGTCAACTGCACGCCTAATGCAGTGCACACAGCCGTCACCAGGAAACGCTGCGGCCAGGGCACTGCTGACCTGCTTGCCGACTCACGTACGGTTCTTAAGTGTCTTTTCAGAATGCTCGGAGGCGCCTCTCAGGTTTCCTTGCAGAGAACCCTCACAAGGGTGTGGCCTGTAAATGGCCTGAATGTCTCATTTGTACCGGTAGGTTAAAGAAGGAATCCTCAAAACCCAGCAGCTGAAATACCGGTTCATTAGTGCATTTAGCGCAAAGCACGGGCTCAGAGGCCTCCTGCTCAGGAGCCCAGGAGAGGGGAGGTTCTGGCCAGTGATGAGCGGCCGCGTCCCGCTGGCAGAGAAAGCCCTGTCCGAGGGCTACGCCCGGCTCCGGTACCGGGACACCTCCCTGCTCATCTGGCAACAGCAGCAGCAGAAGTTGGCATCTGTGCCGCCCGGGACGTACCTAAGCAGGAGCCGAAGCACGTGGTACTCACAGTACGGAAATGAGGCCATCCTCGTCCGGGACAAAAACAAGCTGGACGTCTCCCGGGACACGGGGCAATCCAAGTTTTGCTCTGTTATGTAATTCCGGTGTGAAAGCCTGGGCCAGGCACCCAGCCGCCTTGCTGATCCCTAGTCCTTACTGGGAGATCCTGAACAGTGAACGTGAAGGTTGGGCTGTGGTAGAAGAACCCCAAAATCGCAGAGGTGGCGCCCCGCAGTCGGGCTGATGGGTGGCCTGGCTCCTGGGCTCCATTCTGGCCTTGCAGGCGCTGTAGGCACCGGCCAGGTCCGGGGCCCGGCCAGATGCTGTTTTGGTCATGCTTCCGAGTAAGTCAAGCGGGAGGGACACCCCGGTTACAGACCACCTCTTCACACTCTTACAGGCCGTCCTTTAGGTTTCCCTTCTGCCTGGTAAAGAGTGGGTCAGATCTAGAAAAAGGTGAAGGAATTGGCATCATGTCGGGTCGCAGATCCACGTGCGGGACCACGATGTGCGGGACCAAGATGGATTCACCCTAAGTGGTCATCGGCAGCAGCATTTCAGCAGGGACTTTGTGGCACTTGAGTTTTGAGTCTAGTAACCAAAATGATCACTGCGTGTGAGGCACTGTGATGGCTCCTACCCTAGCTTCCTGATGCTGGAGGTTTGTGGGGCAAAGGCATCCCCAAAACATTAAGGAAACCCCCAGATTATTAAGTTACATAAAGTTGCTAACAGTGATTTCAAATTTAATCACAGGGCTGAAATAGGCAGGTCCTCAGCGGACAGTAGTTCAGCCTCGACTCCGAGGCTGCACCTCCCGGCCACCTGCAGTGTCTGATGTGCGTGGGCCGTGACCACACACAAGCAGCCTCGCCCACCTGTGTGGGCAGCTTATGAGTCATTTTTAAAGGATCTGCTGTCTGCTGTAAGTAAGGTCTGTGTGGCGAGGCAAATGTGGACGTGTCTTTCGTCAAAGCTGAGTTTTCTTTTCTAAATAAATCTCCTTTAGGAGCCGCCTTCCTTCCTCACTCCTTATTTTGATCTGTTTGCTCCTAATATCCTAACTTGGCTTTCAGGTTTTTTTTTTTTTTTAACAACAGTAACATCTAACGATTGCTAAAAGCCCCAGTGCAGAAACGCACGAAGCGCCCTCCCGAGAGGCAGCGGCTGTCAGCAGCTCGGCGCGCACGTGTGCCGAGGTTCCGGAGGTGGCGTCCCGCACCAGGCAACACCTGGTTCTGTGACGTTTTGCTCAGCTGTACAGACGGGGCGATTACGTCACGCTTCCAACGGCCTGCTGGCAGCGCTCCCATGAGCCTGCAGGTGGGCAGAGACCTTCTGGCTGTCCATGCACACGGCACGTCCTGGGCTTCCCCTTGCGTGCCTCCTCGTGCAGGCGTGCAAGCTGCTTAGCAGACAGCAACCAGAAGGGAGCTGCTGGGTCGGACTGCTCTCCCCCGACGTCACGTGTCCAGCCAGAGGCCTGGTCCTTGCACAGGGAGCCTCGGCTGGCTCACTGCCTCAGGTGGGGAGGCTGGAAGGCAGATTTCCTTAAGCACCTCCCCGAGGCGAAGAGGGAAGCCTGTCTCGTCGACACAGTCAGGAAGGACTCTGCAGTAGAGGCTCGCCCGTCCAGCCGCCCTGACACTGGAATTCCCCAGTAGACAGGCCTTGTCGGCATCTCTGCGCTCCTTCGACTTCAGTTCGGTTTGGGAAGGCGGCAAACTTCTGACTTAGCTGGAGTGCCTCTGTGCTGCATGCTCGCTGCCCCTCAGACTAACCTAGAAACGGGCCGTGGTTGGCTCAGCCGCAAGCACAGAGGCGGTGGCCGGGAAAGCAAGCACGGGCCACGGCCGCCGTCTGCACCGGTCGGGTGTGTAGGTGACCGACGTGCCCTGGGCCGCTCGCACACAGCTGGCGCTAAGCTGCTTAGCGAGCGGGGAGGCCACGTCTGCCCTGGGGATGCCTGGGCGGCTGGCCCTCCCGGCTGGGGCTGGGGATGTCGCGCGGACGTGCTCAGTCCCCGTCCTCGGGGAGCTCAGTCTGGGTGACGGGGGGCAAGGGAATACAGGGGAGGGGGGCCTCGGGCCTGGACTCGGGCAGAGCCTTCTCCCGGGACGTCACTGCAAGGCTCGGCTGCAACAGCTGTGACTGTTTGGAAAACGGCGTCAGGACTTGGCATTTGTCTCGATACCTCCTTCATTCCTCGCTGCCGCCTCCACTGTGGACGAAACCTCAGCGCGCACGTCTCCTCGACGTGGTTTCCTGGAAACGTCCGTTGGGCCAGCGGACGAGCGTTTGATGCCTCTGGTCCTGGAAAGCACCTCAGTGCAGACTGAGGGCACAGCGGGGACAGAGGATGGATGACCGAGCAGGCGGGAACCGAGGCGACCGAACCTGTGGGTCATGGAGGGGGGCGGCCCATCCACAGAGCTGCTGACCTGAAAAGGTGACAAAAGACGCTCCCTAAGTCCCGGAGCCACCCCACCCAGGCTGTGGACCAGAGCCACTGAGCTCTTTAAGACCCTCTGGGATGCTCTGGGTATTCCTGCCAGGAGCTACGGGATGTCAAAACGAGGGACTCCCCCCGTCGTCACATGCCAGCAAGGGGAGAGCTGGGAGCCCAGAAAACACAGGATAAGGCACCTCTTTTTTTTTTTTCTTTTATTATGAAAACAAAACAAATGCCCCAGGAGAAGGGTCCATGATTACCAGAAACATCAAAGAGTACTTTCTACCACTTTTATTCTGTTGTGTTGAGGCCAGCATTGCAATAAACAAGCTAAAACTACTTACACTGGACTCATTTCAGTAACTGACATTTACAGGAATATACTAGAAACGGCACTAAAAAGTTTAAGAAAAGTTACGGTAAACTTGCATGCACATCATACAGAAAAGTAACATTTTAAATATAAAAGAAAAACCTCCTGGAAGTGTTATGCCAGTATTGGGGAACAGCGCTACACCAGGTGTAACAGATCTTTTATCGTGGGCGGTGTTCCCCCCCCCCCAAACTGTCAAAGATGTGAATGTTGCAAAAGAACAAAAACCAAAAAACAAACACAGAAGAAAAACGTATCTTAACAGTTTGTAAGCAAGATGAGTGAGCAAGCATCTCTGGAGTTCAGTTAACAGCCCAAGCCGCCCCCTCGACCCCCAGGGATCACGAGGACTGTTTCACAGCCATTTCCGTGCCCTGCACGAGGCCTACCCACCGGACACAGGCCCTAAGCCTCGACAGGCTGCCCTCCAGTTCTCGGCACTGGAACTCCGCTTGCCCAACGCAGAGAAATGGAAATGGCGAACACCCACAGGCTGACCTCGGGCGGGGGGGCGGTGAGGGGGTGGAGAGGGTCCCCCCAAAACTCTGAAATCAGTTTTGAAGTCTGGACAGAAAGCCTTAAAAAAGCCAATGAACTACAACCGCTCAGCACGGACTAAGCCCTCCGGCAGCGTCAAAGCCAGCAGATCTTTCAGAGGAAAGGAGCACAGGTGGCTTGAGACTCCACATCTCTCCCAACACGGAACCAGCAGGTAAGGAAATGCTCCCGCTGTGCTCAGCTCTAGGGCCCGATGGCCCCCGCTGAGTGGCTGGCGCAGGTGACCCTCCCCGCTCGCTCGCGGCTGGAGGGGCGCCCCACGGGAGCCCCCAGCACCTCCAGGCCCCCCAGCTGGGGTCTGTTTGTTACTCAGATGCGTGCCTGCTGCATTCTGCCCGTGAGATCCTGCTTCAGGACCTTCCGTCCTGTCGTAATTCCTTCAAGCCACAGGTGGTTTACTCCATTAAAGATCTGCTTAGAAAACACCTTTGAAAAATGGCAAGTCTAAAATTCATTTATATTTTTATTACAAACAAAACGTAATGAAAAAACTTGAACAGACTGGCTCAAAACTCACCCAAAGGTCAGAATCGCCAGCAGTCAGAAAAATGGCAATCCACCACCCATCGCCTCGTCAGAGTCTATGCCCATCAGAGGTGTCCTCTAGCCATAAGCGCTAGTGGCATCCAAGTCGACTTTAGGACTTTTAGAAACCACCGCCCGTTAGGATACCAACGACTAGTCTCCCGATCCATCCAGAAGTGCTGGCAGAAAGAACTCGCCACCAGACAAGAGGCCAGGCCACCCGCGGCTCCAGCCCCAGCACCCCCCTCAGTAAAGTCTCACGGGGAGAGAGACTATCGCGGTCACGTCTGTGCTTAACTGGAAAATGCGTGAGCAGGGAGCCCCGCGCCGCCACTGCTGGCGGCTGGCTGGAAGACCGCGTGGGGCAGCGGGGGCCACGCCCCTCTCCTGGAGGTGGGGGGGTGAGGGGTGCCCCATCCGGGGGCCCTTGCATTCCCGGCCAAAGCCACAATGGTCAGAGCGTAGGCAGGCAGTGTGGACGGGGCATCCCTGCACTCAAAGGCCGTATGGCAGCCTCTGGAGAAAACAAAACCAAAACATAACCTTCTGTTAAACTCTGTATATTATTATTATTATTTTTTACAATAGAAAGTTAAAAATCAAGACTTAGATTTACTATACATTTTTCTTCTCTCAGATTACAAAGTTTATATTATATAACTGGGGTTCCCTAAATTGAAGTCTTTTAAAACAGTCCTAAGAGAGACCAGAAGTGAATACAAAAGAACTAAACAAACGAAATAAAAAATCAGAACGTGCTGCAGCTGGAAGTCCTCTACACCTGTAAGTCTCCAAGTGTCACACACACACGAAAAAGAACAAGAACAAAACCCCCAGCAGCCCCGAGAGGAGAGCAAGCGCACACAGACGCCATTGAGCACCGGCACGGGGACAGCAGGCTGTAGCACCTGGAGGTGAGAGGCCCGCCGGCCAGCAGGGTCTGGGGCTCCCCTTCAAACCATTTAAAAGGCCTGCGTCTCTGCCACTTTTTTTTTTTTTAATGTGTTTCTTTTGCAGTTTTGTTTTTCTTTCCTTTTTTTTTTTAAAAAAAATGACCAATGATCTTAATAAATAAAGTATTCATATATACATGAAACTGGGACAATGGTTCCGGAGTGCGTGGCAGCGGCTGGGCTGGGGACACACGTGGGGGCTGGCCTTTTGTAGAAAACTGCTGAACCTTACAAAAAAGTCTCCTCCTGTATTTTTTTTTTTTTTAATCTTTTCTTCTTTTTTTTTTTCTTTTTTTTTTTTTAAGTTGAGGTAAAAGTTTCAGTGTTTGGGAACCCGCGCGTTGCACACGCAGCCACCGTGTTCCCTCCCGGGAGCTCCCAACGTCACAGAGATCAGAAAAACTCGGCTCCCTTCCACGCCCACCCTCGCCGGTCCGCCACCCGCGGGAGCTCTGGCTGCAGTGACGATGACCCCTCCCCGCTTGGGCCCAGCCCTGGCCCTCACGGCAGGGGCAGGCATGGCTGTCCTCGGGCCCTGCAGAAAGAGGTGACCCCTCGGACGTGCGGGTCAGAGCCCAGGCCCCCAAAGACAAAGACAAACGCCTGTTCGCAAAGCTGGCAGCTTTCACATACGGTACCATTTCCGAGACATCTCCTTTGGAGAAATTCTCGCTGGAGCTACAGACCGGGTCGGGCGTTAAGAAAAGGGATTTTGCATGAACCTCCGGATCACACCTTACGTGTTTTTCTACGGTCATCAGGTTAGCGTTTGAAGTTGTCATCTCCAAGAGACTGAATTCAGTTACGAAGGAAAGGCGTTATGCAGATTCACAGCTTCTCATAAAGTCTAATGGACACACACGGAAAGATCTTTGACCTATTAAAGCCAAAACTGGAAGATACCATAACACTGAATTAAAAAGAGAACCTGCACACCATGGAACGAAAATAGTATATTAACCATAGAAGGGAACACTGCAGAGTTTCGGCGTGGGCGACGTCCACTGGTTTTGTTCCGTCCCGTGAGAGCCCAGAGTTTATTCCGAGTCGCTGCTGTCGGAGCTGGATCCGCTGGAGCTGCTGCTCCCGGACTCAGACGAGCTGCTGCTGCTGAGCCGGGAGGGCCCTCCCGAGGGCGCGGAGCCTGACTTCTCTGGGGGAGACGCGCGGGTGAGGGGTGCGCCCCCCACGCGCCGGCCGCCCCTCCCTCCTCGTGAGCCCGTCCGTGCCTCCCCCGCCCCCCCCCCACATGCCCCGACCCACCCGGATCCTGACCCGGTCACGTGATAAACGTTAAGCGATTTTGTTGAAATGCAGCAACGCGTTAACGAGGTTGTGATGGTGTAAGAATTGCGTCTGGTGCTCGTACCCTGTTTCCAGCACAGAGCTCCTAAACCCCCTGCAGTGTCCCTAGTGGCAGGAACATCTTTTACTGCTAAGGAGCCCCTTTAGCTCCCCCCTGAGTTTACGCTCACGAGTGACTCGGGGCGGGGCCCCCCCAGGGCCACACAGCCCAGGGCGGCTCACCAGGAAGACCATGTGACCGGGGGCGGGGACTTTCAGCTCACCCCCCCTTCCCCCCCCCCCCCCGCCTCGCCCCCATGGCCGAGGAGGGGCGGGGACTGGAGACTGTGCTCCAGAGAGAACCCCCGGTTCAGGGGGCCTCCAGCTGCTGGGAGGGTGGTGGCTGGACAGGCCTGGAGACCCCATGTCCCCACTCCCTGCCCTGTGCCGCTCGTCCACCTGGCTGTCCCTGAGTTGTGTCCTTTATAACAAACCACAAGGGGTTTCACTCATAATTCCTGAGTTCTGTGAGCCGTCCTAGCCAATTTTCAGACCTGAGGAGGGGGTTGTGGGAATCCCCGATTTACAGCCCGTCAGTCAAAGGCACGGGAGGCTTGGGACGTGCACCTGGCGTCTTAGAGGCGGGGGGCGCTGAGCCCTTAACCGAGCAGACAGCGTCAGCACGGAGCTCAACTGCTGGACACCCTGCTCGTGTGGGAGCTGGAGAACTGGCGTGAGAAAAACTCACACGTTTGGTGTCGGAAGTGTGAGCAGAAATGGCTCAGAGGTCAACACATCTAAATACACTTAGAGGCTGGGAGAAAAGGCAATCTACTACGAGAAACTGATGGGACGTGCGGGGACGTGGCCGGCCACATGAAGGTTCCACAGTCACACGCGCTGAGCAGTAACCACGCCCTCCCCAGGGCTAACGCAAGGGGGGCCTCTCAGCCATCAGTGGGAGTGAGCAGGGCTCCGAGCCCCAGCTTGGCACTGGGCAAGGGGGCCAGGCAAGGCTGTGGCACCTGGCCACTGCATGACCAAGACTGGACCTAGAATCTGACCGCCACCTGGGCCCCACTGTCCCTGGGGCCAGGACAAAGGTATTTGCCTTTTCTTACAGGCCCCGGGGAAAGGAGGCAAGGAATCAAATCACCTGCTCGCCTAAAATAAGACCCCGAGTCCACAGAGCTGAGGGCCTGGGGCTGGAAGTCAGACCCTCGCCCTCCACCTGTGATACTGGCTAACTGGCTGGGAACTAGTGTTCCTGTCTGAGAGCAGCCAGAAAGCCCACTGCTGGGGGCCAGGACCCACTGAAGCTGCAGGGTAGGACCTCAGTCCCTCCCAAGTCATGGGGTCCAGCCCCCCAAGACCACAGCTGCGCCCTTCCAAAGGGCCGTCTCCCAGGGGCTCTGCAAAGCGGCGCTTTCACACACGCCTGTCATGTGCTCAGCCTCCCTGCAGGGCCAGGCTCTGGTCCCAGTTTGCAGATAAGGAAATCAGGGTTTCGGGGGGTCAACAGCCTCCTCCAGGGAAACGCAGCTCGTTACGAGGTGGAGCCACAGGCGCAGACCCAGGTCAGCTGCCCGCTCCCTCCCACTGCCCTCTGCCCCCGGCGGAGCAGCGCGAGGGCCACGGGTACCTCTCTTGGCAGGCTTCTTGCTGTTGCCCAGCTGCCCGCTGACATCCTGCAGCCGCCTCTCGAGCTCCTTCTTCTTCTCCTGAGCCAACTCCTCCTTCGACTTGGCCGCCTGCTTCTTCCCGCTCGTGGCTGCGGAAGAGCACGGGAGCTGAGGCCACAGGCGGGGAAGGGCGGGCGGCCCCAGGGGCAGCCCACACATACGGAGGCCCCGCCACACGTGAGGCTCTGCAACTGCCACACAACTCCTGAGCTGGGACAGACCACCCCCACTGCAGACAGCTGCACCGACGGCGGCGCCCCCGGGGGAGGGGCAGAACTGCGGCTTGAGGCCCTGACCCCCCAACTCATGGTTTTCCTTCGCCACACCACGGCCGGGGCTCTCCCTCGGCCTCAGTGAGGCCCACACTCCGCCCTGGAGCCAACTCCACCTCCTGGTGTGCCTGCGCGAGCACCTCTGAGTCCACAGGCGACTTACCGAGGGGCAAACGTGCCGTGACTGCAGGGGTCACGCCATGCTCCATCTAGGAGAAGGCAGCTTCCCCCCTCAGAGCGAGGGAGGACCACGCAGCCCGAGGGGGCCACACACAGCAGCAGGTGCACCCTGGGTGCTGTTCCTCAGGGCTGGGCGGTTGCCCTGTTCTCCTGCCACCGTGGGGCGGCCTGGGGCCTCCTGCCCTTCCTCTCACTCCCCAGGACCCAACAACCCAGGCAGCGACTCGTTCCCGTCCAGTGAAGTCATCGACTTCCAGGGTGAGCCTGAGCCAGTGCAATCGTCCGTCCTGGGAGGCCTCTGGACCTCCACCCCAGGCAAAGGGAACTGGTCTGCCCAGGCAGGGAACCATTCACAGGTCGCCTGCAGCCCAGGCCCCAAACGGAGCCTCAAGAAGGCTTGTGGTGAGGACCTTAGCCAGCATTTGAACGAATGGGGCTGGGGACCGACCCAGGGGTCCTGCCTGCTCTGGGGAAGGATGAGGCACACAAGTGCGGCCCACCTGCCCGGGAGCAGGGGAAGAAGGGCTCCGGCTGGGGTGGGGCCGCAGCTGGTCTCAGCTAAGCCCCGCCCCCAGCTGAGCAGCCGGAAGCTGTGTCCCTGCATCCTCAGGGCACAAGGCAGAAGAGGGGCGAGGAGCCTGGCAGCGTGCGACCCACTCCCACTCCCACCCCCGGGGCTGCCTGGCTGTCTGCTCCGGGACCGAAGGGGTGATGGGCAGGGGCGGCAGCAAGGCACTCCGTCCCGACGACTTACAGAATGGCTTCCTTTGCTTTTTCTGTAAACAAGACTTGACGTATCTCTCTAGCTCCCGCAAAGTGGTGGGTTTTAGCGTCTCAAAGTCAATCTCTATCTCGTCGGGGTTGGAGTCCCTGAGCGAGGGCTCCCGCGACTGGATGATGTGCACCACGCGGCCCAGCTTCTCCCCCGGCAGCCGGTTGATGTCCAGGCTGAGCTGGCGCTTCTCATCGTAGCTCATGGGCAGCCCCTCCTCCTCCTCCTCCGAGTCATAGGAGGCCGACGCCTGCTTGCCGCCCTTCTTCGGCTGTCTGAGGCAGAAGGCAAGGAGCATCATGGCGTGGAGCCCCCCGTCCCCATCCCTGGAGCCCCCTACCCCGCCCAGCCCCTGCCCCACAACCCCGAGTTCCCCCCACCGCCCCCCCCAGACCCCGACCCCTTGCCCGCCAGCCCTCTTCCTCTCCAGGACCAGGCTCTCTTACCAAGGAGCAGCCCAACCCCCAGACAGAGAAGCCGGGCGACTGCCTGGAGACGCACATACATCTCCAGGGACACGGAAGACCCTGCTCCAGAGGTCAGAGCAGAGGCTGCTACCGGCCTAGGGAGGCCTTGGCCAGGAAACAACCGTGGTGGTCAGCTCCCCTCAATGCCCCACAGGCATCTCAAGCACGACAGGTCAAACTCATCTCCGTATTCAAATAACCCAGAAGAAGGCAGGAAGGGGGACAGAGGAATAAACAGCAGGGACAGACAGAAAATAATGGAATGGTAGGTGGAAACCAAATTGTATCCACAATTACATTAAATATAAATGGTCTAAACACACCAATTAAAAGAAAGGGGTGCTCAGATTGGGTAAGAACCAAGACCCAATTTATATGCTATCTAATCTACACAACCCCCCTTGAAATATAACGACAGAGGTAGGTTAAAAGTAAAAAGATGGGGGGAAAATATTCCGTGTAAATACTAATCAAAAGAAAACCGCAATGGCTGTAACAATTTCAGACAAAGTAGACTTCAGAAAAAGGAATGCTACCAGGAAAAAGAGGGACACTGTATAATGATAAAAGAGTCAACTGACCATCACAGTCCTACACGTGTGTGCATCTAAAACCAAGCTTCAAAATATATAAACAAAAGCTCATGGAACTGAAAGGAAATAGGAAAACCTGCAACTTCACTTGCAGAATTCAACGATTCTCTCTCGGTAATTAATAGAACAAATCAGCAGAACAGAGACGATCCCAACACCACCATCAACCGAATTAACTTATTAATTGACATGTTTTTGTCTGTTTGGGGTTTAAGGTTTTTTTTTTTTTTTATATACATGTATCTATTCTTTTTCAAATAATTTTCCTATTTAGGTTATTACAGAATATTAAGCAGAGTTCCCTGTGCTCTACTGGAGATCCTT
Organism: Grampus griseus; assembly: GCF_964374135.1. Taxonomy (NCBI): domain Eukaryota; kingdom Metazoa; phylum Chordata; class Mammalia; order Artiodactyla; family Delphinidae; genus Grampus; species Grampus griseus. The sequence goes on from NC_139000.1 coordinate 2,483,487, forward strand.
GTTGGTTATCTGTTTTAAATGTAGCAGTGTGTCCGTGTCAACCCCAAACTCCCACTATCCCTCCCCTCCCCCCCCCACCCCCGTCCCCCTTGGTAACCATAACTTTGCTCTCTCAGTCTGTGAGTCTGTTTCTGTTTTGTAAATAAGTTCATTTGTATCTTTTTTTTTTAGATTTTTTTTTAATCTTCTAATTGCCATTTATACAACACTCCACCCAACAGGAGGAGGACACACGTTCTTTCCAAGCGCACATGGCACACTCACCAAGACACACCGTATTCTGGGCCATAAAATCCTAACAAACTTTAAAATGTTGAAAACATATAAAGTGTGTTCTCTGACCCTAGAAATCAGTAACTGAAAAATATCTGGAAAAATCTCCAAATATCTGTAAACCAAACAACACACTTCTAAATAATCCATGGTCAAAAAGGACGCCTGAAGGGAATTAAAAATTATTTTGAACTTAAATGAAATCACAGTATATCAAATTTGTGGGGAACGTTCAAAGGGACTGAATTCGTGGTTAACAACCTTCCAACAGTGAAACTCCGGGCCCAGATGGTTTCACTGGTGAATTCTACCACACATTTAAGAATTAATAGACCAAGGCTATAAATCTACTCCAGAAAACAGAAGACAAGGGAACACTTCCCAACTCCTTTTTGAGGCCAGCACTGTACAGACACCAAAACCAGAGACAGAGACAGAACAGGGAACCTGATTTCTGTCTCCCCCTGCAAAAGGGGGGAACAAACCCCTGACCGTTCTCGCTGCCCCTCTCGATGGTGCCGCTGCCCGCCCAGCTACCAAAGCCCAAGTCCTCAGCTCTGCATACCCCTCCTCCTACGTCCAGGGACCAAGGCCTGTCCACTCTGCCTCACAGACAGTTCTCAAAGCAACACACCTCCACCCCCATGGCCACACCGGCCTCTCCTGCCTGCGTGACCACGGCAGCTCCAGAGGGCATCCTTCCTCCCATTCTTGCCTCTCGCTAATCCATCCTCCACACTGGCCAGGATCTGACCACTTTCACTGGAGAACGAACTGCAAACACCTCAACCGAGCCGGCCAGCCTCAGCAGCCTCAACCCTCCCCTCTTCCCAACCTGGCCTCTGTTCTTCAGCAGTGCCCACCCTTATCCTCATTCCCACGAGGAACACATTCCACTGGCCTCTACAGCTCTGTGCCCGCTGTTCCTGATTCTTGGAACCCCATCCGGACCCTCTGTGCAGCCGTCGCCCCTCCTCCAGGACGCCCTCCTCCCACCCCGCCGGGAGAGGCGCCCGGCCCGGCGTGCCTTCCCACCACCCTCACCTCCCCATGTCGTCCCTGCTCATCTGCGGCAGGCGGTCCTCGGGGCAGCGCGTGGCCACGGCAGGGGCTGAGTGAAGGCCATGGGGACCAGGGAGCTCTGTGCCAAGGCGCACCTCCACCCCCGACCCTCCGCCGACCAGGCCACGCAGGGATGGGGTGCCAAGGGCCCAGGACACGGCGCCAAGACCCCCCAAAGCAAACTCCCGGGCCCAGACCAGGAAAATGTCCCCGAAGCCTCTAGATGCTGAGGTCTCCCATGCCTGTGACTGAGCCCGGCCCCACGGGGAGCTGAGCGCCGCCCTCCGGAGGCCACGCTGTCGAGGCAGAGATCTCGTTTGGTCCTCCCAGTCTTCCCACGAGGTGGGCACGACGAGGGCCACCAACCCCTGCCCCCATCTCCCCGTAACAGCCCAGGGTCCAGGTCACCAGGACAGAGCCCCGAATCCAGCATCCTCCCGCCACATGCGTGTCCAGGACACGGGGCGCCGGCGCCCACCTGCCAGCCACAGTCGCACTGTTGGCCTTCTTGGCGGGAGCCTTCTTCTGCTGGGCCTGCTTGGCAGGCGGGGCCACCTTGGCCTTCTTGTCCTCCTCGGACTTGGCCTTGTGCCTCTCCTTGTCCTTGTCCTTCTTCTTCTTTTCCTTCTTCTCCTTCTTCCTCTTTGGCTTGTTCACTGGGGCCTGAGACAGGGCGGCCAGCTGCTCGTGCACAGCCTTCAGCTGGAAGAGACAGGCAGCTGAGCGGGGCTCCCCAGGGCTGGCCCAAGGGGGCCGTGGGCAGGGGGCTGGGGTGCCCAGGAGCTGCCGCCACCATGCGGGGAGGGGAGCCGGGGAGCCAGACAGGTCCCGGAGGGCGACAGAGCCCGTCTGGCCCTCCCCACCCCTGCGACGGCGGGCGAGCCGCTGGGCCTCGGTCTCCCCGCCCGAAGTGCAGGGCAGGTGGCACCCGAAGGGCTCGATAAATGGTGCCTCCTGGTTTTCCTGCTAGTTTCTGTTTTCCAGATGAGGGAGACTCTCTAGGGCGAGGTTTAAACGCCTGCACAGAGGAGACTTCCCACTCGTGGGCAGCTGCTGGGATGTGACACAGCAGTTCTGCAGGGTCAAAACGGTCCAGTGCCGGCAGGGGACACTCATCTCGTCCGGCAAGTGGCTGCCAGTGTGCTACGTGCTCTACACGCTTCTCACCTCAGCAGACCCCAAGCAGAGTCTCACGCCGGACGGGCGAGGAAACGGAGCCCCCAGCCTCTAGCAGGTGGACGGGCCAAGACGGCACCAGGCTCGCACACGCCAGCCACGTCACGTGGCGTGGGAGGGACCCCGGCCCGACAGCTGCACCTCAGGGCCATGCTCCCTGCACCATCATCCCTGACAAGGCTCAGCTCAGACGCCCAGCCCCACCGGGGTGCCGGCAGGGTCACTGTTACCCCACTGTCTCCTCCCTGCTGGAGGCCCCCCACCCCCCAGGAATCCAGCACCTCTGGGTCCCATTTTGCACGTGAGGCGCGCGAAGCGGTGGGGAGGGCCGACTCACAGGTGGTCAGAGGCCGAGACAGGACAACCTCGCTCTGGCAGAGCTGCGGAGCCCGTGCCCGCCCCCAGACAGACAGGCTCGTGGAGCCCCACGGCTGCGGCTTCCGCAGGTGCCTCCCAGACCTTTCTGGAGCGGAAGGAGGCTCCAGGGCTCCAGGGACGTCCCGACCCGGTCGGGCTCACAGGGCCCCGGGCCTGCAGGCACTGCCGAGGGGGCCCTCGGAGCCGACACCTTCGCCGGGTGCCCTGCCAGCGACCCCGCCGTGGAGGACGGCTGTGGCTTGGGGTGGGGGTGGGGGGTGACCAGGGCAAACATCGGATCAAGGCCCGGCCGCGGCCACTCACCTGCTCCTGCAGCTCCGCCAGCCGCGTGGCCCGCTCCTCCTCCGAGTCCGAGCTGCCTGAGTCCGTGGAGCTCTCCTCGCTGCTGCGGCTGCTCTCCACGCCCTTGCTGACCACAGGGGCCGCGGGCACGGGCAGCGTGGGCGCCTCCACCGGCTCGTCCGGCATCTTGGCAAACCGCATCTCAAACACGTCCTGCGGGACAGCAGGGGCCGCCTGGGTCCTGGACGCCCGTGGGCAGCCCCCGGGGAGTCGGGGAGACTGGACCCAGCCTGCCCAGGGCGCTGGGCCGCCCCCACGCCGCCCACCCCGGCTTGCTCTCTGCCCCTCCCTCCCCAGGCCCTGAGCGCGGGTCCAGGGCCAGAGGGCGCAGAGTCAACGGCCACAGACACAGCCTTTTAGGAGCTGGCACACGAGCTCCTTTATTAGACACCCGACCTCCCTCCCGTCCACGGCTCGCAAGTCTTTTCAGCATCCCGGTCCAAGGCTGCCACCTACTGACAGACAGTGAGAGGGCCTTCCTTTGAGCTCTGACCCTCTTCCGGGGGCCCCCCAGCCACTGCATCTGGGAGCTCGTTTGGCTTCCCCATTTCTCTCCCCTGTGATGTTACTGTAGTATCACATCTCATTCTGAGTTGGGTCCAAAAGTTGGCTCAAAAGGCAAAAGTCTTGTCCGATCCAAACCGCCCGCTCCTACACAGCCTTGGGAGCACGCACTCAACAAAGATCCCCCCGCCCCACCCCCGGCGGCCCAGGTTCATTTCAGACAGGACGAGCGGCCACGAAGGGAGACTTCTCTCTGCTAGCTCGGACACCTGAAGCCACACACACCTGGTTTACACGCAATAGGTGCAGCCCCACCGACCAGGCGTCCGGCTCCCGTAAGAACCTACTCTGGGTCCCGGTCCCCCAGAATCTCCTCCTGGGGTAAAGACATCTCAGAGGTACGCTGCTACGCAAGGCCATGACCTGGCCCGCTCTGGGCAAACGGCCCCCCCCCCCCGCAGGGGGTGGGGGTGGGTCCACATCAGGCTGCTGCAGCGTCAGGCTCTAACCCCACCCAGCTTGACTTGACACAATCGATAGCCAATTACTAAACAGGCATCGGTGATCAAGATGCCCAACCTCCGTGGCCGCACCGCAGAGACCACCTTTTCCGGAACAGAATCAGAGCCGCTGCCCTCGGCCCGTCTGCTGCCGGCGCCGCCTGGCCTCCTCGTGGAGCTACGCGCAAGGTTTAGGAGCATCAACAGAGCAACGACAGCACGGGGCTTTGCTGAGCCTTTCGGCTTCATGGTCTTGGTATGAAACCGTGGGTCCCGGTGGCTTCCTCTGGGTGTACTGGGACCACCAGGACCGCTCGACCACACTCCCCAGTGGGAGCCAGTGCACAGAGGGGGCAGCCCGCAGCAGCCAGGGCCCACAGGCAGGCGGAAGGTAAGGAAGGTTAGGGCAGGCACCCAGAGGCCCGAAGGAGGCTCCCCGAGGCCCCGTCCGGGGCCGGGGTGACCAAGGATGCCCCCGAGTTACCGTACCGGGTTTTCAAAAGGGTTCTGAGCAAGGCACTGGGAACGTCTTACAGAACAACATTCTGGGTCCTGTATTTACAAAAGCAACAGGCTATGTGATGGCAAAGAGAGATAAGAACAGGCTCGGTGTACTGGCCCGTACAGAAACCCGCGGCAGCCCCCAGGCTCTGACAGATCATCACGCACAGGGGTGTGCGCACACTCGGCCTGTGAGATCCGTGTGCATGTACGCAAAGTCCCACCACTGAAGGCCAGACTGCACTTCCCTGCAGGCCCGCTTCTCCCACGTGCCGTCCGCCCTGTGGTCGGGAAAGCAACAGGCTACACAAACAGCCGTCCCCCGCCACGACGCCCACGGGCCGCACCAGCAGGCTCCTGACGAGGGGCCCCCGGCACGCGGTGAAGTGCAGGGCAGCAGGCGTCTGCCTTCTCTCCGTCTCCACCCTGGCTAGAACACCCGCTGGCCCCCACCTGCTCGCCGCTGCCCACCTGAGCCTGCAGCTCCCAGGAGGCAGAAACTGGCCTCTTGGCCACCACGTCCCTGGGGAGCAGGCTCGGGGCCTGGCCGCCACTCGGCCGCCGCTCAGGGGAAACGTGCCCGTGGACGACACCCCGCCCCTCCCCCGGGAGACACGCCCTCCCAGACACCCATGTCTTTCCCGGGTGCCTGCCCTGAGCGGCTGATCCCACCTGTGCCCAGGGGGCCCCTCCCCACACAGAGCACCTGGCGTTACCTGCAGCTTCCTGGCCATGGCCACCACCTCGTGGTCGGGGGGGTTGTACTTGTAACAGTTGGAGAACATCAACCGGATGTCGGCCGCAAAGCCCTGTGCGTCTGGGTACTCACGGCTGTCCATCTTCTTCTGCAACACACAAGCCACGGGGCGTGAGGGCACCGCTGTGCCTCGGGACCCTCCGCACGTCCACCGCCAGCCCGAGACCTCATCTGGGAGCCCAGGGAAAAGGTGGAAGGGCGGCCCCGAGGGCTTGGAGGGGAGGGCCCAGGACCCCACAGAGAGGCTGACACTCAGGGAGAAAGAAAACGGTGCTCCCCAAAGTCCCAGCTCCCGCAACCAAAGTCCCCAGCTCTACGTTTTGGCTAACTTCACACGTCGACACCCCGGTTGGCAGGAGCTCCGGTGGGGAGCAAGCAACTTCTGGCGAAAAGTCACTCTCTACCAGTTTAGGGGGCTACTCAGTTCTCAGAATGAGACGTTTAATTTTCTCTCCTGAGAATCCAGGTCCTGTTAGCTAGCCTGCTTCACAGAGCACCAGGTCGTCCCACTGCCCCGCCGGGAGCACGGGATGACTGGCTCTGCAGGTGGGGACAGAAGTGCAGCCAGCCAGGGACCACAATGTGGCAGCTAAGATCGGGGCAGACGGGGCAACGGCTCTCGAGGGAGAGAGCTCCCCATGCCTGATGGGTTCACACAGATATGAGCTCGTCAGTCAGGGACCTCGTGTCGGGGGTATGAGGTGCCCGCTCATCCTGGGGGCCATGCTGTGCTGCAGCAGGACATTGTGGGCTGGAGCCTAACCACCTACCTCGCCGGCACCTAGACTAACAAAGTCCTGGCCTCGATGGAGGGGTTGGTGGTGGTCAGACTCCAGGACCTGCAGCCTCTACAGCCTAGGACACACCATCCTCCTCTGCCCGCCCCCCCCCGGAGAGCTTCCAACAGCACTGGGGCTGCCTGGCTCCAGCCCTCTGCACAGCCTCCCCAGTCTGGGGTAGCTCAGCCAGGAAGGAGAAATGGGCACCCGAGACCCTCTCAACTTCTGCAAGATTCTCAGACTCCGGCCCTAATTTGACAGCCGGCCACTTTCCCGGTGCATCTGGGAGCCCAAGTACCACTGCCCCACAGTCAAAACCTGCTTGGAAAGAGCCAGCCTGAGCCAGGAGCTAATCCAGAAAGATGTGACCAAACCATTAGCTGGAACGATCTCTGGAAAGGGGGGCAACGATACCAGAGGCTAGGTCTTCTCTCCACCCACCTCTGCTTTGCTTGGATTTTTGACCCTCTGTTCCTATCTTACACAAATTGAAAGAAAAAAATCAGTCAAAGAAAAGTAGCTGACACTCCTGGGCTCCCAGGAGGAGCAGGGCCACTGCAGCACTGAGCGAGTCCGAGAAGGCCGGAGCCCTGCCCTCGCAGTTAGGACAAAGATCAGAGAAGGCGAGGAAGCTGCTCGGTCACCCAGCCCAGCCGGGCCCGCCTGACTCGGCCAGCTCCCCGGGAACCACGGCCCTAGATGGCCAGGTCTGTCCTGTCCCTTGGCGGGGAGGAAGACTTCCATTAAGGAGAGAGAGTCTGCCCCAGACAGGTATACACGAGGCAGTGTCCAGGTACACGAGGCAGAGTGACCGAGCCCAGCGGCTCAGGGCCCAGACGCCATCGGTGCAAAGAAACCACCTGCCCCTTTTGTGGGGTTACCTTTCCAGGTAACGGTCCAACGGCCAGGGACGTTCCTCAGACCGTCAGAGACCGATCCAGACCGAGGAAGGGCAGCTGTGCTGGGGCCCAAGCCCGACGGGGGCTCAGGAACCCCTCCTGCACGCACTCTGGGAAGACCCCGGGTCTCCTGCCCTCGAGGCTGCCGCTGCCAGCCGGGGGATTTTCTCCATCTCTGCCTGGCCCAGACCTGCTCTTCCCTGCTTGTACACAACTGCCCTGACTCGGACGAGAACCCACAAAAGCCAAGGGGGAAGCCCCCAGTGCAGGAAGACCCTGCTGCGGGAATCGGGAGGCCGGGGCTCCCGGTCTCAGCTCTGCCACCACCCCGTCCAGCACCCACTTCCGTCCAGGGAGGGGCTGGGCCACGGGAAAGGGCCACCTTGCCTAATGTTATTACGAAGACCTGCAAATGCGCCGGGATGAAAATGAACGAGATGACGAAACCAGCTCAAGAGGAACAGATGACGAGGAAGCTGCCGGTTCCGTGAGCGCAGGGCAGAGCACACCTTCCTCCCTGACCCTGCCAGACCCACGCCAGGGCCCCGGGCCAGCCCTGAGGCCCCGTTTGCCGCTGGAGGGCAGGCCAAAGGAGCCGGGCAATGCCCCAAGCCTGCTGCGTTGCCCCCGGGCCGGCACAAGACATCAGCACCACGACAGGTGCCAGGGGCCGCCCAGACAGGGGAAGGGGGCCCGGCTGGCTCACCACCCACCTACCTTGACGGTGCTCAGGTCCATCGGGTGCTTGATGATGTCGTGGTAGTCGTGCAGCTCCAGGGCCTCGGCGTCCACCGGCTTGTAGAAGGGCCAGGCGTAGGCCGCGTGCTTCTTGGACAGCATCTCCTTGAGGATGCTGTCGCAGTGCCGCAGGTGCTCCGAGAGCCGGCCCTTCTTGCCCGCGTGCTGGGGCACCTCGCCGTCCTCCAGGTCCTTCTTGGGCGGCTTGATGGGGCGGCCCCCGCTCTCCCGCCGTGCCACCACCTTGGCCTGCTTGGGGTCCGCCAGAGGCGGGGGTGACTCGCTGCGGCTGGCGGTGATGGCGGACGTCGTGGGCGTGGTAGTGTCTGCTTTCCGCTTCACGCCCTTCTTCTGCGACAGCAAAACAACAGTGAGCCCCGGGATCCGGGATCCGAGCCGCTGCGGTGGCGCCCCTGGAGCGCGGACCAGCCGCCAGGCACCGAGCGAAGCAAGGACATGCATGGTCGCGGCCATCCTCCCGGGGCCCCGCGCCACGCAGGACGCCGAGGCTCAGAGGGGCCACGTTGCCGGCCCGAGGTCACACAGCTGGCGGTGGTGAGGCTGGACTCCGAACCTACCCCCGGGCCGTCCCTGAGCCCCGCCCGCCCGCCAAGACCCCAGGCCCCGCGCAGTCACGGTGGGCGCTCACCACCCCGAGCGGCGTGAGATGCAGCACGCAGCCCACCCGCGCCTGGGGTTGGGCCGCGGCTCAGGGACTCGCACAACCGAGGTGGCACCGTGACTGGGACCGTCACCAAGTGGGACTGGGGCTTGGGGACAGCAGGGACGAGAGGACCCCCGCTGGTCAAAGGCCAGGGGGCGTCCCAGACGCGGGCCTCAAAGCTGGCGCTCCCAGGACAGTGGCAGCCACGGGACGAGGGGGGCGGGAGGAGCATGCGGGGGGCGGGGCGGGGGCAGCGGCCCAGCCGGGAAACACAAGCAGCAGCACGAGGTTGGGGACCAAGGACTCCGGGGGGGCTAAGTGCCTGGGCAGGGCTGGACTTGACCCTGAGGGCAGCAGACGTCACAGAGCTACTTCCCACCGGGGTAGGAAACACTGAAATGACCAACGAGCACTTGGTGGGTGTGTCCAGTGCGTGAGCGCGTGTTTCGTGCCTGGGTGGCCAGGGTCGCTGTGACCCCGAGGCCAGCCCAGGGGGCTCCCCTCCCATCAGCTCAGGCGGGCGGAGCAGCCCCTGGGAGCCAGGCGCACCTGGGCCGCCGGCCTCACGGGGGTCTGCTGTCCGAGCGCCACCAAAGTCACCAAGCCGCTGCCCCCAGGCTGGCGGGCACGAGCCAGCCACCCACACACACTTCACGGGCGCCCACGGAGGCCAAGCACGTGCCGCGGGGCCCGGGGGCTCATGGGGCCATGGCAGACGGGACATGCTCCAAGACAGCCGGGCGCTGAGTGAGGCGGCCGGGCCAGGCGCCGCCCGAGTACAGGCAGTGGAGGCCACGGGGGAGAGGAAAGCGACGGAGATGGCGTTTTACCTTGGGGGAGCCATTTAACCCCTCTGAGCGCCTGCTTCCTCATCTGTAAGATGGGGGAAATACTGCCTGCCCCAGAGGGTCGCTCGCTGTGAGGGTCAAATCGGAGAAGACGATACACATCAGTGGCCGGCACGGGGGCCTGCTCAGAGCAGGAGACTCAGCCGTCCTCGCTGGCCCCCGGATCTCGCGGGGAGCGCTCGCTCCGAGCCCAGGCCCGGCCGTGGAAAGTCCGCAGGGAGCCGGGGGAGGGACGTGCGCGCACACTCACGGGGGCGCGAGGAGCAGGCGGAGGCCGCCACCGCCCTCCCCGCGCCAAGGCAATCCGGGCGCAAGCGCGGGCGGCGAGGGCCGGGACCCCCCTCCTTTCTGCGCCCCCCACCTCGGCCCACGCCCTGCAAAGGCCGGCAAAGCTGGGGCTCAAGCGCAGCCGCCCTCACCAGCTGTGTGACCTGCCGCTCCGAGCCTCGGGCTCCTTGTCGGTGTCAGGAACCGCGGCCCACCTCACGGGCGTGGCGGGGGAGGGGACCCGTCCAAAGTCACATACGCCCAACTCCCGACAAGCGGTCGGTGCCAGGGGAAAGCGGCAGAGCGCCCTCCTGCCCGCCCCACACCTGCCTGCATCCCGTAGGCCCCGGGGGAAGCTCACCTTGACAACGGGCGGCGTGGGAGGGACCACGGGGATGATGGGCGTCGCGGGAGGGGGCGGGGCGGCAGCCGGGGGGACAGGGGCTGACGTAACGTTTGCAGTGATGGTTGGCACAGGGGTGGCAGCAATGACGGGCGTCTGGGAGACCGTGGGGGGGACGCTCTGGAAGGGGGTTGCCGGGGAGACAGAGGACACGGCCGCCACTTGCTGCGTACCTTGAGGACAAAGGAAAGGAGGCTGAACTGACCCGGCTCTACCAGCGATGCTTCTGGACGCTGCCGGGACCATCTCCTCCAGCCAGGGCCCGCCGGGTGCCAGCAGAGCCCCTCCTGCCGAGACCCTGGCCCTCATCGTGGCTGCCTCCGTGGTCCGAATGAGCAAGCCAGGACAAGGTGCCCAGCCCGGTAAGGAAGAGCCAGGGGGTTGACTCGGGTTCCACAGGTAGCCAGCCTCAGCCCCGTCTGTAAGTGTGAAACACCCTGGCCTCTCTGGAGGGCTGGGCCGCCCAGGAAGCTCACCATCGGGGTGCACCTCTGCTCCAGGTGCCCGGACCAGGTAAGGTCACCCCCCGTGCTGACCCTAATGCCCTCCGCTCCCTGACAGGCCACAGAGAACACAAAGTGTGCCGAAGAGGCAAAGTCCTCGGAGGGGACAAAGGGACAGCGTGGCTTCCAGAAGAGGTGTCCTCAGAGCTGGAGGGTGAGGCGGGTGGGAGAGGAGCAGCGCGCGGACACAGCAGGAGCACGATCCCTGCCCGGAGCGAGGCTCCAAGGCAGGCGGCAGCAAGGTCACCAGGCCTGCAGGCCACACACAGCAGAGGCCCGGTTCCCGGAGCTCCGATCATCACTGACCCAACCTTGCAGACTGGGTCAGGAAAACTGAGCCCAGAGGGGCGGACGGACCCTCAGAAGATACGCTGTCATCGGCGCCCTGCCCACCTGCCAGAGGTGGAGAGAAGGACTGCACGTCCACCCCTTTACCTGCACTCTGGGTTCCCGAAGCTGGTTTCCGGCCTTTGCCCTTTGGAGCAGGGGGTAATAACTCAACTTCCTCCTGGGGCATCTGGGCCACTTTCTGCAGAAAAATTTTCTCTAAGGCTTGGGCCATGAGCACTATGTCATCTGTGGGCTGAAGACACAGGAGAGGCAAGGTTACCTGCTGGAAAGGAGCCGTGTGTCTGCAGCAGACAAACACATGGCAGTTGCTCAAGAAAAACATTTATTTAGCAAGCTGTGAAGGGACGTGGCGGGGCGGGAGGGCGGCAAAGAGAATATATTTTAACGTGGAAACTCTTGGAAGAATTCAAAAACCACAAAGGATAAAAACCACCCTTTATCCCATCCCCCGGAGGAAAAAAGGTCCAAGCACGTGGGCGTTTTAAAGCGTCTGGTACATATCGACGCCCTCCGAAAAGGCTGTTCTAATGTTCCCTCCTTGGAGCAGGGGCCGGGGCCGGGGCCGGGGCCGGGCGGGGCGGGGGGGGGCGGTCCACACACAAGGCAACCGCTCAAGCGCGTAGCCTGTGGGACCCACACAAGGGGATCGCGGCCAGACAAGGGCTGAGCGCGAGGCTGGGATGCACCCTGGGCCTGTCTGAGAGCTGCTGCAAAGCGCCCAGCCCAGCCCGGCGGGCACCGGCCAACCCCAGGCTGGCCCTCCACCCCAGGCCTCCCCGGGCCAGGGGCAGCTCACAGGGGCGTGTAGGGCCCACGCCACACCATTTTCTTACCTTGTTATAAATATAACAATTTGTAAACATGGTGTTGAAATCCTGCATACATTCACTCGCGCTCCAATAATAATTATTCTCCAGCCTCTTCTTAATAGTCCCCATATCCATTGGGTTTTTTATTATCTTATGATAATCCTAAGAAAGAGATTTTCAGGGGTGTTACTGTTGGATTCAAATTCATGACGACTTTCGCGACTCCCAAGCACAGAGACTGTGCAGGGGGCAGTCTCCTCAGGGATCTGGGTACTGGGGCTGGACCCAAGTTTCTGTTCACCTGGGGGCAGGTGGGCGTGAAGTCTGGGGCAAGCGCTCGGCCAGCATAATCCCTGCTAAGCCCCCGGCCTAAGCAGGGTTCTGTGTGGACGCACAGACCCGCAGGGCTGGGGCAGAGCCCAGAGCTGCTCTAGGCTCCGGAGGTCGGGCTGAGACCCCTCCCCAGATTCCAAACTTCACTTGGGGGCCCGCAGTGCCCGGAAGCCAAGCTGGCCCAGGACCCAGGCCGCCAAGTGCTAGCCCAGGGCTTCCCCTCGCAGGACTCAGGGGCTCTCTATTCGGGTCCAAAAGAGAAAGCCGTCAGATGGTCAGGTCGGCACCGGGCACGCAGCTGAGGCGCTATCCCTGGGGAAGTGGGCCGCACCCCTCTCGAGCGCAGGGTCTCAGGTGTGCACGCGTCATTCCGCAGGACAGTGCCGGGCACAGGATGAAGACACAGGCGAGCCTCTAGGCCTGAGCCCCATCGTCGGCTCCCCCTTCATCCCCCCACAGGCCAAGGGTTCTCCCGCTTCCTGCACCTGGGCAGCCGCCCTCCCTTCCCCCACTCGCCTAAGCATCCCCTCTGCTCCTTGGTCATTGTGGGTCCTGAGCTGTGCCTGGCTTAGCAGGACCAGCCGCCTCCAGGCACCATCTCTGCCAAGGCCAGGGGGGCCGTCCTCCCAGGAGTCGGGGCCGCGGAGGGGCAGGGCCGGCGGGTGGGGGCCACTCACGGGCAGGTTCAGCTTGATGGCGTCCACGGGCTGGTAGAAGGGCCAAGCGAACTGGTGTTTCCAGAGCGTCTTCACCACCACGTTCTGCATGTACTGCAGCTGGTTGGTCTTACGGCCAGGCTTGGCGGGGTTGGAGACCTCCGGCGGGGGCGGGTTCACGGGGCCCGGGACCGCCGGGATCCCCGCAGGGGCGACCGTTGTCGTGGTGGACATCCTCCGGCTGCTCGCTCACTGGCCGTCACGGCAGCAGCTCGGAGAGGCCCTGGCTTCCTCTGTGCTCCCCGCCGAGGTGCGACATCCCATGTCTGGGCCCAGTCAGGCAGCACCTGCGGGGGAGGAGGGACGGCAGGGAACGGCCGGTCACCCCAGGCCCCGCCGCCTTGCCTGGGTCCCCGAGCACAGCCGTGCGGTCATGTGAGGCCACGTCGGCGCACTCCGCCCGGTCAGGCCAACCCTCACCTGTCAGAGAACCACTCTCCCACTGCTGCCCTCAGGCTGGGGCAGGGAGAGACACAGGTGACGGGAAAGAATGCCAGCAGGTGCCACCTGGGCAGGCGGGGCGGCGGCCGTCCAGGTGGGGGCCACTGTCGGCTCACTGCCCACCAGCCGCCTGCTGCTCTTGACTGTGGCAACATTTTAGGGAATGATCCGCACGTAGAGAGCTACGACGTGGACCGGCACAACGTGCGTGGAACCACGCGTGGCACACGGAGCCAGGGCCCTCTGAGTGAGGCCACCGACGGAGGTTCTAACGTGACCATGAGAACGGGCTCTGGTTTGTGATGGCGGCTGGGCTGTGGACACGGCCGGCCCTCGGTCAGTCGGGGTGGGGGTGGAGGGAGAAGGCGATGGGAGCCTGCAGCCTCAGCGAGTGAGGGGCTGCAGGACCACACCCCGACTCTCGGAATGTTCTCTGAGTGTGGAGCTGGGAAGGAAGCGGCTGCCGCTGCCCCACGTGTGTCCCCAGGAGACCAACTAGCACCAAGAAAAATGCTGTGCAGTAAAGGATGAAGGGGCTGCCCCCAATATCAAAACCCCACCACGTCTTGGGAGGAAGTCGGTGGTCCCAATGTCACCTGAGGATGCAAAACGCACTGGGGGCTGCATACGAAATCTGGACCCGGGCGGCATCTGTGCACGCTGCTACCACGTAGGTGTTTATGTGCACCTGTCACGGGATTGAGCCGGGTTGGGCTGGGTGGCAGGGCCCGCCTGGGGGCCAGCCTTCGGGGAGGACAGAGCAGCGTGTGTCGGCCGCTGGAAACATGCTCTCTACGACGTGCGAAAGCAGATCGTTAAAACTTGGGAGAGTTTTCGAGCTGGCTGACGGACGTCCTGCCGGAAGCCTGCTCTGCCACGTGGGCGTGTTTACACCACGGTCATCAGCACGAGGTACAGACCAGGGCCCCCCCATGCTGGCTTGTTAAACCCCAGCCAGTGCCTCCTCAGCGCCCCCCGACCAAGAGGGAAGAGGACTCAAAACAGATGCCGCGCACACCTGACCACCGAGCACACCTGCCCCGCTTGCCCGCCCTTCGTCGGAGGAGCGCTCTGGAGCACCCCTAGGGGCCTCCCCCCCCGCCATCCTGGGGGCCTGCAGCTCCTCTCCTCCACACTCTCCCCGGGCGAGCGGGCGCCTCTCACGCGCCCCCATCTCGCCAACCCGGGGCAGCGCCCTGGCCCCCAAGGCAGCTCCGTACAGAGGGCGGCCGTGCCCGCCGGGCTGGCGGTGCTGAGGCTGCAACACACCACCGACGGAAAGGCGCCTGAGTGCTCACCCTGGAGCCCCACCCCCAGCAGGTCTGATCCCTTCTGGCCCAGCACCACCGCCTCCTGCTGGGGTCTCTGCGAACCTCCCACGGGCCTGCCCTCCCCTGGACGGCCTTGCCCTACACGGGGCTCCTGTCCAAAGCAGCACTGCCTGTCCCGCTCTGGCCAGTGACTCGTCTCCCTGTCCTGGCTGCTGTGGCTACGCAGGCCCGCACCCTCCCTCTCCTCCTCTGGCTCCTCTGCCCCAATGCCACCACCCGCCAGGGCCTCCCGGACCCTCCCGGACCCCGGGCAGCTCAGGGGTGCAGAGCAGATGCCGGGGCCAGGCTCCTGTTCGCAATCCCAGTTCTGCCCTTCGCCAGCCATGGGATCTGGTCCCCCTGTGTCCCCACAGGGCTCTGTGAGACTAAAGGGATCCAACACAGAGTGCTCAGGAAGGTGCTGGACACATACCAATCGCCGCACGGTCCTGCCGGGACGGCTGAGGCGGCTCCCTACGTGGGGGGACCCGGGATCCGTGAGGGAAGGAGGCACACTGTTCCTGCCACCCCCCTCAGCCTGGGCCTAGATGCCAGCCCGGTGCACTGGGGGCCGCCAGGTGTGGGGCGGGTGGGCAGATGCCCAGTACCCAGCGCTGCTGCTGCATGGTCCAGGGAGCAGAAAATGGGCGGGACACAGCACACCGGCCTCCTCCGAGCACAAGGACAGACGGCCACAGCTCTCTGCAGGGATGTGCTGGGGTTGCCATCAGGACCCTCGGCCTGGCCTCTGCCCTGCCTCCCTCTTCTGACCAATCACCAACCACCCCGCACCCACGGCTGAGCAGGAAGCCGGCCGCCGCAGCAAACACAGGACACAACCCCATCGTGGGGTGAGCACCCAGCGGCTGCAAGGCAGAGCCAGCGGGGGGTCCCAGACTGCGTGGCTAAGCTCGCCGAATGCCAGCGTTCACCCCAGGCCACAGGGAGTCCCGAGGTGTGGGAACACTCGGGACCCCAGCAGGGTCTGTGAGGTCTAGAGGCGACACATGCAAAAGGTGCTGGATGCCCCACGGCCTGGGGGACAGCACGTGGCAATGGGACCTCCCCCTCTCTGCAAACAGGAACGTTGCCCCCAGCACCTCCACTGGAACGAGGTGGGGGGGCCCCCATGCACTCACAGCCCTGCATGGACGTGCGGATGACCGCAGGGGTTGCAGTGTCCCCCGTCAGGTTGTGCCACAGAGCACCCCCCACGGCGGAGGCAGGCGCCTGGCTTGTCCTCTGTCCCCGGCAGCCTGGGCACCAGCTCAACAGGGAGGAAGGAAGGGAGGGCAGCTAGAGTGTGAGAGGTTGGGGGGCACCCCCCTCCCCACGCCCCTTCCATCCCAGGAGCCAGGACCCATCTCCTGGGAAGGGCTGCGTGGCCGGGGAGGAGATTGGCAAGGGACAGCCGGGGCGCTCGGGCATGACCCTCTCCGGTGGGACATACAATCGCACAGGTCACCCTGCGCTGTCCCCTCTGGGACGGCGGGCGGAGTAAAGGGGCCACGCAGCTCCCTGCTGGGGCACAGCCTTCACTCCTTCACACGGAGCCCAGACCTCAGGGCCGGCACGTCCGGGGCGAGCGGAGCCGCAGCGAGAGCCTGGCCTTGCCTCTCCCGCAATCCCGCAGACCTGACAGCGACCCCGAGGAAACCAGACCCCGGCTGAGCATGGACGGGAATGCAGAAGGCCCCACGCCGCCTCGGGACGCTCCCACGAGGGGCAGGAAGATGATGGATGTCCCCAGCACTCAGGGCCTCACACCCACCGCATACGGGCCCCAAGGCTGCTTTCTCCCTTTCTGCTGGCGGTTCTGAACCGGTGGATTTTTTTTTTTTCTTTTTAAGAACGTGTTACTTTTGCAAAAAGAAAGAAGTGTAAAGGGATTTCTCTTTTGGAAAAATGTACAAACATGGCCAAGCATCTCAGAGCTCGTCTCCCTTCCTCTGGGGCCTGGGGACACTGCCCCAGAGTCTGGGGACAGGCCAGGCAGCCCCGTGTGCTCCGTCCAGGGGAAATCCGGGGGCCGCGACGACCCCGAAGTCTTGGCTGGACCTCGGCAGGGCCACCAGTGGGAGGCGCCGTCGGCCACCCCTGTGTCGCCCGGAGGGCCGAGAAATCCCCCCAGCGCCCACCTGTCGGGGCAGCAGAGGGACGTGGATGGATGCCAAGGGTGCCGCCCAGCTCCCCGCCGCCAGCAGCTGTGCTGTCCGTCAGCCTCCCGGTCTGGGCGGGGGTCAGGGCCACATTCTGAGACCGGAAGGCACAGGCTGCTCCCAGAGAGAAGCTGGAACTTAAACAGTCTACCAGCTGACCCTGTCACAGGGCTCAGCCCTGAACCGCCATCAGTAACGGACAAGAGGTGTGAGGGACATGGGGGTTTGAAGCAACAGGAAGGGGAGACTGCGGGGGAGTCCCCCACTACCCGCGCCCAGGGTCCCCCGGCCGCACAGGAACAAACTCTCACCGTGCTTCCTGGAGAAGCACGAAGAAATGCACTGGGTGGCCGGCCACGGCCAGGAGCCCTTCACACCTCTGCTGAGGGTGAGACACCATGTGGTCCTATGAGGTCAATGACCAGGCCCATCGCACAGATGACAGGGCTGAGGCTCCCCCATCCCTGGGCTACTTCCTGAGCCTGGCCACGTGGAGATTCGGGGACATAAGCCCAGGACCCCGTGCCCCTCGACCTGGCTCCTGGCATCACGGGTGACACAGGGTGAGAGGAGGAGCCGGGCAGCTAAGGACCCAGAGGACCCCACTGCAACCAACGGCAAGGCCACCTGGCGAGCCCTGGGGGCAGGCACAGGCCCGCAGTGCCCCCCAAGTCCCTGGCCTGCTCCTAACTTCCGGCCAGAGATGCAAAGAGGGCCCCAGACACGAGGAGCACGCAGAAGGGCAGCGGGGAGTGCCCACTTGGGCCTGCCACACCAGGGTCCAGTGCCAGCTCCCCTCCTGGCTGAGCCCCGGCAGCATGGCCATCAGCTGTCTAGTGCCCCCAACGCAGCCCCACGGATGGAGGCATGGCTCCCCACCCACGAGGACGTGGGAGGCCAGGGACATCATGGAGAGTGCTTAGAGAGCTGGGTGACACGGGCCCCTCGGGTGGAAAAAAGGAGGTGCCCGTGGTTCCCAAGCCACGCAGGGAGGGGCCACAGCAAAGGGACAGAACCTGAGGGTCCCTGGATACGCACCTCTGCCTGCCATGAAGACACCATGAGGTTACACTTGGGATGGACCCGTTTAAAACACAAACGCGGCTTCCCACTTCTCCCAGTCGCCACGTCCCGGCGCACCAGGAGCAACCCGTCACCCTCCTCCCGACCCCACGTGGTCCTGGCAGGGAACCACAGGCCACCCAGCTGAGCCGCCCTGGCCGGAGCCGGCGAGCTGCGCAGGAGACGACGAAGGTGCAGACGGAGGCGGCCTGTCCATCGGAGAGCAAGGAAGGAACCTGCTCCTCCGCACAGCTCCCCCCGGGCCGGTCCCCTCCCGGCGGGCGCTGGCCCCTCGTGGGAACACAGGCCATGCCAGGCCCCACCCAGGAGAGAGGTCTGGTCACCCTGCCCAGCAGGTCTCACCAGCTGGGGACCCAAAGTTGCCATGGGGGCCACCAGACCTCGTCCTCGAAGGAATCCCAGTGGGGTGCCCACAGGCCCCCAAATCAAGGGAAACAAGGCAAATTCAGAGTGGGGGGTGGGTACCAGAAGGGTCCGGCCCGTTCCCATGTTCCAAGCCATTGAGGCTGGGCGGAGACTCCACGAGGGGCCACAGAAGGAGCAGACAGAAGGTCCGGCTGGGACCCCACCCCGGGTCCCCTGGTCAGCCCGTGGCACCCCGAGCTCACAGGTGGCGTGCCAGCTCAGGCTCTCACCACATGGCCGAGCTGCCCCCTGGGGGCAGGAGCAAAGCCCCCACAGACGCCCACCCTCCTGGGACAGCCCGTGAGCCCCAGGAACACCTGACATCCCCTCTCCAGCACTCGGACACGAGAAGGCATCGCCCACCAGGAACGGGGGGAGCAAACACCGCCCCCCGGCCTCATGGGACAGGCCAGAGCCTGACAGCCGCTCTCCCCGAGCCAGGCGTGTCCTGAGTGAACCTTTCGGGTCTCAGAACCCAGCCAGTGCACCATTCCGTGGGGTGGGGGGAGGGGGTCTCCCAGAGACACCCCCAGCCCCCTGGGTCTGAGATAACATACCAAATCAGACACGACATTCTGCAGGGAAACATACAAATGTTCAGTCTAAGAGGAAAAAAGGACCACAGACAGCCTCGTATCTGCTGTCAAGGGTCAGCTTTCATCGCAAAAGGATCAGGAGAAAAGCTCACCCCTCCGCAGAGTAGTGTTCTGGGGTCGCAGCTGGAACGGAGGAAGGCGGCCCATCACGGGGGTCGGCCCCCACGTGGCCAGGAGGGAGGACGGCCGGGGCAGGCGAGGCGGTGGCCCCCGACCCCAGCGCCCGTGCCCTGGGCCAGCTTGGGAGAAGCACCTGCCGGGCAGTGAGGCAAGAGGCATCTACCTCAACGCTGTCTCTCGGACCATCTCTGGGGTCCAACGTCAACGCCCTGGGGGTGACGGTGGCGCTGTGTCCTTTTATAACTCTTAAAGAGCCCTTGTCTTTTAGACGTGGGCACCAACGTCTTACGAAGGAAATGTGCCAGGAGCTTGCTTCGTGACAACGGGGAGGTGGGAAGGGGGCTGAAATGAGCGGGGGTCTGGAGGGGACAGGACGGAGCAGGGGTGCTCGTGGCAGAAGCTGAGTACTCTGGGGGCCTCTGCTGTCTCTCGACTGGCCACGCTGGAAAGCCCCTGCCCCACCCTTTTCCCTGGGTGCTCAGGACCCTGCGTTGCCCACCACCACAGCAACAGCGAGATTTGGGGGACATGACCCTACTCCTCGTGCCACCCCCCCCCCCGCCTGGCAGAGCAAAGGACTACAGGTGAGGGGGTGGGGGCAGATGGACTCAGGCAGGATAACCCGGGACCGGGTGGGGCAGTGCAGGTGGCAGAGCCCAGCGCCCTAAGCCCAGACGTATAAAACCCTCAAGTTACCAGGTCTCCCCTTCACCACCCCCAAGCCCCCAGCGGGACGGGGGTGTCTCATCTCCTGCGGGCAGAGACGTGCAGCCCGATCTCACCGGCGTCACAGCCCACCGGGCCCGCTCCACACGGCCGAGCTGGAAACCAGCCTTCTAGGAGGTGGGGTTCGGAAAGGAGCCTTGAGGATCCGCTGGCCCGGCTGGTGGTGCACACCGCGCGGGGACACCCGGGCCGAGGGCAGGGACGGGGCCCCACCCCTCAGAGGGGAAACCGAGGCTCGGAGAATCTCCCCCACCCCCACCTCCCGGGGCTGCCCGACGGGGCGGGAGGCGGCACCGCAAACGGGGCGAAGGTCAGAGTGAAGACAACCTTCCCTCGAAACCAGCCAGAGAGGAAATGCTCAGACAGACCACAAAAGCCCTTGAACAGCAAGAGAAAACCCAGAGACGGGGCTTCTGGTGGAATCCTGAGGAAGCGTCCAGAAAGCCAAACAGCTGGCCAGCGGCAGGCGGGGGACAAGGCCAGTCACCCCACCCTCCAGAGTCACACACTCGCCACTCCGTGAGGGACTCACGGGAGCTGGACACACCTGGCTGCAGACCGGGGCAGGCGGACCCGGAGGTCATGGCCATCTCCCCGCCCCTGGACTCATCCTCTGGGACCCACCTCATTCCTCCCTGGGGAACTGGAATTGGAAATAAAGTGCAGAGAACCGGCCCCTGTAGGCTCGCTCAGCCCAGAGGGACACATCAGAAGAGCCTGGACACCAGGGCTATTCAGGGTCCTGGAAAAACAAGGAGGGAGAGAGTGGGGACCTCTGTCCAGGTGCCACTGTGGGAAACACCCTGAAAACGCAGCAGCAGCAGCTCCGGCCCTCCCGCCACAGACAGGACCACAGCAGGCAGAGGAGGGCACTCCTGGGCAGCCTGGACCCCGACAGGTGTCGGGGGGATGCTAGACGGAGGATGCCGGATAGAAGGGCAGAAAGAGCCTCACTCACCAGCATCAGGGGAAGGGCCTCCAGCCACGGGGGCGGGGATGAGGCCGGGGGTCAGAGGAGGAAGCAGGTGGAGGGGGTCCTCAGGAGGCTCCTAGGTTGGAGGGCGTTGGGTCTGAAGGGGGAAGTCCTGAGCCACATTCAGGAAGGAGGGGAGGCTTGTAGGGGGTGCTGACGTTCAGAGGGGTGATCAGAGGTAGGAAAAAAGCCAGGGAGTGACTCCACCATCCTGGGGGGGGGGGCAGGGCCTGCGCTCCCTCCGCCTTCCCTCTCGCCCTGCTCAGACCCACCGGCCTTCCTGAGTCGGGTGACTCAGGGATCAGGTGAGTCAGGCACCCCTGGGGGGCCCAACGCTACACGGCCCCGACTCCCTGGGCCCCATCCTGGCGTCAGTGTGGGTCACGTGGGCTCCACTTTCCAGGTGGGGGGGCAGAGGCTCAGAGATCAAGGGGCACGAGGCCATCCAGTCAGAAGCAGAGCCAGGCTGTGAGCAATGCCGTCCACCCAACCCCGAAGACTCCTCCACCTGACCTCCCTGGTGGCACGGTGGTTAAGAATCCGCCTGCCGATGCAGGGGACACGGGTTCGAGCCCTGGTCCGGGAAGATCCCACGTGCCGCGGAGCAACTAAGCCCGTGCACCTCAGCTACTGAGCCTGTGCTCTAGAGCCCGCATGCCACAACTACTGAGCCCACGTGCCACAACTACAGAGCCCGCATGCCAGAACTACTGAGCCTGCGCTCTAGAGCCCACGAGTCACAACTACCGAAGCCCGCGTGCCTAGAGACCGTGCTCCACAACAAGAGAAGCCACTGCGATGAGAAGCCCACGCGTGGCAACGAAGACCCAACGCAGCCAAAAATAAATAAATAAAACAAATAAATTTATTAAAAAAAAAAAAAACACTGCCTCCTGGAGCTCCTGCAACAATCCCGCAGAGACAGGGGGCGGTGAGCTGCAGGAAGGGGCAAGGCCCGCCGCCCCAGCTCCTTTGCCCCCGAGCAGCCGGGCCTCAGGAAACAGGATCCGTGCGGGCAGGGTCGGCTTCCGTGACAGACGGAGCCCACTGCCTCCTCCCGTGGGGCCCCAGGGGACGTTAGGTGGGCGAGCGGGGGTCCTCCGCACACTGGGCCCTGCTGGCCACCACCCCCTGCCCACCCCCTGCCCGGGCAGGGAGCAGTGCTACCACGGCTGCCCCCGAAGGGGCTCTGCCTGGAGCGCCTTGGCCCCGACCAGGGCCCCAAGCCCACCGTTGGTCTGGATCACTTCTGCTCCCCACCGGCAAGGGACCCCATCGGTCCCACGGAACGTCTGCAGCACCCCGAGGCCTATGGGGTCTCCTGAGGCACCCTGCCTGGCCCACTGAGGGGCCGGCAGCCACGGTCCCCCTTCCTGACGCCACCATGTCCTCTCGGCTCTGCACTCCCGGCACCCAAGCACCTAAGGCTCCTTCTCGATCCAGTTTTCCCTGATGCCCCATGTTTCTCCCCAGCCCGCCAGCCCCCCTCAGGGAAGCCAGCCTCTGAAGGTTTCCCTTCTGGCCAGAACGTCGGCCTCACCCTGGACCCGAGATACCGGCTCTGGTGGGCGTCGCCAGCCCTGCTGAGTGGGGCTCACTGCTCACGGCGGGGGTCAGGCCAGCCGCCCCCGCCCCACCTCTGTGAGGCTCTGTCTCCTCCCACCTTTCAACCAACCTACCCAAAAGAAAAACCAACTGCAAAACCACAAGAAGCCGCTGTGTGATGTGTGTGTCGGGGGGGGGGGCGTGTTAAGCTCCATGGGGCTTCTGGGAGGGGGGTGAGGGACCCACCACTCGAAGGGGAAGGTCAGGAGACACAGTGAGTGAGGACAGCGTGACCGGCGCCACACTTTGTCTTGGAGAGGGAAAGGGGGGACCATCCTCTCTGCTAGGGGTCAGGCGGTCACACGCACTTACGGGGGGACCCGGCCCTGCGAGTACCAAGGCTCGGTGTGCTGTCATCACCCCCGGGGGGTGTTCTGTGCCCGTCCCAACAGAACACCCCCCATTCAAGGCCCGACGCGTGTGCATAAGCAACCCCCAAAACCCCGAGCCAGGCACTGTACCCCAGACCAGGCCGAGGAAGTGGCTGTCCCCCAGGTCCCTCTCAACTGAGACCCCAGGGAGAAGCCCTCAGAGGGAAGCTCTGACCCCATCACCCCACCTAACAGACGGCACATGAGGCGGAGAGGGCCTGGGGGGCCACGGAGCCCAGAGGCACAGCGGCAGGCGAGCAGACTGGGAGCCCCCGACCACTGCCGGATCCTGATGTCGAGGGGCAGCCAGCCCTCCACACCCCTCACCCTAGCTGCCCCTCAGGGTCAGCGGCAGGAAGGGCAGCCCGCCGGCGCCAGCCCAGAGCGGGGCCGAGGATAAGATGGTGCAGCCTCGGTAAACCAGGGTCCGAGTTAGGCTCTCATCTCCCCGACCCTGCCCAACACAAACACATTCCCCGAGTGCCCACGCCTTTCCAGAACAGCAGGTGCTCCCACGGGAGGGCTGTCCGGAGCCTGGGAGCCCTGGAGAGGGACCGGCACCCATTCCGGCAACCAGCACCAGGCTGAGCTCAGGCTCCCGAGGGCTGGGCCCCCTGGCCCGCCGTCGCTGGGACGTTTCCCACAGCCCGAGTGCTCGCAACGGAGCGCATCCTGCTGCCCCGCCCAGCCTGCGGGGCGTGGGGGGGGTCTGTCATCCCAGGGGACAGTCACACGGTCACTGGTGTCTCCCCACCCCAGACCTACGACAGCCTGGTGGCAGCTAAGACAACAGAGCACAGGGTGGGCGTGCGCCTTATCTGGGGTGCACAGCCAGCAGGGCCCCAGCTCTTAACAAGCAGCACCAGGCTGGCACCACCACGGCTCTGCCCGACGGCGCAAGCGGGCTTGGAGCTGGGCAGCACCCCGTTCCTGCCCTGCCTTTCCCTTGGCTCCCGCGTTTCATCCCTGAGACACCGTCAGGCCAGACTGCCCCCAGGCTCCGCCTCCTCCTGGTAATGCGTCACGAGGGTCCAGCCGCACGACACGCATGCATTCGGCCTCACGGGAGGCGAGGGCGTTCCTGCCCCCGCGTACCGGGGACCTCGGCGGGGACCCTGGAGCCCCAGCCCCCCCGAACACCCTCCGGATCACACTCCTGAACATCACTGTGGAAACGCTGCCACACGGGTCACCAGGCCCAGCTGCCAGCACTGGCAGAAAAATCCCACTGGGGCGCCTGAAGCCCGCCCCCCCCACCCCCCCCCTCCCCGCATCCCAAGTGGCAGTTCCCAAGCAGCGGCAAAGGGACTCTCCCAGGCACCTCGTGACCTTCCGGTGCACTCTCCCAGCACTGCAGGAGGAAGGGAGGGGGGCTTCCCCCCAAGTGCACCTGCCGGTTCTAACTCGAGGTTACAAAGGCCCTAAAAAAGGGGTTAGGCTGAGAACTGATTCTCCTGTGGGATAGTTAAAACCTGGCAAAAGAAATAAACACTCACCCACAGCACTGACACAGCAGAGCCTCCGGCCTCTGGACACACACCCCCACACAGGTAACCGTCATCTCCGCTCCAGATCCAGTAAGTGACGCTTTGCCTTTAAGAGGCCCGTGCTTCTCAGAGGCAGGACCACAAGCACCCGGAGCAGGGGTGCAGGTGCCAAAGGGATTCGCAATGGGCGGGGCGGGGTGGCTGAGGAGGTGCAACAAGCCACTCACCACCTGGGCACCTACCAGCAGCCCCGAGCCAAGCACACTGGGCAGTGCGCGCTGCTCTGACACCTGCCGCGACCAGGGGTCAGAGCCTCGGGTGGGACGGCGGGCGGGCTCCCGAGCAGGGGGCTCCCCTGACAAGTTCCCAGCAGGCAGGAATACGGCCAGCAGGACACTGCTTTCTGCCACAATTCACTAAAGTCTCCTTCGGAAGCAAGGAATGCTGACTAGATACGGCCCTGCTAATGCAGGGTCTGTGGGCCCTGCCGGGGGGTTCTGTCGCTTTACAGCTAGACCATCACGTGGGGAGACGGGAAAGGCGGACCAGGCTACTCACACACCCACCCACACGACCGCCCCGAAAATCCAGCGACCTGCAGAGAGGCTTGAAGCAAGCGGCCAGATGCAGCCGCTCGCTGGGGGGCGGTGGACCCCCCCCCACTCCCGACCCAGCCCAGCTGCCCCTGGACCCACTGGATGAGAGCCGCTCTCCCGAGGAGAACAGGGCCCACCAGCGGCGGACGGAGAGCCAGGCGGACGCTGGAGCCGGCCCGCTGGTGCCGAACCAACCACTCCACTCGGGGCCGCGGCCAGCACTCCCCAGGGAAAGCTCTGTCGCCGAGAACCAGGAAATGGCCGTGCGCCTCGCCGCCTGCCCGGCGCAGGGCTCGGGCAGCTGGCAACTCGCCAGCCTGGAGGAAGAGGGCGCAGGAACAGCCGCCGGCTGCGGCGGGCGGTAGGCGGTTCGCTTTTTACCCCGCCACCACCCCCCACTTTCACTTTCTGCCCGGGACCGCTCTGCTGGGCCAGGCAGGCAGGAGCAGAATATTTACAAATCCTCTCCCTTTATTCAGAGCTCACTTCCCAAGCACGCGCGGGCTGTGGTGGAGAGAAAGCAATTACTCCACTTTCTAAAAACAAAACAAAAATTGACCTGGTGCTGCCCGTCCCTCCTCCCCGGACGTCCCCGTGGCAGGGTTGGGACTGGATCGAAGCTTCTGAGAAGCTGCTTGGGGCGGGATTCCAGAGTCCTGGGGCCCCCGAGGTTACCAGAAAGGTCAAAGCGAAATGGCCCACACCGCCCGCCCCAGATGCCGTGTGCCCTATCTCTCCCGATCTGTAACCACCAGCACACATCAAGGCCTCAAGACAGAAAAGGGCAAACACAGAGCTTTATTTGCAAATGAGAGGCCGCACTCAGGGCTGCCAGAGGACGGAGGGAGGGAGGGGGGAGGGAGGGAGGGAGGGAGGGAGGGAAGGAGGTCCCTAACTCCTGAAGACTCAGCCTTGCACGGGTTCAGGCCTTTTCTTGTTACCCTTGAAAGCCAACTACTCCCCCAGAAGACATGCCGCCCAGGCAACTTTGCGTAGATTTCAGGATCTCCCCAGGGCCACTCCATGGACCCAGGAAAAGAACTCCTATTTTAAAGAAAGAGTCAGGAAGAAGGCCTACAAAAGCAGGATTAAAAAAGAAAAACAAAAAAAAACTTTCGTCTTCACTTGGGGGGGGCACGAGGAGGAGGGGCCAGAGCGACTCCTTCATTTACTTGCCTTCCGCCCTCCAGCCAGTTTGCCCACTGATACCCAATGCCACCTCCCCATTAACTCTGCAGCCACAACCCAGGGAACACACGGGGGCACCCCAGTTATGCACTTTTGGGTAGAAAGCTTTCAGCCAAAATGAAGGATCGCAGGATGGTCAGGGACTGGGCCCAATGGCGGGAACCCTCAGGATGGACCACGGGACCGCCCCACGTGGGTCTCCAGGCGGACCGGTTCCGTACCCCCACTTTCATCTTTCCAAAACTGCGCCCTAGCCCCGAGGGAAAGGAGGCGGCCCAAGACCTCCACCCCGGCCTGCCCCCGGATGAGCAACCGGTGGAGGAAGAGGACTCCCCCGAGCCCCAGCTTTATTCACGGGGAGCCCACGAGGGCCAGGGGGCCGTGTGAGGTTTGGGGTGAGTACTTCTCCCCGATGAGCTTGTGCCGTGCTGTCAGGCCGCGGCCCACCCTGAGTGGGAAGGAGGGCACGCACCCCCGCTCCTCCCGCAACTCAACCTCGCCCGGATTAAGCGCTTTTCGGGCTGATTTCAAAACGGGAACTGGGTCTCCTCTTGGCCGCGCTGCAACGACCCAGCAACTCCAAAGGGCTCAAAGTCAGCTCGGGCGCCTAACTCTGGAGAAATCGGCCTCCACGCCACGCCGCCCGCTCCCGGGCCCGGCCTCGCCCCCCGCCCCGGCCGCGGCTACGGCCCCCGCGCGAGACCCGCGGCCAGGAACCAGGGCGGGCGGGACGGGCGCGGGGAAAGGGGCGGGGGGAAAGTGGCGCCGAAGCGCACCTTCCCCTCCACGTCCGCCCCGATCCCCCCTTCGAAAGATGGCGGGCGGAGGAAAGGGGGAAAAAAATCCTTTCCGTGAGGGAGGGCGCGCGGGAGATCGCTGGCGCGGGGCGCGCGGGCCGTGCCAACTCCGGGCTGCGCGCCCCGGCCGCGGCGACGCCCCCGAACCCGGGACGCGGGCGGCCGGGAGGGCGCGGGAGGAGGGGAGAGGGCCCGCGCCGCCGCCGCCGCCGCCGTCGCGACCCCGGGCCGCCGCCGCGCTTTGTTGCATCGTGGCCGCGCACAAAGGCGGAGGCGGCGACGGCGTCCCGGGCGCCCGGCTCCCCGGACGCGCCGGCGGCCTGCGCGGAGCGTACGGGGCCGCGCTCCCCGCCCCGCCCGGCCCGCCGCCACCCGCGCCGCCCGCCGCCCCGCGCGCGCAAGGAAGCAAGAGAAAGGCGTACTTGGCCTCGGCGGCTCCTGCGGCCGTCCCCTCCCGGCCCGCGCGGCCGGCTCCTCTTTGGCTCGCCGGCCCCGGCAGCATAATAGACGCGCCAGAGCCGAGCAGGGCTCATGCGCTGCGCCGCGGCGCCTGGCGGGAGTCGTAGTCCGCGGCCGGGCCCGCGCCGGGGCCGCCCAGGAGAGGCCATGGCGCGCGGACTACATGTCCCGGCCCCGCCGGCGCCGCGCCCCGCCCCGCCCCGCGCGCCCCCGCCCGCCGCCCGCCCCGCCGACCCGGCCGCGAGCGGGCCCGGGCCGGGGGGCGCGCGGGGGTGGGGCGCGGCGCCGGCGGCGACTCGGGGACCCGGCGCGGCCCTCCCGCGCGCCCTCCCGCGCAAGGGACGTGCGCCTCTGGGCGTATTTCCTGGTGCTCGGGGAGGCGCGCAAAAGGCGGGAGAGCGGCCAGCGCTCGCC
Source organism: Grampus griseus (assembly GCF_964374135.1). NCBI lineage: Eukaryota > Metazoa > Chordata > Mammalia > Artiodactyla > Delphinidae > Grampus > Grampus griseus. The sequence continues at coordinate 2,511,020 of NC_139000.1, forward strand.
CGCCGCTGCCGCCCGCACCGGAGGACCCCGGAGTCCGGGGGGCCGCCCTCTAACCTCAGGCGCGCACGGTCTGGGCGGCGCGTACCTGCCGGGCGCCCATGTTTGTAAACAAATCGCGTGCCTAATTAGCCTGGCGGGGGCGCGCGCAGGAGGGCGGGGGCGGGGCGTCGGCGCGCGCGCAGGGGCGGCCCCGCCCGGGGAGGAGTCTCGCTCGGTCGCGCCCCTATCTACCTACCTCCCACAACCCCCCACCTCCCGTTCCCACATCAGGCCAGGGCCTGGGCCCCCGAGCTCGCTGTCGTGGGAGCGGGCGCCAAGTACCAGGAGCTGGCGAGGAGCAGGGGATGTTCCCGGCTCTTCCCGGAGACCTGGCCCCCCCAGCCTCTTTTCCCATCTGCCCAGTGAGGGGCAGGAATGAGATCAAAGGTCCCTAGCCTGAGGTTCCAGCAGTGGGCCACAAAGGTAAAAACTGGGGACTCTGGCCCTTTTTCTGTATTTTGAAAGGTTCAGCTCGTGGACACGTTTCAGATCTTATTTTCAGTGGCAGTTCCTCCTGTGTATACATTAAGTTTTTATCCAGCTGTAACTTAAGGTGGACGCACGTTGTGTATATTAAACCCCCATAAAAAGTCAAAAACAAAACAAGTTTTCCTTGGTACCCACTGAACCTGCCAACTACAAGGTCGAGTTTCCTCGTGTGGGCTGAACCCCTCCCAAGCCCCTGGGGTCACTGGGTTTATTTTAGGTTGCGCAAGAGCGCTACTACCGCAAACACACACGTCTTTATAACATTAAAGTGAGTGACGACTCGGCTGAGCCCATGCAGCCCCACACCCACCCAGGACAGGCCTTCTGTGCCCGGCTTACAGGTGAGGCAACTCTGGGAGGTGGGTGAAGTGGCCCTGGGTCACAGAGAGCTGAGATGCCAAAGCCTTGCGTCCTGGGAAACACAGCTTGTAGGAGAGGCCAAAACCTCCCCCCACCCTCCCCACTGTCCCTTTCCTGGGAGCACAGGACTTCCTGCAGACCCGGATGTCAGACTCTGGCTGGGGAAGACCTTTGCCTTTTTAGTTTACAAAGTGGGAGAAAGTCGAAAGAGGGAAGCGTGGACGGCGAGGACCTGCAGGTTGACTCCTTCGGAACCATCACCCTGGTTGCATCCCTCCCGAAGCCCGAGTTTGGTACTCCAGTTTACAGACTTCTGTTTTAGTCACCTCCAAGGCTACATCCCCTTCCTTCCACCTGGGTCTCATTCTCTTGGACATTCTGGGGTCTCTGGCCATCAGCATGTTCCACCTCACTGCTAGAAACGATCCCACCTCTCTCCTCACGAGGCCGAAACAGAGAGCCTCTCCACCTGGTCTTACGTTGCAGGGCTTGGATGGAGCGCACACAGAGGCCACCCTAACCAGCCAGGCTGGCAAGGCTGCCAACTGAATGCCCAGGACCCTGATGAGCCTCCTCTGCCCTGCCACTGACCTGAGGAGTCCCTCCCAGGAGTAGAGCAGGACCCTGGGCCACCCTGGGAGCCTGGCTCTGATGGGAGGACCTAGGTCTCTGCCTCTCCCTTCCCCGTGCCCAGCGGTGCTGCATACCCGCTCACCCGCAGCCCAGGGAGCTCGGTGGCGTGATCTTCCCTGAGGCTGGAGAAATCTCTGGAGGCGGAATCTGTAGGAAAAATGTGACCGATACTCATTTGAGCATCTCAGCCCCTGGGCTAACTACCCCTCAAGCCTAGTGCAGGAGCCCCTCCCGGGGGCTTCTTGGGAAGCCCCAGGCTTCCCCAGGCTGCCGTGGGAAGGGATTTGGGTGGCCCTGACTGTCCCCACCACCACCACTAGCCACCGTCTTCTCCCTTCCCAGGCTCTTGTAGCTTCAACGCCAGAGGTTGGGCCTCCGTGGACTGCTGTGTGCCTGGGGTACAGCCACTTAATCTCCCCAACCGGGGTTTCCTCATCTGTCAAAGGAGGATTAAAAATAGGACGTCATCCTGCAGCTGTGGGAGGGGAAAGACGATGCAGGCTGGGCCTCTGGCCCCTCTTGGTCGTGGCTCACCTCTCTGCCTTGGTCTCTTATTACTGGGCTGTTTATTGGCTGTCTCCACCCTCCAGCATGGCAGCTCCCTGAGAGCAGGGCTCTAGACCCCCAGGGCCTACAATAGGTCTGGCATGTCATGGGTGCCCAATAAATATTTGCTGAGTGAATAAACTTTCTCTTCTGCACATCTGTCCCGCTCTCCAGGCTCCATCTGCAAAACTTGGCGTAGCCAGACCATTACCAGCTAAGGCAGCTGCCCCGATCTCCCCCACTGGAGCCCTGCAGACATTAAAGGCATGGTCTTAAAGCTTGCAGTTGGCCTTAAACCCTTGCTCGGGCCAGCCCAGGGCCCGGGCCTCGGCTCCCTCCTGCTGCCTCCTGCAGTCTTCACCCACGACGCCCCTGGAGGCACAGAGCAGTTATGTTATTGCTTTATAGTTAATACATGAGTCTCTTAAAAGTTTAGTTCTCGGGCTTCCCTGGTGGTGCAGTAGTTAGGAGTCCACCTGCCAATGCAGGGGACACAGGTTTGAGCCCTGGTCCGGGAAGACCCCACATGCCGCAGAGCAGCTAAGCCCGTGCGCCACAACTACCGAGCCTGTGCACCACAACTACTGAAGCCTGTGCGCCACAACTACTGAGTCTGCGAGCCACAACTACTGAAGCCCGCACACCTAGAGCCCATGCTCCACAACAAGAGAAGCCACTGTAGTGAGAAGCCCACGCACCACAACGAAGAGTAGCCCCCACTTACCACAACTAGAGAAAGCCTGCGCGCAGAAACGAAGACCCAACACAGCCAAAAATAATAAATAATTTTAAAAAAAGTTGAGTGTGCATGAGTCCTTCCCCCAGAGGCTGATCAGCATTTGCAACAGCTAAAAAGGAATTTCTGTCTCCACCAAGCAAAGGCTGCACTACGGCTGATGGGGAGCAAAGGTTTCTACTTATATCAGTACAATCACATATGGACCATTTACTGTGAGCCACGCACTCTGTCAAGCGTTTTACAGACATAATTTCCCTGAATCACCAATTTTGTGAAGCAGGAATAATTCTGCCCACTTTTTATAGATGAGAATGAAGGCGCTGTGAGGTTAAATTACTAGCCTGAGCTGTGGTTTGAACCCAGGGGGGTGGGGTTCACATTTCACCTGCAAAATACATTCCAGGAGCTGCGTCGTGGTGGGAGAGATGAGGTGAGTGTTTGAGTCCGCAAACACCCAAGTGCGTTAGTTGGTTCTCTTATAAAAGCATGGGGAGCCCCTGGGATGGGATGGAACTTGGAGTGAGCCATCTCACTTCCCTGTTTTTCCTGCTCCTAACGTGAAAGATCATTATTACAAAAGTAATAATAAAGTCCTTAAAAACACAGTGTGGAAATGTCTTGGACATGACTTGGGGCTCAGGTGAACAGAGAGAGAGTGGGCTATGCTGCAGCTGCCTAAATATGGCCACAGAAAGACGGTCAGCAGGAGGCAGGGCGAGAAGACAGGTGGTGGCCCCCGGGGGTTTCAGTCTACCCGTCTGTGAAATAGGATAGTAAACACCTGCCTTGTAGGATCGTTGTGAGGGTAAACGCGGTAGACATTTTCATTCATAAGAGGGCACGTGCATTTGTTCGTTCACTCCAAAGGTGCTGATGGAGGGAATGGTGCCGCACACTCCCGCTTCCCAGCTCTGCAGGTACGAGAGGGAGCAAGACAAAGGGCCAGCTGCCGCAGAGCCGACGTGCTCCCGGGGATGCACAGACTATCAGAAATAAGTAAAATCTGCGGTGTGCCTGATTGTGCTCAGTGCTACGGAGAAAAATCAAGTCAGGAAGGGAGCTGGGGAGCTGGGGAGCTGGGCTAGTTGGCTCATGGCAGCTAAATATGGAAACTAGGATTGTGGGTGATTTTAGTTTATTTTTCTTCTTGATCATTGTTTTCCCATGGCAAACAGATTGCTATGAAATGAAAACTGAGTTTTGTTTGAAGAGGCGATCGTTGTGATACTATGGAGAGAGGGTTGTCCTCTCAATGCTTCAGTCCCTGGGTCTCCGGGAATCCTCGCTCAAAGTTTAGGTGCCCCTGGAATCCCTGTGGCTCTGATGGCTTAAAAGATGATGGAACCAGCCCTTCTTGGCTTTGCACCCACAGGAAAGCTTTCTGCACTGATGTCCTGCGACACCATGGCCCTGTCTGTGTCCCCTCCCTATGTCCTCTGCCTCTGAGAAGGAAACCCAAGGCTATGAAATAAGTGTGTTTAAAATGATTGAAGATGTAAAATAATTTTTTTAAAAAGACTACCAAAAAATCTGGGAGTTTGGGGAAAAAAAATCCTAGAACTGCTAGAAATCAAAAATATAGGCTGCACGGAAATTTGAAACTCAGAGGAAGGGTAAATAGCAGCTTAGACAAAATTGAAGGAAGAATTAGCTCCCTGAAAGATAGATCTGAGGAAACCAACCAGAATAAAGGTCAGAGAAACAGAGACAGAAAATATTGTAAAAATTGGAAAATTCAGTTAAGAAAGAGGGAAGAGGGCTTCCCTGGTGGTACAGTGGTTGAGAGTTCGCCTGCCGATGCAGGGGACACGGGTTCGTGCCCCGGTCCGGGAAGATCCCACATGCCGCGGAGCGGCTGGGCCCGTGAGCCATGGCCGCTGAGCCTGTGCGTCCGGAGCCTGTGCTCCGCAACGGGAGAGGTCACAACAGTGAGAGGCCCGTACAGCAAAAAAAAAAAAAAAAGAAAAGAAAAGAAAGAGGGAAGAGGTGCTATGCCATCCTTCCAATAGGAACTGCAGACAAAGATAATTAAGAAAAAGGGGTGAAGAAATATTTGAACAGATAAGAAGTGAAACTTTAACAGAATAGATGGAAGAAATGAATCCTTGGATCCAGGAAGCACAGGTCACAAGTAGGATGAACACGAGTGACTCCACACTTGAATGTATCATCGAGAAACTGAAAAAGCATCAGAGACAAAGAGATCGAAAAGCAATTGGCTGAGGTGAAGTCAGCAAAAACGGCAGAGCAGAGAGCTCCAAGGGCCCAGGACTCCACAGAAACAGCACATAAACGAGCAAAAGCCATCAGAACTAACTTTATTTGAACTCTGGAAACTAACTGGGAAGACAATCATGAAAAAGGTGGCTTCATCTCAGTAATTGAAGAAATCTCTGTTGACTCCCTAGCTGACCACCAAGCTCATCAAACACACTGCAGTGGCCACACAATAGAGAATCCTGGCTTTACGATATTGGTTCTGAAAAGTCACCAAACAGACGGCAGCAACAATGTACAGAGGCAGCCTCAACAAACCTCTGGACAGGAGGGAATCTGATTTCCAGAATTGCCACATTATAATATTAAAAATGTCCAGTTTTCAAGAAAAGTGGACATGCAGAAAAACAGGAACGTATGGCCCACACACAGGAAAAGAAATTGAATAGAATCAATTATACATCAATAAAAAAGAAAGAAAGAAAGTGAATAGAAGCTGCCCCTAAATGAGCCCAAACACTGACTTACTAGACAAAGACTCTATATCAAAGCAGTTAATATTCTCAAGAGCTAGAGTGAACCATGTATGGGAGCTAAAGGAACCATGAACACAATATCTCACCAAGTAGAGGATAGCAATAAAGAGAGAGGAATTATAAAAAGAAGCCAAAAAGAAATTCTGGAGTTGAAATGAGCAATAACTGAAATTTTAAAATTCACTAGAGGGGTTCCATTGCACATTTGAGCAAGCAGGAGAAGCAATCAGAGATAAGTCAATTGAGATTATCCAAACTGAGGAACAGAAAGAAAAAAGAATGAGGAGAAATGGACAGAGCCTAAGAGACCTGTGGAATGCTATCAAGCATGCTAATATATGTACAATGGAAGTCACAAAAGAAGAAGGGAGAGAGGATGTGAAGAAAGAATATTTTAAAAAATAATGGGCCAAAATGGCCCAAATTTGATGAAAGACATGAGTCTGCATATCTAAGAAGCTCACAAAGTTGATCCAAGTTGTGATAAACTCAGAGTTCTTCACATTATAATCAAAATTTCAAAAGACAAAGAAAAAATCCTGAAAGCAGAAAGAGAGAAGTGACTCACTGTGTACAAGGGGTTTTCCCAATAAGATCAACAGCTTACTTGTCATCAGAATCCCTGGAGGCCAGAAAGTGGCAGGATGACGTATTCAAAGTGCTAAAAGAAAAAAATTCCTGTCAACTGAGAATCATATAACTGGCAAAGTTATCTTTCAGAAAAGAAGGAAAAAGGGAATTCCCTCGTGATCCAGTGGTTAGGACTCTGTGCTTTCACTGCTAAGAGTGTGGGTTCAATCCCTGGTTGAGGAACTAAGATCTTGCAAGCCATGTGGTGTGGCCAAAAAGCAAAATACAAAAAACAACAAAAAAAGGAGAAAAAAGTATTCCCAGACAAACAAAAACTGAGAGAGTTTGTTGTTAGTAGACCTTCCCTTTAAGAAATGCTAAGTGGAGTCCTTCAGGCTGAAATGGATGGACATTAGACAGCAACTCGAATCCACGTGAAGAAATAAACAACAGGAAAGGTAACTACATAGATAAATATAAATGTCAGAATTAATGTATTTTGGTTATCAACACCTCTTTTTCCTCCATCTGATCTAAAAGGCAACTGTATAAAACAAAAATTATAAATCTATGACAGTGGACACACAACGTATAAAGGTATAATTTGTAACAGTAAACAACATGAGGGAGGGATGGCCCAATATAGAAGCAAAGTTTTGTATACTATTGAAACTAATCTGAAGTAGTTTATTATAAATTAAGATGGTAACTGTAACCTCCAGAGCCACCAATAAGAAAATAACTCAAAATATATATCATAAAATAGAGAAGAAAATGGTACAGTAACAAGTATCTATCTAACACTAAAGAAGACAGTAGTAGAAGAACTGGAGCACAGGAAAAGTGCAACATATAGAAAATAAGTTGCAAAATGACAGGAGTAAGTGTTTCTGTATAAGTAATTATATTAAATGTAAGTGGATTAAATTATCCAATTAAAAGGCAGTGATTGACAGAAAGGATAAAAGAAAAAAAAGTAATCCAACTATATGCTGTCTACAAGAGACTCACTTGAGAACCAAAGAAACAAATAAGTTGAAAGTAAAAGAATAAAAAAAGATATTTAATTTAAACAGTAAGCAAAAGAGAGCTGGAGTGCCTATTCTGATATCAGACAACGTAGACTTTAAGACAAAAATTGTCACAAGAAACAAAGAAACACATGAACTAATGATAAGGGCGGCTCAATGCATCAAGAAGATATAACAATAATAAACATGTATGCACATAATAACAGAGCCCTAAAATATATGAAGCAAAAACTAACAGAATTGAAGGGAGAAATAACAGTTCAACAATAATAATTGGCGACTCCAACACTTCACTTACAAAATGGATGTTACAACTAGACAGATGATCAGCAAGGCAATAGATGACTTGAATAACAATAAAAACCAACTAGACCTAACAGACATCTATAGATCACTGTACCCAACAACAGCAGAATACATAGTCTTCTCAAGTGCACATGGAATATTCTCCAGGGTAGACAATACGTTAGGCCACAAAACAAGTCTCGGTAACTTTTTTTTTTTTGCGGTACGCGGGCCTCTCACTGTTGTGGCCTCTCCCGTTGTGGAGCACAGGCTCTGGACGCGCAGGCTCAGCGGCCGTGGCTCACGGGCCCAGCCGCTCCGCGACATGTGGGATCTTCCCGGACCGGGGCACGAACCCGTGTCCCCTGCATCGGCAGGCGGACTCTCAACCACTGAGCCACCAGGGAAGCCCTCGGTAACTTTTAAAAGATTAAAATCAGACAAAGTATCTCCTCTGAGCACAGAGGAATGAAGTGAGAAATCAATAACAGAAAGAAAATGTGAAAGTTCACAGATATGTGGAAATTAGAGAACATACTCTTGAACAACCAATGGGTCAAAGGAGAAATCACAGGGAAATTAGAAAATACCAAAAAAATGAAAAAAAAAACCCCAAACATACCAAATCTTACCCATAAAGGACCACAACAAAAGCAGTACTCAGAGGGAATTCCCTGGCGGTCCAGTGATTAGGACTGAGCACTTCCACCACAGGGGGCATGGGTTTGATCCCTGGTTGGGGAACTAAGATCCCACAAGCCATGGCACAGCCCCCCCCCCAAAAAAGTTGAAAACCAACTAATGTAATAAACTATATTAAAAGAAAGAAAGGAAAAAAACACACATGATCATGTTATGAGCTGAATTGTGTGCCCCCAAAATTTATATATTGAAGTCATAATCCCCAGTACCTCAGAATGTGACTGTATTTGAAGATAGGGTCTTTAAAGAGGTAATTAAGTTAAAATGAGGTCATTAGGGTATGCCCTAATCCAATATGACAGATGTCCTTAGAAGAATAAAAAATGTGGACACTAACAAGTATAGAAAAAAATAATCTTTTCAACAAATAGTGCTGGGATAACTAGATATCCATATACAAAAGAATAAAATTGGACCCCTACCTCACACCATATACAAAAATTAACTCAGAATGGATCAAAGACCTAAAGGTAAGAGCTAAAACTATAAACCTGGGACTTCCCTGGTGGCACAGTGTTTAAGACTCTGTGCTCCAAAGGCAGGGGGCCCGGGTTTGATCCCTGGTCAGGGTACTAGATCCCACATGCATGCTGCAACTAAGAGTTCCCATGCCACAACTAAGGAGCCCGCCTACTGCAACTAAGGAGCCCACGTGCCACAACTAAGGAGCCCATCTGCCACAACTAAGACCCAGTGCAACCAAATAAATAAGTAAATAAAAAATAAAACTATACAAACCTTAGAAGAAAATATAGGGTCCTGGTCAGGGAACTAAGATCCCTCAGGCCATGCAGCGTGGGCAAAAAAAATTTTTAATTAAAGGAAGATAACCAGTGTTGGCAAGGAGGTGGAAAAGTTGGGACCCTCATACATTGCTACCGGGAATGGAAAATGGAGCAGACCCTTCAGAAACTAGTTTGTTAGTTTCTGAAGAAGTTAAGCATAGCATATGACCTAGCAATTCTACTCCTAGATGTATACCCAAAAGAACTGAAAACAGATGTTCAAAAAAATTGTCCACAAATGTTTACAGGAGTATTATTCATAATAGTCACAAAGTGAAAACAAAATGTCCATCAGCTGATGAATGCTAAGTGAAACATGGTATGTCCACACAATGGAAACTTACTTAGCCATGAAGAGGAATGAAGCATTGATACGTGCTACAACATGGATAAACTTTGAAGCTATTGTGCTAAGTGAAAGAGGCCAGAAACAAAAGATCACATATTGTACGGTTTCATTTACATGAAATACCCATAAGAGGCCGAGAGCAGATATTATCCATAGAGCAGATAATACCCATAGAGACCGAGAGCAGATTAGCGGTTGTTGTGGGCTGGCGGGTGGGGGGAATGGGGAGTGACTGCTTGACGGGTGAGGGGATTTTTGGGGGGATGAACACGTGCTGGAATTAGGGAGTGGTGCTGGTTGCACAACATGGTGAATATCCTAGAAGTCATTCGCTTTAAAGTGGTTAAAGTGGTGAATTTTACCTCAATAATAAGAATACTTAAAAGCTACTGGCTGACCCTCATTTTTAAAAATTATTTATTTATTTGTGGGCTGTGTCGGGTCTTAGTTGCGGCAGGTGGGATCTTCGTTGTGACGTGCAGGCTACTCTCCAGTGTGGCGCGCTGGCTCCAGAGCTCACGGGCTCAGTAGTTGCAGTGCACGGGCTCTCTGCTTGCGGCTTCTGGGTTCTAGAGTGGGCGGGCTTAGTTTCCCCGCGGCACGTGGGAATCTTAGTTCCCCAACCAGGGATTGAACCTGCGTCCCCTGCATTGGAAGGCGGATTCTTAACCACCAGGCCACCAGGGAAGTCCCTTTTTTTTTTTTTTGCTGACCCTCATTTTGATGGCTGGTTGACAGGGAGAATGCAGAAAGAGAAGGGGTTGGCTCCACCCTTGGGAAATGCCTCTGGTCTGGAGCATGGCTCTTCAGAAGCCATGGGGTCCTGGGTAGGTTGGTTTTGGTGAGGAGAAGGGCATGGGGCTGGAGGGCAGTTAAATAAGAGAGAAAACAACCAGCGGAAAGGAACGTGTCACCTACGAAGGAGAAGCAATAGAACAGAACAGGGCTCCCAGCAGCGGTGACGGAAACGCTGCGAAACGGCGGTGTACGGAGAGAGCACAGCTGTCAGCCCCAGTTCTCTGTCGCTTACAGGCTAGGGCAAAGGAAAGGCTTGTACAGATTAACGTTAGAGCCCTCGGCACAAAGAGACCTCGACCTCGTTCAGAAGACCACGGAAATTTACACTCCAGTGACAGGACATCGCACCCAGAAGGTCCGAGGGCTGCTACAAGGGATGGTGAGCCAGGAAGTCGACAACATGTGGGTAACCACTGCTGAGCGTGGACGGACCGTAGGGCGGATGGCGGGGTGACCTCATGTGCCCATGCTCCCCCTGCCTGGGGCCACACGTTGCCCTTGCTCTGCCATCTGCAGGATCCCCCATCCCGCCAGCCCTGGCCGTTCCCCCCGGACTCTGTTTCCACGGGAGAGAAAGAAAGTCCAGTTCTGTTGAAGGTGTTTAAGGCTGCTTTGGGCTTCTCTCTTCGGAAGCTGATGTTAACCCAACTTATCTAATGAGAGAGATTTGGGGGCAGCGGGGGGATGAGAGCAGAGCGTTCTGAGTTCTCTCCACACTCGGGAGGATGACAGAGAGCCACTTTCATCTCCCAGGAAGTAGGTCTTTAAAATGCCAAGGGTAACTGCTAAAATAATAGCAATAGGATGGGTAGCTCCCAAGCCGTCACAGGACACAAGGAAATAAGTGATCCTCCATTGCTTGTACGCGCATCGCCCGTGCTGCCTGGGCAGGAGGTCACGGGGGTTCGGAGCAGCGCTCCCTGGACATCCGCTGTTGAGAGGCAGCGCGTGCGACCCTGGAGGGCACCCAGAGTTTTGGCGTCTCTCAGATCTGGGTTGAATCCTAACGGCCCCCTCTCCTGTGACCCGCAGCAGCTAAACCCCTCTGAGTCTTGGTTTCCTCACATGGAAAGCAGGGATGAAAAGAGAACCAACATCATAGGGGTTCTGGGGTACAAATAATAAGAGGGGGCTGTGTGTGGAGGTGGAGTGGCCCCGGCCATGGCCCTGAGAGGCGAGCTTAGGACTGAGCAGCGGGCGTCAGGCCTGGCAGCTGAGACCTGGGAGGTGGCGAGTGAAGGGCACCTGTGGGACACCCCTGTCCCCCAAACGCCCCAGTAGAAACTGGCATCACCCTTGACTCCCGCCCCCCCGTCCACATCCAGTCGGCCACCGAGTCCTGTGGAGTCTACCTCCTAACTACCACTCCAGGACGTCTGGTCCCTCTTTTGCTGTACAACCACAGCCGCCCCTGGCTTCCACAGAACAGCTGGAGGAACACCTCACTGCTGCTGCCAGCGCGTCAGAGCTGTGCCATGTCCCCAGCCCAGCCTGCAGGTCCCATGCACTCCAGCCCACCACGTCTTGGGCACACTGGCCACCTCCCAGACCCTTGGGCTCGCCAAGCTCCTTCCCGCCACAGGGCCTTTGCATAAGCCGTTCACTCTGCTTATAACACTCCTCCTGTCCCCTGCCTCGCTGTCCCTGGCTCCTGCTGCTGACCTTTAGGCTCTCAGGGGCCCCCTCCTCAGGAAACCTGCCTGCCCTGCCTCACACTTTGTAGCTCACACGCACGGCTGCACCCACCCATTGCAGGACTCGCTCCCACTGAGGGGCACAACCCTTGGGCCGTGTGTTGCTCCCAAGGGCCATGGTGCTGAGGCTGTTTCCATCCACCTGCACCTCCCTGGTGCTTAGCACAGGCGAGCTCTCAGCCCTCGGGGGTGAGTGCTGGGCAGGGCTTGGCGCACGACCCTTGCCGGACAGCCAAGGGGAGACACCAGGAGAAAATGAAGTCACCGAGGCAGCCCTCGGTGTGTGGCTGCTTTAATTGTAATAGCTGCTCATTTGAGAAAGAAGACTTTTATCTTGTTTATTTATTTAGTCTTAGTTGTGGCACGCGGGCTCCTTAGTTGCGGCATGCAAACTCTTAGTTGCGGCGTGCATGTGGGATCTAGTTCCCTGATCAGGGATCGAACCTGAGCCCCCTGCATTGGGAGTGCGGAGTCTTATCCACTGCGCCACCAGGAAAGTCCCAGAAAGACTTCTAAAGCTTTTCAAATTGATGCTGTTTTTTCTTTTCTTTTTTAAAATTTATTTTATTGAAGTATAGTTGATGTACAAGGCCGTGTTAATTTCTGCTGTACAGCAAAGTGATTCAGTTTTACGTATATACATTCTTTTTATGTTCTTTTCCATTATGGTTTATCACAGGATATAGAATATAGTTCTCTGTGCTATACAGTAGGACCTTGTTGTTTATCTATTCTATTGAATATATATAATAGTTTGCATCTGCTAATCCCAAACTCCCAGTCCGTCCCTTCCCACCCCCCTCCCCCTTGTCAACCACGAGTCTGTTTTCTAGGTCTGTGAGTGTCTGTTTTGTAAACAAGTTCATTTGGGTCGTATTTTAGATTCGAGATGTAAGTGATATCATATAGTATGTGTCTTTCCCTTTCTGACTTACTTCACGTAGTGTGGTAATCTCTGGGTCCATCCATGTTGCTGCAAATGGCATTACTTCATTCCTTTTTACGGCTGAGTTATATTCCATTGTGAATATGTACCACATCTTTTTTTTTTTTTTGCTGCGCGGTGCAGCTTGTGGGATCTCAGTTCCCCAGCCAGGGATTGAACCCGGGCCACGGCAGTGAGAGCCTGGAATCCTAACCACTAGGCCACCAGAGGACCCCCTACTACATCTTCTTTATCCATTCACCTGTCGGTGGACATTTAAGTTGTTTCCATGTCTTGGCTATTGTGAATAATGCTGCCATGAACATAGAGGTGCGTGTATTCTTTCGAATTATAGTTGCTTATACCTTTTCTTAAGTAGGAGAATGAATGGCTATTCAAGTTCTCCCCCCCACAACGTGTCTCTGCATTAGGGGGAGCTGGGCACAGTGATGTCCCGTGGGACCTTCTCTAAGTAGGGGGAAGAGTCGTCTTCCTAAAAGCCTTGAGACACAGTAGAAAGTAAGTGTGGGGGGCAGAAGGTGACGGGGGCCTCACACCTGCCTCTCCTTCCTGGGGGCCTCCGTTCCTCCGCCTGGGTGCTCCCTTTGAACCACATTCCATGCAGGACCAGGCCGCCCCACCAGAACGGCAGCACTGCCCTGCGCCAGCCCCCCACCAACACTGGAGCCTCCACGCCTGCACCTGCACTGGGTGCTGCCACTGACCCACCTTATAGAAGAGAAACCGAGGATAAGGGGACGTAGGCATCAGTAGGTGTCAGTAGGTATCAGAGCCGGGATCGGCCAGCACCCAAAAGGGCTCCCCCACTGGGCTCCCCTGCATGTACTGTGCCCATATTGGCAAAGTTCTGCACACAACACCAGGAGGTCCACAGAGGCCAAGGGGGTGCAGGGACCCCAGGTCAATAAGCGGGTCATAGAGCGGAGCAGGGAGCCAGGGCGGTGCGCAGTCGCGTAACCCCTAGAGCTTGGCAGGGCTGCGACAACACCACAGAGGGAGCTGCATGCAGCCCTGCCGGTCTTCCCGGTGCCCGAGGCCATCCAGGGCAGCCACACCACCAGGAGCAGAGAAGGAGCCGGAGAAGGATGGACGCCTGCCTCTTTACAGTGTCTCTACGCTGCAGTGAGCCCAGGCGCCTACACACCCACGAGCCTGTGACCCTTGCGTGGCCCCTCCAGTCTCTTTAAAAATAAGCTTTTAATTTTGGAATGGTTTTAGATTTACAGAAAAGTTGCAAATGGCACAGAGAGTCCCGTGTACCTTTCTCGCAGTTTCCCCATCCTTCCCACCTTACATAGCACAGAACGTCCGACACAACTAAGAAGCCGCCTTTGGCACAGACTGCATCTGGGGTTTGCCAGCGTGTCCGTTAGCCTCGTCCTCTGATCAGAATCCCCAGATGCCGCTTGGACTCCAGCTGTCAGCCTCCACCCCTCTGTGGCAGTTTCCCAGATTCTTGTTGTTTGGAGAAGTACTGGTGAGATGTTTCGCAGAATGTCCCCCAACCTCGGGTTGTCTGAGGTTTTCTCATGATGAGTCTGGGATTATGGGTTCTGGAAAGAGACCACAGAGGTGGAGAGCCCGTCTCATCCCATCCCATCCTGTTGGGGTCCATGCTGTGCATCGCTGCCTGAGGCTGTGTCTTTTTTTTTTTTTTTTTGCGGTACGCAGGCCTCTCACTGTTGTGGCCTCTCCCGTTGCGGAGCACAGGCTCCGGACGCGCAGGCTCAGCGGCCATGGCTCAGGGGCCCAGCCGCTCCGCGGCATGTGGGATCTTCCTGGACCGGGGCACAAACCCGTGTCCCCTGCATAGGCAGGTGGACTCTCAACCACTGCGCCACCAGGGAAGCCCCCTGAAACAGTTTTAAACTGTTTTAAACTGTTAACTTGAAATTATACAAAGTATGTTCTCTGACTATAGCTGAATTAAATTAGAAATATCTAACTCACATATATAAGAAAATCCCCAAACAGGAAATTAAACAACACACTTTTAAATAACCTATGAGTCAAAGAGGAAGTCTCAAGGGAATTCAGAACATAGTTTAGATGTAATGAAGATGAAAATATATCAAAATTTGTGGAATGCAGCTAAAGCATAGCTTGGAGGCAGGAACTCCAGAGCATTAAGTGCTTATATTAGAACAGAAGAATGGTCTCAGATAAATAATATAAGCGCCCTCCTTAAACTAGGAAAGGAAAAGTAAGATAGAGCCAAAGTAAGCAGAAGGGAAGAAATAACAAAAACAAGAGCAGAAAAATCAATAAGATTGAAAACAAAAGCAATAGAGAAAAATCAATGAGACTAAGAGCTGGCTTTTTGAAAAGTCCAGTAAAATTAGTAAAACTATAGCTAGACTGACAAAAGAGAGAGAAAACACAATTTACCAATATCAGGAATTAAAGAGAAGATATCATTACAGACACCCCCCCACACACACACACATTACGGGGATGATAAAACAATGCCACGAGCAACACCTGCACATAACGTCATCAGCTTCAACGAAATGAATGAATTCCTTGAAAAGCACAATCTTACCCAAACTCACCCAAGAAGAAATAGATAACACGAACGGTCTCATATCTAGTGAATAAATAGAATTTTCAGTTTAAAATTTTATGGAAAAGAAAATAATCTAGGCCCGGACAGTTTCACTAGAAATTCCACTCAAATTTAAAGAAGAAATAACACCAATTCTACATAATCTCTCCCAGAAAATAGAAGAGGAGGAAAGTCTAGCCCCTATTATGAGGTCAGCATTCATCTGATACAAAACCTGACAAAGGCAATTCAAGAAAAGAAAACAACAGACACATATGCCTCATGAACATATGTGCAAAATCCCTAATATAATATTAGCAAGTCAACTGCAGAAATAAATAAAAAGAATAACACTTCATTACCAAGCGAGGCTTACCCTAGGAATGCAAGGCTGGTTTAACATTTGAAAGTCAGTGAGTGTAATCCAGCATGTGAACAGACTAAAGAAGAAAAATCACATGATCACACCAATTGATGCAGAAAACGCTTTTGACACAAATCCAATATCAATCCGTGACAAAACCCTTGAAAACTAGGAATAGAAAGCAATTTTCTTAACCTTAAGGGCATCTACAAAAACCTATAGTCAATTTCATACTGAATGGTCAGAGACTGGATGCTATCCAGTAAGATCAGGAATCAGGCAAGGTAGTCCACTCTCAGTTTCCAGCACTGAGAAGTTTCTTGCAATAAGACAAAAAAAGCAGGGTGGGGGCCATCTTTCCAAAGAACAAACTTTTGATTTCATTGATTTTATTGTTTTTTCTATTCTCTATTTTATTTATCTCTGTTCTAGTCTTTATTATTTTCTTTCTTCTGCTAGCTTTGGGTTTAGTTTGCTCTTCTTTTTCTAGTTCCTTAAGGTGTAAATTTAGATTGTTGATTTGAAGTCTTTCTTTTTTTAAATGTAAGTCTTTACGGAGATAATTTCTTTTCTTAGTGCTGCATTCACTGCGTCCATTAAGTTTGGCATGCTGTGTCTTTGTTTCCATTTGTCTCAAGATATATTCCAACTTCCCTTGTGATTTCTCCTTTGATCGATTGGTTGTTAAATAGAGTGTTATTTAAATTCCACACACTTAAAAATCTTCCTTCCTTCTGCTATTGATTTTTAGTTTCATTCCATTGTGTTGGGAAAAGACACTGTATATTTCAATCTTTATAATCTTTTAAATCTTGTTTTGTAGCCTTACATATGGTCTATCTTGGAGAATATTCCATAAGCACTTGAGAAAATGTGTCTTCTGCAGTTGTTGAATGGAGTGTTCTGTATATGTCTGTTAGGTTCAATTGGTTTCTACTTTGCTTTATATATTTTAGACCACTGATGTTTGGTGCACATACGTTTATAATTGTTACATCTTCTTGGTGAATCAATTCTTCTATCAGTGAGTGATGTCATTCTTTGTCTCTTTTAATAGTTTTTAAAAGGCTTTAAAGTCTATTTTGTCTGATACTAGTGTCGCCCCCCTTGGTCTCTTTTGGTCGCTATTTACATGGATAATATTTTTCCATCCTTTCACTTTTTTTTTTTTTTTTGGTTGTGCCACAGGCATGCGGGATCTTAGTTCCCCAACCAGGGATTGAACCGGGGCCCCCTGAAGTGGAAGCACAGAGACCTAACCACTGGACCACCAGGGAATTCCCCATCCTTTCACTTTCAACCTATTTGTGTACTTAGATCTAAAGTAAATTTCTTTTGCTTGATTTTTGGCAAAAGTCCAGAGACATTTCAATAGGGAGAGGATAGTCTTTTCAACAAATGGTGTTGGAAGAATTGTACATTTATTGCATTAAAATATACCTATACCTCACACCTAATACAAAATGTAACTCAATCTGGATCATAGATCTACATGTAACATTAGAACTCTTTTAGAAGAAAGACCATGGACTAGGCAGAGTTGTTAGATACGACATGACAAAAACAATTCATAAGAGAAAAAAATTGGTAAAGTGAACTTCAAAGTTTTTTTAAACACCCTTTATTTTGTGAAAGACACAGCTAAGAGAATGACGATAAGTACAGACTGGGAGAAAATGTTTGTTAATTACATATCCTGCAAAGGAATGTATCTATAATATAGAAATAACGCTCATTACTCAAAAATAAGAAAACAAACAACCCAAATTTACAAATGAGCAACATAGGGAATTCCCCAGCAGTCCAGTGGTTAGGGCTCTGCGCTTCCACTGCAGGGGGCACAGGTCCGATCCCTGTTTGGGGAACTAAGATCCCGCAAGCCCACGGTGTGGCCAATAAAAATTTTTAAAAAAATTTTAATTTGCAAAATATTTAAACAGAATAAATACTTCACCAAAGAAGAAATGGAGGTGAAAACTATGCACAACAATAGCCCAAAGATAGAAACAAACCAACTGTCTGTCAATAGATGAATGGATTAAAAAATGTGGTCTAGACATGCGATGGAATTTATTCATGCATAGAAAGGAAAGAAGTACTGACACATGCTACTAAGGATGAACCTTGAAGACATTATGCTACTAATCCAGACTAGAAGGGAAAAAGAATTCATGATTCCACTGGTATGAAGTACCTACATGGGCAAATTCAGAGAGACAAAAAGTAGAATAGAGATTCTCAGCGGCTGGGTTGGGGGAGGTGGGAATAGGAGGTTTATGTTTGGTGGGTACAGAGTTTATGCTTAGGATGTTGAGGATGATGAAAAAGTTCTGGAAATGGATAGGGGTGATAGTTGCAACAACGTGCTGAAGGTACTTAATGCCACTGAATTATACAGTTGACCCATGAACAACGTGGGTTTGGACCGCATGGCTCCACTTATCTGGGGGTGTTTTTCAACAGTAAATACTGCTGGATCCACAGTCAGCTGAATCCACAGGTGCAGAACTACAGATACAAAGGAACTGTGTGTACGGAGGAGCCATGTACAAGGAGGGCTGATGGAAAGTTCCAGGTGGATTTTCAGCTACATGGGTGGTTGGCACCCTTTACCCCCGAGGTGTTCAAGGGTCAACTGTATAGTTAAAAATGGTTAAAACGGTAAATTTTATGTTCTGTGTATTTTACCGCAGTAAAAACTGTTGGCAAAAAGCCCGCAGTGAGACTTCACTGCACATCTATTAGAACGGGGAAACACCTGATCATACCGAGTCCCGGTGAGGCCGCTGAACAACGAGAGCTCTTGCACACTGCTGGTGGGGATGCAAAACGGTCCAGTCACTCTGGAAAACAGCTTTACAGTTTCTTAAAAGTTAAACACATACTCACCCCAAAGAGCCAGCAATCCCACTCCTGTGTATTGACTCAAAAGAAATGAAAATTTGTGTTCACGCTAAAACCTCTTCACGGGGCTTCCCTGGTGGCGCAGTGGTTAAGAAGCCGCCTGCCAATGCAGGGGACCCGGGTTCAAGCCCTGGTCCGGGAAGATCCCACATGCCGCGGAGCAACTAAGCCCGTGTGCCAGAACTACTGAGCCTGCGCTCTAGAGCCCTCGAGCCACAACTACTGAGCCCGCGCGACACAACTACTGAAGCCCGCGTGCCTAGAGCCCGTGCTCCGCAACGAGAAGCCACTGCAATGAGAAGTCCACGCGCTGCAACAAAGAGTAGCCCCCACTCACCGCAACTAGAGAAAGCCGTGCACAGCAGCAAAGACCCAATGCAGCCAAAAATAAATAAACAAAACAAAAAACCTCTGCGTGAATGCTTATAGCAGCTCTATTCATGATCACCCCAAACTGGAAACAACCCAATTGCCCTTCAGTGAGTAAATGGTTAAACAGACAGCAGTCCATCCATGCAATGGAATATTACTCAGCAACGAAAAAGAACAGACTTGATACAGCAACTGCATGGATGGCTCCCAGAGGCAGTACGCTGAGTGAAAGAAGCCAGTCTCCAAGGTCACCTACTGTCTAATTCCGTTTGTATGTCATCCTGGAAAAGACAGGACTGTAGGATGTAGGACACATCTGTGATGGCCAGGGGTTAGGGATGGGGGGGATTTGACTGCAAAGGGCAGCAGGAGGAATTTGAGCGTTTGGTATTCGACAGTCCTGCTTATGGTGGTGGTGGCACAAACGTACATGTGTGTGCAACTCATAGAACTGGAG
The DNA here is from genome assembly GCF_964374135.1 of Grampus griseus. Taxonomy (NCBI): domain Eukaryota; kingdom Metazoa; phylum Chordata; class Mammalia; order Artiodactyla; family Delphinidae; genus Grampus; species Grampus griseus. The sequence continues at coordinate 2,530,381 of NC_139000.1, forward strand.
AGCACCCCTCCCATTTCAATTTTACAATATATCAATTTAAAAAGAAGTAAAAGACTTGCAAACATCTGGACCTTCTGAGTGCTCACTGGGGCCTAGACCCTGCACCGCGTTCCACGTTATTACATAAGAATCCTTCACACACCCCACCCGTTGGGCTTAACTTTCCCATTTTACAGATGAGGAAACTGAGGTGTAGGGAGCGGCCTGGGTGTGTCTGACTACAGAACTCACGCTGGTAGCGACTACACAGTTGAGAGCCTTGTGAAAGTCAAGTCCGTGTTCAGGCTGTGGGGGCAGCAGGCCTGCTTCATGGAGCCTTCAAGGAGACTGAGAAGATGCCCATGGCTTCTCGGGGATAAACCAGGACTCTGGCACTGGACAGACCACCCAATGGGAGGGGGACAGAGGCCAAGAGCCAAAGCGGATCACTCGGGCCGGCTGGCTGGGCGAGCACCGCAGGATGGCTGGAGCTGTCTGGACACCGTGCCAGGCAGGCCGAGGCAGCTGTGGTCACACCACGGCTGCTTCGACGCTCCCGTCGGCCAGCACAGGCCCTGCCAAAGGAGCAGCCCTGGGCCAGGACACTCCCCACCCCTGAAAGCATAGCTGAAGAGGGGGTACTGGCCAAAAGTGGCCTCCCCCAGGCTTGCCATTGGGAACGGGATCAGGAGAGACTGAGGCCCTTAGAAGGCCGAGCTGAGGCTGAATGGGGTCGGGGTTGGGGGAGAGGGCCGCGGGGGGCGCGTGGGGCAGCGTCAGAGGGAGCAGAGGCTGGGAAAGCAGGGGGGATGGCAGGCCTGACCGAGGTCTCAGCCACAGGGACAGATGGGGGGGGTGGACTCGTCCGAGGGACGGGTACGTCGGGGCTGGCCCCAGAACAGTGTTCCTCTGAGCGTGGCCAGGATGCTGCAGGGGGCCAGCTGGGGCTGCAGTCACCTGGGCTCCCACCAGGCACACGGGGGGCCCCAAGTCTGAGAGGCTCTACGCCCAGTGAGGCGCCCAGAAGCCAAGGTCCCCTGCAGCCTCGCTACCTGCGGCAGCTCTCAGAGGGGCTTCCCCTGCTGCCCTCCCTTGCACCCACCAGAGGTAGCCTGGGGCACTGGGGGTGGCTCTGCACTCAGGGCCCCGAGCGCCGCAGACAGCAACGCTAGCCCCTCTAAGACTGAAAGCCAGCCCCGTTGGTCTCCTTGCCTGGACTCACTGCGGGCTGCGCCGTCCAGGCCCAGGCCCACCTCCTTCTCCCAGCATTTCCTAACGGGTCGGGCTCCCTGCGCAGCTGAGAGCTGGGCCGAACGCCTCGGGCTCGCAATGGCTTTGCGCTGGCAGCAGCCCTACAAGGCAAGTCCGCCCTCACATCACCTGCATTTTCAGGGGAGGAGGCAGAACCCATGGAATGAGTGTCCAGGCCACTCTGAGTGACCCAGCCAGTCTCTGGGTGCCACGGTCTGATCCCAGAGCCCTGCTCTCAGCCTCGTTCCTACTGCTGTCCCAGGAGGGTTGGTTTCTTCCATCCTTGTGTCTTCCGGACCCTCTGCAAGCTTGGGGCAAATCCCCGGGTGTGGGGAGCTGCAGGCTCGCCTCCCTGCCAGGCCTCATCCTCGAGCTGAGCTTTTCCGTTCCCCTGTCTACGTCCTGCGGACGCTGTCCGCAGCTTGCTGGCCGGGCCCTGCCTGCTCCAGCCTCACGCCTTCCCTCCTCCACCCCACTGGCCTTTGTTTATGTGGCCTGTTCTCCCCTCCCCGACCGCCCTCCCCCACCGGCCTGCACCCTGATTGTGGGCCAGCCCCTGCGCTTCGGGGGCCTCTGGTCAAACACCATGTGGGAAGGCCTCCTAGACTTTCCACCAACGCGCTAGAAGCCTATTCTAGAACCTGGCACCACGTTCTGGGACCACTGGCTTGTGGGTCTGGCTCCCTTTAGACAGAGAGCTCCCCTGGGCAGGGGCCCTGTGGGGCCAGCTTCACATCCACGGCCCCTGGCAGCACGGGGTATGCGGGCCCATTCTGGGGGTGCTGGTGGGTGGGTGAGAGGGGGCCGGAGAATGGGCTGGATGGAGGGAGAAATGTTTGCAATGGCCTACCTAAATCATACGTCATTCTCCTACTGTGGAAATGAAGGAAAACCGAGACCCATTATTATTCCCTTTAATCACAACGAACATCCGATTGGAAGAATCTCGGGGGGGGGGCATAAAAGGAAAACTGAAGGGTGCCCCCTCCCATCCTTCCTAGTCCCCTCCCCTGGGCACCTGTGATAGGGATGAATCCTCCAGAGACTGTGCCCGCAGATTCTCACTTTCTCCCTACACACAGCTTTATTTTACAACAATTGTATTGTTCTCTTTCTCCATGTGCCATGGCGGCCGTCCCTCCACTCACGACGCCCCCAGCTACCTCATTCTTCTGGAGGCTGCAGAATGTTCCAGTATCCAGTGTACCATGATGGATTCTCCTCTTCCCCTCGGGATGGACATTTACGTTGTCTCCAATGATTTCATCCTTATAAATAATGCTGCTGTGGGACCTCCCTGGTGGTCCAGTGGTTAGGACTCCGTGCTTGCACTGCCGGGGCCCGGGTTTGCTCCCTGGTCGGGGAACTAAGATCCCACAGGCCTTGTGGAGCGCCAAAAAAAAAAAAAAAAAAAATGTCGCCGTGAACTTCCTTGGGCAGCCTGCAGCCTTCTGCAGCTGTGTCCGAGGGAAAGATTCCCCGAAGGGAACGGCGGCAGGGTCTATGTGTTCTAAATGGCACTGAGGTCCATCTTTCATTTGGGTTTTAGGGACTACTGTTTCTATTATTTAAATGGCATTCCTACCTTTGTAGTCCCTCCTCTTTGGTCCCCGGACAGCGTTAACATGAATTGATGTCTGGGATTAGAGCTATAGCCAGAAAACCCACGCCCCACTTCCTCTGCCCCAGACTGCGCCAGTCGGCCCCAATATCGAGTTTGCTCCAACTTCCCAAAGCGGGCCCACAGTGGGGAACGCCTGTCCCATTTGCTGGGAGCTGGAAGCTGGGTGGAGTGGGGTGCCCCTCTCTGCCGCCAGTTCCATGCCCCAAGGTCAGGCTCACACAGGAAGACAGCTGCGAGGAAGCCCTGGCTGCTGGCCAGCCTTGGAGAAGCCTTGTCCACGGTGCCTGCAAATGCGAGGCCCTGAGCTGTTTGCAGGGGGATTTAAAGGCCCCGAGGATGGAGGCAAGTGGGGACGCAGATGCAGGGGGCACCGAGGCTCCTCGGGGGGAGCCAGGGCTGGAGGGAGCGTGCCGGCAGCTGCAGCCGGAGCGCCTGGGCACAGACTTCGGCCCCTGGCGTTTCCCCTGTGTCAGCTTTTCTATTTTAGGCTGGTTGCTCCTCGTCAGGGAATTCTCAGCGAGCCGTGGGAAACCCAGAAAGGCGGGCGCTGGGTCTGCGCGGCTCCCACGCGCCCTTCCGCGGCCCTGGGGTGCCCTCCAGCACGCAGGCGAGGGGCGCACCCGGGTTGGCAGGCTCGCTCGCCCACACGAAGGTCACCCTTTCCCTGGCCTCACCCTTTCCCTGGGTTACGTGTCCTGTCGAGAATGTTCCCAACTTGCGACCCAGTCGGGCTCCTGGATCTTATCCCACAGAAACAATTTGCAGACGTGAAACCCTGGCAACGGCCCAAGCGTGCAGCCCTGGGCTCACCGCGGCCGTGGGAAGGGGATGGAGAGCGCTGCGCGGGGTGACGTGGGAAAAGCCCGCGACAGGCGCTGAGCAGGAAGGGTGACTGCAGGACGGCTGTGATTACAGTTACGTGGAAACCGTATCTGCGCACGGAAAACGGCGGGCGTCTGGTGGCACGCGCGGGAGACTCAAGGCCGAGGGTGGGGTCAAGCCCCAGCTCTGCCATTCGCTTTGGCCTTGGGACCCTCTGCGCCTCCATTTTCCTGATCTGTGAACCTCAGAATAGCTTACCACCACGTTTGGGGTTTAAGGGGACCGTGTTTATAATCCTCAGGCCAGGAGGACTCAGAAAGGCACACATTAGGGGCTCAGGAAGGGCAGCTGCAGTGGGTTTTATAACAGGGACAAATGGAAATAGTTTGACAGGACCGGGGAAACACCTGTGGGAGACCAGCAGCCAACTTCACATCGCTTAAAAAGGGCCCCCATAAGCCGCTGCTGCACAGTCCACACCGGCTCCCCCTCCCCCCACCCCCGCCAACCCGGAAAACACCTCTAAAGCCTTTGAAAAGTATCCCCTGGCTTTTGGGGGCCTCTGATTTCCACCTTGCCTGTCACAGGAGCTGTTTCTTTTCTCGCTACTGGGACCCTCTCTAACCAGGGGGAGTTCACCCAGGCCGAGGCGGGGAGGGGCATTTGCAGACCATTTGCAGACCGGAACAGGTGGGGCCTGGCTTTGGAAGTGGGGGCCGCGTTCCGCGGATTCCTGCCGGGCGCTCCGCCCAGCCTGGCTCCGGGCCAGACCGGTGCCCGCAGCGCCCAGCTCCACCTGGAGAGGGCCCACCCGGAGGCACCCAGGCCTGGAGCCAGCAGGAGGCTCGAGGCTGAGGGGTTTCGTGGTGGGGACTTTCCAAGTGAGGGTAGGTTTAAATCCAACTGCAAGTGAAATCGAACATTCCAGGATTCATTCATCTGGAGGGTCTGTCCCCTACTGTGTCCCCTCCCAGCAGGCATCTCAGCCCAGACGGGCCACCCCTGCTCCTACGAGCCCACAGGAGTGATGGAAGTGGAGGTGGCTTCAGGTGACTGTCCCCGCTTCCTTAAGACGGAGGGGCTGCCGGGGATGAGAGCTTTCAGTTCTGAAACAGGACAGTGCCAGGCAAACTGGATGGTCAGTCTCCCTGGGGAGAGCAACCTACAGGGCTGACCTCAGGGAGGGTGGCACCAGGAGGGGAGGCCATGCAGGGGTGCTTCCTAGCCAGTGGGAGGGGGAAGGGAGACAAGGAAGGATACATGGGGCTGGGGGCTACACTGGGCAAAGGCCATGGAAGGAGGGAAGCTGACACCAGGAGAAATCTTGTCAACGTCAAAAGCTGGTATTCTTGCTGTCTAATCTGCTCTTTCTGTACCCAGGAAAGTGAGGCCAGGGGAGGAAGAGAAGGAGGGTGGCACAGTTCGGACTAGAAGTGGCTTTCTGGGCACCAGCGTTGAGAGCTGCGGGCCGCTGGGCCCCAGGGGTCGAGGGGCAACTGCCTGTCCTGATGGACTGGTGGGAGGTGTGGGGAAAGGGAGAGCAGAGATCAGGGAGGGAAAAGGGGGACAGAGTCTCCCAAACCAGCCGCCCTGGCGTAGTTACCAGGGGAAAAGGAGTTTTAACACAAAACCCCACTGACCTTGGCTGGCAGGAGCCTTGGGGTCTCCGGGCAGCGTCAGCAGCTCCCTGGAATGTGGCCCAGCAGAGGTGGCCCGTCCAGTCAGGAAATCTGGTGGGCAGTGCCCGCAAGCCCTGGGTCCTGGGCGTCTTCCACGACCCTCCCTTATCAACTGCCATGGAATGCAGAGCTCTGGGCCTGGCCAGTAAAGGGCCAGTTTGCCCACCCAGCGTCCTGCCCACTGTGGGGAGCATCACAGCCTTCCTGCCACGTCTGCCGCGTCATCTGTTCCTCTGTCACCTCCTGGCAAGCCCTGATCGAGTGCTGTCCCTGATGAAATATTTATCACCAGGTGACAAAATACGGCTTTTCAAAAGCTTCAAGTCCTATAAGAAGGTGATGTTCTCCATTTCAGCCCCGCCACTTCCGCAGACCCTTACTGACGGCTCCCGTTGACATAGGTTGCTCCTTTGCTATTCATCCATCCATCCATCCACCCAACCATCCACCATGCAGGCATCTATCCATCCATTTGTCCATGTATCCATCCACCCACCATCCATCCATCCACCCAACCACCCACCATGCAGGCATCTATCCATCCATCTGTCCATGTATCCATCCACCCACCATCCATCCATCCACCCGTCCATCCACCATGCAGGCATCTATCCATCCATCTGTCCATGTATCCATCCACCCACCATCCCTCCATCCACCCGTCCATCCGATAAGCACCACTGGGTGTGTATTTTGTAGTATGGTGGTTGCAAGTGCAGCCTCTGCCTTGCCAGCCCTGAATCCCATGGTTGCGCCTACTGCCTATGGGTCCTTGGGAAGCTTCTCAACCTCTCTTATTCTCAACCTCAGTTTCCTCACTGTGAGAAGGAATAAAGGCACTTACTTCACAGGCTTGCTGTGAAGGTGCAGGTGCAGGCAGGTAACATGTAACAAACTTACTAAAGAATAAAGCACGCAGGTGCTTTCTCTCATCCTGGGCCACCTGCGCAGAGTGCTGTGATGAGGACCCTGACGCAGCTCAGCCAGGAGACGCTGAACAAGGAATTACGATGAAAGAAGAGTGTTTCTGCTGAGGAGGAGCTGGGAGCCATGAAAATGTAGCCAGGAAGACTCACCAGGTTTGGGGCTCGGGGGAGGAAGCCCAAGTGGATGGATGTTAGCTGTCGGTGGGAAGGGTGCCCTGAGAGCAGGAGAGCCTGGTGGAGGGAGCTGGGGGAGTCGGGAGGTGCCCAGACATGCTCCGGTTGTCTGGTTGATGGGACAGCCTGGATGTGTTGTATTTATAGAAATCGTTCACGGAAACAGGTTCCTTTGCCAATTAGCTGCCGCTGGCCAAAGCACAGTGATAAATGTTCTAAAAAACAAATCTCCAAAATGTTTTCTCCTTCTCTAGTTTTTATTCTCCCTTCCATTTCCACTTGTGATTTTTCTGAGCCTGACCGCATTTGGGGAGGGTTGTAAAAGGATTTAAAACTTAAGACAATAAACAAATCACCTGCTTTTGTTAAATTGCTTTACTGGCTATGTTATTTGCTTTCAGGATTTTAGCTGTGTTAAATGTTTAGCTGAGTGTTTAGCAAAAACACTCAACAGATTTAGAAGATTTTCTCATTTTAACTGGAAGGCTCTATCTCCTGGGAGCAGGGGGGAAGGCAAGACCGATTTACCTGGGAGCCTGGTTTGAGTTGAGTGCCAGGGTCAGGAAGTACTTCCGATTTGGGGCTGGGATCCGGGGTGCACAGTCTGGGGGTGGCATTAGGCTACAGGGGGAGGCCAGTCTGGTAAACCCCGCCAGCAGAGACTGGGTTTGGACCCGAGGGCAATGGGAAGCCGGCTCTGAGTCGTAAACTGGGGAGTGACAGATCAGACCTGGGGTTTTATAAGTTCTTCTGACAGTGCTTCGGAGAGGTTTGGAAGAGGCCAGCTGGGAGGTGGGACTGGGGTAGGGATGGAGGGAGGGAAGAGGATGGCTCTAAGAGCTGTCTGAGAGGTGAGGGAGGGGTCTACGTAATGGGCTCTGTTTCCGGCCCAGGCAGCCTGGTGGATGCAGACACCCTTTTTCATCCGGAGCTGATTTTGTTACCTTTTGTAGTCAAGGCCTCATGCTCCAGGGCACCTGGCCTAAGATGACGAGGGCTGCAGGGCACAGAGCTCCACATCCGGCCAGGCGGGGCCAAACTGGGACTTTGCTTCCCCCCGCCCCCCCGCCCCCCCCCCCCGCATCCTTCTTGGGAGGGGCACTCCAGCCGGCTTGTCAATCGTGGCTCCTGTATCTATGACAACTACACAACTCATTTTCCCTGGTCATTTCCATTTAAAATGCGCTGTCCTTTTGTTTGCACGGGTTCCTGTGTCATATTTGGTGTTCCCATTTTTAGTTGGGAAATAAGACACTGCATGTCATTCTACCCACGGGCCTGAATGGGGCTGCGGAGAACATCCACGACTCTAAGACCTATGTGGGTAGCAGAAGTAGGGCAGTGGGGTGAGAATGCGCAGGCTTTGGGGTCAGAACGCCGGCTCCGGGTTCTCCTTGTGTCCCTGAGCCCTCCTCTCCAGGCCTCCCCTTCCCCACTTGCAACTGGAGGTGGTAATACCTGTCTGGGCCATCACCCTGCAGACAGCAGAGCAGCCCGCACGCAGTGACTGTTCGCATCTCCGCGCTGGGGGCTCAGGAGGGAGCAGGTGCGCCCCGCGGGCTCTCCGCACGGAGGGATCGGGAAGACCCGGATAACCCGGCCGCCGGCCTTGCGGGAGAGCTGGTGGGCGCAGTGCGGGGGACGCAGCTCCCAGAGCCCGGGTTCTGAACCTTCTGGAGCTCAGGTTCTTCGTTTCAAACTTGGAAGGTAAGGGCCCCTGTACGGGGGTGTCCCGAGATTAATGGAGACGCCACGCGGAGACACCGCCGGGGCCGGTCGGACGCTCTGGACGCCGTAGCCGCCGCTCCCCAGCGTGCGCGACGACGGAGGGACGCGACCGCACAGGTGCCCCAGCCCAGGAGAAACGTTAGGGCCCCGCCGCCCCGCGAATCTCGGGGGCGGGGTGCTCTCTCCTCCCTGGGCGCTGCTGCAGGGCGAGCTCAGGATGTGGACAATCGAGGGGCACATGAGCATTTCCTCTATGTATCTTCTTCCTACTTCAGTTTCCAGAAAGTGCAGGAGAAGGGCTGGAACCGGCCACCTTTGGGGTTAACGCCTGTAAGCAGGAGGCACGGGCAGCACACTGTCCCTTTAAGGCGTTGAGCCATGCCGAGGCGTTCTGCTCCTCTCCGCTCGCCGTAGCTGCCCTCCGAGAGGCCGGCTTTGTGCGTTTGCCCCGCCCCAGCAGTCCCCGCCCCGCGCGCGCGCGCACGCGCACTGTTGCTCCCCGCACCGCCTAGTTGAGCTCCCGCCCAGGCGGCGGCCGACGCGAAGCCTTGAGCGCCCGCCCCCGTCCCCCAGCCGCCCGGCAGGTAAGTGGTGACCGCCCGGCCGGCAGGCACGCCCCGGGGGTGCGGGACCGGGACAGACGCTAGCTCCCCCCGCGCCGCCCGCCGCCGCACGTGTTCCGGCGGGCCCGGCCCGGCGCCGGTTCAGCCCCGCCGGGCCTCCCGGCGCAGAAGCCCCGCGCCCGCCGCCTCGCCTCCGAGTGCCCGCTCTGCGCCCCTCCTCCCCGCCGAGCGACCGGGCCCCGGCGGCCCCCTCCCCTGACCCGAACCAGCCCCAAACGGACCCGCACGGACCGCCGAGCCCCGGGGACCCCCCGGCTTCTCCCGCCCCCAGCGGTCAGGTGACAAGCCCCCGGACCCGGGACTGCGACTTCCTCCTGCAGCCGGCGTGCGTCCCCCGTTTGCCTCCAGAGAAAGACCTCTGGGCCACCGAGCCATCCAGTGCCTGGATGTGGCGCGCTGTCCGCTCTTCTGTGCTGCAGAGGCGCCCTCACCCTAACCAGCTGCTCACCCCCAGCCGGGGGCAGCCAGGCCCCATCTCCCCCCGCGCGAGCCCGGGGCCCCAGGGGTGCGGGGCTGCCGGCATGAAGGGAGAGACCACCACGCTCTTGCTGTGGAGTCTCAGACCCCTTCTAGTCTGGCCTGCGAGAGCCATTTTGGGGGATGTGGAAGATGCTCCCTGGTAGTCCTCTCACCCCGTTTCTACCCGCCCAGGTCCGCTGTCGACATTGCCTCTGAGGTTGGCTCGGCCCCGTAGGAGGCGGAGAGGTAAGCCAGAACGCCCGCGTGTCTGAGAATCCAGGTGGGGTGCGGAGAGCCGGGTTCCCTCGCTCTCAGTGGGCCTCGTTACCGCCAGTCTTCCCACACCCAGCGGCCCAGTCTCTGGGGTGGAGCCTAGTAATTTGCATTTTACTCCGAAGCTCTCCGAAGAAGTTCGGACGCTCAGCCTTGGGTGGTGTGGCTCACCTAGGTCCCAAGAGGGAGCAGGTAGCAAGTGATCTGGAGGCCGGCTGCAAACGTTGAGTCGCGAAGTTGTGTTTCTAAAAGTTTGCTGAATTTTTGTGTTGGTTTTTTGTGTGTTAATGTTTTGCTGGCAGGGGTTGAGCTGGGAGGGGCTGGGCACCTTTCTGTAAGACCACCTATTGTATGTATCCCCAGCTCCTCACCTGAGGGCAGCAAGTTTGCGGGAGTCACACCACACCTCCTGGCGGGTCTTGATTTTTACTGTAGAAGGAGCTGCTCAGGCCTCTGGGCTGCCCTTTCCACCCCACGTGGAGCCTCTTCAGTTCCCACTGGTGTTTAGGTTGGACGCGCCCCGGGCTTCTCTTCTCTCAGCCCTAGTTGTGGTCTGCCTTTCTCAGATGCTAGGTTCTGTGAAACAGACCATCCAGCTCTCGTCCTTGGCTCCTTTCCCCCCACTTGTCCGGCCCACCCAGGGGAAGGCAGCACCTGGGTTAATTGGCACGGCCTGCTTGCGCTAAAGCTAATCACCAGGTAGGCAGTGTTTCCGGAGCGCCAGCTTCGTTCCAGCACTTTGCCCCCCCCCCCCGCAGCTTTATTGACCTGCCCCTCCCCTACCCCACCCTACTGCTTGGGCTTCGAGTGCTGCAGGATCCGTTCCTGGGCCGGGATCCTTGCTGCAGGTAACCCGCTGTGGCCTCACGGGGTGCTCTGCACAGCTGTGTTGCATTGTGATTTCGCTCCCCTCCTCTTGGATGAAGACTTGGGGATGTGTTCTTTTTGATGGCTTCTGTCCCGCCTTGGTGCGACAAGGAGCCCGTGCAAGCTTCCAGTTTTAAGCGCCGAGCTAGAATTTACAAGGTGTGCACGCATTGGATTAACGGTGGTGTCAGCTTCCGGGAGTCGGCTGGCCAGTGATGCTTGCAGGATGTCTTGGTGGCTCTCCTCTGGAAAGGCGCCTTCCCTCGTTTCAGAGTCACCTGGTGTGCTTCTGTGCCACGTGTCCAAGTCGCGGAGTCTAGGCCTGTGATAGAGGAAGCCAGTCTCTTGCCGTGCAGCATTTGAGGACTTCCCGTCTTCATGCCGAAACCTAACTGAGCTGCAGTCTCTTTCCCTCCTCTGCAGTGAGTTTGCAGAGTGTCCTTGCGCACTTCAGGTTGCTTTTAGGAAGCCCAGCGCTGGCGACTCCAGCAGGTGGGGCTGGCTCCAGTCTGTGCTTTTCCGACTGTGTCTCGTCGTTGCTTCACCAGGGATGGAGAACCTCTCGGCTGTTAGCGTTTTGGAAGCAGCCTTGTGTCTGCCGCCTACACGTGGTGACCTTGGAGTCCCCGGGAGGTGTGGACCACTGGGGCCTGCTCTTGTGTTTTCAAACGTGGCTGTTAGCACTTTTGCATCACTTGGGATGCATTTAAGGATTTGGATGAGTTCCCAAACTTCTGCACCCCGTAGCTCAGTCTCCTGTAATTTGGCGTGTTGGCTTCCTGACAAGAAGTCTTTGGTTGATTTTTTTTTTTTTTTAAATGTATCAAGGACTCTTTGAAGAGAATTACGTTTTGTCTGCCTGGACTGTGCTGCATTTCAGACATGCGGTAACAAGATAGGAAGCACCCCTGAAGGTGGGTCTTGGACTCTGATCACAGAAGGGATGAGAGCAGCAGAGTACCTGCAAAGGACTAGCGAGGAGTTACGTGCAGAGGACCCTTAGTTTGGAACGGCACCTGCTACAGGGCTCAGTGAGGTGGTCAGATTTTTAAAATTCTTTTTCCTGGAAATTAATTTTTGAAGTGTGGTTTGTCTGTTGGCCTCGGTCCCCCACTGCAGGTTTGGATTAGCAGACAGCCCTTGCCACTGTGCGTCCTCCACTCGGAGCTGTGAACTCTCTACCCGCGTCGCCCTGCCTGGTGGGCTGCAGAGCCATGGCAACCGAGGAGAAGAAGCCCGAGGCTGAGGCCGCCCGAGCACAGCCCACCCCGTCGTCGTCGGCCACGCAGAGCAAGGCATGTCCCTGCGGGCTCCTGGGCACGAAGGCTGGGAGACCCTCGGGAATATTTCACGCCCGGAACTGTTTCCCCTCCCCTCCCCACCCCCCACTTAAATATTGCCAGTTTTTACTCCAAACTACATTCCCAGCCAGTCCAGTGCTGATGTGGGCCGTGTCGGGGATTCCCAACCTGTCACCTGGGGAGGGGGCTTCACCAGCAGTACGCATCCTTGGTCTTGATCGTAAGAGTCTGTGTGGGACCTGGGCAATGCCTCTTGTTCAGCACCTCGCCCCTGGCCCGCACAGTTCCCTGCGGAGGGCGGGTGTGCAAACCCCTCCTGTAGACCGCAGGCGGGCCTCTCACCAAGGGCGCAGGCCTTCAGGTGTGCGTCGGGGAGCCTGACCTCGGGTGGGCGGGCTGCCGAAGCAGGGCTGGGGCTGCCAGAGGTTCCAGCTGCACTGGCGGGACTGCCTGGAGGGCGGCCTGGGTGACGGGGGCTTCAGGAGAGGCAGGGCTTGTGAGGGGACGCGCGGAGCCCGGGGTTAGGCGGGTGCACCCCGGTGGACGAGGGCTCTGGGAAGCGCCGTCACAGGGTAGGCGTGAGCGTGAAATTCGGCCTGGGCGCCAGCTCCACACTGGCGATCAGTGGGTTTGGACAGTGGTGGTTACTTTTCGCTGACTAGTACTCTCTCTTGAACAGCCCACACCTGTCAAACCAAACTACGCTCTGAAGTTCACCCTGGCCGGCCACACGAAAGCTGTGTCCTCCGTGAAGTTCAGCCCGAATGGGGAGTGGCTGGCGAGTTCGTGTAGGTGCCCCTGGGGCTTCCCTGCGTGTCCCCTCGATGTGCCCGTGCCGGTTGTGATTCTGAAGGGACGGGCCTGGGCCAGGGGGGAGGCCTGGGGGTGGGTGCCGAGGACCGCGGCTCCCTAGGGAAGGCTGTGTTGTGGGCAGCCCAGATTTTCGCCCCTGGATGACTGGAGACCTCAGTTGCTTTTCATTCCTTTTTTTCAGCTGCAGATAAACTCATTAAGATTTGGGGAGCATACGATGGGAAATTTGAGAAAACCATCTCTGGTCACAAGCTGGTAGGTCTCAACCTGGGCCGAAGTTGCTGCTGGACGTGGGTTGGGGCCCATCTCCGGGCTTGTCAGGTTAAGATTGAACCTCCCTGCCCCCAATTTTTGGGATAGTTACTTGTCTCTTGGGGTTTTTTTAATTAGTTAATTGATTTTTGGCTGCATTGGGTCTTCACTGCTGTGAAGGGGCTTTCTCTAGTTGCGGCGAGCAGGGGCTACTCTTCGTTGTGGTGCGCGGGCTCATTGCAGTGGCTTGTCTTGTTGGGGAGCACGGGCTCTAGGCACACGGGCTTCAGTAGTTGTGGCGCACAGGCTCTAGAGCGCAGGCTCAGTAGTTGTGGCTCACGGGCTCAGCTGCTCCGCGGCATGTGGGATCTTCCCCGGACCAGGGCTCGAACCCGTGTCGCCTGCATTGGCAGGCGGATTCTCAGCCAGTGCACCACCAGGGAAGTCCGCCTCTTGTTTTTCAAGCAAATAGTTTTGACCAGATGAGTTTCTGCCCAGCTGTGAGGCCCGGCAGAGCCACGGAGACCAGGCTTCTGGGCCCGGCCTGTGGGTTCAGGCTGTTTGGTCAGCACGAACCAGAGGGCGTGGCCTGCTCAGTTATGTCCAGTTGGACGTTGAGGATTTGACTTTTGCTGGCTAATCCCGTTTTGCCGAGGTAGTGACTGTGACCGTGTGTTTCCTCCCCCAGGGAATATCTGACGTGGCGTGGTCCTCAGATTCTAACCTCCTTGTTTCTGCCTCAGATGACAAAACCCTGAAGATATGGGACGTGAGCTCGGTGAGCTGCATGGGCCCCTCCTTGGGAAGCGCGTGCGTTTGGGGAAGGGGCTCGGGGTGGGACTGCGTTTGGGGAGCAGCTGTGCTTGTCGTCAGAGGGGCTTTACAGCTGTGGCGGGTCAGCTGCTGATGGGTTTAGCCTGACGGCTGACATTTGAAGAAACAACCACTGGGAATGACTTAGTCTCACAACACTTCCTCTCAGGGAAAGTGTCTGAAAACCTTGAAGGGACACAGCAATTACGTCTTTTGCTGTAACTTCAACCCCCAGTCCAACCTCATCGTCTCGGGCTCTGTGAGTTTGGGGCCTCCCCAGGGGCGGGGGTGAACCGGGGGCCGTCCTGGGCTGCTCTGGGGGCTCGGGGGCCAGCGAGTCTGTCCCGTCCGAGCCCCCGGAGAACCACTGCCACCTGCCCCTCTGTCTCCAGTTTGACGAAAGCGTGAGGATATGGGACGTGAAGACGGGGAAGTGCCTCAAGACCCTGCCCGCGCACTCGGACCCCGTCTCAGCCGTGAGTGCCCCCTGCCCAGCCAGGTCGCGGCACTCGCCCGACAGCAGGGCCACGAGTGGAGACTGGGCTCAGGGTTCCGTGCCCGTGGGAGGCGGGGCGGGGAGGCGGCCCTGCCCGGAGGCTTGCAGAGCAGGCGGGAGCGCGGGCAGCGTGGGTGTTGCGTGGAGCCACCTTTGGGTGGGTGGGCAGAGGGCCCTGGGGGCCGGGTGGCCCAGTCGTGGGTGAGGCGGTGGGAAGGTGGGGCCCCGCGAGCGTGCTGCACGCGCGGTCCAGGGCTGCTGCCAGCGCACAGGATGAACAGGTAGGGGTTAAACTACATGCGTGTCATAAACGGCTGCATTTACAAACGGCCAAGTACTTCTTTGCCAGCGAAGGGCCCGAAGTGGTCTCTTAGCCAGGTTTGCCTTTTGGAAAGTGGAAGGGGTCACGTATAGGTAGTTTGTTATCTGTTAACGAGGACATGGTCCTCCTCAGGTTCTAGGCTTGTGGAGGTGAGTGACTTTAAGTGGCTTCAGCCTTGGAAGCCCTTTGTCCAGCGGGGCCGTGGGCAGATCCCTGACCCCCTGGGGGACGCGTAACGTGTGCTGGTCGAGGCTGCCTGGCGCGGTGCTGGCCCTGTGTCACGGCCGGTGCCTGCGGCTGCGGGGAAGGCGCCCCTGCCGTCTGGGCCCCGGGCCCTCCTGAGTCTGTGCCGTCGCTCCTCTGTCCTCCGTGCTGGGGGCCCCGTCTGAGCCGAGCTGGCTTCCAGACAGGCCGCAAATGGGCATGTGTGAAGTAACCAGGAGATAGTCGGAGTGAAGGCCATGAGTTGAAAGAGTTCTGTCTGTGTTGCAGTGGTCAGGGATGGGGCTCTGATTGCAAACGATGGTAGGATTTGTAAAGTCTTTGCTTCTTACAAAAGTAATGTGTGCTTATTTTTAAAAAAGGCAAGAGGCAACGTAGCGCGTAGCAAATCAGAGTCTTCTGAGCTCCCATCCTCAGAGGCAACCGCGCAGCTGGCAGCTACCGTCTGGGGGTTTCGGTTTTTTAAGTGCGTGTTTTCCAGCCCACCCCCCCTTGTCGGATGGCGGTGGTGCTACGGGACAGCGGCATCCTGCTCCAGCTTGCGCACCGCAGAAAGGTCTCGGACACCTTCCGGCTCTGTGCCTGTAGGTGCTCGATGCTCTCGTCGTCCCCCCGGGGACGCTGGCTTGTGACTTGCACTTTATGGAGAGAAGTGCAGCGCACGTCTGTTGAACAGCCTTGCACGCTTGTGCCACAGCATCTGCGGGCAGGTGTCGGGGGAGCACCGGGTCTGCGAGCGGTCAGCCTTTGTAAGGCCAGTCAGGGATCAGAGCCCTCAGGGTGCGTGGGCTTCCTGCAGTCTTCCGCCCCCTTGAGTCCAGCTGCTGTCCCCCTGCC
This sequence comes from Grampus griseus, assembly GCF_964374135.1. Classification (NCBI taxonomy): domain Eukaryota; kingdom Metazoa; phylum Chordata; class Mammalia; order Artiodactyla; family Delphinidae; genus Grampus; species Grampus griseus. The sequence goes on from NC_139000.1 coordinate 2,545,842, forward strand.
TGGACTCCCCCATGTCAGTGCTTTCCTGAGGTCCCTGCTGTCCCCTTCGTCCATCCCGCCCCCTCTCCGCAGCTGCTGGCCTGTGCGTCTGCCTCACTTGCCCACTTTCTTCCTCCACGGCGCGCCTGCAGGTGTCACCTCCAGGGAGCTCAGCGGCTGTCCGTCTGAGTCGGGACTTGGCGTCCCCACTGGGGTCTGTCTGGCCCCCCCCTTCCTTCTGGGTAGCACTGACTTTCTGGCCGTCTTGCCCCTCACACCCGCGCGCTGGTCTGCCAGCGTGTGCCGGCGGTGCTGTCTGGACGTGGCTGGAACAGAGCGGAGCGCAGCCCTGGTGGGGCAGGCTTTGGGGCCCCGTGTCAGCTCGTCATCACCCAGCGAAGGGGCTTGGATCAGATCGTAGTTTGCAGGTTCAGAGGGACGAGTGTGATGAGATCCGCTGCTGTGAGTTGTAGGGAAAGCGGCTTCGGGAGGCTGACGAGCACGTGGCTCAGGAGTGGGGGGAGTGGGCGCCGTCAGCACCGCCGGGGGAGCAGGACGAGGACGGTGACGGCGGCCCTTCACGGGCCACGCCATCCACGTGGAGGCCGCCAGCCACACACGGCAGCACCGCAGGCTGAGACATGCAGGAGTGGGCAATACGTAGGCTTCCAGCTTCTGAAGATCCAGTGCAACGGAAAGAACGTAAAGTGTCTTGTTTATAACTTTTAGTGTCGGTTACGTGTTGAAGTAGTATTTCAGGTATATTGGGTTAAGTAAAAACCTGTCAGGTTTGTTTCACCTGTTAACTCCTCTGCTGCAGTGGCTAAGAAGTTTAAGTGGCACACGTGGCTCCGTCACGGGCCCCTCGACAGTCTGGACGGTGGTTCTCCAAGCGTGGTCCCAGGACCACCTCTGCTGGGAGTGTGCAAGATGTGCAGATTCTCGGGGCCGGCGCTGGGCTTTGACAAGCCCTCCAGGTGCTTCTGCTACACGTGGACTTGTCCCCTGGGGACGCCTGGCACCGTCTGGAGATGTTGAGGTTTTCAACAACCAGGTGCTCCTGGCATCTCGTGAGTCAAGGGCGGGGGAGCTGCTACACGGGACAGCGCATAGCAAAGGAGTGTGTGAACCGTGTGTCAGTGGTGTGAGGACCAGACGCTGCTCTGAACCGTGGCGGCAGGCGGGCAGCCCCAGCCCTGTCCCCGAGAAGTTGACCCGGGGCGCGACCCCCCATGGGACAGGCATCACACGTAGCAGGAAAGAGGGCGTTCCAGCGGGGGGTGTGTGTTGTAAAAAGGCTTTTCCTGCCCAGGACTCGAATGAAAACGATGGGAATTGATGAAGAACTACTTCTGACGTTGTGACTCCTTCTGTATGCACTGAGGTTCAGTTGGAAAAAAGAAAGAGGACAAAGGCAAAGGCAAACCACTTCTGAGGAAGGGACTGCTCACGTTGCCATTTCTTTATCAGACGGTGTATCTCGCCTGTCTCTGTAGTGGGCAGTTAGGCATTCAGATACAATAACTGGTGTGGAAGTGTCACAGGTCAGCTTCTGGGCCCGGCACCCGATCTGGACATTGCACCTCTTCCCGGGCACAGAGTTTGGAGCAGCCTGGATCTTGTTCCTGCCCCGTCTGCAAAGCTCGAGTGTCGCAGGGGTTGGTGTCCGGGCCCTCGGAGCAGGAACCGGGCCGTCTTGTGATTCTGGGGGTGCTCAGCGTTACGCGGCTGGGAAAGCTCCGGAGTGTCTGAATAAGCGGGCATCCTTCTCCTGACTTCTCTGCCTTGTTCGATGGAAGTCGGGGAAGCCCTGGTCCCACTGCCCCCACGGCCATGCGGGTCCACAGACACGCTCTGGGCAGTGGGGCCTCCACGGAGCCAGCAGGTCTGGGTTGGTCGAGTTTGTGATTTAAATACTCAAGACGTGTTTCGGGGTTGGTTTTCTTTCTGTGGTTCAGTCTTCCGTCGTGAAACAAACTGACGGTTGCTTGAGACACCAGGTAAAAATGACCGTTTTATCCATGCTGCTTGTGGTCTGCGTTAGCATCCTTGGGAAATCAGAACTTAAAGCTCGCTCAGAATGCAGCAGGGTGCGTGTCCCTTTGTCGGGGGCCGGTGAACGGAAGGCCATCCAGGTGAGGCGCAGTCTGTGTTGATGCTCTGAAAGTAAGTTTCTTTTCCCCCCTCCCGCTCCTTCATCCTCAGGTTCATTTTAATCGTGATGGATCCTTGATAGTTTCAAGTAGCTACGATGGTCTCTGGTAAGTGAAAGAGCTTTACTTCGTTGAGTCAGCAAGCGTTTAACGGCTTCCCCTTGCACCGTTGTGCCTCCGGGCGTCCAGCGGAAGCGTCTGCCTCGAGGGGCTTGGGCAGGCGGGGTGGCGGTGAGCGTGGCCGGGAGAGGGGGCTCCTGTCAGCAGCGAGGCCCCAGCCGGAGACGCGGGGAGGCGCTGCTGTCCTGGACGTGGCTCCCCGTGGACCCTGAAGGGGGCGCGTCCCAAGCTCGTGGCGCTGGTGGGGAGGTGGAAGGAAGGTGTGCTGACGTGAACGTCCGAGAGTGTCCATCGGGGCCGTCAGGGTCCTGAACAGGTGGATGAAAACACGTCCCGTCACGGAGGGTGAGGAGGAAGGGTGGCGGGGGCGAGATATCCAGTCTAAGCGGATCGCGCTCGTGGCCTTGGCGCTGGTAGTGTAAGTGCCCTGTGGATGCTTTAAGAGACGCGAGGGAAGACGCGGAGATAAGCGTTTGAAATTTAACGCGGCCCACGTGGGTATAAAGCGTCAGGAGGTATCTGGACTTGGAGGGTTGCGCGTCACAGCTCACCTGGTTACCGGGGAGGGGAACCTGGGGAGGGGGTGGGGCGGCAGCAGCCACCAGCCGGACCGATGGCCTGAGAAGGACTTCCCAGCTACGCGGGAGAAAGACAGGGTGGCTAGAAATTTGTCTACATTTAGTGAAAAAAAAGTAGAGAAACTCGAGTAACGTAAGTGATAACGTGTAAGAGTACCGTGGAAGAAACGGAGCTCAGGGTGCTTGCTGGGCGCTTACCGTGGGGGGGCGGGCTGAGCACCCCCAGGAAAGGCTGTCAGGTTTGGGTTAAAAGCCCTTCTGACTCTTGTTGTTTTCAAGAAACACACCTAAGACAAAGTGATGAGTCAAGGCTCGGAAAAGAAGGGTGGGCACGTGGGGTCGGGCAGGTGGGAAGCAGAGACCGAGTGTCAGCCGGGGAGACGCTGACGGAAATGCAGCAGGTGGGGCTGACAGGAAGGCTGAGAAAGCTCCGGCACCAGGCCCCACGGCCGCCCGAGGCTGCCGTGGGGAAGCTAGGGGTACAGGGAGCCGAAGTGTTTGTGAGGGAGTCCAGCCTGCTGCTTCGACTGCGACAGCAGGGGGCTTGGGGTTAGCGGGGCCGAGCGATGCCACAGGCTGTGTATCTGCTACAGAAGTGCTGGTTTTCTTAAGCGTGTGGCACGTTCTCAGAATTGCTTGTGGACTGCCTCTAAAAGCTTTCTAAAGAAGTTAGGGGACAGCAAAGCAGGCCAGAAAAGTAAGGGGAGGAAAGTTGTAAAGTTAGAAGGCGGAGAAAGGGGAAAGTGACAGGGAAATTTAAATAAGCTGTATCCTTCATAAGGCCCACAAAGTGGTCAGCCTTTATAAGCCTAAGTAAGGAAAAAGAGCAGAAACGTGCAAGACTAAACTAGAGAGGGGACGGGAATTCCCGGCGGTCCAGCGGTGAGGACTCCGCGCTTCCACTGCCGTGGCCCGGGCTCAGTCCCTGGTTGGGAAGCTGATATCCAAGGTGCGACCCATGGCCAGAAAATAAAAAATATAAAGGGGGTGGAAAAGAGCAGATTCGGGGGGATGAGGGACGAGCAGGAGGATGCCTGGCCCACCTCTGAGCAGGCTGTGTAGACGGGGATTAATTCCGACTCCCTAAATTGAGCAAGGGGGTCACCATGGCGGAGATTGGAAAAAGCAATTCAAGGGCTGAAAACTATATGGGCCCTATGATTCTACACTGGAATTGGGTTAAGTGACAGAAACTGCTAAGGCTGCTGGAACTGGACCGCAGGACAAGTTGGGGAGCCCCCGGTTCATTTCTGGGTCCAGCATGACCTAACTCCCCAGCTTGACTGCTAGTCCAAAAAAGACAACCACGGAGGACACTTCACTAGTGAATCTTGAGGTCACAATCCCAGGAAAATGTTACAAACTGAGTCCACAGTGTGTGGAAGAGTAGTATTTCCTGACCAAGTGGGTTTGTGAGTCATGAGACGATTGTAGTAATGTGCCAACCAATAGGAAATTGAAAATCTAATAATTATACCAAGAAATTGGAGGCAGAGATCCGTATAATTTTCTTACCTGATAAAATCCAGCAGCCATTCCTAATGAAAACTCCAGCAACATAGGCCAGTGTCACAGACTGTTTAACAGAAACTTAATAATCACGTTTATAGCAAGTGGTTAACGTGCCACATCCATTTCTGCTAGAATCGGGCAAAAGTCATGCCCATCCCTTTCAGCATTTGGTGCTATTTGGAATTTCTAGCTAACGTGGTAAGAAGATAAAGTCATTGTGTGAAAACTGGATAGAGACTTATCTCTCTGTAGGTGGAACATTTATATGGTTTTTTTTTTTTTTTTGCGGTACCCGGGCCTCTCACTGTTGTGGCCTCTCCCGTTGCGGAGCACAGGCTCCGGATGCGCAGGCTCAGTGGCCATGGCTCACGGGCCCAGCCGCTCCGCGGCATGTGGGATCTTCCCGGACCGGGGCACGAACCCACGTCCCCTGCATCGGCAGACGGACTCTCAACCACTGCGCCACCAGGGAAGCCCTGTATGTTTTTTAAAACTTAAAAATCACGTATTTGTACTTTACAAATAGGGACTCATTTAAGCCTCACAACAGTCCTGTGACTCGGGTACTGGATGGTCGCCATCCCCGATCCTCAGTTGGGAAGCTGAGGCAGAGATAAGCCCCTGCCCGCCATCCCCGAGCTGGTCAGCGAGAGAGCCAGGGTCCGGAGCACAGCTCGGGCTCTGGAACCCAGGCTCTGAGCCACCGAGCCTGCCGGTTACAGAACGTGGACGGGCACTTGGTGAGGTCACTGTTTGCAGATTGACAGTGTTTCGCTATCCTGGGAGCTACCAGTTAGTGGATGAGAGCAAGTTCCCCCGTAAGAGTCACAGAAGCATCGGGGTGCTTAGAATGCGATTAACGAGAGAGCGAGGCCTGTATTCAGGAAATGGTAGAATGTAACCAGAGGGACACAAAGCAGAGAGGGAGGGACGGGGGACCAGGCGCGTCCTCATCCTGGCGGTGGGGGCGCCCGTCTCCTGGGCTGGTATGCTGTAAGCGGTTCGATTTAGAACCCCTCCAACTAGATAAGGTGAATTTAAAATTCTTAGAGAAGCGTAAACTGAGTTCTCTGCCAATAGAATTAAAACAAACAGCGAGTGGGGGAGTGATGTTTCTGGGTGTTAAAACCCGAGACACAGTTACTGCGGCCCCCAGGGCGGGATTGGCTCCGAAGGGCTGCAGGTGGGACAGTGAACGCTTGGGCGATAACCCCTGCGTTCCCGTTACCTGTAAAACCCGCGTGCCCTCGACCCAACGCCCGCCCCCATCGCTGGGCATCTGTGCTCCAGAAGTGTCCGCGCAAATACACCGCCATGGTTCCCAAAACAGCGTGTTGTGTTGGCAGAAATCACAGAAACACTGAGGTTGCAGCGACGGGATACCTGGCGCGTCCCGTTGGGGAATAGCGGCCCTTTGAGTGGGTTCTCTTGCTCCTGAACTAGGGGACGTCCAGAAAAGTGCCTACGATATCCTGTTTTTATAAAAAGCACTCTGCCCCAGGGACCGTGTGCTTGGCGTGTTTTCGCGTGGAGAGCCCTGCAGGGACGCAGGTCGGGCTGTTGGCCTCGCGGCCGTGGGTGTGCGGAGAGGGCCGGTCATCCCCCCCCCCCCCCACCGGCTGTCCCAGCTGTCGCGATGAGCGCGCTGCTCCGTGGTGAAGGCAGCAAGAGCACACGCGTGCCGTCTGCACGTGCCGCGCCCGTTCTGGTCCCCAGGGCTCAAGGGAGTGGTTGTGAACGGTGACTGGAAAAGCGAGATAGGACTGGCTGTGGCTTGGTCCTGAAACATCCGCGTTGAGAGCCGTGGAAAGTAGGAAGCCGCTTCTAGTCACCTGCTGTGCTCGTTGCTTTGCAGTCGGATCTGGGACACCGCCTCGGGCCAGTGCCTGAAGACGCTGATCGGTGAGTACCGCCGGCTCCTGCTTGCAGGGGGGCCGCGTCCCAGGGGACAGTCTGCCGGGTTGGCTGTGGCGGCTTCTCCCACGCTTCCTGCCCTCCATGTGTGGTTCTCTGGAAGCCTCCCTCTCTCCCCGCTGGACCTACTCCCTCTGGGAGGGCTCCCCCTCTCCTGAGCGGTTCCGGCTCCCATCCGCTCCTTCCTGATTGGCTCTCCCTTCTGGCCTCGCGTGGCGCTGCCCGGCGGTGTCCTCTGAAGGACCCGCATGACCCTCGGACTCTGCCCGTGCTCAGCAGACCTTTGTCTTCCTCCCCGGCCTTGCGGACCCTCCGCTTGGGTCATTCCTTCAGCACATGGGGTTGAGCCCCTGCCCTCAGTGAGCCCTGTCTGCTGGGGGTGCGGAAATGGGGGGGAGGAAGTGGGCAAGGGGCCCCGAGGTCTCTGCACATGGGGCTGGGCTGTGCCTTGGGGAGGAGGGGAGGGCGGCACGGAGTGGAAGGACAGCGTGGTCTGGGCGGCAGCTGGTGCTGCTGGGCGTGGGGGGTGTGTGGCCAGAGGGTGGCCTCGGGCCTGGGAAGGCAACGCGAGAGATGGAGCCCTGGAGGGGTCCGGTCACGGACTCGGCGGGCAGGTCTTTGCAGTGTCGCGTTGAGCAGGCAGGGCCGCCAGGGCGGGGCGCCCACCTGAGCCTCCTGCGCCCGGCTGTCCTGGGAACAAGCGTGGCTGTGAGAGTGCGCTGGGACCACCGTGACAGGACACCGCGGGCTGCGCGGCTTCAATAGCAGAGACCCGTCCCCACTCCCTGGCGGCCAGATGTCCAGGGTCAGGGCTGGGCCGGGCCGCTTCTCCCGAGGCCGCTCCTTGGCCTTCTCAGCGTGCGCTCGCGTGGTCGTCCGCTGCGTGGGCTCCTGCTGTCCCCACCTCCTGCTCTGACAGGGACGCCGGTCAGACTGGCTTGGGCGCCCCCCCGCCCCCGCCTTATTTTAACTTAGCCCGCCTCCAGGATGCTGTCTCCCAGGTGCCGGGCTAGGGCTTCAGCAGGAGAACCGGGGAGGGACACAGCGGCCTCTGTGGTTTTCTTGCTCTGCGAGGGGGGCCACCCTTCTGACGCGCGACCTTCCCCCGACCGCGGCATCTCTCTGTGTCTGTCGCGCTGTCTTCCCCCCCGAGGCCTGGGTGGCCACCTCCGCCCGGCGGGAAGTGTCCTCGTGCCCAGACGGCCGAGCGCGGGCAGTTCCTGCAGCCGCCCCGCAGCTGGGTGGGAAGCCGAGGCCAGAGAGGTTGACGGCCGGCAGCAGCGAGCGGTCTGGGGCCGGGCCGGGAGGGGCGGTGGGGAGCCGAGTCCCGTCCCATTTCTAACCTCGGGTCTAGGGCGTTAGAACCTCGGGCGTTGATGGGCAGCCCCGCGGTGCTTCGCCGTCGGAGCCTGGTTAGACCTCTGGGCACTGCCTCCTGTCGTCTGAGCTGGGGCGGGGGGGGGGCCTTCCGTGTGGCCCGGCGACCGGGTGGCCCTCGCCTGCTTCTCGTGGCATTTTCGGTGTCGGGGACCAGCTGGAGGGAGCAGAGGCCCCCGGTGCGCGGGGGGCAGGCCTGGGCCTCCCGAGGTGGTGATGCGCGTGCTGCTCCGCGCCTGGTGCTCGGGACACGTGGCCGCGCTGGCCCCCCACAGGGCGCACGCCCAGGGCTCTCCTCGCTCAGGCAGGGACACCCTCCTCCCAAGGAGGCGTGGGACCGTCACAGAGCCCCAGCGCCTCCTGGGCGTGTGCTCCCGTGCCAGCGGCTGAGAGGGTGGCAGGGCCTCTGACCCGCCTTCCCAGGGCCACCCTGGGGCGTGCGCTCTGACCCCAAGTGTTGGGAGCAAGGGTGCGCTGTGACGTTGCCAGGGTTGTTTCCGGGGAGAAATTACACGCCTTCCGCTATAACCATGCAACCGGAGAGCGCCTGCCTGAGCCACTGTGTTCTCAGGGGGATAGTTTCTCGGTTTAGCTGGGTGTTTGCAAACTCCCTCCTGTGAGGCAGGCGATCCCGAGGCCGACTGGCCGCAGGGCCTTCGCTCCCGAAGCCCTAGTGTCATGGGATCACTGGGAGAACCGGCTCTCACGCTGGCACGAGCAGTGGGTGAGGGAGGTGGCCGGCCCTGGGGGACGCCCGCGAGGGGCGGTGTCGGCGCAGGTGGCGGTGAGGGAGCCCCCCTTCCCGGAGAGCCAGTGCCCCGCTGGCAGCCGTCTCTGTGCTCCATGCAGACGATGACAACCCTCCCGTGTCGTTTGTGAAGTTTTCTCCAAATGGCAAGTACATCCTGGCCGCGACCTTGGACAAGTAAGTGCTTCCATCCCCGGCGTGGCGTGCGGCCAGGCCCGTCGCCCCCCAGGGCCGGATTCCCAGCGTGAAAGACGATTCATCCCGCTGGGGCTGGGCTCCGGACGTGGGTGCCACGCTGGAAGGGCCTGTCTGTGTGGGGGCTGGATCTCAGGTTGTTGGCTCCGTGGTCACCGTGGCCCATCCTGTCTGAGGTGGTGGCGGGCATGGTGGCCTCGAGGTGCGGGGCCCCATTCTGCCCGGGCACCCTGCTTCTCCCCCGACACGCTTCTGGGCAGATGTCACTGGCCACCGGCCGCCCTCCCGGGAGGTGGTTGGCGCTCGGCCTCCTGTGCACCGTGGGCTGCCCTCAAGTGGGCTTGCCGGGTCGGCCCCCATGGGAGGAGGAAGGACTGCCCTGGACGGGGCTTCTCCTGTCCCTTTCTGGCAGCAGCGAGGACCCCTTACTGGCTTAGGGACACTGAGTAGCTTCCTTTGGAAAAGTGTCCTTGACCCACAAATGCTGGAGGCCCCACACTCTGCTCGGGTGTCCTCACGGTCCCTGGACGCCGTGCGCGCGGGGCACCTGCACCCGGAGGGGGTGGGGCGGCCGTGGCGGAGCGCACTGACCCGCCCCCTCTGCCTTGTAGCACGCTGAAGCTCTGGGACTACAGCAAAGGCAAGGTGAGCAGCGGGCGGGGCTCGCAGAGCGCTCGTGCGGGGTCCTGGGCTGTGGCCGGAGGGGCCCAGGAAGCGGCTCTGCACGTTGCTTTGGTGCACGTTGCCTGAAGACTCGGGTTAAAGCTGGACCTGGGCGGGTTGTGCGGGGGTGGGGGGCCCCGGTGCTCTTCAGAGCCGTCCAGTCGCTATAAGATGCCTGGACGGGGGCAGCACCTGGGCTGCAGGGCGGTCGTGACTGAGCTGACGTCCCCTGGCCGTTTCAGTGCCTGAAGACGTACACGGGCCACAAGAATGAGAAGTACTGCATATTTGCTAATTTCTCCGTCACTGGAGGGAAGGTAAGTCGTCTCCCGGCTCAGGAGCTGCTCCCGGCCCCTTCCTGAGACGGGCCTTGTACTCTCACCCACAAAACAAACAGGAATTTCCTGTTTTTTAACCAAAATGGAGTCACGCCACACAAAGTGCTGATGACTCTCACTTGTTTTGGGGTGTCCTGTCCTGGCTGCTTGGGGCCCGCAGGCTCCGTTGTCACGCCAAGGCCTCCTGGGAGTCGGTCCCTGGTGGGTTCTGGTCCCTTGCAGGCGGGCGGCCCTCGCCCAGCCCCCAGGCTCAGACTGAGGAGCTGATGGTGACGAGCAGCCCAGCCACGACTGACGGCAAATGTCAAACGTGGCGACGGAGTTGAGGAAACAGCTTCTGTCCCAGAGGCGCCTCGAGACGCGTGGCGGGCCATGCGTCAGCCTCTGCACGGGAGGAGGGCAGGGGCTCGGGGCCCACACGGGGGCGGGTGTGCCGTGGGGTGCAGGGTACTGTCCGTGCACATGTGCGCCCTGACCCTGCTCTCTCTCCCTTCGTCTGTGACCAGTGGATTGTGTCGGGCTCGGAGGACAACCTGGTCTACATCTGGAACCTGCAGACCAAGGAGATTGTACAGAAGCTTCAGGGCCACACAGGTGAGCTCGGCATCTGTGCCGCCGCCCTCCTGCGCCTGGTGCCCCGGGAAGCCCGACCCAGCGCACGTGGGCCCCTTGGGCTGCCTCCGCTGCCTCCTCTCCTCGCCCGCGGGTGACTGGGGGACGCTGCCCGTTTGGGGGCTGCTTGCGGCGGGGGGGGGTGGGGGTGGTCTGGTCCTGGCTCCCGCAGCCTGAGGCCACAGCCTTTAACCTCTTCTTCCTGTCGGCCGGGCTGCCCGGCCCCATAGCCCATGCGGGCGCTGTGGCCTGTCCTGCGTGGAGGTGGCGCGGGGAGCGGGGATGCCTGCCGTCACCCCGGTTGCCCTCCGGGCCGCTGCTCTTCCCCCGTGCTCAGTGGAGAGTGGTGTTGAGCCCGTTGAGAATCAGATCAGAGTGACACCCTCCTCCCTAAGAAGGCAGCTCCGCCTGGGAGCAGGGCCTGACCCCGGAGGCCAGCACTGGCCTTCGGCCTCCATCGTTGGCCTGTTGCTTCTCCTCTGCTGTGCGGGCAGGACGCTCAGAGGCTTGTTTGAAGCCACTCAGGCCACAGGGAAAATTCTGGGGTTCATTTTATTTAAAAGCTACAAGCGCATTAACCTGACCAACCCCAAGTGGCAGCTCGCGGGATCTGCTGTCCCCGCCCTGGTGGACTCGCAGAGTTGGCCCCTCGGGGCGTCCTGGGGCCCAGCGCTGGTGGAGGGGGGCAGCCCCGGGCTCTGGTCCAGGTGCAGAGGGCGCAGTGTTGACACCGTGAGACCAACAGCGGCCCCCCAGCTGTGCCCCCGGCCCGTGCGGCGCCCCAGCCTCCGGGCTGGGTTCTGGGCTGGGAGCCCCTGCCGTCTTCCTGCTCGGGCCCTGGGCTCTGTTTGCCGAGTGCACCGCGCGCAGGGCCCTGTGGGGAGGGGCCCGGTCCAAGGAAGGAACTGTTGTCGGCTGTCGTTTCCAGACGTTGTCATCTCGACGGCCTGTCACCCGACCGAGAACATCATCGCTTCGGCCGCCCTGGAGAACGACAAGACGATCAAGCTCTGGAAGAGTGACTGCTAGGCCCGCCGCGCGGGGGCTGTCGGGAAGGCCACCCGGACTGGCGGGGGCGCGGCTCCCGGAGGGGCTCCCGGGGTCCGGGCCTGGGGGCCGGAGGGGCTGGGCCTGAGCCGCCTCTGAAGACGACTTGCCTGGGGCGTGTCTCCCACTGGAGGGTTCTAGAAGTTGCTGGTGAAGTTTCTCGCCAATTCCTCTCACCGTTGGGGAAGAGTTCCTAGTCTGTGTTGTGTTCAAAGAGAGTCAACAGAAATTTTTAATTTTTTATTACAAAAAGGTGAAGTTCAATTTACCACGAGTTGTGTGTTTTTCCAGTAACTGTTCTGTACCGTTTATGCGATGTTATTACCAAGTGCCAGCGCTGTGACCACGGCTGTGTTGCTGCCACGGCTTCTGGCCGCCAGCCTGGCCCGCCCGAACTCGGGGGTTGCCCCTGTCAGTGCTCAGCAGATGCCCTGGAGACACTGTCCCGCCTGTAGCAGTAGCCACGTGTCTCGAGTCTTTCTGGGAAGCGCAGAGCGGCGTGCACTGACGTCCGGGTAAAAGCCTTCTGTGTTTTGGGGTGGTTGCCCCTGTGCTGTTGGCGTGGCGACCACACTCAGGGCTTCCGTTTGTCCCACGGGTGGTCACACTACAGGCAGCGCCTCGGGCTGTAATGAAGGTGGGGTCCTGTGCGCGTGTGGCAGCCGAGTTCTCAGCAAAGCTTTCCTCCATGCGGCTCTTTTAGGAAAAGTCTCAGTTGGCAGGAGGTTGAAAGGATTTTTCTCACGAGACAGGTCCCCCGAGTGATGTGCCCACTCCTTCCTTGTCCACGCGGGGTCCGGGGCCGCAGAGGGCGAGTCAGCAGTCCCCGCGGGCTAACGGCGCGTAGATGTGGGGCCGCGGGAAGGAGGCGGGGGGCCTAGTTGGGATGGTGCCGGGGACCCTGCGATGTTGTCCTGTGGAACCTGGCGGACGCTGGCGAGGGCAGGGGTGTGGGCGCCCCGGGTCTGGGGCGCACAGGCTGGTGCCCGCCCCCGCCGCCAACCGCGGGACCCACGGGCTTGGGAGCCGGCCCCTCGCAGGGAGCTGGGTGTCATCCGCCCTCCTCGCGCACCCAGCGGCTCTGCTTGCTGGGTCAGGGGCCTCTTTCCTGCCGGCGGGAGTGGGGTGTGGGGCGCACCGGACTGCAGGGCAGTGTCGTCGCAGAGCCGCTGCCGTCCACAGGGACCCCTCCCTGCAGCCAGGCCACCCTGGGGTTCCGATCCCGCCTGTGGCCCCGAGACCTTTGCTGGGGAGGCGCGTCCCCTGCCTGATGCCGGGCGGCGGGGCCAGTCCTTGGGCTCCAGGGGTCCCTGCAGATGGGGGAGCGGCAGCCCACCCCGCAGCGGCCGCTGTGGCCCAGAGAGGACAGTCGCACCGGCGTCTGGAAACGAGCATCCCGCCGTTCCCCCCCCACCACGTGGGAAGAAGCCGTGCGGACGCTGGCTGTCGTAGGAGCGAGTTGCTCCGGCGAAAGGACCCCCGTGTCGGCAGCGTCCGCACGGGGGACGCTGAGGCCCCGCGTCGGTGGCGGAGGCCTGGCCTCAGGATTTCCGAGACCTTGAGGTTCTTTGGGTTTTGTTGGTTCCGGTGTCGGACTCGCCCCGGGGGGAGGGGCATGCGTGCAGAGTGCCGTGTCCTTGAATATAGTTTATTTTTTCTACATTTGAATTCTCTGTTGTAGATTTATGTAAAAATACATTCTCTTTTTGAAAATAAAGAATTTCCTGTCTTGTAACTGTGTCCCCGCGAGAACTGTTTACCTTTCTTTCCGTGTAGCGGCCTGTGGGGTGGAGGCGGGCCCCGAGGCGGTGCTTCCTGCTGCGCAGGCTCTGCAGAGCCACGTGCGCTAGCGGAAGGTTCTTGGTCTTTAAAAAATGCTATTTTCTTACTATGATGATTATGTATTTGTGCTAATTATCAACAGAAAAAAAAACAAAGATAATAAATCACCCAGATGCCTCTTCCCACTAACATTTTGGGGAATATCTTCTATTATATTAAAAACAAAAACTTTATTGTGGAACATTTCGAACGTATATAAAAGTGGAGAAAATCGCTGTGTTCTATCATCCAGTTTCAAAAACTTTTAACCTCTTGTTTCAGGCATCCCTCCCTGGTTATTTGAGTATAAATCCCAAATGTTTTATAATTTAAGCAGTGAATTCATGGTATCTCTAAAAGATAATTCTCCAAAAGCATTACCCCAGTACCGTTTTCACACCTAAAATATGAATTCTTTAACCTAGTGTCCAGGTTTCCCTAGTCGTCTTAATATCTTAAAGTGTACGTGCCTACGTATGTACACACAGGTACATACACATACGTACGTATACACCCGCGCACACGCACACAAGCTTGGTGTGAACCGGGGGCCCCAGCAAAGCCCCCGCCTGTGTTTCCTTCTTGAACCTCCGGGTTCCCCCGTTTCTCCCTCGGCATCTCTGTGGAGAATGGGTCACTCGTCCCCTAGGTGTCCAGGTCCGGGTTTGCTGCCGGCACCTCCGAGGGGCTGCCGACCACCTTCCCGTCTCCCCGTTTCCTGAGAGCCGGAGTGGACCGACCACCACCCCTCTGTTTAAATCGTCGGTCACGTTGCTTGTATTTACTTTGACCATCATTTAACTGGGTCCTTAAATGAGCCCTGCATTTGAAACTCACAGCAGTTTGTGCTCTGGACATAAAGGGGGAACCTGGTTCAGGGCATCTTCCGCCTCGCCTTCCCTGACCGCTCCCGCCTGCTCTGCTCACCCCACAGAGGTCGTCTGCTTTGGATCTGTCCGCTAAGGCTCTGGAATGGTCCAGGATGTGAGCTCCTGGGGCTGGGGTCCTCTCCCACCTGGATCAGTGTCCCACGGAGGACGGCTGCTCAATTCCTACTTGTGCCCCGAATGTCTGTGATGCTGAAGAGATGCACATGGAAACTTCGAAGCCACCAAGGCCTCAGACCTCAGCCACCTGCGGGACCTGGTCTGACCACCAGGTCACCTGCCTAACCTCCCCCGCCCCGTTCCTGCTTCCACGCTGAAACACACTGACAGGAAGTGGAAGCCACCTGGGTGTCCTGATGTCCGCTCCCCGGCCCTGCCCCCCACCCTGTGGCTGGGGATGAGGTGAAGGCACACCTGCCCCAGGTGCAATGATACCCATACAAGAAAGCTGTGATCCACTTTGTATTATGAAAAATGCCAAGCATCTCATTAAAGACCTAAATGTAAGGCCAGACACTATAAAACACTCAGAGGAAAACACAGGCAGAACACTCCATGACATAAATCACAGCAATATCCTTTTTGATCCACTTCCTAGAGAAATGGAAATAAAAACAAACAAATGGGACCTAATGAAACTTAAAAGCTTTTGCACAGCAAAGGAAACCATAAACAAGATGAAAAGAAAACCCTCAGAATGGGAGAAAATATTTGCAAATGAAGCAACTGACAAAGGATTAATCTCCAAAATATACAAGCAGCTCAATATCAAAAAAACAAACAACCCAATCCAAAAATGGGCAGAAAACCTAAATAGACATTTCTCCAAAGAAGATATACAGACTGCCAACAAACACATGAAAGGATGCTCAACATCACTAATCATTAGAGAAATGCAAATCAAAACTACAATGAGATATCATCTCACACCAGTCAGAATGGCCATCATCAAAAAATCTACAAACAATAAATGCTGGAGAGGGTGTGGAGAAAAGGGAACCCTTGCACTGTTGGTGGGAATGTAAATTGATACAGCCACTATGGAAAACAGTACGGAGGTTCCTTAAAAAACTAAAAATAGAACTACCCTACGACCCAGCAATCCCACTACTGGGCATATACCCTGAGAAAACCATAATTCAAAAAGAGTCATGTACCAAAATGTTCATTGCAGCTCTATTTACAATAGACCGGAGATGGAAACAACCTAAGTGCCCATCATCAGATGAATGGATAAAGAAGATGTGGCACATATATACAATAGAATATTACTCAGCTATAAAAAGAAATGAAATCGAGTTATTTGTAGTGAGGTGGATGGACCCAGAGTCTGTCATACAGAGTAAAGTAAGTCAGAAAGAGAAAAACAAATACCATATGCTAACGCATATATATTGAATTAAAAAAAAAAAGGTTCTGAAGAACATAGGGATAGGACAAGAATAAAGACGCAGACGTAGAGAATGGACTTGAGGACACGGGGAGGGGAAGGGTAAGCTGGGACGAAGTGAGAGTGGCACTGACATCTATACACTACCAAATGTAAAACAGACAGCTAGTGGGAAGCAGCCGCATAGCACAGGGAGATCAGCTCAGTGCTCTGTGACCACCTAGAGGGGTGGGATAGGGAGGGAGGAGATATGGGGATATATGTATATGTATAGCTGATTCACTTTGTTATACAGCAGAAAGTAACACACCATTGAAAAGCAATTATACTCCAATAAAGATGTTTAAAAAAAAAAAAATGCCAAGCATCTCAAAGAGCCGAGCAAGTAGCGTCGCATAGGTGTTTGTCCACGCACGCGGCACACACACGTATCACACAGCCGTGTATCACAGATCCCTGTGTCGCACCCCCCGCTTATGCACCCGCGCGCGTCACGCCCACACGTCAGTGTGGACAAGTGCAGCACACATCGTATAGCGATGCACCCCCGCGGACCACACGCCCTTGTGTCCGCACAGTAAAAAACAGTGGTTAGATGCCACAACGTAAGTGGCAATGCCTTAACCGTATGCGTGTTGTTAGACCCGAAGGTCTCTTCCATCCTTGTCAAGGGGAGTGCTAACCTTCTCTCCTTTCATACAACACGCTTCCACCCTCCGCGCGCTCCCTATTTAAGAACCCGCCTGCGCACCGCCTTTTGCTTACGGCGACTTCGCGTTCGCGCCTCAGACACGCTGGTGAAAGCGATCGCATCCAACAGATAGCCGAGAATAAGTTCTTTTTAAGTCGCTATATTATTTTAGCGCGATGAAGAAACTTCTTTTTCGTGTTCTAATATATTCATAAAATAAGCCAATCAGAGGCTGAGAGGAACACCCGGAAGTCCAAGCGTCCCTCAGGAAAATAGATTCCCCCGGAAACAAAACAGGGTTGGCGCGCACTTCCCACAGCGACACGCCTCGCGGAAATGGCTCGGAACTTTCTGCGGAAATGGAAGTGGTTGGTAGCGAATCAGAGGACGAGGAAGGAAGAGCCGCTCCACGGACATCCGGACGCGGCCCTGCGCTTGGAACTGTGGGTGCGGTGGGAGCCGGGGCGTGGTCTGCGCATGCTCCCAGCCTACGCCACTCGTCTTCCGCGCATGCTCTGAGCCCGCTCCGCGCCATTTTTGAGCCGACGGTTCGAACCCCGGGGCGGGACGGAGTCTGCGCGGAGCCGGCTTTTGCTCTTCACGTCCGTCCTTTCCCTAGAGTTTTAGGATTTAAATCCGATGCTTCGGGTGCTGGCCGTCCCCGCAGTGTAGACGGTGGGGCCATGCGGCCCCGGCCGAGGCGGTGACGCGGTGCCTCCCCACGGCTGCGGGCGCGTGGTTCCCCGGCCGGACGCGCGTGTGCGCTGGGCTCCGTGCGACCTGGGGCGACCTTCCGATGAACCGCGCGGGCTGAGAAAGGCGTGTGCATGTGTGCATAAGCATATGTGCATACGTGTGCAGACACGCCTGCGTGTCCACAGCGTCCGTGCACGCCCAGGCGTCCCTGAGCGCGCCCGTCCACACCGTGTATGCGCGCACAGACAGCACAGAAGGGCAGTGGACAGAAGGGGGGCGCGGTAGGTCCAGCCAAGGGACGCTGAGCCGGCTGGGGTGGACACGGCCTGCAGGAGGCTAGCAGTGTCCCCCGTCCAGTTCTCCTTTGAGAAGTTCCCAATCAGCCGGTTAGTTACAGGTAGAGAGCTAACCAAGTGCGCACGGGAGAGCTCTGCCCAGTTTGCAGAGCATCGTGGGAGAGAAGGGAGAGAAGAGCCGAGGGCGTGACCAAGGGACAGGCAGGCAGCCACCAGGGACGGGGTCAGCTGGGAGTGGGTGTGCGTGTGCTCTGGGCAAGGCCCTGTCCTGCCCTGTGTCGGCGCTCGCAGGTGCAGCGCGGGGCCTGGGTGTCACCCCGGAGCTGGTCAGTACAGTGGGCAGCTGCAAGGGGCATCAGTCCTGTCTCAGTCACTGCTCTGTCCATCTGCCCACACCGTCCTAGCGGCCGGGCTTCCTTAGTCTCAGACCTGCGGGGCTGTAACTCTTCACTAAGGACGAGCCGCTGCAGGCCGTGCTCAACACCCACTGTGTGCCAAGGCCCCAGCGGCCCTGCGCTAACGTTCTCCCGTTTCACGCCCCTCCCCCACGAGGTTGGTGCCATGAGCACCCACACTTGATAGCTGAGGACACAAGCCAGAGTGGTTGGGTGACGTGGACATCACACCTCCAGTGGGGCAGCAGAGGGGTTAAAGCCGGGCTGCGGGGTGAGGGTCTGTGAGTCTGCTTGTGCCAAACTGTCCTGCTCCACTGCTGGGACTTCTGCGCACAGACCTCTGCCTTGGGCCTCCTGGGACCCTCTGGTCTGGGCACATGGGAGGGTCCATCCAGAGTGGCCCGGGGCCCCAGTGATGTCACCTCCTGCCCATCGCAGGCCACATGGGGCCTTGCCCTTCCCTTGAGTCTGTAAGCTCCTGGTCCCCGTTGGCTTGGAACAAAGGGGCAGCTGGCTCCTCAGGAACCCCAGCCCAGGCCTCTCAAGCTTTAGGCTGACTCCAAACCACCTAGTGTTAAAATGTAGATTCCTGGGCAGAGTCTGAACCTGGGGGGGGGGGTGTCTAGCGGCAGGCCTGGGAATCTGCATTCACGAAGCCCTTTGGGCCCCCACCTCCCGTCCCCCTCTTGACGGCCTGTCTTTGCTCTGGGTGGAGAGTGGGTGACTCCACTTCTTCCAGGCGACTTCAAGATGATGACACAGACTGGGGAAGAACTTGCAGAATAAGGTGGAGGCTGCCTGTGAGGGAAGGTGGCCAGAGGGTCTTCGCAGTGTTGAGAGGACCAGTCGGGAAGGACCCACGAGGAGCAGCTCCCTCCCGGGACTGGCGCAGACGTGGGTTCCCGGGCTGCATTTACTGAGGCTGCTTTTCTGGGCGCCTGCTGGTACCTCCCGGTCATCATCGGACCCGAGTTCACCGGGAACGGAACTCACTAGACCATCCCCAGGGGTGGTTCCTAAAGGCCCCCGCGTGGGATTAGGGGCTACAACCAGGAAGTCCCAGAAATAAGAGAAGGCGAGATCACCCACCTGATCTGCCTGTTTTGCAGAAGCTGAGGGAGAGGAGGGCCTTGCTGAGCACCCCCCTGCCCGTTGTTTCCTGGGTGGTTGGGGGGAGGACCCAGACCCAGATGGTGGAAGTGTGGGGTCCCCTCCAGCCCTGGCGAAGCCCCAGGCCTGTGTGAGCCTTTTCCCTGCAAGTGTCCTGGTGAAGATGCTAGATTAAATACCGACGCCTGGTTAGATTGGAATCTCAGGTAAACAGCACTGAAAGTGTGAGTATGCCTCAAATATGTTATGGGGCGGTGCTTATACTAAAACGTATTCATTATTGCTCTGAAATTGTCCTGGATTTTCATTTGCTAAATTTGGCAACCCCAGGAACAGGGGAGGGGGCGCTCTTGTCATCTGCCTGGGAAGCAGCCCCTCCCAAAGTGTGCTCTAGGGACCACTGTGCAAACAAGGGAAGGGCTTCCCTGGTGGCGCAGTGGTTGAGAGTCCGCCTGCTCAATGCAGGGGACACGGGTTCGTGCCTCGGTCTGGGACGATCCCACATGTCGCGGAGCGCCTGGGTCCGTGAGCCGTGGCCGCGGAGCCTGCGCGTGCGGAGCCTGTGTTCCGCAACGGGAGAGGCCACAGCAGTGAAAAGCCCTCATACCCAAAAGAAAAAAAAGGAAAGGTGTCCTATGGAAAAAAGGGGAGGAGCTTGTTTGGGGAATTCTGTGTTGAACCAAGTTGCAGAGTCCTTCTCCACCCCCACCTCCCTTAAAAAAAATTATTTTATTTATTTATTTTTGGCTGTGTTGGGTCTTCATTGCTGTGCGCGGGCTTTCTCTAGTTGCAGCGAGCAGGGGCTGCTCTTCATTGCAGTGCAGGGGCTTCTCATTGCGGTGGCTCCTCTTGTTGCAGAGCATGGGCTCTAGGCACGCGGGCTTCAGTAGTTGTGGCATGCGGGCTCAGTAGTTGTGGCTCGCAGGCTCTAGAGCACACGCTCAGTAGTTGTGGCGCACGGGCTTAGCTGCTCCGCGGCATGTGGGATCTTCCCGGACCAGGGCTCGAACCCAAGTCTCCTGCATTGGCAGGCAGATTCCCAACCACTGTGCCACCAGGGAAGCCTCCCCCACCTCCTTTTTAAAGGAAAGCCTGCTAGGGGGCCATGGAGCTTGTGAAAATGAGGGCTGGAGGGGGCGTGGTCATTTAGTCATCCATCTTGGCTCATGGGCTGGTGGCATGCAGGTCTGTGCAGGAGGGAGAAGAGAGGGCCCAGGGGAGGGAAGAAAGCAGAGGAGGAGGGGGAGGAGGAAGGCCAAAGACAGAGGGGAGGAGGCAGAAGGGCCTCAGCGGTACTTGGGTCCATCCAGACCAGCCAGGGTCCACGCCAGGGCACCCCGTGGTGGTGGCCACCGGATTTGCCAGCACAGAGCTTGGATGGTTGGCTCTGCACATCCAGCCCCATTCCAGTCCCTCAGTCCACTTCTAGCCCTGGGGAAGCACTCCACAGTGGGCACTGAGTCGACGAGTTCAGGCAGTGATCCAGGTTGTAATAATCCTGCTTCTGCTCTGATTATAATACTCTTATTTCCAGGTACAGGTGACTTTGGAGAGCTTGAGTTTTCCAGCTCTCTGGCGAAGTCTGCACCTGATCTGGAGAAATGTCAGGGTCAGGACTCAGGCAGCTGGAGGAAGTTTGGGCCCCCAAATGTGGCCAGTTCCCTTTCCCAGAAACCCACCTGTGGGATGGCCCAGCTCTGCCGGCTTTCACAACTCGGGCTTCTTGGCAGCTGCAAGGAAGGGCAGAGCCATAGATGGAAACGCTCGTCCCACCCCCAGCACCATCCTGTAGAACTAGGGATCTGGTGGGATGAGAGCTAACTCTTGACTCAAGGATTTGTCTTCACACATCTTACTGTCAGCATCCGTGGGCTGCGTGGGGTGAGGGTGGGTGGCTATGGGGGAGCCTGGCCCCTGCCCCACTCGCCTCCAGCTCACAGACCTCTGCCTGCTGACCGGAGGCCCCTAAGCCCTTCCCAGCTTCCTGGGAGGTCCTCGGCTGGCGGGGGAGAGCAGTGACCTTCCCAGGAACCGCGACAGGCCCCGAGGACTCGTCGCCTTTTGGAACGGGAGACCTTGGTGACCCAGCAACCTTCTGGGGCCGTCACGAGCCTTTCGGAGTGACTGCTGGGGCTCAGAGCATCAGCTTCAAGGCCATTGCTAGCGGCCACCACCTAGACTGGGGGCCTTTGGAATCGGGGAGGCCCCAGCCTGGGGGTGCCCCTGTCCACTGGCTCCTGTCTTGCTGGCCTTGGAGTGGCCGGTGGGTTGCCCCCTGGGTGGTGGGTTTCTGCCCCTTGCCTGTTCTTTGCTCTCTGTAGGAAGGGACACCCCAAGGCTGGGCATCCACCCCAGGAGGTCGCTCCTGTGGGAGCAGCGCTGGGTGGGTGGGGAGCTCGGGCTTTCTCCTCCACCAGGGGGCGGGGTTGCACCTCTCAGGGTCTATGCCGCCTGATGGAGCTGGAGCGTCCTTCCTGGGGGAAGGGCTTGCATCTCACCTTCCCTAAGCCTCAGCTCAGCCCCTGGAGCAGAGCCTACTTTCTTGTTCAGAGTCTGGCTCTCTGTGGCCCTGGGCAGGTCACCTCACGGCCGAGCCTCAGTTTCCTCCCCTACGGGACTGGAGCTCAGGGCCTGGCTCACAGGGAGGGTTCAGTAGAGGGTGGCTGTTACTGTCCTATTTTCCAGGTAGAGAAACCGAGGCTCAGGGCATTTCCAGGATGCCTAAAGGTGGTACCCCCAGGTACGGCAGGCAGTGGGGTCTGGAGCCCAGGCTCTTGGGCCCGCAGAGGCACCAGAGGTACTGGGAGGTACCGGGAGGTGCTGCGGGCTGGTGGCCGTGCGGGAGACGTCAGATTTGTACGGTTCCTGACATGCGCCCGACACACAAAATCTCTATCCACGTGTAGCCTGGACACTTTTCCTGGAGTTAATTCTTTCAAAAGTCCATTTTTTTCCTCATTATACATGGTATACCTACTCATTGCACGTGCATTTAAAACCACACAGGAGCAAAATAACCCTGCATCTTACCAACCACCCATCTCGATCGGCACACTTTTTACTGGTTTCCTGTTTCCTATAAATTCCTGTGTTGTAAAATAGGTTTGCAATGACTTGAGGGCTACCCTAGGCAGGACCAGCAGTAATCTTTTTTCTTTTCTTTTCTTTCTTTTCCAATTTCAAAGCCTCACAATTTTTCCTGGCGGTGGAGGACTCATCTAGAGGTCTGCTGTGCAGAGGAGGGAGGGAAGGTCCAGATAAGGGGACTAACTTTCCAGATTTTTCTCTGTGTGTCAATGGGCCCAGATGGTTTAAGGCAGGATTTTCTTTGCGGTGCTGAGCCTCTGCCCCTCTCGTCCTGAGTCTTCCTGAGGATGAGGTGTGTCGCTGTGCGGAAGTACAGAGTTAGTGCTGTTGCTTTTCGTCCCCAAGAGCTGTTATGAAATTGATGCTGTGTCTTGCAGTTGATGGCGGGAGGGAGAAAGTGTGATCTTTGAAACCTGCTTTTTCCCTCTGCAGTGCCTGGAGCCTCCGGGCAGGCAGGGTGGCGATGTCCCCCAACCGTCCCTCCGAGGGATGCCCCCAGGTCGCTCGGCCAAGCCCACAGGGCGGGCGATGACGGTCCAGGGGGTGAGGCCTCTCCTCGGGGGCTGCTATTAATAAAGTGACCGCTGACCCCGGATGTGTGGAAGGAGGAGAGGACCGAGCGTTCCCAAGGCTGGCGTTTGGCCGGAGGCCTTTCTCGCGTGACCGGCCGGCCTCCCGGGCGCTCCGGTTCTGCCCTGGCCCCCACGGCCCCGATGGACAGGAAGCTCCTCGGGGACCAAGCATGGGGACTGCCCTTCCTCCAGGATATAAATGTCCCAGGACCAGCTCCCTGCAAGCGTCCTGAGGACCCGAGGGAGGGAGCCTCAGGCCTGGGGGGCCAGGCAGGACCCAGACACAGGTCACCCGCCCTCCAGGAGCTGGCTCGCAGCTGCTCCAGAACTTTCTCAGGCTGCCCCGCTGCCCGGCCCCACTTACAGGCCCCAGAGGCAGCCTGGCAGAGGGTCCTGGTTTATTTCTCTTCTCATTCGATCATCTGTGGGACAGAAGAGGGGACTGTGTCCACGTGCCAGGAGTCCTTCCCCTCGCTGGGGAGACAGGGAAGACATGATGGGGGCAGTAAATGGCATTTGTGTGTCTCATGTCCTCTGCCTCCGTGTGCCGTCCTCCTGGGCCCGGGCCCGGGCCCTTGGGTTTCCGGAAGCAGAGACAAACGTTTAAACGAGCCATTGCCGGAACAACTTGGCCGACAAGAGTCTGTGCGGGCACACGTCCTGCACCTCGTCTGGGCCCAGCTGCGCCGGGTGCTCTGTCTCGGTTTCCTCATTGGTCCACGCACAGCTCTGCTGCCCCCGCCCCATGGGTGAGATGCTCACTCCGGGCCCCGCAGCTGGAAGGAGTGGCGCTGGCAGCCATCCCACTATGGCCCCTGGCTGGGCATCTGGGCTCTTCCCAAAAGGCTGCAGGGACGTCGCCCCTGGGGCCTGGGTTCTGGTCCCTCCGTTTGGAATCTGGAAAAGCTCTTGCTGGACGGAGAAGCAAGCGCTCCCGGCACTGTTAAAAGGCCCCAAATAGCCTGGTGTGGATAATCATCAGTGATTCTCATCGCTCTGCCCCCCAGCAGGCCCCGTTCTGCCCCCTGGACAGCGCGTGGGGGTCACGGAGCCCTGGAGCCCTGGAGCCCTGGGACGGAACACAGTCCTCCTAGTTCTTGGCCCTGGGGGGTCAAGTTTGGCAGGGGTGCTGGAGGACTCAAAATGATGACTCATTCACACACCCTTCGCTTGGGGCACCAAAACTCACCCTTAAGAGAGAGACTGGAAGGAATTTAGCTTAAGAAAGGCTGCCAGACAGAGCACGGCTGACCCGGGAGGAAGTGGCAGGCGCCGGCGGCCTGCCCCTCTCCCCCTCAGGCCCATCAAAGCCGCCCCACCCTCTGAGTGCAGGCTGCAACCAGGTGCTACCCGGAGGATTTCCACCCCTGGGACCTGGGCATTGCTTTCTCCAGGTGACAGAGGAGAAAGCTGAGGTTCAGAGAGGACCCCCAGCCAGAAGAGAACAGAGAGGGATTTGAAGGCAGCTGCGGGTAACTGCAAAGCCCGGGCTGGCCCCTGCTGTCTACCAGGCGACCGAGACTTCTGCCACATGGGGGTCTGGTCCCACTCCCTGGCCAAACACTGTGGGATGTCTGCTAGAGTTCTCCCCCAGGGCCGGTGTGCACAGCGCCTAAAGGCTCCGAGAAGTCCTGTGGGAAAGAATTCTGCTCCCCGTTGCGCGCCCAGCACTTCCCAAAGCCCCGTCCCCACGGAGCAGCGCCAATAGCACCCCGTCGTGGATCTAGGGCTCCACAGACACGCATTGGGAAGAGTGCTGCCCTGTAGGGAAGGAGGATGGCTGTGAGCTCCGGGAAGCGTGGGGGTGGGCCAGTCTCTCCTGCCTGCATGGTCCTTCCCCGGGCAGGGCGGGGCGGGGGCAGGCCGGTGAGGATAGGACCACCCAACCGGTTGCCCCTGGAACGCCCGGCGCCCCTCTGTAGGAGCCTCAGGGCCCTGGGGCGAGACCTTCTCTTCTCTGCACCCCTCTTCTCAACGGTGAATGGAGATGGAAACGGTGCCCACCTTTCAGGGGAGACACAGGGGAAGACCTCGCCCCTCAGTGGTTGTAGACGCTCTTCATTCAGGGAACCATTGCTTGTGGAAGGTCAGTCCCAGCAAGAAGACATCCCCCAAAGGCACACGACCCTACCTTCTTGCAGCTTCAGGCCTGGCAGGGAGCCGGCAGTGAACACATGGCTCCTGGATTAGGTTCCTGAGGGTTCCAGAGGCTGAGGGAACTAGTCTGGGGGGTGGACAGGGAAGGATGAGACCTGGAGTCGGAGTCAGGGTTTACCCAGGAAAGAAGGAGAAGGCTTTGGGGTGAAGACACCGCCAGTGTAAAGGCCCTGGGGCAGGAAGGAGCAGCACCCTCCAGGGCCGAAAGGAAGGAGAGACGCACAGGAACACCCGCAGAGGAGTCTGGGAGGCTGCAGAGGCAGCAGGGGGAGGGGCCAGGCAACAGGATCGGATTCCCCAGGGCAAAAGTGGGCAGCGTGGAGGAGGTGGCCCAGTGAGTCACTGCGGTCGTCCGGGTGGGACGTGGGGCTGGTCTGCCCTGGGAGCGGTGGGCTCTGCCTCAATGCTCCTCCCAGTGTCAAACAGCCGCTGCCCTGCCCGTCCATCTTGTCCAGGGTGCCAGGGTGCCGCAGTTAGGGAGGCTGGCGGGCGCTCTGCCCATGCGTCCCCTCGGGGAGATGGTCAGCGCAGGGCCCCCTCCCAGCAGCCTGCTCCTCCCAGCCAGCCCCACCGGCCCCAGATGCGGGAGATGCTGCTTTGGAGAGGGCTGAGAAGCGCGTGTCGGAAACTTGGGGATGCGGTTCTGGATACGCAGTCTGGATGGCGGGGGCCCTGGCCTGGACCATCGCTGTGCCGGCCTTGGAGGGGCTGCCCTGGGGGTGACTGAGCATAAGGCATAAGGCTGCCCTGGTGAGGGAGGTGGGGAGTCACTCCTGCAGCCCCCACCCTACTCCCAGCGTCTCCCTGTACCGCAATGGTGGGGGCGACAGCAGTGTCCACTCCCGGGCCCGGCTCCGTGCCAGCTCGGGCCTCCCCAGGACCACGAGGTGGGCGGTGGTCTCCCATTTACGGATGAAGGAAGCAAGCACGGGGTGGGATCACGGCAGAGCGGGGGTGGGTGTCATCTTTTGGGTCACGTGCCCTAACCTGGACTTTCTGTGGGCAGCGCAGGCTCAGCCCCAGAGGCAGGCGTGACTGAGAAGGTCCCACAGAGGGCGGGGCCGGGGGGTAGAGGTCGGGGGGAGGCCTGGACTCTGCTGGCCCGGCGCAGCCCATTGAAGCATCCTGCCCTGACCTGACGACCCTGCTGTTGCCCCGGCGGCCTCTGCTGTTTCTGGCCCCTCTGAGCCTTGGCCCGATCACGTCCCCAGCTCCCTGCAGGCTCCACACTCGGCCCGCTGCCCACACAGGGGACAAGAGCCGCGTTGGACCCCTGAGCTCGCTGCAAAGACAGGGAGGTGGTTACTGTGTACCTCCCGCTAGCCAGGCCAGATGTCAGGGTGTGGCCAGGGCCTAAAGCAAAGGCAGGAAGGCCCGGGGCTGCTCTCTGGGGTTCTCTGCGAGGATGCAGCAGGGTCGTCTTCGCCTCGGGCTCCGGGGTCCCGCCCACCGGGCTGCATCCCCGCTGTGTCCTCCGTGGCGCGGGCAGGGGCAAAGGAAGCTGTCTGCCTGAGGCTCCTGCAGCTGCTGTGACAAAGCACCCCAGACTGGGGGGATGAAAACCACAGAAACACGTGCTCTCCCAGTGCTGGGGGCCCGAAGTCTGAAATCCAGGTGTGGCAGGGCCGCGCTCCCTCCAGGGGCTCCAGGGGAGGGTCCTTCCTGCCTCTTCCAGCTGCTGGGGGCCCAGGCGTCCCTGGCTCACGTTCACGGGGTCCAGGGGACGTATCTCTGTGGGGCCAGCCTTCACCCCACTATACTCTCCAAGCCTCCGTCTCCACATCTGGAAATGGGTGCATCGTAAAGACCAGATGGGGCTGAGCGGAGCGAGCGGCTGCTGTTTCTGTGCCCAGCCTGGACCTCCTCCTTTACCCGCAGACGGCTCAGTCCCCTCCAGTGAAGCCGCCCCTCCTCGGGCATCAGGACCTGGGTTTTGGCCCTGCTCTGTCACCAGTCCCTTCGAGACCTTGGGGAAGTGGCTCCTGCATCTTTGAAATGGGAAGATTCCTGCTGGGGGTAGGGGGATGGAGTCCTAGGCCTTTTAGACTCTGAGAGAAGCCTGTTCCCGCTCCACAAAAATGCTGCTATGTTCACGGTTTCAGGGGCTCAGAGCCCTCCAGAACCTCCAGAACATTTCGTGCTATCCATTAGGCCCAGAATAAAACATGGAGGCTGGCGAAACTGTAGGCAGCTGGGAGGCAGAACGGTGCACTGGCCCTAGCTGAGGCTGGGTTTCCACCTTCAGGCCTGAGGGCGGGGGCCAGGCTGCAGCTCTGCCCAGGGCCCCTCGGCCCTGAAGGTGTGGCCGTGGGCCTTTTCCTCAACAAACAGGCTGGCAGCTCCCCCAGCCCGCAGCCCGCTCGGCCAGCAGTGAGCCCACGGTACTGCCCCAGGCTCCCCACAGCCCTGGCTCACGGACCGGCTGGCTGGCTAGCTGACGTGCTGTGTCCACTCACCCCTCCCTGCCCGATTCTCTTGTTTATTTAGCCTGGAGTAACCCCTGCGTTGCCTCTGCTCAACTGGGAGCCAGCACCCTCCACACTTGGCCCGTGACCTTGGGATTCTGGGCCCAGGGCTCCTCTTCCCTTCCGGGCCGGTGTCCAGGGTGGGCCTGAGGGACCGGAACACGCGGCCCTGTGCTGACCACATCAGGCAGCAAAGTGTGGACTGAGCGTGGTCGGGGCCTCCTCCCCCACGTCTCCTCCTTTGTAAAAGGGGGTGACCCCGTCTGCTGCCAGGGGCCCCGAAGAGTGCACAGTAGGTGTGACCCTGAGTGCGGCAGGTATTTCTGTGGGAGCGAGGGCACGTCTCGGGGCTCGGGGACGTGAGCAAGCCCTCAGCTGGGGGCTCTCGGGAAGGTCTCACAGAAGGAGAGGTGAGTGGACGTCTGGCTCTGGTGGGCGTCACCTTCCAGAAGGAGGAGACTGATCAAAACACAGGGAAAATGAGGAAGGTTCACAGGACAGGAGGTGGACGGGGCTGAATTCGGCTGGGAGGTCAGGGAAGGCTTCTCCCGACCCAGCTTCCATCGGAAGGCAAGGACAGAGCTAGCCACAGGGTGATCTGGAGAAATGGAATCCTGGGCTGGCACGTGCAAAGGCCCTGAGGGGGCCGAGCTCGGTGACTGAAAACAGATGAGGCTGCAGGGGTGGAGCTCAGGAGGGCCTCAGGGCCTCCTTTGCTGCCGTCTTTGGGCTCAGCCCCCTCTGATCCCAGCCCCAAGCTCTGAAAGTCCTGGCCCCCATACTGGGCTCCCGATGTCTGCCGTGTGGCCCTGAATCCGTCAAGCCCTGGGCGCTCATCATTCCTTACACCTCACCTCACGTTCCCCCGCTCAGCTTCAGCGTCTAAGGGTGAAGCTTAGATACACCCATGTGCCTGCCTTCCCTGCTGCCACCCCGCCACCCTCCCCTGGGCTCTGCCCTGGTCACCCCTGGGACATCCCCTCTTTGACTGCCGCCCCCGTCATGCCGCCTCCCTCCCAGGCTGTCCTGCTGCTGCCAAGGCTGCCGTCACACCCAGAACCCCGTCCCCACAACCCCCCTTGTTGTCACCCCATTCCTCCGCTCCCGTTACCCAGAGGCCCCTTAAGAGATGTGTTCCCCTTGCAGCCCCGCCCCCTTTTACCCAGGAACCCCCCCCCCCCAAGCGTGACTCCCCTCCTCCAAGGGTCACCTGTGCAGAGCCCCATCCTCTCTAACTGGACCGTCTTTACCCTTCCTTCTTCCACGTGGCTGCGGAGCCCTCCCTGCCGGGACCCCTGTGGGCTGTGCCTGTGCTTGGCCTCAGGTGCTGGTGGGTCCCAGTCTCCCCCCTCGGCTGTCTGCATTCCTTAGAGCGTCGTCCAGGCCATGGCTTCTAGTCCCTTCCATGGGCCGACGACCCCACACCCCTCTCCCTTCAGCTCCTGCGCCGGGGTGTCTGCGACACGTCCAACCAGGAGTCCTGGCCACCCCGTTGCCTGCCGCCCCCAGACCAGTTTCCTGCACCGTCCTGTCTCTGATGGCGGCCCCTCATTCACTGACGGGAGGAAACGGAGGAGGGAGAAAGCTGGTCTCCACGCTGGCTCTGGACTGAGCAAGTGAGGGGCGGGCTCCCGGCAGGCAGGGGGACTTGGCTTTGACCTCAGAAGCACCTGTCTGCCGAGGTGTCTCTCCCAGACGCATGCTGCCCAGGGGTCACAGGAGTCTCACGACCAGCCCGGGCGGCGTGGGGGGCCGGTGGGGATGCCGCTGGAGGGCTAGGGCTCCAGCAGGGTCCCCCTGCCTTTCCAGCTGAGATGTGGGAGCAGCGGACAGACCGGCCGCCTGCCCACCAGGTCGGGCTCACGTGCCGGGGGTGATGCGCGAGATTCCAGTGCCAGGTCCTGAAGATGGACTCTATCAGTTCCCGCACTGCGAAGGCGGCCGGTCACCCGGCGGTTTCAAAGGCCACTGCTGCTGACGTGGCCACAGCTCCCTCCAGTTTCACCCTCAGAGACCCTGGGGTGGGGGGAGTCAGGTGTCACCCCCTTCCCAGGTGAGCTCCGAGGCCCCGTGACCTGCTGAAGATCACGCGGCCGGTTCCAGGCCAGGTGCCTTTCTGTGGTCCGTTTCTGGGCTCTGAGGAGAGCTTTGGAAAAGAGGGAAGTTTTAGCATTTAGTTGTGGAAAAAACCCCTCAGATATTCAGTATACAAAAAATGAAACAGAAAGAATAGAAAAGTGAAAAAGAGAGAATCAGTTCTACCACCCAGAGACCACAGCATTTGGTGCCTTTCGTGTGTGTGTGTGTGTGTGTGTGTGTGTGTGTGTGTGTGTGTGTGAAAATTGCCCTGTTTCCTTCCAGGACAATAAACGGGGAAACTGAGTACCTTTTCCCTCCATCTCATTAATTTTAGGTATTAACAGAACAATCACTGCCAATTCATGAGGGGTAAAGAGATGTCTTCTTTCTTTTAACTTTTGAATTTTGTGGAGTGAAACACTTTGAAGTGCTTATTGACTATAAGTGAATTGGTGTTCCTGTTCTTTGCCCGTTTTTTTGTGTGTGTTGTTGTTGTTTTTTGTGTGCAGTACGCGGGCCTCTCACTGCTGTGGCCCCTCCCGCTGCGGAGCACAGGCTCCGGACGTGCAGACTCAGCGGCCATGGCTCAAGGGCCCAGCCGCTCTGCGGCATGTGGGATCCTCCCGGACCGGGGCCCGAACCTGCGTCCCCTGCATCGGCAGGCGGACTCCCAACCGCTGCACCACCAGGGAAGCCCCCTTTGCCCATTTTTTACCTGATCGAACAACATCTTTGTTACGTGCTTGTAGGACCCTTTTCTAGACTAATAATAGAAAATCTTCTCCAGCCGTATGTGCAGCAAGTGCTTCTCCAAGTTTGTCTCTTTTGCCCTTTGGCTCTGTCTGTAATTTGTCTTTGGAGTTTGAACGTTAACACTTTTCTGGATCCGTTCAAGTTGCTCTTTCCTTGATGGTGGTCACGCTGGCGTGCGCTGGGTGGGGGGGCCCTCGGGGAGGGGCAGCCCCTGGCCGGGCGCCGTCACTGTGAAGCTATGGCGGGAGGGGAGTGCTGTTCTCTGAGACTGGAGCCCGCGCTACTGGGGGCTACTGTTCCTGGAAACGCGTTTCGTGGTGGGACAGTTTGGGGTCATCCCTTTTGGCTCCCGTCAACCTAAACAGGACATTCTGTGCAGTAACAGAGATTACGCTTTGTTTGTTTGTTGGAAAATCAAAGATATGTGAACGGGTGTGGGTGTGCGTGCAAGCGTGTGTGGGAGAGCGCAGCGAGACTCACCCAATTAGCAGTTAAAAAAACGCCTTTTGACCATCCTTAAAATCCACTTCCTTTTCAGTGCAGAGCGCCGAAGGGGCCGGGCCCCTCCCCGAGCCCTCAGCCCTCCCGTCATGGGAGAGCCCTGCCAGCGGGGGGCGGGGGGGAGGGTGGGAGGCAGCAAGCAAAGGGAGGGTGGGCCGAGGGCAGCACATGGGTGTCCAAGGCACCCAGGCTTCCCCTCAGCATCCGGCGGCTCCCCTGATGTGGGCGAAGACAGGAGTCCTTGAGCCGTGTCCAGCACGGTCTGTCGTGTCAGGTAGAGGTCGCGTTTGCTCCGGAAAAAGGCTGCTTGGCCGACAGGCTTCCCAGCACCATGCCCTGGTTGGGGGCCACTGGCTGTGTCTCTCTTCAGACCCACTTTACAGATGGGGAAGCTGAGGCCTGGCGTTGGGGTCAAGATGTCCAAAGTCACAGAGCCGGTGGGAGCCTTGGTAGGCCTGGATCCCTGCCGCCCTGCCCCACACCCCGCCAGGGCTGTCTCTGCCCCATCACTTGACTGTGTTGGAAACAGACACCCTCTTGCCACTCAGGTGTGGTCAGGCTCGCAGCTCCAGGTTTTGCCCCCATGAGATGGGGAAGACGCCTCCAGCCTAGGGTCGTGATGGCAAGGGTCCCATCAGACGGTGAGAATACAGTCTCTGGCAGACGGTGCCCAGTCAATGCTGGTGATGACAGAAGAGAAAAGTGTAGAATTGGTTTCACGTTGTGATTGTTTTTACATTAATGATTCCCATGAGGCTCCCAGCCTGGGGAGGAAGGGGTGATTTCACGCTCTCATGACGCGCCTGTTGGGGCAAGTACCCTGCCTCCCAAATCAACGTTCAGCCAACCGAGAAGCGGTCAGATGGCCGACCTCCCGAGGATGCCCTAGAGTGGGCCCACCTCACACGTCCCTGTAACCTCCCTGCGTGATGAGATTGGGGTCCTGGCACCAGGTCCCCGGACTCCTGGGGACAAGGGACCTCGGAATAGATCACTGGCCCTGGGGTCCTGAGGCCTGTTTTCCAGTCCTGGCTGTCCTTCTCCAGCTCAGCCTCAGTGTTCTCCTCTGTAAGATGGGTCTACGTCCCTCGCCATCAGTGAGAAGCAGGCAGACTCCGTTTCTGTGTCAGCCACACGGGCATCCTACAAACGCAGTGCACCTCGACACTTCCCTGCACTTCTCACCTGCCACTTCCTGGTTCTCTCAGGCCCTGGGAAAGAGGCCAACTGATGCTCCTGGAACCGTCGCAGAGTGTCTGGGCTTTGGATCACTGGACCCAGGAGGAGTGCCCTGGAGGAGTGCCCTGGAGGAGGAGTGCCCAGGAGGAGTGGGTCAGGATTGACGGCTGGCCTGTCTCGGATGGGCGCGGGCTGGTTCTAATACCTGAGCGCCTGCCTCATTTCCACCAGCCCAGACAGCAGACGGGCAGCCCCGGGCCAGCCCAGAGGCTTTCCATCAGGAGGTTCTGGGCGGAGGCCACGGGAAGCCCAGTGTTGGGGCTCTGGTCCCCCTCACCGCCACACAAAGCCACACTTGTCCAGAGCCCAGGACCTGTCTGCACTGGCCAAGGGGCCACATGGGGACCACTCAGCACGGAGGCCCTGGAGCCTCTGGAGGGGTTAGACCCAGCCATGTGGGCAGTGAGAGGGTGGCATGTGAGGCAGTGATGTCCCCTGGCCCAGCATTCTCAGACAGGAAAGAGGTCACCCCAAAGACTTACAGGGGGTCAGGCAGAGCTGGCCCTGGAGCCAGGAGTCCTGGCCCCCAGCTGGTGCTGGATACCGAGCCAGGAGGAAGTTAGAAGGGCCAGAGCCCAGGGCCCCCCAAACACACCTCAGGCTGGGCAGAGGCGGGCAGACAGAACCCCACTAGTCTCCAAAGCTTGAAGGCACTCAGAGTGTTTGATTTTCTCCCCATTTCTCCCCGCTCAGAGTCCAATTCATCAATAGAAGAATTCTCTGGTGTCGCACGTCTCCAAGCCCCACAGGCTGCTACAAGATTGATTAACACAAACATCAATTTCTCGGGCTGCACGCCTCCGAAAACACGGCACTTTTTCAGACTGAATTGCTACTGTGCGCCCGGTGTAAATAAAGGAGCGGGGGTAACGCAGAAGATTTGTTACTGTGCACGGGCTGCTGTTCCCTCTCCACCAGCGCTATTGGCGGGAGGTGGTTGGCAGGGAGAAGGAGAGAGAGAGGCAGAGGGAGAGGGAGAGAGGCGCTCAGGGGAGGGGAAAACCCAGGAGGTGCAATGGGGTCGAGGGATCGGGGAGGCAAGCGTCATTGGTTGGTTTCTGGTGGTCTGTGGAGGGGTGGCAGCGGAGGGGGGCACTGCTGGCCTTGCAGCGGCAGGCGGTGGGGTGGCCTGGACCCTGGCACTTGGGTCCTCTCTCCCTCCTTCTTTCCTGCATCCCTGCAGAGCAGGCCTTCAGGACAGGGGGTGCAGGACCCAAAGGCCTTGCCGGGCTCGGCTGGAGCATCAGAGGCCAGCAGGGTGAGAGCCCGAAGCAGGGAGACTGGAAACCAGGGACCAGGCACAGGGACGCTGACCCCGCAGACAGTGGGGTTGAAGGCCCAGAGCCCGGGAAGCTGCTTCCCGCAGTCACCCCTTTGCTGCGACCAGGACCTGTTTGGTGCCCTCCCCGCCGTCTCCCACACGCTGGTCCCGCCCCTCGGCCTGGTCCTCTGCTGGCAGCAACTCAGCCCCCAGGGTGCCCCCAGGGTGCCCCCAGCCTCTGCGCTCCTTGTCTCTGCAGCAGAGGCACCACGGGACCCAGGATGCAAGTTGCAAATGTGGTAAAACGTGGTTTTAAATTTTAAATTTCCAGCAGCTGCATGAAAAAACATAAACTGGTGAAATTAGCTTCAGTAATGTTTTGTGTAACATAACGTACCCCGCAGACGGTCATGTCAACACGTAATGACTAGGAAGCAGCGATCGGTGCATCTGCTGTTTGGGCTGAGTCTCTGCGGGCAGGGCTGCGTTTCGCGTCGCAGCATCTTTCTTCGGGCCGGCCTGTTGCATGTGCTCAGTGGCCAGCGTGGCCGGTGGGCCGTGGTGGACGGTGCGGCTCTGGACCACAGTGGCCTTGGCCTTCCAAGTGTGGGTGCCCCGTTTAGTCCTGGCGACCACAAGTCAGGGGGCTAGTGGGTCCTCCCTTCACAGATGAGGGGCCGGCCCAGTGCCCAGCACGGGGTTGGGGGGGTTGGGGGAGAGAGAGAACCCAAGTTCAAGGCCAGAATTCCAGCTTCGGTCAGCTCCAGGCAGGCCTCCCGCGCCCTGACCGCGGGGGCTCTGGGGCCTTTGAGGGACCGAGAGCAGGGCCAGCGGCCAGGTGTTGGGGATTACTATTATCTTCGTTGTTACCGTTATTATTATTCCCATTGGAATCCGGTTGGAATCCCTGACATGCCTCCCCGACCAGTGCCCTCTGGTAGAGCTCAAGCCCCTCCCCTTTGCCCTCCAGACCGCGAAAGCCGACACGCCCTCGTCTCACTGCTGCTCCGTCCCCCTTCGCAAGGCTGACTTCAGCTGGGCCCTCAGGACCTGGCTTCCTAACAATCTGGTGACGTCTCTGAGGGCTTGCCAGGCGCTGGGCTCTGCAGGAGCCCCGGGAGCTTGAGATCTGGGGTCCTGTCTTGCTCCTGGAGGCCCTTTTCTGCTGACAGAGAGGGGCCCCTCGCGCCCCCGGCTTCCCCCAGGCCCTGCCTCCTTGGCCCCTGCGTGTCGGGAGCTGCGGGGCCCTGGGCCCAGCGGGAACCCACAAAGCTAGGAATCTCAAACAGTGTGAGAGGCAGTGTGGAGGTTGGGGGAGGGGCGCTTGCCACTGGGGACTCCATGCCTTCCCCACCCTCGGCCTCTCACTCACCAGATGTTTCCTGAGCACTGACCTGTGTCCAGGGGACACACGTGTCGGCCGTGCCCGAGGTGGCTGTCGGGACAGATGAGAGAGCACGTGGTGACGGGACTGAGGGAGGGCTGAGCTCGCACCGGTTCTGGGTCTGTGGAGCATCCCTGCAGGCTTCCAGGAGGAGGCGTCTCCTGAAGCTTGAGTGTGAGTTACGTGGGGCAGGGAACCGGGCCAGGGTGGGGGGCCTGGGCTGCAGGCGGGGGCTGGAGGCTGTGGGGCCGGTTACCCGAGGGTGGCGTGGCCTGGCCCAGGTGGGCTGGGGAAGCAGGAGGAGGGGGGTTGGAGGGAGGCTCAGAGGCAGACGGAGGGCCCGTGATGGGCAAGGTCAGGACTGAGGCTAGTGCTTCTTCTATCCCCCGCAGTGCTGTGTGTGGCATTGCCCCAGAAGCTTCCGCAGAAGCAGGCCAGCGGCGCCAGTGCACCCAGCCATCTCCCCCGTGGCTGTGTTCCCTCCTCCCGTGTCACCTGGAAGCCCCCCTGCCTCCCCACTCTGCTCTTCATTGAAGAGAAGGGCCAGGGACCAAGAGGATTCGAGCCCTTGGCTACCGCACTTGAGGGCCCAAGGCGGCTTCTGCCGTCCTGTTTTCCATTACAGTCTGAAGTCCACTGGTTCTCGAGGGTCCCCGACGGGTGGAGAGCCCAGAACCAGGGGTAATGCACCTTTTCTCTCAGCAGGAGAGCTTCTGGGGCCTTCCTGGAATCAGGGGGGCCATGGCCCAAGAACCTGAGGGTTCCCGTTACCCCCCTCGGCCCCGAGGATCTGCCTGGGCAGAAGTCTTCCTCTCGACTTGAACTTAACATGCAAGGAACGCACACACAGCGGTAAAGGCTGCCTGCGCGGGGAAGGAAGGCTCCCAGGGCCGCTGTCAGGCTTGGGCACTCCGGCCTCTCCTTTCCCAGCTCGGCAGTCCTCCGCCTCCTCTGCCTGCCTGCACCCATTTTCGGGACTTTCTGGGTCCTGGAGGCCTGAACAGCGCCTGCAAGTCCCTAACGTCCCACAGTGAGAACAACGCAAGGTGACCCAGTGTGTACCTGCCCCCAGCCCCCCAAGAGCCCCCAGTTCTAAGCCTGCCTCCCTGATGCCCTCTGACACTGGTTACCCCTGGGGAATGGAAACTGGATGGGGTGCAACGTTTATTTATTCCTGTACTGATGGATTTTTGTCCAGTGAGCTGTGTTACTGTTTTTATTTGAAAGCTATTGAAAAAATTGAGGTTTAGCTCGTACACAGTCAAGGGCACAATTGGTAAGTCTCTGAGATTGTACATACTTTTCCTGTACAATTTTTTTTTTTTTGCGGTACGCGGGCCTCTCACTGTTGTGGCCTCTCCCGTTGCGGAGCACAGGCTCCGGACGCACAGGCTCAGCGGCCATGGCTCACGGGCCCAGCTGCTCCGCGGCATGTGGGATCTTCCCGGACCGGGGCACGAACCCGTGTCCCCTGCATCGGCAGGCAGACTCTCAACCACTGCGCCACCAGGGAAGCCCTCCTGTACAATTTTTGAAAGGTAACAAAACGTAGATTTTATTTATTTATTAATTTTTGGCTGCGTTGGGTCTTCGTTGCTGCACGCGGGCTTTCTCTAGCTGCGGTGCGTGGGGGCTACTCTTCGTTGCGGTGTGCCGGCTTCTCATGGCGGTGGCTTCTCTTGTTGCAGAGCACGGGCTCTAGGCGCATGGGCTTCCATAGTTGTGGCTCGAGGGCTTCCGTAGTTGTGGCTCCCGGGCTCTAGAGCACAGGCTCAGTAGTTGTGGCGCACGGGCTTAGTTGCTCCGTGGCATGTGGGATCTTCCTGGACCAGGGCTCGAACCTGCATCCCCTGCATTGGCAGGCGGATTCTTAACCACCGTGCCACCAGGGAAGTCTGAAACGTAGATTTTAGAAGAGCCTCTCTGAATCTTCTCTGCTGTGCCGGGTAGGAAGGAGATAACACCCCCGACCAGCCTCCCTTTGCTGAGAACTTGACTCCCCCACCCCTCCGAGCTGTCCTCACCAGGAGTGAGTGTCTGGGGTAAACAGGTGCAGAAATAGGCTCAGAGGAGCCGGGAGTCACGGGTGGGAGGAGACCAGACTCAGGCTCTGGACTCTCAATCCAGTGCTCTCCGTGCAGCCACACCCTGGGTCTCGGGTCCCTTCCCCAGGAGGCACCCCAGAGACTGAGGCCATCAGCCCCATTGCACAGAGTATGCAGAGCACTGTCAGCCAGCACACAGGCACACACACGTTCATTCTTTCATTCAGTCATTCAACAAACACCCGGAACCTGCGATGGTGCCAGGCACTGTGCCACCTCCTTTAGACGCAGTGGCTCTTTAATACCCAGCGATGTGGGGATTATTGTCCCCATGTTGTAAGAAGAGGAAACCAAAACTCAGAGAGGGTAAGAGACTTGCTCAAGGTCACACAGCCAGAGAGTGATGGGGAGGGAACTGAGCTCGGTCTCCTCCCCAAACCCCCGAATCCATTGCCTTAATCTTCCACCCTCTCCATGGCTTGGCCCCAACCAGCAAGACTTCTGCCACGCCCTCAGTGCCATCAGGGGATCTCCGGGGTGGGGACAGTCCCTCTGCAGGAGAAGGAGCTGCTGCCAGGGCTGGCAGGGTCTCGCTGTGAGGTGGGCTGTGGAGAGGACAGGCAGAGGGGCTCTGGGCTGCTGCGTCTCTGCTGTTGCGTCACGTCTGTGCTCAGAGGTCTGGCTTACCCCAAACCTCTGCTCCACGGAGGGGAAGCAGGCCCAGAGAGGGGGCGCATACTGCCCCAAGTCACACAGCAGCTAAGCTGAGCCTGGCCTGGCGCCCAGTAATCGTGGCCTGGTAATCACAAGGGTGTGTGGGGGGCGAGTGTCACCCACTGCTCGTGAACTCCGAGTGGCATCAGGCGAGTGAGTCAGGCCCACTGCGGGCTCGGCACGTGGCTGGGCAGGCAGGCGAGCGGTAGGCGAGTGGCAGACGGGCAGCAAGGGGGCGGGCGGCGGGCACTTGTGTTAAGTGTGGCTAATTTGGTACAAGAACACGGATGCCACTTGCAATTTTTGCATCTTGGAGAAACAGGGAACATTATGAGGACTGTTCCAGGTGCAGCAAGAAGGGGGGCCCAAGGGGGCTGCTGTGCACGAGGTCTACAGAGTGTGCGGGGTGGGCAAAGGCACCCAGGCCCCCGCAGCCACTTCCCCTGCCAGGGCGCTGGGTTGCGTGCCTGCAGCCGGTGGGAAAGGCAAACTTGGCTCCAGCGTGCTGACAGGTCGGGGTGAAGGCCGAGGCCGAGGACTCTGTCCACCTGTGGCCACGCTGGGTTCACTTTGCACCCTGAGGCGGGTCCCCATGTGCTTGCTCTCTCTGTGTCTCTGAGTTTCCCTCTCTTCCCTTTGAGACAGGCTGGGACCTGGGACCCTTTGCTGCAGTGCTTGCACCTGGACACACCTCTCCCGGAGCAACAAAATACAAAGAAACTATAAGGGACTAAAAATAACTGTGTGCATGCACAGTTGGGGCAAATTATGGACAAGATACAAAGAGACCAAATAGCCCAACTGCCACTTCTGAAGAGCCGGGAGCAAAAGCAGGGGGTTGGGAGCAAAAGCAGGGCACTGAGCACGCCCCCTGCACACACCACCACCAAGGGGGTGGGCAGACCTCCTAAGCCACGCCTCCGTCCCGCCCCCTGGACACACCCCTACCCTCATCCCATATAGGGAACCAGATGCCCCACCACCACCGCCAGCTCAGCGAGTAAGGGAACCTGTTACTTGTGCGTGCTCCCCACTGCTGCAGCAGGGGCCCCAGTAAAGTCTTGCCTGAATTTCTTGTCTGGCCTCTGATCAGTTTCTATTGATTAAGGAGGCCAAGAACCCTGGTCGGTAACACCTGCCTTGCATGGGGAGAAACAGGAGGGTCGTGGAGGTGAGCGTGGTGTGAGACACTCGGCAGGGACACCACGGAACATCCTGGCCTGGGAGGGGCTTGGCTGGTGGGACACAGACAGCCTCCAAGTTGGGTGTCTATGTCTGTGCCTATGCCTGGGTCCCAGCTGGCTGCAGGGTGAAGCTGCCAGTTCAAGACTTGGCATTTCTCCTTAAAAACATCCATGCCCTCGATTCCAAAGTACAAACACCCACCTAGGTTCTAGACTGGAAGGAAAGAAATATGGAGCCAGTGGGCAGGGTACGTCTGAGCTATCCTGGGGAACTAGATGGTCTCAGGAGATCTCCACGAACCAAACAGTCAAGACCTGCAGCTTCTGCTCTGACACAGGCCCCTGCTGGCCAGGTGACCATAAAGAATATGCAAAAAGAATAATAATTCTCCCTACTTTGAAAGGAATATTGCAAACTCGGGAGATAATGTTTAGGGACTGCTAGCCTACCGTCCCTGGTGTATAGTGAGGGCTTCTTGACTGCTAGCATCATATGTGTTTGGGCTGGTGGATAAGGAGCCACAGAGGTGAGAAGTCCCTCATCCTGGAGCATGAGTTAGTGGCCCTTGGGTACCAGCTGCTGCCAGAGCATCAGAAAGCCTGAGGCCCTGATGCTGCACCAGGTGCGATGCCAGGGAAGGGCTGAGCTGGAACAGGGCATCGGAGAAGGCCTCATGAATCCTCACTCACTTTCTCTCCTTTGAACAGCATTTTTGGGATTGGCCCAGGGCAATGTGGAGTCTTAGCCAGGATACTGGATGTGGACTTCCAGAGTCCCAGACGGTAATCCTCTGCTTAGGTGTTACCCAACTCTCCTGATGACCCCATTCACCCAGGGCCACACAGCTAGTCTAGGGGAGTGGTTACGGACAAGGGAGATGACCAAGTGTTTTGGATTGAATGAAAATTAAAACACAACAGATCAACTTTGTGTGATGCAGCTAAAACAATGTTTACAGGAAAATTTATAGCTTAAATTTATTTAAGGAAAATTTAAATATTTGTTTAGAAAATTTATTTATTTAGAAAATTTTCTTAAAGCAACACTTAGAGTTAAATGCTTATATTAAAAAAGAAAATCAGTGATCCAAGCTTCCACCTTAAACTAGAAAAGGAGGCAAATTCAAAGCAAACAGAAGGAAGGAAACAGTAATCAATGAGACAGAAAACAGAAAGGCAACAGGAAAAAATAGTGAATGAAACCAAAGTTGCCTCTACAAAAAGATTATACCTAATTGACAAATCTCTAGTTAGACGGACCAAGAGAAAAGATAGAAGGCACAAATTACCAATACCAAGAATGGAAAAGGGGACATCACTACAGATCCTATAGATATTAAAGAGGATAATGAAGAATGTTACAAGCAATTTTATACCCATAGAGTCTACAACTTGGATGAAGTAGACAAATTCCTTGAGAGACATAAGCTATCAAAGCTCACACAAGAAAAAACAGGCTCATATATGTGTTAAAGTCCCATTAATACTAAGGAGTTTGATGTTAAAAACTTCCAAAAGTGACTTCCCTGGTGGTCCGGAAGGTAAGACTCCATGTTCCCAGTGCAGGGTGCCTGGGTTTAATCCCTGGTTGGGGAACTAGATTCCGCCTGCATGCCGCAACTAAGAGTCCACATGCTGCAACTAAGAAACCTGCATGCCGCAACGAATAACCTGCGTGCTGAAGATCCCGCATGCCGCAACTAAGACCCGGCACAGCCAAAATAAATAAATATTAAAAACAAAACAAACCTTCCAACAACGACGACAACCTCCAGACCTAGAGGAGTTTTCTGGCAAATTCTACCAAACACTTAAAAAAGAAATAATACCAATCATACACAATCTCTTCCAGAAAATAGAAAAGGAGGGAACAACTACCAACTTCTTTTTATGAAGTCAGCATTACCCTGATACCAAAACCTGACAAAGACATTACAAGAAAAGACAACTATAGACCAATATCCTTCATGAAATTGGACATAAAGCTTCTTAATAAAATATGATCAAATCCAATCCAGCAATATCCCGAAAGGGCAATCCATCATGACCAATGGGATTTATCCTAGGAATGCAAGTCTGGTTCAACATTCAAAAATGAATCAATAGAATTCACCATATCAACGGATTAAAGAAGAAAAACCATATTTCAACAGATGTAAAAAGAAACATTGATAAGCTCGACATCTACTCATGAAAAAAACTTTCAGCAAATCAGAAAGAGAAGGGAATTTCTTCAATCTCACAAAAGGTGTCTACAAAAACCCTATCCCTAACATCATAATTAATGGTGAAACGCTGAACGGTTTCCCTCTAAGATCAGGACCAAAGCGAGGGTATGCAGTGTCATTGCTCCTACTCAGTCCTGTACTGGAATAAGTATTGCCAGTAGAATAAGGCAAGGAAAAAAATATATACACAGATTGGAAAGGAAGATATAAAACTTCTTCTGTTTGCATTCAACATGACCGGAGTTTCCCTATTTAGGAAGGGGGGGGTTTTTGTTTTTTTTTATTTAAAAAAATTTCTTTTAATATATATTTTTAAATTTTATTTATTTATTTATTTATTTATTTTTGGCTACGTTGGGTCTTTGCTGCTGTGAGCAGGCTTTCTCTAGATGTGGCGAGGGGGCGGCTACTCTTTGTAGTGGTGCGCAGGCTTCTCATTGCGGTGGCTTCTCTTGTTGCAGAGCAAGGGCTCTAGGTGCGTGGGCTTCAGTAGTTGTGGCGCACGGGCTCAGTAGTTGTGGCTTGCAGGCTCAGCAGTTGTGGCTCGTGGGCTCTAGAGCACAGGTTCCCTAGTTGTGGCGCACGGGCTTTGTTGCTCCACAGCATGTGGGATCTTCCCGGACCAGGGCTCAAACCCATGTCCCCTGCATTGGCAAGCGGATTCTTAACCACTGCGCCACCAGGGAAGCCCTGTTTTTCTTTTAGCTGGCTAAATTCATGTAATGGTCATAGGACCACTCAGTTTTTCTATTTCTATTATTTTCTATTTCTTCTTGAGTTGTTTTGTTTTGATGAATTATTTTATTAATTAATTTTAAGAAATTTGCCCATTTCGTGTAACTTCATGTATTTTTCAAATGTATAGGTACCTTGTTCATCTTAAACAGATGTTAGACATCTGTTTGTGTCTTTGTAGAACCTAAGCATCGTTCTCTCAGAGTCTTTGTCAGACTGCTACACAGACTTAACTTCTCCTTTCTCCCATTTCTTCCCGTGTTTTTCAAACATTAGTTTGGAGCCTCATTTTGGGTCGGAGGACTTGGGGTTTTGCTTTCACACTCTCTTCCTCCCTGACCAGCCCTGACCAGCTTTGTGTTTGCCTACCAGCCCCTCGGCCCTAGTCCAGAACCAGGTCTCGAGGTGATGTTCACGGAGGGTTGTGACACGGGGGTCAAGCAGATCCAGTCCTGGAGGCAGGAGGCAGCTTGCCTGGGCTTCTCCCCTTGAGCTCTGGCATCAGCCTCCCTCTGCCTCCCTCACTCCCATCTCCACGGCACGCAGCCCCTCCACAGGGCAACCTTGTGTGGGAGCTGCGCTGCTCTGTTCTTGTCTCCTTCTACAGACCTGTGTCGGGCCCCACCTGGACCGAGGTGCCTGCTCCCTGCAGGGACTGCCAAGGGTCCGGACGCCCCACCCTGAGTTTGTGTCCCTCATTTCTGGAGAGGTTACCGCGTTTTTAGCCCACCGTGTGTGTTGGGTCACCTCCTTTGCGTGGCTTTTATTGCTGGAGCAGTAGGATGGGAGAAGGGTGCACCCGTGAGCTATTTTGGTGCACCCTTTGTTTTGGAGTGCGATCTGCTCCCTTTGTCTGTCTTGGCTTCTCCAAACCAGAGTAGATAGGGTGGTCTGGCCCTGGAAACCGAAGCCTTTTAGAATGTGTCCTGAGAAACACAGCCACTTTCCGCTGTGGTGAATCTGCCCCCTCCGACCCTGAGATGCAGACACGGCCGTGGGTTTTGAAGTCACGTTTTTCTTCCCTCTACACGTGTCTCTGCCTTTACGAATTTTGGCATGGGTGGCATGTCGAGACAGTGATAAGATCAGTGGCCTTCTTTCAGTTGCCCTCAGACTGAGGGCCTCCTGGTCAGCCTCCCTGACCGCAGCTTAAATATCACTCCTGAGAGAAGACCCCCAGCCAGGTGTCCCCCTTCAAGCTCCCCCTGCACCCCATCTTTGCCTTGGTGGCATTTGGCGGCCTTGCAGGGCAAAGGCCATCGTCCGGAAGGCTGGCCCTTGGCGCCAGAGCTGCTGGAGAGACCACTCCACCTCCATCAAATGGGGTTCTGGGTGTTTTGAGCCCAGACTCCCCCGGCCTGCTCACCATTGTCTGGTTCTGCCTCTGTCGGTGGGTAACGCCTGGAATAAGACCGAGTTGGTTCCCTTTCATCCACCGCTGGGCATCTGGCCGCACAAGTCTCGCTCTCCGAGGACCGCTGGCGGGCGTTCCCTGCTTCTCCAAAAGGAAGGCGAGGCATCTCCAACTCGGAGTGTGCGTGCCCCGGAGGTCCCTTTCAGGGGTCCAGGGTGACTTCCTGTTTGAAGATTTGCTAAGTTTATGGAATTTGAGAAACGCTCTGTTAATAAAGGCAGAAGTAACCTTTGACCCACCCTCCCCCCCTTACATCCTGTAACAGGAAGCCAGCGATTCTGCCCCACCTACCAGAGGGGCAAGAAAACATCCCTGGAAGGAAGGCCGTTGCCTTTTCACCCCATCCTCTATCTGGAAAGTTCTGTGCCCTCTTCCCTTGGGGGATGAGTAAGACAGCTGCGTGAGGCCTCAGGACTTTTAAAATAAGGTCCAGGGCACTGCAGAGACAGGGGGCCGGGGGTGCCCCTCTCTCAGGTGTGCCCATTAGGAGATGGGGAAGCTGGTGGATCGGCAGGGGGTGCCCAGGAATACCTGTCTGGAAGGAAGCCCAATTCTCTACCAGGGCGAGGCGGGGGAGAGGCCATCAATTTGAGAGTTTTATTTACTTTGAACTACTCAGGCAAGCAGACGCATTATTTAGGGACTAGAATAAAAAGCCGTTCACTTTACTTCAATTGACCGTTTAGTTCAATTTGTGTGTTACTGCAGGTAATCACTCCAGTAATGACGTGCTATAATCCCCACTGACTGGGAGCTGGCCCCGGCTCTGTATTGATGCCGTGCGCTGCCTATACTAATTACCCATGTGTTACCATGGTTATTTGCGTGGACGCCATGTTAACACGACACCCTGGAAACATAAAGCAATAGCGGATTTTGAATTAAATCTTTGTGTTCTCTTAGAGCTAAAAGTGCATTTCACATCAAAGAATCATGAATAAAATGAGATCATCTTGGCGGAGTTGCCAGGAAGGCGATTAACTGAACGCAGAAATGTGACTTTACCCTGCCCAAGAGTTAGCGCCTCCCGAACGTTGTTGGGTTGCTAGGCGACCTCGCAAGATGACATCACTCGCACAGCCGTGCTGCCCTCAATGGCATCTCTCCATGTTTATAGCGCCTCCGTGGAGAGGGTGCGCGTCATAGAAACGACATTATTTTTCTCCCGGATGATGGGTATGAACGGTGGGCAGGATTCCGAGGACCGTGCAAAAAAGAGAATTTGGGAGCACCCGTGTGACTCTGTCTCGGGGCGAAAGATGCTTTATTTCCAACAGGTTACAATAATGGGTCCGAATGAAAAGGTGTGTGTCACTGTAACATGTCTGAGAGCTGGGTCAGCTCTTCTGTCTGTGAACAGGCAACGAGACGTGTGTACAGGTGTCGTGGAGGCAAAGAAGTGGCGGGGCCCCCGAGCTGGGCAGTGCGCCCCACCGCTGGCCCTGTC
This sequence comes from Grampus griseus, assembly GCF_964374135.1. Taxonomy (NCBI): domain Eukaryota; kingdom Metazoa; phylum Chordata; class Mammalia; order Artiodactyla; family Delphinidae; genus Grampus; species Grampus griseus. Next base: position 2,589,629 of record NC_139000.1, read on the forward strand.
GGCCCCGGTTCCCTGCTCTAGCCTAGACCCAACACCAGGAGGGAATAACCAGAGCGTGGACACGGCTGCCTTGCGTGGGGCTGAGCACCCCGTCGTGGGGGGCATCCAAGGGGACGCTGGGCAATGAGAGCAGAGAGGAAAAGGAGAGGTGGGAGGTCGAAGGGCATGTGGCTGGCCCGGCTGACCCCAGCAGTCTCCCCCAGTTGTCATGCGCTCTGGCTCTGCGGCCGTGTCTCGGTGCTCACAGCCGGGCTGGACACACGGTTGAGGCCTCTGGGAGCTGGAGGTCTGGGGTGGGCAGAGGTGAGCGGACCCCAGTGAGGAGTGAGCCTGACCTGCCCCCTCCCAGGGGAGGGGGGCGGGCGTCCTGGAGGGGCTTTAGAAGGTCGAGGCCTGAGCGCAGGTCTCCTGGGGAAGGATGGGGGCTGGACTTCATCTGAGGGCACTGGGGAGCAATGGGGGCTTCAGCAGAGGGAGGCCCACAGCTCAGGGGGAACGGTTGGGTGAGTCAAGGCACCAAAACGCACCTGGTCTCAGGGTTGGGGCAGGACAGGTCCAAAGCCACCCTCACTCTGGCCTGGTCATCAGCTTCCCTGCATGTGGGCTCACCTGCTACCGAGCTCACTCCCCTCCCCGCATCTCTTTGCAAAATCCTCCTCACTTCCGGCTTCAATCAACGAGTCCTTCCTCAGAAAGTCTCTTGTTCTCAGCCTTCCGGGCCGAAGCACTGGCCCCACCTGCCTTCTCCTCCCTCTGGGCAGGGCCTTCTCCGTCTCCTGGGCTGGTCCCTCTGGCTCTTTCCCCCCTGGGAGCACCGGGACTCAGCCCCATCTAGGCCCCTCCCCCAGGACATCTCCCAGCCCTTTAAACGCCGTCCACGTGGGGATGGCTTCTGGGCACCAGTCCACCCTGAGATCCAGAACTGTGTTCATCCAGCCACCCACTCAACGCCTCAACGTGTCAACCTCTTACAACCTTTTTTTTTTCTTTTTAAAAATTAAAAAAATTTAAAAAACTGTTTTGGCCGTGCCACACAGCATGTGGGATTCTATTTCCCCAACCAGGGATCGAACCCACGCTCCCTGCATTTGAAGCGTGGAGTCTTAACCACTGGACCACCAGGGAAGTCCCGTATCTCTTACAACCTTGATTGTGAGATTACCTAGCAGCTCATAATTGGCGTGTCCAAGCCAGAAGCCCGCTCTTCCCCGTGTCCGCCCGCCCCTTAAATGACAGCATCATTGTCTGTCAGGCCCTACTGACCCTGCCGCGCCCTGGTGGACACCCTGAGACACTGCCCTCTGTGCACCCTCTGCCCAGCCATGCCCCTCCATCCCACCCCAGGGCCTTTGTACCTGCTGTTCCCCACAGGAGCCGCTCCCTCCCTCCCTCAGCTCAAGGGGCCCACCCCTCCCTGCCGTTCTCAGTCCCTGCCCCTGCTTGTTTGCTGTGTGACGTCCATCACACTCACCAGAAACCACATCCTTTATTTACTTAGGAGACATCCACCTCCCTCCTTAGGGTGGAAATTCTGCCCTGCTCACGTCGAAATAGGAGCTGGTGTGGTGGTGGCAGGTGAGATGCCCAGGATGGCCCAGAACACACTGCTTTCTAGGGCTTGAATCCCTCAGCACCCAGAACAGTGCAGACAGCCATCTGGGATCGAACAGCGGCTCACTTCTTCCTTTACTGAGTCAAGACCCTCAAACAAACAAAACAAACACCCAACTTCCACCCGCTGTCACCACGAGTTCATAAAACAAAGGACATCTAAACCCCCAGAGAGTGAAAGTCACATGAGGTCAGAATAGAGGACGGCCCGTCACACGTCCTGCTCTTGTTGGTCACTGATGGTAAAAGACGTTGGCACCACCAGAGCCCGGTCTGGGGACCCTGGCTTGCGAGGCTCTGGATCTAACTCAGCCTCCCAGAGGTCCTGGGAGTTGGGGTGACACCTGGGCCCTGGGCTGGCTGCTGTGGTGGTGGTCCTGATGCTGAGTGAGCCCACGGTCCTCGAGATGCCGCACAGCTGTGCACACGGTCCCAAGGCCTTCGGCAGCTAGAATGGGCGTCCCTCGTGGATTTGGAAACTAAGCCCTGACACTGTCCCCTGTTGCATCACCGTGTTGCCCATGAGCACATCGAGATCGACACTCATGGGCCTGAAATGCTGTCCAGGGGTGAAAGCAAACCCGGAAGTGCTGACTCCCCACTTTCTTTGCCCTATTTATACGCAGCTTGAACGCTCTCGGGCCAGCTCTCTCCTAAAAGCCTGTGTGGCTAAGTATTTAGCAAGGAAGAACTTGGCATGCGTGGGCTCACGCAGGGCCAAGATCCCCGGAACCCTTACTGTGAGTGAGATGTTCCAACTGGATGTTCCTCGGGCCTGGGCCTCTGACCCACAGAGCAGGGCCACCTGCATGGGGACCCCCCCTCCCATCTCCGGGACTTCCCGGGTCTCTCCTCACTGCGTCTCGGGCAAGCTGTCCTGCTCACGGGCGACGTCCGTCCCTCCCCAGGCTCTGGCCCGTTGTCCTTCCTGCCACAAGCCAACCCAACCACGTGGACCAACGGAGGCCTCCCTCGCTGGGAGCTGCCTGGGTTGGGCCGGGCGAGGTCCTTGGGTCCATGGCAACCACAGAAGCCTCGGAGGCAGAGTAGGAGTTGAGACTGGCTTGGTGGACAGGAAGTCTTGGGAGTTTTGGAGCAGAAGTGCGGGTGAGCACTGTTCTGCTTCAGGAAGAGAACTGGGGTGGGTTTGTGCTGGGTGGGCCGGGGGCCAGGGCCCATGGATGGCTGGAGGAGGGTGGGGTGAGGGGTGAGGCCCCAGCTACGTCATTAATGATCGTGGCTCCTTGCCATAGGGCATTTCTCCAGCCGGGCTCTGCACCCACTGCTTTACCGGCCTCGCCTCACAGAAAACATTCCTTGGGGCACAGGTACCCATTTTACAGATGAGGAAACTGAGACTCAGAGAGGGGACGCCACCAGGAGCTGGCCATTAGCAGAATCTGGGCTCCAGGGTCTAACTCAGGAGGTGGACCAAAGAATGGCCCCTGAGAGAGGGTGCCAGAGGTGACCATGGAGGTGCCCGAAGGGGGCGGGGGCATTCTCAGAGGGGTGCAGGTGACCCGGGCTGGGATGTGGTCGCCATTCATAGTGCCCTGGATTGGTAAGAAGGCTCTGAAAACAGGAGGAGAAGAAACACTCCCCATTCCTCCCTGCTTCCCTCCAGCACGGGGGGCTCACTCCTTCCTCTCCTCCGAGAGGTTCAGCCCCATCCCAGCCTCCTGCCTCCACTGGCTTCGCACCCAGAGACCACCTGGCCAGGAGATGGAGGAGGATCAATGTCACTGCCAGTGTGCACGGCAGCAGCGTCCCCCAGCTGCCCCTGCCCTCTGGGTCCTGAGACGGCCCCTGCTGGCCAGGTGAGGGTATGTCCCCTGGCAAAGGGGTGACTCGACTCTGTTAGTTGCTGTGGGCACCCGGCAGAAACTGTCAAAGGTGGGTTGTTCTGGACCAAACATACAGCCACATACTGCGGACGCTGCCAAAACCCTGTGTTCATCTGCTGGACGGAGGCAGGGGTGTCCGAGCCCCACTTTATAAACTGCACCTGCCCTCCGCGTGGGGGATGATTAAGAAGCCTACAGGGCTCTGAACCTGTACGCATGGGGCTGGGGAGGCTGATGCCCTTGCAGCCTGGCCTTGGACTTGCCCTCTGGGACGGCTGCCAGCTGTGTCTGCAGTGAGGCTTTCTGTCCTCTGACGCTTGTTGACACCTGCCGCACGCCAGGTATCCTGGGGCTGGCGCAATGTGGTGTCAAGAGCCCGTTTCAAACTTCACCTCCTGCAGGCTGCGGGCTCTTCCCAAGTAATTTCCCCTATTGGCGTCTCGTTTCGCTCATCTCTAAGTGGGGAGGCCATCTGACTCAAAGCTGCCATGAGGTTCTTGAAGCTCACGGGGGAGATGTAGGCAGAGCAGCTGGCTCAGCCGGGCTGTGGGAGCCCTCAGCGAGTGACGGCTCACTTCCCTCCCCTCCCCCACCCTTGCCTTCCCTTCCCCCTTGGGCCCCAGGGAACAGGTGGGTGCCTGGTCTCCAGCTCCACTGTCGGGTGCAGTCTCACTGCGACCCCAAAGTTATCTAGTAGGTCAGCATTTCTGAGCACCTACTGCATGCAGTTTTCCAGGAGAAAGAAAGAATACAAAGGTGAGGTTCCAGGGACACTCCATCTTGGGGGAGGGGGTCAAACCATCCAAGCTTTCTTATAGAAGTGAGAACACATGCTGTGTGGGTGAGGGTCCCCAGAGGGATACAGAGGGATGTGGAATGTGAGTACTGGTAGACCAGGAAGGTTCCCTGGAGGTGGCAGGTGCCAATTTAACCCTTCATGCCTCATTGCTCCCATCAGGAAAATGGGACTAGAGTTCCATGCCTTTCTAAAAAAGACTGGGAAATAATAGGAATTATTATTCTATTATTCCACTCTAGGCACAGTGGTTAAGAATCCGCCTGCCAATGCGGGGGACGTGGGTTTAAGCCCTGGTCCAGGAAGATCCCACATGCCGCGGAGCAACTAAGCCCGTGCGCCACAACTACTGAGCCTGCGCTCTAGAGCCCGCGAGCCACAACTACCGAGCCCGTGTGACACAAGTACTGAAGCCCACACGCCTAGAGCCTGTGCTGTGAAACAAGAGAAGCCACTGCAATGAGAAGCCTGCACGCCACAACGAAGAGTAGCCCCCGCTCGCCGCAACTAGAGAAAAGCGTGCGCGCGGCAACGAAGACCCAACACCGCCAAAAATAAATAAATAAAATAAATGAATAAATAAATAAATTTATTAAAAAAACAAAAACAAACAAGGCAGTGGGAGGTGGGAGGTGTTTACCCTCACGGTCAGTGTGATGATTAAGGGCATGGGCTCTGGGACCTATTATCTGGGTTTGCATCCCGAACCCCCGGCTTGGGAGCTGTGTGACCTTGGGAAAGTCACTTTATCTCTCTGTGCCTCTGTGTTCTGGTCTGAAAAATGGGGCTGATGATAGCTTCTGCCTCCCGGGGTCGCTGTGAGGGTTTAGAGTGTCACAGACGTATGGCCCTTAGGGAGTCCAGGCCCCCAAGGAGAACCCGGGCCTGTCGGCCATCATCACTGAGTGTTTTGTTTTCTCTCTCTCTGCTCTCAGAGCGGGACTGACTGTCCCCAGGGAAGCCGCTCAGGTGTATTCCCGCTCAGGGAGTGACAAGGAGGTAGTGAGCCATCAGGACGGTGGCCCTTCTGAGCTATGCTTGGAGCAGGTGAACAAGGCTGGGCTGGGAATCCCCCCTGGGCCACACCAGGGTCAGCCTGGGGTCGCTGTGCCTTGCGCGTGCTTGCAAGGGGAGGGGGCACCTGGGGCGCCTGTTGTGAGGGAAGGAGGGCCGGGAGCCTCCCCAGCTTGGGCCCTGCCCTGGACTTTGGTGCTTGGATTCTTTTTTTTTTTAAAGAAGATGTTGGGGGTGGGAGTTTATTAATTAATTTTTGCTGTGTTGGGCCTTCGTTTCTGTGCGAGGGCTTTCTCTAGTTGCGGCGAGTGAGGGCCACTCTTCATCGCAGTGCGCAGGCCTCTCACTATCGCGGCCTTTCGGAGCACAGGCTCTGGACGCGCAGGCTCAGTAGTTGCGGCTCACGGGCCCAGCCGCTCTGCGGCATATGGGATCCTCCCAGACCTGGGCACGAACCCGTGTCCCCTGCATCGGCAGGCGGACTCTCAACCGCTGCGCCACCAGGGAAGCGCTGGTGCTTGGATTCTGTGTAGGCCTGGAGGTGGGTGCAGACAGAGCAGGCAGGGGTGCTCTGCTGGGTTAGGCGCCCCCTGCCTGGGGGAGCTGTCCGCCCAGAGGGGCCGGCGCGGTTCAGAGCGGGGAGGTGACGGAGCGGGGCCCCAGCTCCTGGGAAAGAGCTCACAGGCACAGCTCAGGGTGTGAGTGAGCCCACCCCGGCCCGGGGGGAGGGTCTGCACCCCGGCGGTGTGTGCTCTTTTCGCTGCATGACCTTGGGCGGGGGGGCGTCACTCCAGCCTCCTCCTCTGAAAATGGGGTGAATGGCAGCCCGGGGTCACGGGGCGCTCTGGGGACAGGGAAGACACCCAGTAGGTGCTTCAGTGAAGCCGTCGGTTCTTACTGGGGGAGCCGAGGGGGCCGAGCTATTGGAGACGGGGAAACCGGGGCCGGCGCGTGGGTGTCGGAGTGGGCACCATGGCCCAGGCTGGATGGAGCGTCCCTTGGTCCCGGCGCGGTGAGGACACACCCCTGTGGGCTCCTCCGCACGCCCATGACAGATGTTCACGGCCTTCCTCCCCACCCCGCCCTCCGCTGGGGGCCCGCAGCTGCTTGTCACAGCTAGGACCCAAGGTCCCTGGCGCTGGGGACCTTGGTCTCTTCGGGGGTCCCCGGGCCCCACCATGAGGGCGTCAGCGTGGCTGGGCGGCCAGAGGTGGGAGCAGGGCGGCCGCACAGAGCCCACCCCCTCTCTCCCCGCTCCAAGCCACAGCCGTTCCCTAACTCCTGATTTTTCATTAAAACGGCAATGGGCTCTGAGCCGCCAAGGTCACGGGGCTGCCAGGGGAGCTGAATGCGGGCCGTTACGCTGGCGCTAACGACCCCGCGGCCACGGCGGGCGCGATCAAGCACCAGGGACACTCCAATTTCTGCTTGTCCCGCAGTGATCGTATCAGGGCCTGAGTGATCTCTTCTCTGGAGGGCGGCGGAGAGGCACCCAGTGGCCGTCCAGCCCCACCGTCCCTCCCTCGGGAACAAAGGGACACACGGCTGGCCAGAGGGGCTGAAGAACGGCTACAGGGTCCTCTCCCCGCATCCCTCCCTCAGCTGAGTCGAGTTCGTGCTCAGTTCATCAGCTGCCGGGAAACGTCATTCATTCCATCCTCTTCCAGTGGGAGGGGCTGGGTGAGGGCGGGCACAGCCCCTGAGGGCTGCCCCCGCGTGCCGCTCACGTGAGGAGGTGGTGGAGGTGGGAGGGGTGCAGAGGGGGAAGCAGACGCCCCTCAGGACCCCAGGTCCCATTTGTAGAAGGCCTGCGACTCCAGGTGGCCTCCTAGCAACGCTGACTTGTCAAGTGCAGGGGCGTGCGGGGGCGGGGGTCCGATGGCCCCGGGTGAGTACCAGCCGGAGACTCGGGGTCCCCGAGCCTCACCCCCCCAGGGATTCTCATGATTGCCCAGATGTCAGCGCACAGTGGCCCCAGGGCTCTGTTCCAGAGCTGGTGGCCGTGAAGCCTGCTCTGAGCTGAGAAGCAACTTTTTAGAACTTGGTTAAGCAAAAACTAGAAACAGCCGAAGGTCCTTCGTCTGGGGAACAGATCGCCCGAGGCCATGCCTGCGCGGAGCGCTACGAGCAGCGAAAAGGCTGCAGCGCCAGGGCGTGGCTCCAAAGGCCACGTGCTTTCCGGTTCCACTCACATGGCCGCGCGACAGGCGCAGGAAGCAGTGGACCGCTGCCAGCAGCTGGAGTGGGGGTGGGCTGACAGCAAAGGGGCACAGGGGAGCTGGCGGGTGACGGCACGAGCTAGATCTCGATGCTCAGGTGACCGCACACGCTTGTCAGGACTCTCAGGAGTGTGCACGAAGAAGGGTGAGTTTTACTGTATGTGAATTATACCCGAACAAAACAATGAAAAGGATTCTTCCCCCTTGTACCAGACACAGTCGGCACCTGGGATGGGTCCAGGCCGCCACGCTGCTCAGAAACCAGTGACAACCCGGAAAGAGCCTGTGCCATCGCCCTTTGGTCCCTTTGCCCCTTTCTGGGCCTGGAGCCGCCCTGCTCCTTGTGAGGCTGGGAAGGGCTTCTGGAGCAAGGGCGGCCAGGCTGCCATGGGGGGCAGGAATGGAGCCCCAGGCCCCACGACCCCCTACCTCCTGGTCCGGATCTCAAAGCCACTCAGCTCCTGGGCTTTCTCTCCAGTCAGATGGTTGGGAAGACAACAGGCTAATGAAGTACCAGGAGCTCTCTGGGGCAGGCGGGCTCCCATTTGCCCCTCCATCACGATAACTGAGATTATAGACGCTCGCGGGAGGGGTCGATCCCTTATTTCCCCCAAAGGAAGGCCGGCCCTCTCCCTGCCTCGGCCTCCCCCAGAGCCCTGGGCGGGTGGGCCACGGCCCCTTCATCTCTCCCTCTCGCCCTGACAGCCCCCCATGGGAATTCTGTGCTGCAGAAGATAGTTCCTGGGCGTGGGGCTCCCTCCCTCCCTCCCTGGAGTCATGAAGCTTCCCGGGGCCCAGATAGCACACAGCTACTTACGTGAGGGTCCTGCGTCTTCAGTATTGTGTTATGCCATCGGCCAGGTTAGCCTGGCCACCCGTAGCTGAGTTGCTTCCCCCTGGAAGGGGATGGGGAGCCCCCACTAGCCTCTCTTGAGGAAAGGGCGACTCTCACTTCCTCATGGCGCATTGCGTGGCAACACACATTCGGTGAGCACCCACTGTGTGCTGGCTCCGTGCGGAGGGGGCCCAGGCTGGGGAGCGGTGAGGTGGACACACAGACACTCTCACGCTGTCAGGGGAGCATGAGGCCGAAGGAGGTAGCCTCTTTCCCGTGTCTGTGTGCTTGGGTCTGGGTGCGTCTGGGATGTTCCCATTTCACAGATGAGAAAACTGAGGCCTGCAGCGTGCAGGGAATTCACCCAAGCTGGGACTGGACGCAGTCTGTGCTGCTCAGGTTCTCCATCCACCCCCTGCCCAGGTCACTTCCCAGACCAGGTGTGTCAGCATCCCGGGCCAGGCCCTGGGGACCAGCGTGTTGTGATGCTCCCAGACGGTTTGGTGGGCAGCCTGGACACTGGGTTGACCTGTTCTCCCTCGTCAGACCCGTCCCTTTACTGTTTGATATAAAAATCATAGGAGATGTAACTCATCTCACACATAATTTCAGAAAAAAATCAATGTAATGTCCCGACTGTGACATAAGGGAGGAATAGCCGGGAAATCATTGATAATAAGATAATCTGTGTTTCAGTATGTGGACACCAGCCCGTCTCCTGTAGGAGCTGCAGGAAGTCCCCACACCGGCCACGGCCGAGGATGCCGCAGACACAGGTGAGGTGTGTGGGCCTCCAGCACCTGCAGGTGTGTCTGTCTGTGACGTGATTATCCCAGATGGTAAATTCCAAACAGAACAAGGCAAGTGGACTTCAACCTACAGGTGGACACTTTCCTGAAAAGTTCGACAATTGCTGAACACACACAAAGGAGGCTCGGGGCTCCCTCCGTACGCTTCTAGCTCGGGTCATGTGCCTGAACGTCTGGTGCGACCTTTAGAAGTTGTGTGTAGTTACCTAAGGGGAAAAGGTGTGTGTGCGGGGGATACATTAGGAGTTTGGGATTAACATATACACACTGCTATATATAAAATTGATGATCAACAAGGACCTACTGTATAGCACAGGGAACTCTACTCAATATTCTGTAATAACCTATATGGGAAAAGAAACTGAAAAAGAATGGGTATATGTATAACTGAATCACTTTGCTCTGCACCTAAAACTAACACAACATTGTAAGTCAACTATACTCCAACATAAAATAAAAATTAAATTAAAAAGAAAGAAAGAAAAAAGAAATTGTGTGTGACTCGGAACAGTGTGGTCAGCGGAGCTGGTCTGTGCGATGGTGGGCCCTTGTTTACTGAATGTCAAGGGCGCCCCTCCCTCGCCACGGTCATTGAGACACCCCCAAAACAGCCTTTCCTGAATTTCCAAAATGCCCCTTGGAGGTGGGGCCGCTTAGCTTTTAACCATCATGATGGACCCCTGTGACAATAAACGCTCTGGAGACTGAACAGAGGACGTCTTCACTTGCTGGGGGGGCTTGGCGGGTCAACAGAATGACCAGCAGAGTGTCCACAGGTCCAGAGAGCAGGCATCAGCACGGTAGACCACAGAGAGGCCAGGGCTGGGACCAGGGTAAGGAGAGCAAGGCGCTCTTCCCAGGCTCTAGGAAGCTCGTCATCGAGAGAAATACTGCTTTAATGCAATACTCTTAAAAATCAAAATTAACGCAGAAAGGCCACAGTGAATCAAATGCCCAGTTCTTAAATACAGAGGGTCAGGGTCACTGCCTTTTCCTGTCACCTCCGGCTCCGATGTGGCCGGGCAGGCTGCTGTTGGGGGCGCTGAGCTCTGAAGGGATCGCCCCTGGGCAGGGGGTTCACGTGCTTGGTGTGGGCCCACTGAGCCCCGCCGCGGGTGCTCGAGGCTTCCAGATCCTTCACGGCCATGCTGCCAGGGGCCGGTCAAGGCCAGGGGCCTCACTTTGTCTGACAGACCCAGAACCCAGCGGCCGTGGCTGGGAGGAGGGAGTCTGGTTGGGTTTCCTGGTTGATGGAGACTTCCTGGAAGGTGCGGGGCTTCGGCCCTCAAGAGCGTCCGGGTGCTCAGTGACTCCACGCACGAGGCGGCACAGCTCTGATGCTATTACTGAGACAGCTGCGCTGGGCTGGGTGGTGCAGGCCCATTTTTGGGGGCTTTGCAGCCTTCTGGCCCCTCAGGAGGGCACCGAGGAGGGAGCGTAGGTGTCAGGTGTGCTTGGCCAGCTGGCCACACCCAGGCCAGTGAAATCCAGGTCTGGGGGGGGCGGGGTGAGGCATGAATGTTTTTAAACCTTCCCGGGGGCTTCCCTGGTGGTCCAGTGGCTAAAGCTCTGTGCTCCCAATGTAGGGGGCCCGGGTTCGATCCCTGGTCGGGGAACTAGATCCTGCATGCTGCAACTAAAGATCCCGCACGCCACAACTAAAGATCCCGCGTGCAGCCACGCAGATCCCGCGTGCCACAGCTAAGACCCGACACGGCGAAACAGATAAAGAAATAAATATTAAAAAAAAAAAAAATAAGATGTCTCCAGGACTGAAAGCCCGTCAGGACCTTACCTGGCCCGTGGACCTCTGAGTCTGCAGTAACATATTGCTTTAGTGTGGGCGTCATCACTGCTCTCTGTCCGTCCCCTTCCCGGGAGATCATAACCAGTGTGGTAAGCAGAGCAGCTTGTTATACTTTACGTCTATTCCTTTCAAAAAACCAGACAGAGAAAGACAAATACCATATGATATCACTTATATGTGGAATCTAAAGAAATGATACAAATGAACTTATTTATGAAATAGAAACAGACTCACGGACTTAGAAAACAAATTTGTAGTTACCAAAGGGGAAAGGGGGTAGGGGAGGGATAAATTAGGAGTTTGGGGTAAACATATACACACTACTATACATAAAATAGATAACCAACAAGGATCTACCGTATAACACAGAGAACTAAACTCAGTATCTTGTAGTAACCTATAAGGGAAAAGAATCTGAAAAAGAATACGTGCGTGTGTGTATGTGTAACTGAATCACTTTGCTATTCACCTGAAACTAACGCAACATTGCAAACCAACTATACTTCGATTTAAAAAAAAAGTAAAAAAAAGAACAGAACCTCCAACCCCAAATGCCTTCACCACCTGTGCTATCCTCTGTTGGAAAGTTGTCATTCAAGATTAGCAGGATTACACCCATTTCACACACCGGGCGGGCACTAACGTTCTTGGAGTCTTCACGTGTGCCGGAACTTTCGAGGTGTGTGTGTTTTCAGTGTCCACACCTGGAAGCCAAGGGGCAGAGGAGCAACGCCCCGGGCCTGGCCCCTTGCTGGGAAGGGTGAGTCACAGCCGGAGCCTGGGTCCCTTCCCCCACCCCGCCCTGGCTGGGACCCCCCTCTGCTCTTCAGGGTGAGACCTTTCCGTGCCCTTTCGACGTCACCGAGAGCCCGAGAGGACAGCTTCTCGCCGCGACGCCTGCTTAATCTGCCTGGCTGGACTCGCCGCCCGGTCTTCACCGCGGTTATTGCATTTCGCGCCGAGTGGCTTGGGTTTACTGGGTTATTGGCTCATTTTTCATTTTGCATCTGTAGTAACCAGACTTGGAAATGAAGAGCAGAGCAGCACCTAAGCCTGACGACGGAGGACTGAGCCTGGACGCCTGGAAATCTGGAAAGGGCTTTTCACGGGCAGAGGCTCAGGGGAGAGGGGGGCGGCTTCCGACTAGGCTGACCCGGGGTCCAGCCCAGTGTGGCCTCGTGGTCCGGGGCGGCGTGGCCGCGGCCGTGGCTTTCCTGGCTGCAAAGTGGGAGCGTAAGACCCACCTTGAGAGCTTTACGGAGCATAGTAGGTATTCAATAAGTGCAGTTACGATGACTGCTGTTAAGATGTTATAACGTTCTTTTATAAGTCATACAATAACGGAACTGTTTTATTTGGGGGCTCTCTTAGAAAACATAAATACGAGAACGAACCATGACACCGCTGACCTGAGAATAGCTTCCTCTGCGATATTCAATTATCCTTCCCTCGCTCCCTCTCTCTCCTCCTGCAATTGGATTATTTCAGTGCCCTTGCAATGCACTTGTGCCAACACGTCGGAGCAGTTAACTGCAGCTCTTCTTGGTGGTGAGGGTGGTCTCAAGACCTCCTAAAAAATCCTTTCATTCCTGAGATTCACAGGCAGGCAGAGTGATGGGAAAAGAGTGCTAGTCTGTGGGTGTGTGTCATTCTGTCCATTTTATGGACAAGAAGGATTAAATAACGAGGCCAAGGTCACAATTCAGCAGCCGGGCAGGGATTCAAACTCAGGTGTCTGATCACAGAGTGTTTTCCATTTCGGTATCCAGTCCTCATTCAACAAGTATTTACCTCCGTCGGGGCTCAGCGCTTGGGAGATGCAGCGGGGAAGCTGTCAGGCCCCACGGAGGCTGAGGCAGGAAATAAACACAGATCAAATCACAGAACAGAATGACTGAAAAGCGGCTGAGGGCTTTGCGGAGGGGCCTCGAGGGGAGCCTCAGTGGCCGGTGGGGGACGGGGGGGCTTCTGCTGGTGGGTGGTCTCAAGGAGGTGACCTAGAGATGGGATGGAGCCTGCAGGCTCTGGACAGAGGGGGCGGCGAAGGGCAGGGGGAAGGGGATGGCAAGCAGCGTCCTGCTGCTGTAAGGCCTCACCGCAGGCCTGTGAAGTGGATTTTGCCCTCTGCTTGAGCTGCCCACGGGGACCGGGTGCAGGGCCAGACAGCGTGTGGCTCCCGAGACGGGCAGTCCAACCCCGTCCTTCCGTGGCCAGGCCCCAGGGTCTTGGGCATCCGGATCTGATAAAACCCACTCCTTGGAGAAAATGGCAAGCCCACCTCAAGAAAAGCCAGGTGCTCTGCAAATTACTCTCCTTCCATCCGTGTGGGGTTATCACGAGGAGGAAGGGATCGCGGGCATTTTTCCGTGACACCTGCCTGCGTTTCAAGGGGTCGCTAACCCGTTAGGGCATTTATGAATTTGAAGATTTGCAGATTCCTTGGCAGGCGTGTTTCTTGCCGGTCAGGCGACACTATAAATACTGGGCGGCCCCCAGCCCGGTCTGGGCAGACCTGGGCACCCGTGGCAGCATGGTCTCCCTGAGCCCTGGGATCCCACCAGGCAGTGCTGTTGGGCTCGCTGAGCCTCACCCGGCTGAATGCCCCCCGTGGTCCTTGGGCACCTGAGTTCCGCGTGACAGTGTTGCCCCACCCTCTGAGCGTGGGTGCTTCCACGTGGCAGGAGGCGCACGGCCTCTCTTTATCCTTTCCCCTGGTGGCCAAAAGCCCGGGGGCTGTCCAGAGAGTGGGGTTCGGTGGGGAAAGCCCAGGGGCTGTCCAGGGAGTGGGGCTCGGTGGGGAAAGCCCAGGGCCCAGCATCGTGGCAGCCACATGTGACGGGCGCTTCTTCCATGGCTGCTGGGCCAGGCAGCCTTCTCTCCGAGCAGGGAGACTCACACCGTGGGCCTGGCTGCCTACAGGGCGGGCACAGCACAGAGAGCCACAGCCCCGGGCTCCCTCTCCCCGGCCCCGGGGTGGAATCAGGAGGGGAAGTCTGGGAGGAATCCAGAGAAGCCAGGAAAGTGAGCATGGCCGGGGAGGTGCAGCAGAACGCCCCCAAAGTCGGGGGCAGGTGGGGCTCTGCCTTGACCCTTGTGGGCTTCCCACTGCGCAGGTCCCTGTGGCTCCCAGGGCAGGCGCTCCCCAGCAGGTGCAGCCAGTATGCCTGAGAGCTCGTCCTTCTCTCTTCCTAATGCACCCCCCAAATTACCTTGCGTTTAGCATAGCCCTTCCAGCAGCCCCGGGACGTGGGCCTCTCCACCGCACCTGCGCCCGCCCCGCCCCCCGCCTGCCGTGTCTGGCCTCCGCTGGGCGCCGCCGGCCGGGCTCCAAGCTCCCAGGGCTGGACAGGGCGTGGCGGGGGTGGGGGCCACCCAGCAGCTCACTCTTCACAGGCTGAAGGGTGACAGGCGGCCCTGTGTCTGGCCCCAGCGAGCATTCCATGTGTCATGTTTGTCAATATAAATTTAAGAAATGTTTTTTTTTTTAATCGAGGTGAAATTCACATACCATAAAATGAACCATCTCCAAGGGGACGATCCAGTGACATTTAGCCCATTCACACTGTTGTGCAACCCCCGCCTCTCTGTCTGGTTCCAAAACATTGTCGTTACCCCGAAAGGAAACCCCTCCCCCTCCCCCAGCCCCTGGCAACCACCAATCTGCTTTCAGTCTCTGAGGATTTACTTACGCTGACGCTTCATAGAGAAGGAATTGTACCACGTGTGACCTTTCATGTCCACCTTCTTTCACTTAGGATGGTGTTTCTGAGGTCGATCCCCATGGTTTTCCCGAATTTCCTTCTTTTTGATAATGTGTGAGGCACCAGCTCTGGCCGGCGTTCCACATACTTCATTTCCTTTTATCTTCACACTGACCCTAAGAGGCAGGTGCCGTGTGATCCCCATTTGAAAGACAAGGAAACTGAGACTCCCAGAGGTCAGGTGACATGCTGCCCAGTGGTGCAGCCGGGACTTGGGGCTCTCCTGTCCCTTGGACCCCGCCTCTGAATCCTGCACATCCCTGGAGCCCCAGTCCCGCCTCCGCCTCTTCCCAGAAGCCTTCGGAAAGGCTGCCTGGGTGCAGAGCCCGGTTACAGTTTAACCTGCCGAGGGCCAGTCCTCCTTGCGGTCAGTGAACTTGTGTCCTTGTGGGCCCCCTGGACCATGCACACAGTAGGTGCTTTATAAATTACCAGGCAGTGATTCTTAGCGGGCTCCCCAGGTTTGGGCTGATCCTGGGACGTGGCCGTGGTCTGGATAGACTTCAATCCCTCAGTAGTCACCGAGGGGTCCTGACGCCAGCTGGGGCGTCCCTTCGGTGGACTGTGGGCCAGCCGGTTTTTCAAATTTCTTTTTGACTTAAAGAAAAACCACGTGTTTGGAAAATGGGATGCTGCCAGGAGAGCCCAAATCTCTTACCTCTCTTCTAGAAAAATAGATCATTATTTTCCTTCCCTTTTCTTTCCACCCATAGCGGAGCAGATGTTAACTTTCCAATAAACGGGGCAAAAAATAGATGAGAGACATTTCGCAAACTATCGCTGTGCAGGCCAGAGTTATCACTCTGATTTCAACTCGGACTATAAAATTTTATGAGCTATTAAATTGTCCTAAAGCTCCTTTAACACACAAACTCGAGTGTCTGAGATTACCCATTAAGAAAAAGTGGGTTACATCAGGAGAACTTTTACTACTAACACTCAGTTGTGTTCAATCAATAAAACTTTTAACTAGCCACGTTGCTTTGGGCAGATTACACGGGTCCTGCTGGGGACGGGCCAGCCAGGGGTCCTGGACACACCCTTGAGCATGGCCTTGGCTGGACAGCAGGGTTCTCAGCCAGGGCCTGTCACCTCTGAGCCTTCCTGAAGGTTCTGCTTCCTGCCTGGGCTTCTGTGATCGCAAGGTGGATTGAGCTGGGAGGTGGGGCTCAGAGGCCAGCATGTCACGGGGGTGCCCACCGAGAACTCGGCAGGGAGCCCAACAGCCAGGTTGGGTGGGAGGCTGTGCCTCTGGGCGTCTCACCTGGGAGAACTGGGGGCCCTTCGGGAGTGGAGCTGCCTCCTCTGGGGTCGACCCCCCCCCCCCCCAGCCAGAGGAAAGGAGCCATTGCTACTCAGGTGGTGCTCCTGAATCCCAGCAGGACCCTAACCTCAAAAGTGGGGACGGAGGCCCAGGGAGGCACTGGTCACCGTCGGTCTATCTGACCTTCAATCCTCCCGCAGGGCTGTTTGCCTGTGTCTGGTCTGCGGCCCGTGGGGGCTGAGCGGCCCTGGGCTGGGCTGGTCAGAGGGGGTCTGAGGCCCGAGGGGCTGCCCGGCGGGACAGAGAGGGAGATGGGCAGGGCGAAGCTCGGGCAGAGGAAGACGGATGCTGAAGGGAGCAAACCCGAGGCTCTGGGCTGCTGTTCTGGCTGTGACCCTTCACCCCCTTGGTCTTCCCACCTGTAGAATGGGGCGAGAGCACCTGCTTCACGGTGGGTCCAGTGGACGAGATGGCCTCATACCTACTGTACTTTAAAGTGCTCAATACATGGTGGCTTGACCGAAAAAGAAATTAGATTCTGCAGAAAAAAGGGAGAGATTTGGTGAGAGACAGTGGAAAGAACTGGGCTGCTCAGCCTTCTGTCGGGAGAGCAGGGGCAGGGGCTGGTCGATGGTTGCCCGACCACCTGTGCACGACAGGGAGGGTGAGGCCAGGGCGTGTGGCCTTCGGGAGTCCTGGCGAGCTGGGGCGGGGTCGGCGCGTCCCGTGGCCGGAGGGCATGTGTTGGGGCAGGTTTAAGACCCATCCTGCTGCGGGCGGCATCTGCTCCCCCAGGCCCGTGTGATGGGAGAGCGGTGGGTGGGGAGTGGGGGAAGAGGAGGGTGCGGCCAGGCCCCATGGCCTTGTCGGACAGGTGTCGGCTTGGGTCTTCCCTGCTTCCTGGGGGCAAAGGGGGACGCCTCGGGACGGTCCCGGGATGAGAACGGTCAGCCCTGAGCCACTGCAGCACCCGAGGCCTCGCTCCTGACCCTCACATCCTGTCCACAGACGGCGGGGTATGGGGGCCCAGGGACACCCGCCTTTCCTCCCTGCTCGGCAACCATCGTCCCCAAACCCCAGGCGCTCAGGGCCACCGGGAGGGCCTGCCTGGCGGCTGTCTGCAGGGCCAACCCTGGAATCCTAACCCATTGCAACAGTCCAGTTGGGCAATTCCCGCGGGGGTGAACTCTGCCCAGAGCTTTGTTTCCCATCCAGCATCTGGATCAGTGCAGACGCGTCTCCCTATCACTGTTTATGTGGCCGCCTCTAATCTCCCCTGGATGCCTCTGGAGCCCGCGTCTGTCTCCGGCTGGGTTCCCTGCGATGCTCTGGCCCCGAGGTCAGGGAGCCATTCCTCCCAGGCCTGCAGCCCAGCCACCGTGGTGCCTCCCGGCTGGGAGAGGGCCTGGGTCAGAGACTTCCCGGGGCGGCCCAGGCAGATGCGGCTGCGTCAGTTTTGGTTTTAGGGGGCGTCCCGGGGTTGGGGTCAGCGTGCAGACCTGGGCGGGAAGGCAGGCCTGCTGTCGAGGAGAGTGCTCCGCCAGACGCCAATTAGCCTGGAATCCAGAGGCCTGTGGCCTCCCCGCCTGCCTGGTGATAGGGCCTCAGAGCCACTACCCACGCCACCCCTTCCATGGAACCCCTTTCTGATTCTGGAAGTCCCACGACCCAGGGATGCTCCCGGGGGTCAGAGGGCTCTCAGCCTCCCACTCTCAGCTGGGTTGGGAAAGAGAGGGGGTCTGGATTGCAGGCCGGACCCCTGGGATCCTGACCTAACCCTGCCACCGACTTGAGAAGGAGACGGTCAAGCCACTGTCCCACTGTGGGCCTTGAGAAGGGAGGGGAGCAGGCGGGCACCCCCACCCCCAAGTTGAAATCCCAGGTCGTTCTCTGATCAAAACTCCAGGGCTTTGGCTAAAGTTTGGACTTGTAGGAGCTCCAGGTAAATAGTGATGTGTTTCCAGGACAAAGTCACCAGCAGCCCACTTTTCAGCTCTTTCCACTCTAGTATGAATCAGTTTTTAATCAGAGCTATTAAATTGTCCTAAAGCTCCTTTAACACACAAACTCGAGTGTCTGAGATTGCCCATTAAGAAAAAGTGGGTTACATCAGGAGAACTTTTACTACTAACACTCAATTGTGTTCAATCAATAAAACTTTTAACTAGCCACGTTGCTTTGGGCAGATTACACGGGTCCTGCTGGGGACGGGCCAGCCAGGGGTCCTGGACACACCCTTGAGCATGGCCTTGGCTGGACAGCAGGGTTCTCAGCCAGGGCCTGTCCCCTCTGAGCCTTCCTGAAGGTTCTGCTTCCTGCCTGGGCTTCTGTGATCGCAAGGTGGATTGAGCTGGGAGGTGGGGCTCAGAGGCCAGCATGTCACGGGGGTGCCCACCGAGAACTCGGCAGGGAGCCCAACAGCCAGGTTGGGTGGGAGGCTGTGCCTCTGGGCGTCTCACCTGGGAGAACTGGGGGCCCCTCGATGACCCGCTTCGATGCAGGGCTGGGAGGGACCGACACCAGGCGGGGGCACTGCGATGAGGGGAGTGGGGCAGATTGGGAGGTGCCTCCTGGTGAAACTGGACATCCTGAGGGTCCCTGGTAGGAAGGCCCAGGAGGAAGAGGAGGTGGGAACCTCAATCTGGGGAGTGAAGCTGGGAAAGAGAGGCCAGCCCTTGCAGCGGAAGCCCGGGAATGACGAGACCTTCCATTCTGGGGAAATGGGGAGCCCAGGGGGCTTGTTTAGGGAGGGAGTGGTAGTCTAGCGCTCACAGTTCGGGAAGCTGATGCCGGCAGGGAGCGTGTGACGGCTGCAGGTAGGAGAGGTGGAAGCAGGGCCCTGAGCTTTTCAGCGTCCACTGAACCCGGTGAGAAACGCCCAGCAGTAAGAGCGAGGGTAGGGGACTTGGGCTCTCGCTGCCCTTTAGCGGAGGTGGCTGCTTGACTGGGTGGCTTTGCCACATAGAGCCGCCCTTAAACCCTCTGTGTTCTCTTGGGGGTGGAGAAGACATCCGGCTGCCCCAGGGCTTCCGGAAGCTGCTCCGGGAGCACCAGCTCTGTGAGATGTTGATGGGTCCCTGGGGAAAGGGCTCCCGGGTAAGGAGGTCTCAGGAGCCCAGGCTCAGGTCGACCCCGCCTTTCCTCAGCACCTCCTATAGGGCCCACAGCCCCTGTGCTGGGCAGGGCTTTCTCCTCAAACGTGCACCACCCTGGGACCCCACGTGGCAGGGCCCTGCCAGGCGCCCCTGGGCAACGGGGATGATGCCCTTCTTGAACTCCTGGGGGTGGAGGGAGCGGGCACACCGGGCGCCAGCAGGAAGGGAAGGCCTGGACCTGCTGAGGTGGTGGGCACTCCTGTCCCTTCCACGGCGGGAGGGGACACCAGAACGAGAACTAGGGCTTCTGAGGTTACTGGGGGTGCCGGGAGCCCTGTACACACTTACTTCTGCTCGTCCTTGCAGCGCCCCTGTTAGGTCAGGGCAGCGACACCTTACAGAGTGCGACACTGAGGCTGGGAGGGGCATGCGTGGTCCCCTGCCCAAGGCATCAGTCAGTCTCCTGACCCTCCCCCCTGCCCCAACTCCGTGTCCAGACAGACGGCCTCCTCCTCAAGGTGTTGCCGGTGTCTGGGGTGGGTAGGAGGGATGGGCACCAGATTTCTGCCCATCCCCACACCCCTCCCCCCTCCCACCGGGCACTGTCATCTCTTCTTGGGCCTCCGTGGCCTGGGTGCTGCTCCATCTCTGGGGTGCCACTGGGTCCCCAAAGTGCCATCCTGTGCCCCTCTCTCCTCCCCCCCGTGCTCAGCTCCCTGTTTCCCTCTCTTCCTTCAGCAGCCCCCCAGGGTCTTTTATTACAGGAGTTTCCTTAGGGGTCCCTGCACCCCACAGCGTTAGTTTAAATAGGCCCCGGCTGGAGGCCGCCACGTGTCCACCGCAGCAAGCTCTCTGTGCCTGGCGAGGCAAGGGCTTTGCTGGGCATTTCAAGGGGTGCAGGACTGGGAGTCCTGTGTTCTGGGTGCCAGTCCTACAGGGCCCCTCAGTGCTCTGCCGACCTGTCTGAGCCTGGGGCACCCTTTCCCTGCCCTCCAGAGGGAGGTGAGGACACTGGGGGCAGGAGAAGGGTCTCCAGGTCCAGTGGGACTCTGGGGGTGCAGCCACCCAGAGGGAGCCTTCTGAGGCAGGAGTGGGGTTCCACCAACATCCAAGCCCAGCACAGAGCCTGGGGCTCCCTCGCCGTTGGCAGAGTGACTGAACGCGCTGGGGTGTCCCTGCTGCTGAGACGTCCCCTGCCCTGGACCCCAAGGAGGAGGACCCTGTTCCATCTGGACTCCTTCTCCTTTCACGGATATGGGAAGGGAGGCCTGAGAGGAACTGAGGGGACCCCGTGCATCCTCCCCCCTGCAACCCCCCTTCACCCTCCCCCCTCCTCCCCCTCTCACCACTGCACACGTCCCCTGCACACGGGCAGGGTGGGGAGGCTTTGCCCTTCCTCCCAGCCACTACCTCTGTGGGTGCCCCTCTCCCACCCCAGGACGGGATGGACATTGCTGGCTCCCAAGAGCACCCACTTTCTTTCCGGCCCCACACCCCCCCTTCACCCCACTCTCTCCCTGCCTCTCGGAGCTTGGGGGCCCCTGTTCCCACCTTCCTCCCTTCCCAGGCTGGAGGGTGAGAGACCAGTGCGTGACGCAGCATTCAGTCCTCGGGAATGGAGCAGATCCTGGGCTCAGGGGCCCCATCCTTCTGTCCGTCTACTGACTGTGTGGCTTGGACGTGTTAGGTGCCGAGCTCCGGGGTTATGGGGACGAGAGGCAGTGCACGCCGGCCCCATGCAGGGGCAGCCCCCTGCCCGGCGTCTGTGGCCTTCAGGGCAGCGACAGTACGAACTGTGCGGACTCTGCCGGGAGACCCAGCCTGGCCCCCGGGGGAGCGCACAGCCTGGGAGCAAGGCAGCGGCCCAGGGATTGGTCCCCGTGAGGCTGTCTTGGCAGCACGGCCCTGTCACCGCTCCCACCCTGTGCTTTACCCCTTCCCTCTCTGGCTGGGACAGTACCTTGTGCCTTTGTCGCTTTCCTGACATGGGGGAGGGCAGGCCAGGCGTTAGCAGCCCTCTCGGGGCCGGGACCAACGCTGGACCTACAGGAGGGAGTCCTGAATGTGTGGCCCGAGGGGCGCCAAGGACTGGGGGCGGCTCGGGCGTGTTACCCCCCCCCCATGCCCTTTGCTGTCCTAGCCTTCCTGGGCGGGGCGGCTGGAACAGAAACCGCGGTGTCTCCCTCTCTCCTGGGCGCGGTAGAAAGTGGCTCCATTTGGCCTGTGGTTTCTGAGTGGTTGGCTCACAGGTACCCGGAGGCACAGGCTGCCAGGGAGTCCCCCACCAGCAGAGGGTGGACGGGCTGGCAGCGCTGGCATTGGCCGGCCCCGCGCCCCCGCGGCCCCTCCCGGCCACGCATTCCCCAAGTGGGCCTCCTGGCCAGGCTGCGTCCTGCGGCAGCCAGGCTGGGTGACGGTCCTTGGCCTCCCGGGGCCACCCCACGGCTTCGGGGAGGAATGCAGGATCCTGGCCGTTCCTGGCGACGCCGCTGGGATCGGAGGGACAGCCAGTGCTGAGCCCTGAGCCTCGGGAGGTGCTCGAAACCCTCGGAGAGGGGCAGGCGGTGGGGGGACCCCTCCCCGGGCGCCGGCCCGGCCTGGCGGCACCAGCCTCTCAGGCAGGGAGGGGCGTAACCGTGGGGGCCAGGCAAACAGGACATCGTGACCTTAGAGGGACGTTCCCTCTGTGGGTTTATTCGTTCACTAAACGGGCATTGATTGAGCACCTACCGTGTGCGGGTGCTCTTCTAGCTGGCCCTCCTGGTCTGTCCCCCCAGCCCTGTCCTCAGGCCTCACGCGTTAACTGCTCCAGGAGCCTTTGCTCTCCTCCCGGAGGCCCCGCCACGGTCCCAAGGCCACTGTGTGTCTCTCCCGCAGTGCAGTGCGGCGCCTCCCGGCGGCCCAGGCCCTGGTTTGTGCCTGTCCCAGGGCTACCCGGGCCTGACTGGTGCGTTGACCCTCTGGGGCCCAGCCCTGAGTTGGGCCGACTGCCAGGTCTCGAGGCTCCTGAGGGATGGGAAGGGAGGGTGGGCTCCGTGGTGGGGTGGGGGGAGGTGATTCCTCCCCAGGGTGAGGCTGAGGGCCCCGAGGCAGTCAGAGAACGGGGTCCCACCTGGCTGCTTTCCTCCCGCCCACGGTGCAGGGGTGGGACTGGGGGTGGGGGGGCCGTGTTTCTCTGTGGAAGTCACCTTACCCCCAGCACGGACTCTCATCCGATCTGCACAACCGTCCTGGGAGGGAGGTGGTGTTCTGCCCATTTTACTGAGGAGGAAACTGAGCCCCAGGTCGACAGAGCAGGGAGTGGCTGAGCTGGGCTGGGTCCTGGTCTTTGCCAGGAAGGTCAGGCACCTCCCCCAGCACCTGGGGGAGGCCCCATGGGAGCTCCTACACCCTCAGCACCATCATTACCACGTAAACCCCTCCTGGATGAGCCGAGAGACCAGCGCGTGAGCGGGTCCAGGCCCCAGAGCATGCTTTCCCGCCAGGCTCGCCTCTCGCCCACATTTAACTTTCGGGCGCCAGGTCTCCCTTAATTAACTCCCTGGGGAGTGGGGCTCCCTGCTTCCTTCCAAGGGTGGCGCTAACCTGGGTCTCCTCCAGCTGGGTTCCTAGGGAAGGGGTGGGGCGAGCCGGGGAGCTGCTGTGTACCGCGGGCGAGCCACACGCAGAGACACGGGGACACGCCCATGGGCACGAAAACACCCACGGGCGTTTGCGTTCACTCCCAGAGGCGTGTATCGACCCACACTCTCCCCGCTATGCATACATGCGGCCCCCATATCTGCACACGCAGGCCGTGGCCAGGAGCACAGGCACACACGGCGACCCGTCACCACACAGGCGCTCCTGGGGCCGGGCGGTGGGCCGCCAGGATGCCCTCCTCCCGCCCGCGCTCCCCAGCCCCCAGCAGCTGGTCCTTCTTTTGCAATTCTTGCATTTATTTCACAGTCCTTTATAGCGGCAGAGGCTTTCAAAACACTCTAGGCTTGTTTACTGAGCTGTGCAGGAACACTTTGTCCCCTTTCCAACTCAGCCTTCCAGAAAGATCAGGAACGTGCCCGTCTCTGGCGGGGCCAGCTGTGCGCTGTGCCAGGAGCCGCCCCCCTCTTCTTAAAGGGCCAGCTCGGCTCCCCCTCCGGGTGGGATGGTGTGCGCTTGGACCTGCGTCCGCTGACAGGCCCTCGCCCCGCAGGGGCTGCTGGCCCCCGACACTGGGTCCCTGGTGAAACGGAGCGTTGAAACGTGGAGACTGGGAGCCAGCACAGGGGCGACTTGAAGGCTCCCCCAACCCCGCTGACTTCTCAGACCATTGATCGTACCGCTGACGGAACAAGCCCCAATCTTATGATTACCTTGTAACCGAGATTTGGGAGGGACCCCTGCCTAGGTACCCCGACTCAGCTCCTCCCTGAAACAGGGTTGGAGTAATAGGGACAGAGGGACTTTCTTTCCTGGTCCCCTCTGGAGGCCGATGTCTACTGCCTCCCCCAGTGACTGTCAGCCCCCACTGGCAGGGGCCAGGTACCCTCACCGTCCCCAGGACCCACCCTACAGACAGCTGCAGAGGAGGTGCTGGAACCCAAGGGGACAGTGGCTTGAAACTGGGTTCTGGGGGTCCTAGTCTGAAAGAAAAGCACAGCTGTCCTGTGGAGGGTGGGTGGGCCCCCTGGGGACAAGTTCCCCATTGCCCATCCTCCCCCACTTGGCTGTCGGTAAAGACTGACCTTTGTCTTGGTTTTTTCACATGGCCTCTCCCTGGAGACCCTTCCCCTGCCCACTGCCCCCTCCAGCACCTCCAGGTTCTAGCCTTGACAATGACCACCCTTTTACACCCAGCATCCCAGACCTGCTTCCCCAGGACCCACGGCCTCCCGAGCTCGTGCATGGCCCAATTGGACGTCAACCTTGCTGGTGGATACGGCTCCATGAAGCTTGAAATAAATGAAGTTGGAGTCCACCCCACTCCTCTAAGGTCTGAGGAGGTTCGCCAGGGACCCACACACATCAAGGAAGGCAGACGGGAGAGGGGAGAGCAGAGCCAACCCTGGAGGGCAGGGTAGGGTGGGGAAGCGAGTAGAGTGACCGTGTGGTTGGCCCTGAATGCAATGCTGAGCTGCCTGGCAGCCAGGGCGAAAAGGGAGCTATGACGGGAGAGACGGTGTTTGTGATCAACAAGAGAGAAGTTTTTTATGACATTGTTTATGGAAGGGTCCTTCCGTCCAGGCCTGGACTGGCAGGTGCTCTGGGGAAGATGTGGCCCACATTCCTTCCGGGGCTCTTGCCGAAAGCAGCTGTGAGAGGCGCCTGCGGAGGGTGCAGTTTGAGTATTTGCATTTCAGCAAGGGAGGAGCCTGGGAGCCCAGCCTCAGCCCAGGGAGTGAGAGCAGTGCGGAAGCTCCAGGCTGAGTGAGGGTTGGGAGGGGATGCCCTTGAGGCAGAGGCTCTTGGGGGCCCTGAATCCGCAGAGCCCGGGGGTGCTGAGGCCCTGCACGGGGGTGAGGGGCCCTGGACAGGCAGAAGGTCACAGTGGTCATGTAGTTCTGGCCCACCTGGGGGCTACCGCAGGGACCGCTGGACCACCTACAAGATGTCAGTTCTCCACGGCCACAGGCAGGCCGGCTTCTGGCCCCAACCTGGAAGCTAGTTCACTGTGAGGCCTCAGACAGCTCCTGCCCCGTCTGGGCCCCTGGGTCCCTCAGCCCAGGTCCACTCTAAATCGTGCCCGGTGAAACGGCACTGCCTGCCCAGATGGCCTCCCTCACCCCTCGCTCACCACTTCCTCCTTTCCGTGGGCCTCATGCCCCACGCAGGTGGGAGGGACGAGGTTCTTCCAGGGCTGCTTATGCGAGGGGGGACCGGCCCCAGTGTGGCGTGTCCTCGCCTCCTTAGCCCACACAGGGACGCAAGGCCCGGACACTGGCCAGGGCCTCCTGCCCCTGGGCCTCCGCTCCCCACTCCAGTCCTACGCGCTCCACTTGCCCGCCTGCATCCTCGCCGCGCTTTCCGCTTGTCTCTCGAGCCCATTTTCTCTGTAGAAATTGCCCTGTGCCTTCACATTTGGAAAGGAAACAGCCGTGGCATGTGCTGGGCCGGTGCGGGATGGTCCCCAGACACTCCCACCCCCTCCCTTTCCCCGAAGGTCTGGGAGAGGCTCTGGGCTGGGCGGAGCCCCTAGTTCCCCAGCTGTAGCTGGGCCTGATCCGTGGGCACCGAAGACCCTGGGACAGAGGCGAAGGGTCTGCTCTGTTCTCTCACTGACGGCCGCGCTGTCCAGGCGCCCCGCCCCCCGTAGTGCCTGGTGTGCCTCCGGCCCATCCTGGGAGCAGGGGGCTGCCCTGCCCAGCTCCAGGGGCCCTGAGCAGTGTCAGTACTTGAGGGCAGGACGTCTGTGCAAGGAGCTGAGGCAACAAAAGCTTCCTGTGTCTCTGGGGAGCTGCCACCTGAGCCCTCTGGCCGCTCGTCGGGACTGGCGTGGGCAGGGGGTGTGGGACCAGCGTAGCAACAACACAGGGGAGCTCCGGGGCCTCGGGTCAGACAGGCTTGTGCGGGCCAAGAAGCTGCCCCCCCGGGCCTCGGTTTCCTCACTGGAGGGAGCAGTGCCCTGCCCAGCGGCGTCCAGGGTGGCGGCAGTCACTTAGAGGAGGGCGCGAGTGAAGACACCAGCAGCGCCCTTGTTGGCGAAGTAGAGGACACGGAAAAGCACAGCCGACCCCAGAGGGCCAGCCCCCATCCTCCTACCTCGGTGCCCGTGTTTGGGGCTCCAGGGCCGGCCTGGGGGGAGCAGAGGTGCTGCAACAGGCCTTCGTGGCCAGAGGCAGGCCCTAAGGGGGCAGTGCTGTGCGCCGTCCAGGTCACTGCACTTGGGGCTCCCTCCTGGTGCCACTGGGCCTCCCCTCTCCCAGCCAGGTGGCGCGGGCCTTTCCCCCCTGAGCCGGCTGGGCGCTGTTCCCCGACACATTTCCAGGGCGGGGCGCCAGCAGGGAGGCCCAGCTTTGGACCAGGCAAATGGATTCCTTCGGGGCCTGAAGAAAAATGGAAAAGCAGGGCCCCTCCTGAACCTTCGCCACCCCAGGAGGGGTCGGTCTCTGCACCAGGGGACCCCGTTATGAGACCCTGGTTATGGGAGAGGGACCCTGTCCCCTCTGGCCCGGAGACCCTGGTGACCCCAAAAGTAACCACCAAGGAGGAGGGATCCTCTGAAGCACTGACCCCTGGGTTTCCTCATCTCTGCCTGGAAGGATGCATCAGCTCCTCGCCGTCACTTGCCTCTGGCTGTCCCTTCCTGTCCTTCCCACTCTGCAGCCGGACAGATCTTTCTAGAATGCAGATCTGACTGTGTCCCTCAGGGCCTCCACGTCTTCCCCTCGCACTCTGGAGGATGTGTGGGGGCCCCGGGGACCCCACCTGGGCTGCCTCCCCCTCCCCCTCCCCCCAGGCCAGCCGCCCACACCTCCGTCGGCAGCATCCCCGCCTTTGTCTGCCCAGCGCACTGTGCGTTCCCCTCCACCTCCGCGTCCAGCTCAGCTGTCACCTCCCTGGAGCTCCTGTCCCCGACAGAGGCCCTACCCCCGTGCCCGCAGCCACTTCTCGCCCTGGAGGGCGCCCGGGCCGCGTCTTCACTCTCCTCTCCCCTTTTACTCCACTTGCCGTGGCTCCCGGGGCCCAGGTGTCCGGGTGCCGGGCCGGCCATCTGGTGCTTAGGCTTCCCTACTGCAGCCTCGTCCCCGCAGAGGGCAGAGGCAGCGGTCAGGGGGCGTCAGGCCCGAGGTGCCGGGGGACTTGGGGCTCAACGCGGCCTGGAGAACCCCTGCGGCGTGGACACGTCCGCCTGCCTGTACCTCTTCGGGCAAAGGCCACCCCGCGCCACGCCCAGACCTGCCCCAGGCCAGGTGCCCGGCTCACCGGGACTGGCGAAGCCCCTTCCACTTTCCACCTGAACACGTTCTGGTTTCTGCTCGTCATGTAACAGAGGTGGCCACCCACCGCGGGAGGGCTGCGAGCTTTGGGGCCCCGCTTTGGTTTGAATCCCACCTTCCCACTGTGCACGGTGGGACCTGGTACAGGCACCTTCCCGCTCTGAACGTCAGTTTTCCTCTCTGCAGCGTGGGGGCAGTCACTGGGGGAGGGGTGCCACCCCACGGGGCTTGTGCAGGTTGGGCTGGGGCTCACCGCAGGCTCCCAGGCTGCTCGTGGCTTTGATGGACCTCTGCTGCAGGCGGAGCAGGGGGGACAGCCACAGTCACGGCCACAGCCCCTCACTTGCTCACGTGCTGTCGTGGACCTTTCTGCGCCGGTGAGCTTTTGAGGTCTATGTGGGGTTAAACACAGGGTATTTGTGGGTGAGCTGGTTGCCCCTCCAGCTGGGGGTGCACTTCTCCTGGGTGGGCAGAGGCTGGGAGTGGGGGGCCTTGGGAGCTCCCCAGGTCGTGGGTGAGCCGACCCCACGAGCCAGGACCGAGGGAGCCGCTGAGCTTAATTAGACCACAAACGGTGAGGAACTCCAGTCAAGGATCAAGGGAAGACTTCATTCCTAATGAGGCCAACAGCGTGCGTTTGATTTCCCTGCCCCATTCAGTTCAGACACGGTTAAGTAGGCACCTACTGTGTGCCAGGCTTGAACGGGCTCTGCATTGCTGAAGCGCACGGTTCCATAGGGACGGCCCCAAGACGGGGGCCCAGGAGGCCAGTGAGTGCAGCAGGAGGGGAAAAGGGACTCTGCAGGGAAGCCACAACCTCCGCCCGGGGACCAAGGTCAGCATCCCCAGGGCCGAGTCCTGGTGTCAGCACGCGCCCCTGGTAGGACAGGGTGGGAAGGGCACCTCACCTCTGGGGTCTTCCTCTCAATCCCGACCCCCACCCCAGTCTCACCATGAGAATCTCATCAGACAAAGCCCAGCTAAGGGCCATCCTACAAAACCCTGGCAGGCCCTCCTCAAAACCGCTAAATTCGCCAGAAACAAGGAAAGTCTGAGAAGCTGTCCCAGTCCAGAGGAGCCCAAGGGGATGTGATGACTGAGTGCCATGTGGGGTCCTGGGACAGAGAAGGACATTAGGGGGAAAACTAAGGAAATCTGAATAAAGAGTGCACTTCAGTTACTAATATTGGTTGATTACTTGTAGCCAACGCCCCACACGGATGTAAGATGCTAATAATTAGGAAAACGGGGTAGTGGGGAGATGGGAACTCAGTACCACTGTCTCCATTTTGCTGCAAATCTTAAACTGTTCTAAAAAAAATAAAGTTTACTAACGAAAAGGAGGATGCAGAGCCAGGAGCACAGAGGAGGGGGGCGAGATACTGCAGCCCTATCATAAAACAGCTCGCGGCCCCGAGAGATTCTGCGGTGAAGGCCGAGTTTCACTTTGCCTGACCCAGGAGTCCCACCCGCAGTTGCCTGTGGAACGCCTTCCGCCTGAGGAACCTCCACCAGCGCTCTGACAGCCCGTTCTCTGAGCCGAGTTCCCTGAGGAGCCCCGGACAGGGCACTGGGGCCTCGTGATCAGCGGGCCCCCTCCCCCGTCCCAGCCCTTCCGGGTGGGCAGAAGGATGAGTGGCCGCCGCAGGGGTCAATCCTGCCCTGCCACACCCTCTCTTCTGTACTCCTGGGCTCAACAGGGGAAGGCGGGGTCTGGAGGGAGCGGATTGGACTTGAATTGGAATCTCGGGGGAGACCTTGGCGAGTGCCTGGCTCGCTGTTTAGCATTTTACCTGCATTCACACACTGACTTCTCATGCCCTAGCCAGGCCAGTGTGACTGTCCCCACCTTACAGGTATGCACGGCAGTGGTGGCAGGGCTGGGAGTCCCAGCCAGGTCTCTCCGACTCAAAAGCCCAGGCTCTTACCCAGCTCTCCACGCCTCTCTTGGCACGGACGGATGGCTGCAGAAACAGCATCTTTCCAGGTGCAGTGAAAAACCCGGTGGCCACATGCCCGTGTGTTAGCTGGGTCTTCTCCAAGTCCTGGGGCTGGTGGAGCAGTGACACTGTGTAATTCACACACCATGACCTGCTCCAACGTATTCATTTATGTTTTTACAGTGAGCATGTGTTTCTTTTATCATCAGAAAAATTAGTTCCACTGGTGGAAGGTTGCTTGAGTCAGCCCAGGGTAGTGGGGAGGGAGAGAGCCCACTTTCCATCCCCTCCCTGCAAGAGGGCTTCAGAAGTCCGCCCCCTGGAATTTCTGTTTTTTGAAGGAAGATTGAAACCCAACAAGAACAACTTTGTCCCTGCAGGCTGGCTGCCCGAGCAGGCTCTCTGGGGCACGGGGCAGGAGGGGGTGTGATTCCCACACACTCATCCAAGAGGGATAAGGAGGGATAAAGCAACCTTGCTTGAAGGAGTCAGCTCCCCTCCATCTGCACACTGCTCTGAACTGTCCTGAGTGCTTGCAAATTTCGTGTCTCCAGGCCATTTGATGCCCCAGTGGCCCCTGGAGGTCAGCATTAGTGACCCACCCCGCCTTAGGGGCCGAGGAAGCCAGGACAAGGCAGACTGGGGGCGGGGGGGGGGCGGGGCAGGAAGCCTGGGTTCTAATCTCCGTCCTGCCGTAAACTTGCTGGGTGATGCTGGCCAAGAATCTTCAGTGTTGAAGGGAACTTAGCAGTGGACTTAGCAGTGAGTGACCTAGTTATCAGCTGTCAGGGACCAGGCAGGACGCCAGGGCCCATGTCAGGTGGCTCAGCAGACAGAGTTTAGTATGGGAACTAGTCCCAAAGGTGCAGGAAGGGGAGGAACCAGACAGGAGGGTGGGGCAACTCAGAGATTAGCACCCATAGGGACTGAGGGTGTTCCTGGGGTCCCCTATGACCCCCTGTGGAAGAAGGGGCCGCCTGGCAGGAGCTGAACCACAGAAGTGGGTGCTGTGACGCATGCCCGAATCCCCACGTCAGACAGAGGTACCCGTTGTCCAAGCTGCTGGCCATGTTGCCTGCTCATGTCCTGCAGCTAAGGGCTTCTCCAGAATTGCCTCGCCCAAAGGGGGGCTGCTTCACTCAAGGTTAAGTCTGCATCCAAGCCTGGTGGGCCTGGGAGCTCAAAGTCCCAGCCCCTTGCCTTGACTGGGGAGAACGCTAAAGGGCTATCCCAGCTCCAGAGCTTCCCATGAGGTCAACTGAGGCCTTTGTTGCAGCCTTCCCTCTGCCCAGTCCCATATCCCTCGCTCTCTCACAGGTTCTCTCCCCAGGAAGCCACCTGCCTGCAAATTTCCACCTTGGAGTCAGTTTCCTGGAGAAACTGACTGAGGGCCATTGGTACAGGGAGTGGCACTAGGGAGAAAATTTCAGAATGGGATTTTGGAGCTGGGCAGTGGGTGATGGGTGAAGTAGGGACAGACCCTGGCGTGTGATGGTGGTGCAACCATTAAAACTTCATCCAGTGGGGAACTGGGTTGGGACGCTGCACGGGTGGGTGGAATATCTCCAGTGTTTGAGATCTGGAGGAGAAGTAGTAATTATAAGGACTATGGAATTGGGTGGTGTTACTGGCTCTTGTCAGTGGATGGGAGAAACACTGTGAGAGCCTGAGGGTTATTCATCAATTTAAGATTAAGTGTGGGGTGATGTCAGCAAAAGTTGTGGAGTAAGGAACTCTAAATTCTGCCCCTCTATAAAACAATTAAAAAATGGGCAAAAACTATTAGCATCTACTGCACCCACCCCACCTCCCCTAACTCTGAGAATTAACCAAAGGCTTGCAGTAACCCAGCGAAGATTTACTTAAGAGAAATGGCTGATTCTCAGTGAGATCCGTTAATTCGATAGTCCCCCTCTCCCTGCTCTTTAGCTCAGCAGTAGCTGTGAACATATCAGCCCATGTTCCCAATACTGGTAAATGCAGAAGAGACCTCATTCACAAAGAATCGTGATTAAATATTTGTTCTGATTTGTCTTGTGTTCTCTGGAAGACCAGCTCAAAGGTTTGTTTGTATTTCACCTAACTCAGAATTGGCCTAGAGCTCAAGATGTGGACAGGGGCATTTGTTGAAAACATGAACTGACTGCTGCTGGAGGTGATAGATAACAGTTGGGGGAAACAATAGATGAGTCACAAAGTTTGGGAGGAAAGGCTGGGAATGAGATGTCAGGGCTTTGGAAAGCTTGGACCTATTCCTAGGAGTCTAAAGGGCTAAGTGCATATCCTCCGAAAAGACTCAGAAGGTCCTCGGCTCTCACCTCCTGCTGACACTGCCTATGCAGAGGCAGGAAGCGAAGGCTAAGGCAGAGTTAGGAACTGCCTAGCTTGGCATTGAAGGCTTGGGTCCAAACACACACAGAGACCCTTGGCAAAGACCGGAGGAGTTTTCTGTTGTTCCAGGCTTTAAGGAAATCTCTGTCCCATCAGTACCTGACCAGAAGCTAACAAAACAGAGATTTTAGGGTCCACACGTGACAAATAATACAGACTTTACAGAATTAGTTCCGAAAAGTTACTTTAAAAAAATCCCAACAACTACAGTAAGTAAGAGCAACAACAAATCTTGGGAAGGGGAGAGAATCTGGTTTCCAGAGTTGCCACATTATAATATTCAAGATGTCCAGTTCTCAACAAAAAATTACAGGGCATGCAAAGAAACCAGAAAGTATGGCTCATACACAGGAAGAAAAGGAAATCAGTATAATCTGTCCCTGAGGAAGCCCAGACATTGGACTTTTTAGACAAAGACTCTATATCGGCAACTTAAATACGTTTGATGCGGTAAAGGAAACTGTGTCTAAAGAACTAAAGGACGATGTCTCATCAAACTGAGAATATCAATAAAGAGATAGAAAATACAACAAAGAAACAAACAGAAAATTTGGAATTGAAAAGCGCAATAACGGAAATGAAAAAATCACCAGAGCAGATTTAGGGAAGCAGAAAGAATCGGCACACTTGAAGACAGGTCAACTGAGAGTTTCCAGTCCAAGAAATAGAAAGAAAAAGGAATGAAGACAAATGAACAGAACCTCAGATACCCGTGGGACACCATCCAGCATACCAAAATATGCATAATGGGAGGTCCGGAAGGAGAGAAGAGAAAGAAAGAGGAAAGCGTCCTAAATTTGATAAGAAACATTATGTTTTTCACATCCAAGAAGCTCAAAGAACTCGAAGAGTTTCATACCCAGATACATCATATTCCAACTGTCAAGCGCTAAAGACAGAGAGAATCTTGAAAGCAGCAAGAGAGAAGTGACACATCATGTACAAGCAATCGTCCATAAGATTAACAGATGACGTATTTTTAGTTTGTAACTCCTTTTTAAAATATCTGACTTAAAAGATAACTGCATGAAGTAATAATTATAAATCTAGGCTGATGGGCACACAATGTATAAAGATGTAGTTTGGATGACAATAATAGCTTAAAGGTAGGGGATGGAGTTAAGAAGAGCAAAGTTTTTGCACACTGTTGAAAATAAATTGTTATTCATCCGAACTAGCTTGTTATAAATTAAGATGTTAATTGTAATCCCTAGGGCAATGCCAAGAAAATAACTCAAAAAATATAGTAAAAGAAATTACAGTGGAATTAAAATAGTACACTAGAAAGTATCTATTTAACACAAAAGTAGGCAGGGATGGAGGAACTGAGGAACAGAAAAGAGGTATAGAAAACAAATCACAAAATGACAGAAGTAATTTCTTTCTTATAAGTAATTATATTAAACGTAAATAGATTTAAACTCTTCAATTAAAAGGCAGAGATTAGCAAGCCAGATAAAATGATCCAATGATGTGCTATCTATGACAGACTCACTTTAGAACCAGACACGAATAGGTTGAAAGCAAAAGGATGGAGAAATATATTCCATGCAAACTGTATTCAAAAGAGAGCTGGAGTGGCTACACTAGTATCAGACAAAAGAGACGTTAGTACAAAAACTGCTGTTAGAGACAAAAAGGGAGATAAAATGGTAAAAGGGTCAATCCATGAAGAAGATTTGACACTTGTGGATATATATGCACCTGACAACAGAGCCCCAGATACGTGAAGCAAAAAAAAAGACAGAATTGAGAGAAGTAGAGAATTCAACTATAATAGTTGGAAACGTCAGTACTCCACTTTCAATAATGGATATAACAATTAGAAAATTAGCAAGAAGGGGCTTCCCTGGTGGCGCAGTGGTTGGGAGCCCGCCTGCCGATGCAGGGGATGCGGGTTCGTGCCCCGGTCGGGAGGATCCCACATGCCGCGGAGTGGCTGGGCCCGTGAGCCATGGCCGCTGAGCCTGCGCATCCAGAGCCTGTGCTCCGCAACGGGAGGGGCCACAGCAGTGAGAGGCCCGCGTACCGCAAAAAAAAAAAAAAAAAAAAAATCAGCAAGGAAATTAAAAACCTCAACAAGACTATCTACCAAGGGAGCTTAACAGATATCTATAGAACACTCCATCCCAAAACAGCAAAATATACATTCTTCTCAAGCGCACATGGAACATTCTCCAGGGAAGACCATAGATTATGGTATAAATAAGCCTCAGTACATTTAACAAGATTGAAATCCTACAAAATATGTGCTCTGACTACAATGGAATGAAATTAGAAATTAAGAACAGAAGGAAATTTGGAAAGTCAAATATGGGGGCATTAAACAACACGTTCTTAAATAACCAATGGATCAAAGAACAAGGAAATTAGAAAATGCCTTGAAGAGAATGAAAACAAAAACACAGCAAAGCCAAACAGTAAGAGATATAATTAAAGCAGTGCTCAGAGGGAAGTCTACAGCTGTAAGTGTCTACCTTAAAAAGGATCTCAAATCAATAACCTCACCTTCCACCTGAAGAAATGAGAAAAACAAGAACAAGTTTTACAACAAAGGTCCGGCAGTGGACGGTCTGGTTGTGGTTGTATCACATATTGTACCCCAGCAGCCGCGGACCGGTAGACGGGTGGAGTAGCCTTACGAAGACACAGCTGACTCTGGCTTGGAGATGTTACCTGTGAAGATGAGGTGCATCTTCCAGGATGTACGATGCTGTGCCCCCAGTGGGCAGAGTCCTGGGTCTGGGAGCCAAGGATTTCAGTAGGAGGCGTCCCACACACCATCACTCCCAGTGACCTACTTGGGAAATCTGTATTCTCCATCCCCACAGTCCCAGGCTCTGTGGTCCACAAGTGTTACCTCCCAGAAGGGAGCACTTCCACCAGGTGACACCGTAAGAATCTCATTAAACACGAGCTCATGCCTGCCCCCCTGTCACTTCTGGCTCCTTTTTGCTGAGAGACCATCCTGGCAGGGGTAATTGACCTGCAGCGTGAAGAGGCGATGGGGCTGCTTTCATACTCTAGGGCAGGAATGATACATTTAGCACCTGGGTGGTCCACTGGAGGCATCTCCTGGCATTTCTCTGCCGAATTCTGAGAGTAAGTAGATAAACCTGCAGCAACCAGGGCCTCAGGACACTGGGGGATGTTCTGAGGGGCCGGACCAGCAGAGGAGCTAGGCTGGGGTGTAAGAATCTAGAGGATGAAGAGGTGAGCCTCACCACCCAGCTTGAGACCAGCCTTAAGGACAGGGGCCTAGAGGAAAAAAAAATATAGACTATATTCCTTTAAAAGGAAGCGTTCCGTTCATCGAAGACACAATCGGGAGATGAAACAGCAAAGCCCCAAAGCTGGAGAGTGTGTCTGCCATGTATTCATCCAACAGAAGACCCACATCCAGGACCCAGAAAGAACTCCTACAAATCAGTAAGAAAAAGACAATCTGTAGCAAAATTGGCAGAATTCTTAAACAGGCCCTGTTTCAAATAGGATTTCCGAGTTGCCGCTAGGCGCGTGAAAAGTGCCCCAGGCTAATAATGATTCATGCGGGAGATGCACAGAGAACTCAAGTCAGGCACCGCTGCGCACCTACCAGAAGGGCCAAAACTCAAGACACTGACCATAGCTCTTGCTGGCGAGGTTGTGGTGTGTGTGGAGTGATTCAACCACCCTGGAAAACCACTCGGTATCATCCACAAGCTGGGTACCCCTGTAGCCTAGACCCCAGCAATGCCCCCACTGAGTGTGTGGACTGGCCAGAAGAGAGGTACCAGGGGAGTCCCGTTTGCTCTGTTTGAACAAGAAGCTGGCAACTGCCCGAACGTCCACTGCCAGGAGCATGGATACACGAACCACGTGGGTCCACGCCACCCATACAGCCCTGACGGTAACACAGCACACGCTACAAGCCACAACGTGGGCGCCTCCCGGACGGTGTGCTGAGCCCAAGGACGCAGATGGGAAAGCCCACATTCTGTCTGATTCCCCTCATGTGGATTTCAAAACAAGCAAACCTAACCTGTGACTTTGGGAGTCAGGACCGTGGTTCCCGGGCGTGGGGGCTTGGGGGCTGGTGGTGCCTCGTTGACCACGGAGGTGTGCACTTTGGGGGTGCCCTGCTCTGTGCGGTAAGAGGTGGTCAGGGTTACCCGCTTAGGGATCCGCGCGCTTGTGCGCTCGGACACCCAGCTCTCTCCGGCCCCTGGATTGCCCGCCGGTCTGTAATCAGTCCAAGCGACCCCGTACCTGGCCGGTCTGGCTGGGTCTAATGCATGCTTTCTGGCTTCTGGTCAGGGGGTTCCTGGCCTCAGAGTCTCGTGATGAATGACCCTGGTGGTCACAGCTCCTTACCCCCTGTTCTGGGTGAGAGCATCTTCCCCGCTGTAATGGGCTGAACTGTGTCTCCCTCATTCCGTGTGCTGAAGCCTTGAGCAGCGCCCTATGTGACTGTATTTGGAGATACAGCCTTTAGGGAGGTAATTAAAGTGAGGTGAGTTTGTAAGGGTGAGGTCCTGATATGATGGAACTAGTGTTCCTAAAAGAAGGGGAAGAGACACCCAAGCTCTCCCTCTGTCCCCACAGACAAGAGGCCATGTGAGGAAGTGGACGGAAGGCAGCCACCTGCGAGCCAACCAGCGCGCTCTCCCCAGAGCCCAGCCCCGACGGACCACACCTTGATCCTGGAGCGCTAGCCTCCCAAACTGAGAAAATATATCTCTGTTGTTTAAGCTGCCCCGTCCGCGGTAGTTTGTTATGGCTGCCCGAGCAGACTAAGACACCGCCACTCAGGGGTTTCCCTGCCTGGGGGGGCTGGGTGGACACCTTCTGCTCCCAGTTTGGCGTGATGTAAGCACGCCCGCTCCACAAGAGCAGAGGGCAGCGGGTACAAGACTGGCCTCTGAGACCAAAGGTGCTGGACCTGAAGCTCAGCTCCTCCACTTGCTGGCCTCGCTATTCAGCCTCCTGGAGCCTCAGTCTTCCCTGCTGCCAAATGGGTCAACAGCACCCCAGCCTCCCGGCCCCTTCCGGGGAGCACCGAACGCATGGGAAACACTCAGTAAGGGCAGGAGGCCATCTGCATCCTGTGGACGCAGCAGTCCAAGCCCTCCGGAGAGGCCCAGAGGAGGGGCAGGCATTGGTCTGGGAGATCATCCCTCATCACAAGGTCTAAGCTGCGATCAACTTCTGCCCTGGAATGGGGGGAAGGCAGTCATGAAATTTGCCCATGTTGGGGGAAAGAGCGAAAACTGTCCCGAGGAGAGCTATCAAGGAGAAGGGCAGACCCTTCCTGTCTCTCCGTGTTTCTGAAAGAGGGCGTTTACGGCATTGTTGCTTTTTAACTAGGGCGAGCAATTAAAGTGCGATGAAGACTCCATCTCCCTGGACAAGAGCGGGGCTCTCCACCCTGGCAGGACCCCGGGCTCCCAGCTCAGTGGGCACCGTCTGCACCCCTTCCTGATCTGGAGTCCTGCCTGCCCCCGGGACTCCCGTGGGCCCCCTCACTGGCATCCAGCCCACCGGGACTTCCTACCTCTCCTGCCTGCAGACCCTCGGGGGGTCTTCACCCCCATCCTTGCCTCCTGACCCTGGGCCCACGAAAGCTCACCGTGCTTCTCTTCCCTGCAGGTTGCTGGGTAGGTTCTGGAGTTTTAGGTTTAATAACCACAAATCTGGGGTTGGTGGAGTTGCTGCAAAGATCGTGTCCTGGAGCTTTCCTGCTTCTGTATTTGAAGCCCAGACCGTGACTGGTTACCGCCTTGGTATCTTCCAACAGCAAATCAATTGGTTAGAATCGCACCTCTCGGGGAGGTTGACAGAGATTATATTTGTGCACTGGGTGGAAGAGATTTCTCAAGATTTAATTATAACTTAAGTGTAAAATATGTCTCTTCTGCAGGAGTTTCTTGTCTCGCGCATAATTACTTCACGGCTCTCTCCCAATCGCCCCCTTATGACGCCTCTGTGTGCTGTGAGCAATTAATTTATAGGATGGTAATAGGCTAAAACAGTATTTAAGGTCATTTTGCCCAATGTAGCTTTTAAGGAGGGCTTGAGATAATAATTATTTAAAGACCCATTTTAATCACTTTGGAGTCATTACCGCATTGTTCCTCCCGGGCCCTGGCAACCTCGCTCTCCCCGCCCGCTGGACCCGTTTGTCCCTTAGCAGGTGCTCTGGGCCCCTGGTGATGACCCTCATTTCGCAGCGGTGACAGTAGACGACGCATGGGTCCCGGTCGGGAGTGGGGCGCCCTCGGAAGACGGAAGCCCAGCTCCGCTGGCTCCTCATTAGCTAAGTTGGGGCAGAATTTATCGGCCACTCGGGAGGCAAGGACTCTGCGGCCCAGTTGCAGGAGAAGACGCTTTGCTGCCCACCCTAAGCCTGGGGGAGGGACGGCGCATTAGGCAGGAGGCGGAGGGCTGGGCTTGGGGGTGAGCCCGCTGCTGCGGAGGTTACTCTATTTTTATGGCTTAGCCACGGAGGGAAGAGAACCGTCACCGTCTTCTCAGGAAATCCACGCACGGTTGCAGAAAACTGTTCCACTGCGGGCGGGCTGACACCTGCCGCCAGGCCTCTTTGTTCCCTGGAATGCGATTCTGAAGCGCAGAGATAGCTCAAGGAAGGGGGTTGGCAACCAGGACGAAGGAGCAGGGCTGGAGGAGGGTGGCTCTGACGGAGGGGGTGCCACGGGGACGTTGCCAGCACGAAGCGGAGCTGCTTTACCCAGCAAACACCTGCACTGCATCCTAGGTAGCCCTTAGACGTCCAGGCCCCCAGCCCGGGGCCGTCTTAGGGTGCCTGGCGAGGGGCACGCGGGCAGCCTCCCAGGGGCAGGACCTGGGCTTTGGGATGAGTTGGAGCTGTGGCTGGATTCCAGCTTTGCCTCTCCCTGGGGTGACCTTGGGAATCTCAGGAGACCCCTGGGCGCTGTACCTGGGTGGTACGAGCTGGGCTCTACCCGCTGCCAGGGAAGCCTGGAGGGTGCTTGGGTGGGCTGCAGGGTGCACTGCCCCTGACACCACCCATGCCGCTGAGGAGAACTCATGGGCTCCGCCAGGTTCTCAAGGGCGCCCGCTGCATCAAAGAAACGAGGGCGCCCCTAGCGCAGAGGGCTGGGTCGGGGTGCACTAGGAGCCCGCAGCCCCCAGGGAGTTAGACGAGGGGCCTTGCCCCCTGGAGGGGTCCCTGGACGTGTGCTCCTCACCAGACTCACCGCTACCTCTATGGAACATAAAGGCTCGTGCCTGTTTTGTACACCTTCAGGGTCGTCGTTTTCATGCCTTTGAAGTCCTTATAGAATGCCTGGATGTGTCGTGTTTAACGTTCTGGCCCTTGTTTGACATTCCTGGTGCCATGTCTTGGTGAATCCTTCAAAGAGTCAACGAACAGTTAAGGGAAGGAATGAATGAGTCCTGGCATCATGTCGTTGGCAAGAAATTGTCCTTTGGAGACAACTGGAAATCTGATTTCTTGCCTTTCCTGGAATCTGAAGCAGTGGGTGCTGGAGGGGAAAAGCGGGACCCTGCCCGCCTGCACCCCCTACATCCCCATCAGGAAGCCAGCCAGAGGGGAGAGTGGGCTCGTGGGTGGGGGTGGGACAGCGCTTTTTCCCGTAGGTGAGAAAATTCCACAGGAACCTGTCACGGGACTCTGTCCTGCTCCTGCCCTGCCTTGGCAGGACTGTGTGGTCTGCCCAGAGAGCACTAGAGGGGGAACAAGTGACTCTGGGAAAGTCCCTTCCCTTCCCTGGGCCTCAGTTTCCCCATCTGTACAGGGGGTGGATGAGATCGTCTCTGTCTCTAAATTGTCAGATTGTCCTCCAACTCTGACATTCTAGGAGCGTATGACTGGGCACAGAGTAGGTGCTCAAAAACGCCGTGGTCATTCATTCATTCAACAAACCTGTGTGTGTGCGTGGAAGCCAGGCTTGGAGTACGTCTCTGCAGGTAACTTGGAGTGAGACTCAGGGTTCTGCGCCTGCCCCATCAGTGGGCACACGGCAGGGCTGTGGTGGGTAGGAGCCCAGAGCAGGGTCTCAACCGACCCGGGGTATTCGGAAGAAATGGGAGTGGGGGAGTAGGGGTTCTGGGTGGGCAGGGGAAGGGGCTGGGGTCGGGGAGAGCTCAGCAGGAGGCAGGCTCATCGGGCAGGGCCCTGGGGTCGGGCTGGAGTGGGGAGGGGGGTGAATGTGGAGCACAGAGAAAAAGCAGGCCCGTGACGTGGTCTTTTAAGATCTATGCTCCCTGGATGAATGCGGGTCCACCCAGCCCCCGGGGTCGGCTCCTTGTGGAGCACAGAGCGCGGAAGTGTTTCCGCCGCAGGCCGTCCATCCTCACCCACCTCTCCTCACTTCCTCACTCCCCCCTTCCCCGCTGTCCCTGCAGTGATTTTTGCAGGCCCGTCCCGGTGAGGGGGCCGGTCCACAAACAGTGGTGGGCCTCATCCATGGGTCTTCTGCAAAGAGCCTCATAAAAGGGGCCCAGACTGGAGATCAATTCTTTCAAGCCGAAATCAATAACAATAACTAATATTAATACTGATTATCCTTCCTTTATTGCACATTGCAGTTAGGTTGGGGATGAATTGTGTCAGGGACCGTCAGAGGCAGCTCTGCGGTGCGCAGGGGGCAGGGTGTCCTGGGGGACGTGCGGCAGCCTCTCGCAGAGCCCGGGGTGGGCGGGGTATGGGTGCTCTGTGCCTTGGACGCCTCTAGCTCCTGCCTCTTCGGTTGAACTTGTCCCAGACCTGGTTTCTCCATCACGGTCCTCACGTGGCTGGACTCATCCGGTGTACAGGTCTGGGGAGGGCAGCTGCGACCTCAGCAACCCTGCACAGGGGCAGGGGTGCTGGGGAGAGGAGCGGCTGGGGCATTTCCGTAGGGCTGGGGTGAGGAGGGCTCCTAGTGCTGGGTTCCGCCTGCCTGTGGGGTGAAGGGCAGGCCCCTGCCCTGGGGGAGCCCCGAGTCTGGAGGGGAGAAGGAGGGACAGCATCGCACAGGGAATGGCCAGCAAGGCTCCTGGCAGCGCCCAGAACCTGGCGGCGCTGGCTCAGGCTGGCTTTTCACGGGGTTCTCTCTGGGGGCTGGCCCAGGGCTTTGGTCAGAGTCTACAGAGTGGGAGCCCATGGTCAGGGAGGGGGTGCCTTCCTGGAAGGGGGTCAGACGTGGCAGTTGGGGCAGTGAATCCTCCCTCCCCTCCAAGAGGAACAATCGCTAACTCCTGTGCTCCAGGTGTATAACTGGGGACCAGGCGGGGCCCCCCACGTGTTCACTTTCATGGGGGCAAAGCAAGATCCAGGCCCAGGGACTCCGCCTGCCAAGCTCCCTCCCCACCCCGTACACCCCATCAGGGACGAGGTGTGTGTTGAAAGCAGGGTGGTAGCAGGGGGATGAGTATGACACTCATACCTTTAGAGATACAACACATCTAGGAAAGTGGGCTAAGGGGAGGACTCTGAAGATTGTGTGTATGTGCACACACGTGTGTGCGCGCCAGTGTTTTGAGGACACAACTGGAAATTATTTATTTTGCAATGTTAAGTGGCTGGGTATATACACAATTAGATGTTTTCTGTGTATTCACTGGGCATCTTCTGCATAAAAATACATACTGAAACACAGAACTTAATTATGGAAATCGAAGGAAAAGGTCAGGAATGCTGTAGAGGGAAGAGGAAAGAGAAGAGTGTCTCAGGAACCAGAGAGAGGGCCATTGGTCACATGATGTGAGCCTGAGCTTCCTGGCAGCCACAGCAAGGAAAGAAAGAAGATGGGCTTGCCCTTCTGGCCAATGGGAGGAAGCATTCACCTGGAGGACTAGTTTTCCTGGGGCTAGGGTCCAGCACTGATTTATCAGATGTTTCCTTATGAAAGAGGAAAAGGGTGGTCCATGCTTTCAAAAGGCTTTTTTTCTAAGGCCCCTCAACAGAGGCCAAGGGATTTCTGTGAGGCATGGAGTCAGCTGAGCAGACACCTTGACTTTCTGGATCTGGAATCCCATGTGGACTTGGACAGAGAGTAGACCCTGGGACAGGACCCCGCTAACTTGCTCACTAGCTCGGTGACCACGCTCACTGGGTGCCGGGGTAACAATTGTCAGGTGAAGGAATGGGTGTTCCCTTAGTCCCGCAGAGGGAGGTGGGATCCAGGGGGTAAGGGGCTGAGGGTGAGCCAGGAGCTGGGTCTCCAGGCAGGCCTGTACCTGGCTGGGCTGGGTTTCTGTTGATCTGCGACCCTGGGAGACGGGGCCAGCCCCGGAGGTGGGGGTGGGCTCTTTCCTGCAGCTGGCTCTGTTCCCCAGACTCCTGGGCCTGGTCCCTACCCCGTCCCCAGCTTCTCCTGGCCGTCCTCCGCTGCCCCCGTTGCCCCACTGCCTCTCAGCGGGCCAGCCTGCTGGGGCCATGTTTACCCACTGTCCATCACCTTGACGTGGGCAAACAGGACAGGCGGGAGGGACAGGAGATAAAGTAGAGTCTGTGGACCAAAGGTGATGGTGGGCACCTCACTCAGCCTGTGAGTTTATTTACTGTCCCCGAACTTTCACCTGGCCTCCCCACAGGACACAGAGGCCGAACCGTGGGGCGCTCCAGAAGGCCCCGATCTTGGCTCCGGGAATCCTGCAGACTCAGCTGGGCAGCTGGAGGGTTACACAGTGAAAACTGTAGACGTGAAGATGGTACCCAGACTTTGTCGACTTGCCCGCTCGCTGTGTGCATGCCTTCCCTCGGGTGGGTCTCACAGCAAACTGGGATTACTGTCGTCCTCAATTTACAGATGAAAAAACTGAGGCTCAGAGAGGCTCAGCCAGCCATCCTGGGGCTCCCTCTTCGTCAGGATTGGGGTTTTAATTCACGTTGTTCTGATTCTGTGGGGGAGCACCGTGCTGTCTCTGGGTCTAGAAGGAGTCAAGGGCCGCCGTTGGCCGGCAGGGGTGAGGTGAGGGGAGAGCCCTGGGCCAGACCCACACCCGGCAGGTGCAGGTGAGCAGGCAGGACTCGTCCTCGCCCTCGGCAAAGCACCCACTCTGTGCTGGCCTGTCGAGGGTGCAGACGCAGAGTGGAAAGAGAAGCCCTGCCCGGTGGACCTCCTTCAAGTATGGGAAGTGAACCTCGGAGACAGAAGGAGCTGAGACACCACTTGCTGGTGGCTTGCTCTGGGCTCTGAGACCTGCCCTTGGTCCGGTTTCTTCCCTGCACTTCACGTACATTCTGCTTAGTCCCACTATCATGGCCCCTACCCACGAGGCAGAAAGTGTGCTGGGCGTGGGGCTCCACTTTGGGGTACCACCTCCCGATGCCTCTTCCTTCCAGGGTTGCAGCAGGGAGGGGGTGGACTCAGGAAACGGGTGTCAGACCCTTCCCTGAGCATCAGCTTCCAGGAGACTGACACCTGGAAGAAGATTCTGGAAGGCTGACAGGGCCAGGAGGGAGGGTCTACCCTGTGCTGTTCCTGACTGCCCGGAGGATAAGGAAACCCCATACTGCCTTCTGTGCTGCAGAGGATTTGGGACCGACTTCATCACCAGCTCTGCGTGAAACCCTCCTATCCCGGGAGCAAGGATGGAGCTCGGCCCTGGGCCACGCTCCAGCTTCTCGTCACACGCCTGCCGTAAAGGGGCCGCCATCAGTGACCTAAGAGGTCCTCACGTGGCCCTGCCCAGGCTGACCCAGCCCACTCCTGAAACACCTCTGCAGCTGACCCTGCTGGAAGGCCTCTCCTGAATCGCTTCTCTCCAGCTAAATTCGGTCCTGGTTTAGGCACTGCCTCCTCCAGGCAGTCTTCCCTGATTTCCCAGGTCATTTAGATGTCCTTTCTGCATATGCCAGCAACATCTGGATTGTCTACTCTTTTGATACCCCCCCAACACACACATATTTTGCATCTTCCCCATTGTGGTCCCCTGGGTGCTCAAGGCTTCCTGCAGGAGGTTGGGGGTTAATCTGGGAGAGTCCTGTTGGAATCAGGGTGGGGTCTGTGCCTGAGCTGTCCCCTCCCGGACCACGAGCGCTTGGCGTCTTCCACTCTGCGGGCATCCTCTGGTCTGGTTGACGCTGTAGGTGCTCAGTGAAGCTTGGTGAGCTGATGTCAAGATTCCTGTGTGAAATGCACCC
This sequence comes from Grampus griseus, assembly GCF_964374135.1. Classification (NCBI taxonomy): domain Eukaryota; kingdom Metazoa; phylum Chordata; class Mammalia; order Artiodactyla; family Delphinidae; genus Grampus; species Grampus griseus. The sequence continues at coordinate 2,633,043 of NC_139000.1, forward strand.
GCCCCCAGCAGCCCCGTGGATCACGACTCTGAATTTAAGGGCCAGGGTCTACGCCCACGCTTCCCTCAGCTGCTGGCGACCTATTCCTGGGGACTTTTAGAAGCGCAGGGCCAGGCGACATGGGAGGTTTTGGAGACGGGGAGGTGGGCGTCACTCTAGAAATGAATCCTAGGGCCGTGGACCAGGCCGGGGCCGGGAGAGGGAGCAAAGGGCTTGCCTTCACCCTTTGCACACTCGGCCCCCGGAGCAGTGCACCGAAGGGGCCAACAACGGGAACGGCTTTTGGGGGCGTTTTCTCTCCAGGGCTCCCTTGGCCAAGCCTGGTGGGAGGGCTGGGGAGGGAGAGAGAAGGGAGCCTGGGTCTGGGCAGAGCCCTGGGCTGAGGTCCACTGTCCGTCATTCTGAGTATCTTCCATTGATCACCAGTGGAGTTTTCCATGAGCAAAGGGACTGAACTTTCTATCTAATTAAGGCTCTCTGGAGAATCTGGTCAGCCTGGCTGGCCTCAGGAGTGTTCTCTGAGTTTCCATACGGGTCTGGGATTGCATTTGTCACCCCATGCCCTCTCCCTGCATTTGCGATGGAAAGAGGGAGGGTTTCCACGCTGGCCGAGGGCCCGCCTCAGCAGGAGGCAGAGCCGGCCGTACCAGGTCTCCCGTGACCTCCTTGGACACAGCCGGGGAGAAGGCGGCCTCCTCTGTTGCCGCCCGACTCTGAGCTCCGGGGCCTTCGTAGAGCTGAGCTTGTGTGGCTGGAGACTCAGGAAGCGTGTCCACAAGTTCAGAGCGTATCGAGCGGCCGGTGGTCAGAGCAGATCCAGCTCTGGCACCCACTGGCTGTTCCACTTGGCAAGCCCATGTGCCCAGTCTGGCCTTAGTCTCCTAATCTCTAAAATGGGGACCTTTCCTAGCAGGGCCGTCCCACAGTAGCAGGGCTAACCCAGGAGCCGAGGGGAGCGAGAGCCTGCTGACACAGTGCCTGGCCCACGTGGCTCTACCGTCAATGGCGGCGGTTGGGGGCCGTCCCGTGTCCCTGACCGACGTTCTGCACTTCTTTGGCTGCAGGCGAGCCCTGCGGGAGGTGCTGGGGACTTACGGTCCCACGAATGAGCTTCAAGCAGGATGTTGGTGGGTAGGTGCTCCCCCCCGGAAGGGGACAATTCTGGGGTGTTCTCCATAGCCTCGTAGAGGCTCCCAGGGGATTGAGCCCCCGTTGCCTGCAGCAGAAACCCATTTGAGAAAGCAGCTTTCTTGTTTGCCCATCTTTCCCAGTTTCTCCTCCCTGGTCCCTGCTGTGCTTCCAGGAATCGCTGCCTGAACCTACATCCTTGTCTCCAGTCTGCTTTAAACGGGGACCTGACTAAGAAAGAGGGTTGCTAGTTTATCACCCTGACCTGCAGGAGAGTGGAGGAGACCAACTCGGTGAGTGTGATGCTGGTGGGAGCAGAGAGAGTGGCGGGCTTCCTGGCGGGGGGCACCCTTTGAGCAGAATCTAGAAACAGCTGAGATGGGAGAAGTGGGAACAGAGCTCTGTGGTCCTGAGGTCCCTCCATCACACTCCCCACCCCCTAGTGGCCCCTGATCCCCAGCCCCTGGACTGCCAGGCCAAGACCCTCGTGGCCAGAGGGGGCGTGGTGGCCTGGCCAACACTCGCTGGGTTCCAGTTCGGCTCCTCTGAACCTTCTTATTTGTGCAAAGTTTATGTCGTGTCATTAGCGGTTGGAAAGCTCGCGGGGTGTTAAACATTAAGTGGTGTGTGTGCTGGGAAACGTGGTCGCTTGCACCCGGGCTGATGGTCAAGGCCGTGGCCCTTGGTCTTGGCTTTAGAGTTCTCTGACAGACAGGCTTTCCAAGTGACCATTGTCGAAAGATGCTAACCCAGGAGTCCTATCTCCCAGGGTCTTGATGGGTCCAGAAATGGGCTGGTTCCTCCAAAAAGCTCCCAAATGCCCCGGTGGGCTGGGAGCCTCTGGGGAGGGGAGCTGCTTGGGTGGGGTTGGGCCGCGGCTGGGATGGCGAGGGGGCATCTTTCCCAGGGCCTAGGAGAGCAGTCCCCAAGGCAGGTGCCAGGTGCCACGCGAGGGTCCACGGAGGGGTGGGGAGGCCGCCCCCAGGCCCTGGAAGGACAAGCATCCTGAAGACTCCAGTGGGTGGATCACAGAAGGGGGCTCTGTCCGTCCCCCCTCCTCCCCCGCCACCTCCATCCCTCCCTCCCTCCCTTCCCTCCTTTCTTCCACAAACTCTTCTCAGAAGCATCAGCTCCTGCATCGTCTCTGTGCCGGATGCAGCCTGAACAGAACCAGGTCTCTGCCCATCCAGGGAGCCCCAGGCTTGGTGGGGAGCAGACAAAGCAGGCTGTTTGGACGTGACGTGGTAAGCGCTTGGCCAGGAACACACAGGAGGCCATGCCTTTGAGCTGCGCCTTGACCACAGGTAGGATCTGGGTCTTCAGACAAAATGGAGGGTGTTACCTCTAGGACATGCAAAGGTCAGGGGGAGGAAGCACCAGGGTAGGCTGGGAGGGGGCTCAGCAGGAAGCCCCTGGTGAGCTGGTGCAGGGACAGTGTGTTGCGCGTCGGCACACAGGCCTGTGGGTTAGGCTCCATCCTCAGGGAATGCCTGCACCCCTGACGGGCTTTATAAACATCTGTTTTTGTGTCTGCCTCAGGGGCAGGCGCCAGGTCAGTGTATCTGTAGCCTCTGGGACGAGTGGACAGTAACACAAGTGGTGGGAGCTGAGTGGATTCTGAATAAGCAAATGGATGGATGGATGGATGGATGGATGGTTGAATGAGTGGGCAGTGGGATGAAGGGGTGGGTGGGTGGATGGATGAATTGGTGGGTGGCGGATGGGTGGAAGGGCTGATGGACGGGTGAATAGATGAATGAATGGATGGATTGATGGGCGTGTGGGTAGCAGGGTGGCTGGCCGCATGGATTGATGGGTGTGTGGGTAGTAGGGCGGGTGGATGGATCCTTCTTGTCCACCATTTCAGTTCAGAAATTGCGGACTTTCACAGGGAGCCCTGAAAGCCCACCTACGGAGCCCCTCTGCTGGCTGGTCTGTTAGCAAACCCCCTCTCACCTTAAATGAAGCCCCGCAGGGGCTGAGTCTCCACCTCCTGTTGAGGTGATGTCTGCCTGACCCTGGGTCTTCCTCGCTGTGGGATGACGCACCCTCCCCTTGGGTGTCATTCTTGAGGTGAAGTGAGGAGGGGCTGGGAATTCTCTTTCCTGGGTGGTGTAACGGAGTGGGACCTCGACACGCACCTCCACCCCCATCCCTCCGGCCCGCAGGCTGACCTGAAGCTCGGAGAAGAGGTTGTAATCCCTCAGGCTTCAGAAACTGGAGGCTGAGGGCTTCCCTGGGGGGTACTTGCCTGTTAGTAATTAGAGAAGCAGCCACGCTCTTGTCGGTGGAACCTTCTGGAACGTCAGAAGAGGGGCCGCCTTCAGGAAGTGGAGAACCCAGCGCTGGGCGCTCAGGGGGAGGAGGGCCCGCAGGTGTAGGATCCAGCCTGCGGCTGTGCTTCTAGGCCCAGCAGGGGCGGCCGGGGGCCTCTTTCCAGAAGAAGACCCCCTGCCCCGGGGGGACGTCAGTCCTTCTACCTGGGCTGGCCGTCTTTCAGGCTTCTCCCGTCCTGCTCTCTCACACGTGTCAGGGCCAAGGTCAAGCGCGAGCTCAGCTTGGCATCAACAGGTGAGGCGGTGAGGCCTGGGGTCACTGAGAGGACAGCAGAGTACATGGGAAGAGGAAGCTTTGGATTCTGTTGGGAGAACGGGATTGTCTGTGCATTAGCTGGGCCCCCCCGCTGTCCCGTTACGTGGCGCAGAGGTGACCATGGCCTGAAACGGGTGCAGTCTTTGAAGTAGGTGGGGAGCAGCGAGGGGAGCAAAGGCTTGGGCATCAGATCCGGGTCATGACCATGAGCTGGTCTGGGGGTCCCAGCTTCCCCACCTGTCTGGTGGAGGAAACCCCTACCTCCCAGGAGGGGGGTCAGGGTGGACAGCGCAGGGCCTGACGCGGAACCGATGCCGGTGCAGGAGCTGCTGTCGTCAGCGCTTCACCAGGACTGCTAGCCAAGGGCCAAGACCAGCCAGCTCGCTGTGACCCCGGCTACCAGCTCGCCATGCGTACCTGAGCAGTGGGATTGATTCTCTCGTAGACGATGTCGGGTCTGGGAGGGCCGAGGATGACGGTGCATGGGGGGTACACGTGAAATGAGAGGGGCCAGAGACATGGCCTCTTAGGACTGTTAATAAACATATGGAAATGCTGTCTTCAAAGCTCACGTTGTGGGACTTCCCTGGTGTGCAGCGGTTGGGAATCTGCCTGCCAAGGCAGGGGACATGGGTTCGAGCCCTGGTCCGGGAAGATCCCACATGCTGCGGAGCAACTAAGCCCGTGCGCCACAACTACTGAGCCTGAGAGCCACAACTACTGAAGCCGGCGCACCTAGAGCCCGTGCTCCACAACAGGAGAAGCCGCCGCAATGAGAAGCCTGCTCGCCGCAACTAGAGAAGGCCCGCGCGCAGCAACGAAGACCCAACGGAGCCAAAAATAAATAAATTTATTTTTTAAAAAAGAGAAAAGCTCATGTTGCTTCTTGCAAAGTTTAAACATCACAGATTTCAATTCCGTGCCGTTGTCGGTCAGCTCCAGCTTTCCTGGGGTTGCTTGTTATAAGTTAACGGTAGCAGTGCCCCCCAAGAAATCTCGGGGCGTCTTGGCCGTGGGTCCCAACCATGGGAGTGGAAAGAGGCCAGAGGACTCAGTGGGCCTCACCGGGTGGCGCTGGGACGCTAAGGCAGGTGGCCCCGCTGCTTTCTGCTGCCAGAAAACTCAGGTCAGTAGCACACCTGGGCGTGGGCGGCCCCCTCGTGGGCCCCTCAGGCCTGGGGTGTCTCCGCAGCTGTCCACTGCAGCGTTGAGGGCTCAGTGACCCCAAGCGACACGTGGGCCCAGCAGCTCAGCCTTGGCCTGAGGGCTCCACAGGTGACATGGGTAAATCAGCCCAGTTTGTGCTGGTCTGGGACCTGGAGGGGCGGGCAGAGGAGGCGAGACCCCTCCCCTGTGAACGGAGCACATGGCCTGGTAGCTCAGTTCCAAGACAGATTTACAATTCAATTGTGAAATGGGAGAAAATTAGGCATCCCCCTTTGGGCATCTCGGTTTTCTTTTTTAAAGGTTCTGTTCCTCTTAGTAAATTTATTTACTTCTAGATTAACTTTTATGTTGTGTTGACAGACGGGAGGGCAGGGCGGGGGGAGGGCTGAGAAGTGTTTTCCTTCTGGGCTCTGGGAGAGGCCCCAGCAAGGACCCAGTGAGCACAGGAGCCGCGCTGGCGCATGGCGGGGGCTGTGGGGCCCAGGGGTGAGGAAGCGGTTCTGGTTGACCCCCAGCTTTGCCATTGACTCGCTGTGTGGCCCTCGGCGGGTTCTCAACATCTCTGAGCCTGTCCCCCTCCAGCTGAAGTGGGAATCCATAATGCAGGTTGCCAGGCCAGGGAAGGAGAGGTGTCAGAACAGACCGAGACCAGGGTTCAAGGCTGTGTGCGTGCACATGCGCGCAAGCACGTGTGTCCCTGTGTCCCGGTGTGCACGTGTGCGCGTGGGTACACGTGCGTGTGTATGTGTAGGGGGATCCGGGACACACGGGTGGGGAGCGTGGAAGTGTATCCAGGAAGGGAAGGAAGTACATAGAGAGTCATCCGTGCTGTGGGGGAGACAGGAGACAAGCAAGGGGACAAACAGGGACGGGCTAGAGAGCATGGGTGGGGGAGGGAGAGGCCTGGCCGCTGAGTCACAGGCAAGCTTGGCCATGTTGGGGGAGGAGGGGGCAGAGAAACTGCAAAGGCTCCGTGCTTTTGAGAGAAAAAGACGCCGCATGACCGGAGCAGAGGAGAGGGCACGGGAGACGCAGCCAGGGGCAGGCAGAGCCCAGTGTGCTGGGCCCCCCAGATGAGCTCCGGAAGGCTTCCTGGAGGAGGAGGGTGCTTGATGGTTCTGGATGGGTCAGCAGATTATCTCCAAGCACATCACTGCCCGCACCAGATACCACTGGAGAAGGAGGAGGGTGGATGGCTGAGGAAGCCCCTCTGTCCGGGACCACACTCTGGGGCAGGAGGAGAGGGACAGCCACCTGCCCCACGTCCCCTGCCCCTTGGACCTGCTGCACCTGTTCCTACTTCCAGGCCTCCAGCTGGCTTTGGGCTCCAGGGCAACGCTGCCCTTGCCCGGGGAGGCGGGGGAGGGCGTCCCAGTTTCCTCCTAACACAGTTCCCTCCAGATGGATATTCCATAAGCCCCATCCCACCTCCGTGGGGTCAGGGTGCCTGGTGAAACGCTTTCCACTGGGTTTGGTTTGGGTCCAGTGGAAGGGGAGATGGCGGGTGTGGGGGGCAGGTGAAGACCCCTTGGCACCGGTTCCCCGCCTCAGGCTGCAGGCACCCAGGACATCTCGGCTTTGGTGTGGTCCAGCCTTGTCCCAGGGCAGGAGCATCCTGGCCCTGACTCAGTGAGAGTCAGCACAGCCTGGCTGGTGGTGTCTGCGGGGCCCGAAAGCCTCAGTGCCCATGGCTGCAGACAGGTCGGCACAGTGTCCAGACGCCGGGCATCTCTGCCAGTGCTTGTTGGCGCCCTGCTCTCCTGGGGGTCTGGAGCGAGTCCCGCCCTGACGCTGGCTTGCATTTCATTCACTCATCTGCTGTCATGGCTCCCTGCCCCCGTTCACCGTCTCATTCCCTCTCTCTGGGCCACACGGCGCTGGACTCAGAGCCCCGCTCACTGGGGACTGCGGGGGGCAGCTGACATCTCATGAGCCCAGCCCCAGGCCTGGCATGGAGAGACACTGCTGGCCCTTAGGACAGAGTCCAAACTCCTTGCCTAAGACACTCCTTGACCACGTTAAGCTCTGGCCACGCCGGCTGCCATCGGCTCTTAGACGGGACCCACTCTTTCTGCCTGTGCCCAGTATTCCCCCACCCCCACCCCTTGTCCTCCTCCCCATCTGGACAGTTCCTCCCTTCTTTGCAGTCTCAGCTCGGAAGGGACTTCTTCCAGGCAGCCCTCCCTGATTTCCCCAGTCTGGATTGGGCCTCTAAACAAATACATTCTGAGCTTGGCCTGGCCAAGACCCTGCCACACAGAATTGAGCCACCTGTTGGGGACCAGAGGACCAGAGTCCCCGGGACCAGGAACCAGTCGTGCTCCCTGAGGCTCCATGGAGCCCAGCGAGGCCGGTGTCAAATGCTCAAGGAATATATGAAGGAATGAGGGAACTGGGAAGGCTGAACTGTGTCCACGGGGCTTCCTTTCAGATGTTACTGCCCTGCCCTGGCTGGTGGGGATGCCCCGAGTGCCTGTGGGGCCCGTGAGCTGGGGAGGGAGAGGGGCTACTTGGAGTGGCCCTGGCGCCCTGGGAAGAGACCCACGAAGGAGGCGGGGGTGCTACGCCCTACCAAGGGGAGCTGAGGGGCCTCCCACCTGCCTGCGGGGGTCCTGGTTCTCACTGCAGGCTGGCACAAGGTTGGCAGATGGCACTGGCACCATCATGGGGGTCAGGCCATCTGCACCCCGCTGGCGTCCAAAAGGGCACTTCTGGGACAGAGAAGGGGGTTCCCCAAGACCAGGCAGCCTTCGACCGTCTTCGGCAGAGACCCCCGACAGGTGCCCCAGGCAGGGCTGTCAGTTTGGCCCACGAGGCTGGGTCTAGCTCTGGACTGGAATCTAGAAACCCAGGTGCTAGCCCCAGCATGTCCCGGCTCATGGTGTGGCCTTGGATAAGTCCCCTCTCTGGCCTTGGCCTCCCCAAGTGTGAAGGGTCCCCAAGCCTCCCTCTACTTGCTTAAAGGAAGGTTGTCCCAAGTGGAGCCACGAATCCAGGCTCAGGACCTGGGTTCAAATTCTGCCTCGGCTGCATATTGCTGTGTGACCCTGGGTGGGTGGCTGAGCCTCTCTGAGCCTCTGTTTGCTCTGTGCCTGACGTGAGGGTTGTTGAGGGGGAGGGATGATTGGTGAGAGGGCCTGAGCTGCGCGGCTTCCAGCCCTGCAGGCCTTTCGTGACCACACCCCAAGACCCCTCGATGGAGCGAGAGGGCCCCCTGAAGCACAGGAGTGGGGGCACTGGCTTCTCTCTACAGGGCCCACAGGCTGGAGTGGCCGCACAGCCCCACGCAGCTGTCTCCAGCCTCTCCGGATGCAGGCTCGCTCGTCTTGAAAGTAAGACAAACCCACGCAGGGTGAGATCAGGGGCGGAAACGTGGCAGATGCGTGGCCGAGGGGCGTCCTCGGCCTCCTTGGAGGGGACACAGTGTTTGCATGTCCAGGAGCCTGCTGTGGAGGGCTCCGGGGCTGCAGAGGTGTAACTGACCCCAGGCCCCTGGCCTGTGACTGTCCCCAAGCCTCCTCACTGGATCTACACAGTAACACCCGTTTTATAGAGGGGTCTTCTGACGTGGAAACAGCGGAACTGAGAACCTCCCACAGGCTCAGCGTCTGCTTTCAAGGAGCTTCCCGTCTGGCAGAGGGAAAAAGGCAAGCCCATGAGGCCATGACCTCCCCACCCCTTGCTGGAGGGGAGCCCAGCCTCAGAGGTGTAGCCCCACCTCCAGCTCAGGGCAGCGGAGGGAGCGGTATGGGCAGGCAGTGCCTTTGGTAACCGCAGTCTCCCACTCTGTGGAATGGGGACAGGGTAACGTGCCCTCCCCCTCCCCCCACCTCAGTTACTGTGAACCGTCAGTGAGGTCTGCAGCAGGGCTGGCCGCTCCAGAGCTTTCTCCAAACCCTTTCAATGTCTGAGGATAAAGCTTGCCCAGCATAAAACCACATAGACACAATGTGAGTATTTCCCCTTCCCTACCCACCCCAAGGGCAAGGGGCCCCCCTCGATCTCTCAGTGGGTCCTAGCTTCCACGGTCACATGCAGGCTCCCAACCCCACTGCGGGGGACTCTGTGCACCCCGCGGACACAGCCAGGACCCACGGGGGCGGTGCCAGAGGCAGATGTGAAGCAGCATGGGAAGCATCTCCTTTCTGAAGAGCCACCCCCATAAGGACCAGCTGTGAGAGGTAGTGAGCACCCTGCCAGTAGCGGTAACTAAGCAGAAATTAGATGGCCCTCGCTCAGAGGTGTCATGTCAGATTCAAGGAGGCCGCAAAATGATCTGGGAACCCACAGCCTCGGCCTCGAGCTCTCTCACCCCAGGGAGGGCGGGCAGGCCCACTGTGGACATCCAGCCGCCTCCCCGCCTTCGTCCACTCTAGGGAAACCTGACCCTTTGGTTGCTTGAAAGACAAGAGGAACTTGGGTTTGATGTTTTGAAGAAGTGGCTTTTTATCAGAAAGCCCTCTGGGAGTCTGGGCCGCAACCAGTGAAATTATATCTGTTGTTTCAAGGAGGGGAGAAAACTTGGGCTGATGGTTATTGAGATTTATGGCTTCCCCTGAGCCTAATTGCCCCGGAATCTTTTTAACAGTTGCGCTAAGTGGTGCTGAGACGGACAACAAAGCCGGGGCGGCAGCTCACTCTCCCTCCCCCTCCCTGCCTCTCGCTCAACTCCCCTCCCTCCTCCCTCCCTCCTCTCCTCTGTGCTCTCCCTCCTCCCGCCCTCTCTTTCCCTCTCCCTCTCTCCTTCTCTCTCCCCCTCTCAGCTGCCCCTGGATGCCCCACCAGGCAGGTGGTCAGGGCCTCCTAGCTCATCTCAGGGAGGGAGGAGGTGTGAAAAGCCATGGGCGCTCAGGCCTCTGGACGAGCTTTTCTCCTATTGCTGTTGGCCAGGGGCCCCGGAGGGGGCTGGGTCGCCGGGGAGGTGGCTATCCCGGCAGGCAGCGGGGTGGCCCGCAGTGTCTGAGCCCCTCGGAGCCTCCCAGGCTGGGCGATGGCGCGCCTGCTGAAGATCTGGAGGTGGGAGTGGGACCCCAGGGCACGGCTCGGGGCAAATGAGGAAGAGCTTTCTCGTTGGCTGCCTCAGCGGGAGTGAGGCTCCTGTCTCTGGAGGTGTGTACGGGACGCTGCCTCCAGAGCCTCTGACTGGGGGCCGGGCCCCTCCTCCCGCGAGGCTGCCTCGCCCCTGCCTTCCTGCCTGTTCATCCGGCGGGCAGGCTGAAGGGTCAGCACCTCTCTCTCCATGGCTGCCTCCCAGGCTGCCTTCCCAGGCCCCCAGCTGGGCTGGGGCACAGCGGGTCTAGTGCATTTAGGGGACGGGGCGCCCATGACTGAGGTGGCCGGGCAGCCCCCAGGGGTGGTGAGGCAAGAGCACCCTGTCCCTGAGGCTGGCTTGAGCTCGAGACCACGACTCCAGAGGTGAAGGTGGTTAGGGCTGGGGGGCCACACAGACCCCTGGACGGTAGAGCTGCCATCATGACGGGCCCGGCTGGGCTGCCTGTGCGTCGAGGGCACTCCAGCCGGGAGGGTGGAGTCTCAGGATCTCTGCACAAGGAGCTGGGATGGGGGGGGAACCTCAGAGGGCATCAGACCCCCTTCCCAGCCCCTACAGGCACGTAGAAGAGCCCGCCAAGTCCTTCTGGGTGGGGTGGGGTGGGGTCTGCTCCTGGGCCAATCCGCAGAGACCCTGTGTCTGGAACACAGTGTGGGCGCTGCACAGCTGACCTCTTTGTTCCTCCCAACACCCAGGGATGCAGGAACTGGACAGGGCGTCCAGTTCCTCATGCCCTTCAGTGGGATTAGGGCCCCTCCTGGACCTCCCTGGAGGTGGAGGAACTTCCCTGCCCACCATGGCTGGACTGGGCGTGGGCCTGGCCTGGGCTGAGGGCGTGGGTGGAGGTGAGCAGGGCACCTTCTACATGCTTGGCTTGCCTGCTCTCTTGTGCGCTGGGGATCTGCCCACCAGAGCAACCCCGACCCACAGAGCCACAGGCAAGGAAACCGCTTTTGGTTGTGGTAACCGAATTCTGAGCGGTTTGTTACGCAGCAAGAGCTGACCCATACATGCAGGTACTATTATAATCTTCCAATGCCAGCAATGAGGAGGCTGAGGCTCAGAGAGGTCGGGTCACTTGCCCGAGGCTGCCCAGCTTGAGGAGGCAGATGGAGAGTCAAGCCCAACCACTGCGAAAGTACTCTGCCTTTTAGGCCTGGTGGGCAGCAGTGGGCAAGCAAGGAGCTTGGCAGCTCTCAGCGTGCTGGGCTCAGGCCCTGGGTCAGGGGGGATACCTGGGCTGGGGACCTGTAGCCATCGTTCCTGTTCTGTCTCTGGACCTGCAGGTTTTGTGGCCAGGCACCAAGACCCAGTACATTTATCTGCCAGGCAACTTTCAGATGGACCCTAGTGCCTCGGCTCTGGCCAGTACTGCCCCCCCTATCCTGCAACACTGTAGTGGCCTCCAGCTGGTACCTCAGCCACTTCCGGCCTCCACCCAGCAGCTGGAGGGATGAGCCTCAATCATCGATCTGACTCTACCACCCTCTGTGGCTCCCCAGTACCTCAAGGATCGAGTCCTGGCTCCTTATCGCATTATTTCAGCCTGCAAGGCCCTGGTGACCTGCCATGTGCACAGCAGACCTAATACACGCACCACACGCCACACACATTCACAATATCCTTACACACTCACCAATCTACTCATCCACACGCTCTCACCCTCACTCGCCCACACTCAGATCCACACACATTCTCACACAGCCACATTCACACTCACACACACCCCATCACTAGTCCCAGCGCCCAGCCTCACTCCATCCTCCTGGCCTCTGTGCCTGCTCTTCCTCTGCCAGGAACGCCCCTCCCTGGCCCCCCTCACCAGCTTGGCTACATGGCCTCCTCCAGGAAGCCTTCCCTCCTGCGCCCGGCCAGCCCCAGGGGCTTTCTGTATCCCGGCACATGTCACATGCATTTCTGTCACTGGTGACAGGTTCCATGCCTGGCACACAGCAGGCGCTCACTCAACGTTTACTGGGTCACTGTTTACCGCAGGGGCTGCTGGGAGGGTGGCCGGGGCCCTCTCAGTCCCAGGAATGAGGTGTGGTCTTTCCAGGGGGACCTCCCTAGGCCTGGCCTCCCCCGGAACCTCTGGGCTTCCCAGCCCAAGGAGTCAGCTGTGGCCAGGCCCCGGGGGCTGTGACCATGTGGGGTCTGACCTCAGGGTCTCTGGTCCCCATCAGCCCCCACTTGTCCCCCCGCCGCTATGCACCCACCTCCTCCTCCCGAGGAACAGAGTTGATCTAGAAGATCTTCCCCCAAGATCCAGAAACAGGCGAGTAGATGGAGCCGGGAGACCCCGGCCATGCTGCACTGTGGCCAGTTATTAACTCAATAACCTGACCGTCAGCTTGGCCACCGGGAGCTTTGGTCTCCGTGATGGGGGGACGGCAGCAGTTCCCATGGAGGTCGCAGGAACACGAGATGCTCTCCTCGAAGTATCGCCTGTCCCAGGGGTAGTTACACCGTCCGTGCAGGGATCTGACCCCCTCCTCCCCAGGGATGTTGTCCAGGCCTGGTGCCCCCAGCACTAAGCAGCTCCCAGGAGCCCCACAGACCCCAAACCCCCGCCCCACTCCACTGACGGAGGTGGTGAGTCATCCGTGCTCCCCCCCCCCCCAGCAAGATGCTGTGGCCCCGGCGTGGGTGGGGCTGCAGACAGAGCGCCATCTTCAGGGAGGGGGCGCAGGGGAGGGGCGAGGAGAGCCTGAGGGATGGGCAGGCTGGGTTTCCTCAAAGCCTCAGTCACTGGTCTCGAAATCCGGGCCTGACCTTGGATTCTGCTGTCAAGGCTCCTTGTTTGGGGCCCTCACCTTCCCAGCTAGAGAATCTGTGGGGACCCCGGGAGCCGTCTCTGAGAGGATGCCAGCTGGCCAGAGTGGCCCGCAGAGTAACTCCGGACAGGATGGCAGCCAAGCCGGGGGCAGGGGAGCCAAGCCCCCTGGGGACTCAGGGGTGTCACGTGTTGTGTGGGCCCTGCGAATCCAAGCCTTCCCCAAGTGCTGAGCACGACTCTGTCTCCCTGACCTGGAGTTCATGGTAAAAGCGAGCAGGACCCTGTGGGGCTCCTGGGCACAAAAGCCTTTCTGAGTCTCCCATTTCTTGTTTGTAGGGAATAGAACTGCGGCCTCCATGACCTTCCCTGAGTTCCAAAGGGCAGATTCAAACAGTTGCTAATCAGGGAAGGGAGGGGATGCAGAGACAAGGGAGGGGACCACCTGAGGCCAGATTAAAGGCGTGCAGGGCCTGCTATACCCCATCCTTATTGGCAACTCCGCCCTGGAACCACTGCTGTAAAACTCCTCACAGATCCTTCCGGGTTGGGACTCACAGTTTTTCAGGGCATGAGCCCGCTGTGTCCCCCTTTCCCTGGCAAAGCAATTAAGCTATTCTCTTCTACTTCACCCCAAACTCTGTCTCCAAGATTAGATTCGGCACCGGAGCACAGAGGCCGAGTTTTCGGCATCAGTGGTAGGGGCTGGGAGACGAGACCTTACACTGAACGTGTAAGTACCTGTTCTGAGACACGGAGGCCTCACTCTGAGCAATGGTCCCAAGGAGGGCAAGGCTCCCGGGGTGAGAGAGGGTGTCAGGGTGGGGCTGCAGGGCCGGGGATGGGGCGGGGCTGCAACCTCAGGATGCGGAGTGTCCCAGCACAGCGGGGGACTGGGCGTTACTGCACCCCGCCCCAGGTGTTTACTGGGCCCCTGCTCCGTGCCCAGCTCTGTGCTGCGTGCTGGGGCGATGGGAGAGCAGACAGTGAAAGGGGCTGGGCCAGTGACAGGGCCAGCTTTGCCTTCTAGAAAGCAGAGCTCTGACGTCGTCCAGGAGAACGGATTGCAGGAGAGGACCCAGGCGTCCTCGTGCATGGCGTCACAGGATGGGCGAGCTACACCAGCCCGCAGGTGGCGGGTCTCACCCGGGAGCTAGTGACAACGGCAGGACACAAACCAATAGATGAGCCCATCATCAAGAGTTCAAACAGGCAAGAGAGATCCGAGGCATTAGGAGTCAGGACGGTGGTTCCTTCAGGCGCCCGGGGGCTGGGGGTGGTGAGTGGGAGGGTGCTGGGGGCTTGGGGCCGTTTCCCGGCGGTGAAGTGCTGGTGCTTCCTGACTTGGTGGCTACGCAGAGTGGCACTCTGTGATGAGTCATCATCATATGTGCAGTTTCTGTAAATTTGTTGCACTTTTTTGTTTCTGGCCCCGTAGCACCACTCGCGGGACTTAGTTCCCCCACCAGGGATCGAACCTAGGCCAGTGGCAGTGAAAGCGCCCTAACCACTGGGCCGCCAGGGAGTTCCCAAGGTTGGTACACTTTGATTAAAAACATGAAGCAGTTACGTTTTGAAAGGAGAGTGATGCCCCCAGGGGAGCCCCTAGTTACCCCAAGGCCCAGGACCCCTCCAGGGTTTCTGGAAGGCTGAGATTTCCCTGTCCATCATGGAGCCACTGGCCTGTCACCCTGAAGACTGGGGTCAGGTGTCACCGGGCTGGTCGAGGCCTCCACCGTCTCCAGGCTGGCTCCAGAAGCCTCTGGGTGGGCTCAGGTGAAGGGGAGATGGGGGCTCGAAGGAGACGGTGTCCTCTGTGGGAGCGGCCAGCCAGGGGAAGGGGCTCCGACACGGCAGGTGGCATCTCGTGAGTCAGTCTGCCCCCTGGACCCCTCCAGCACGGGCGCCGGGCAGCTGCAGGAGGAAAGAACGTTGTAAGGCTATTTGTGTCCTAGTTACCATGGCAAACATGGGAAACAGACAAAATTCAACCAAACAGTCCTGGCGCTGGACACGAAAGCACACCGTTCAGGTGAGGCTAGGTGTCTGCACCCGCATGTGAGTGTGGGTACATGTGTGTGCACGTGTGGGCACGTGTGTGCATCCGCGCACCGTTTGCACAATGCACACAATTGGCTCTAAAGAAATAGCTTCTTTAGAGAGAGGATGCTTTTGTGAATTTCAATTGGCTGTCTCCACAATGTCCGTTTAATTAGTGTGTTTTGAAGAGGAAATGAAGGAAAATTATAATTCATCCGAGAAAATGGTCGTACGTGCTCAGCTCTGCTCGTGAGTTCCGGAGCAACCGCTCCAGGTCCACAGCGCCCGAGCCCAGAGCGGCCCAGAGCAGCGGAGGGAGGGAAGAGCCCACGTGGCCGGGGTGTGGGGCGCTGAGAGCGGGCCAGGCAGAGCGCTGGTCGTGGGCACGTGGAAGGGGAAGCAGGCTGAGGATCCCTCCCCTCGTGGACTTCGCCATCCAGGAGCTATGGGCGCGGAGACCTGCGTTTAAATGCTAACTTTGCCAGGACTCGCCCAGCCTGGGCTTCCCTACTTGTGAAATTTGTAAAAACGTGATGACTGTGTACCAAATAAAATGATGACCGAAAAAGGGCTTTATCAAGTGTCCGGTCCTAGAGGAACATGGCCACGATACCTCTTGAAGGATCCCGGGGCAGCTGTCTGTCCCACCTGGTCAGGCATCTCTCCAAGTGTGAACATCCTTCCAGCGGCCCGGGCTCAGTGGCACAGGGGGCTGCGGCCTGGCACTCGGCCAATGTTCCCGAGCGCCCCGGATTGCTCAAGGTTGCGGTGCACAGAGGCCTCCCTGCCCCTCCAAGGCCCCTGCTCCCCACGAGGGGGCAGGCCCTGAGGCGGAGCCGCCCCTAGCCAGTGGGGGAGGCCTGGGGCTCCCGCCCAGGCCTGCGGCGTGCCTCCCCTCCACCCACCAGGCTCCGGAATCTCCCCACTGGCTGGAGCCCCTCCTGCAGGGGTCCCCCACAGCCGTGGCTGGGGCCTGGGCTGGGAGTGCGGAGTCCTGGGGTCCCCCCTCCCACCCACCTGCCAGCCCCCTCTGCCTCTCAGGCGCCCGTGTGCCACAGTCTGCAGGACTTAGCGGCGAGGCTGGGGGGAAGGTGTGGGGGCCCCATTTCCAGGAGTGCAGGCCGCCTTTCCGGGGTCCACAAGGAGCCCCCTCTGCCTTCCTGAACGCCCAGCACCCAGGTGAGGGCCAGGCCCCATCCCCAGGTTTAACAGAACCGCTGCTACCCCATCGAGAGGTGAGGAAGGCGGAGGTGCTGCCCTGCGTTGACCCCACCGGGGTCACCCCCCCCATGTGTGACTCCAAAGCCCCTTCTCTGCTCTGATGGGGGCAACAGTGGAGCCAGGGCCCCGGGGCGCGGGAGACCCCCAGCTACTCTCCCCGCTGTGGGCTCCCTCTGCCTGTGCCCTCGGCCCACCAGGCTCGGGCAGCGTGACATGGTGGCCGGCATGCCCACCCACCCTGTCCTGCCCAGTCCCAGCCTCTGCTGCCCGCTCTGCGCTCTGTGGGCCACAGGGCTGCGCAGCTGCGTCCCGGCCGCCGGCCTCCCCGCTCCGCTTGTTGGCATCTGGAGGCGCCAGCTCTCCGCCTGCTGTGTGAATAGCGCTGCTAGGACCGTCTTGGTACCAGCTGCTTCTTTCCCCTCCTGATCACATTATTTCCCTCTCCCTGACACGTTCTCTTACGCACCAGGAGCTGGCAGGACGCCTCCCGGGAGAAGCTGGCAGGCGCCCAAGCTGCTGAGCTGCGGCTTCTTGCCATGGACGAGCCCGTCCTGGGAGCGAGGGCTGCCACCGGCGTGTGCAGCGTGCGTGCCCGGCACTTTAAATGCTCATGACCTCACCGAGGCAAGGACCAGCATCCCCATTTCAAAGATGCAGAAACTGAGGCTGAGAGTTTCAACGACCACGTGGAGGTGGTAGGACGGAGTCGAATTTGACCCAAGTTGGTCTGACTGGAGGTCAGTGCTCCATACCAGGACCCCTTCTGCACATACGGTGTCCTCGTGTCCCCCCCCCCGGTTGTCCACTCCATTTCCCTTGTCTGTCCGCACCTCCCCGTTCCCACCTGCTGTACTGTCCCCCAGGAAGTGCAGTGGCCACGCCAGCCCGTGCCTCCCCCAGGCCCGCCTCACAGACATGGGGTCCACAGGCCCTTGCAGAGCAGAGCTCGGGCTGGGCCACCTGGGGTGCTTGCCAGCTCCCCTGGTGCGTGTGCGCTACCCAGAGGCAGGCCACGTCTGGAAGGCCATCCCTCCCCCTCCAGTGCCTTTGCCTCCACAGGCCTCAGCTGGAGCTAAATGGACAGGTGGACGGATGGACAGATGGATAGGTGGCTGGCAGATGTGCAGTAGGACGTGTCACAGAAGCCTTGGGCGGCACTAAGAGCGTATGCAAGGCAGCATCTGCGGGAGGGAGAGACCCGTGTCCCATGCCCACGTTGCATATCAGCAGGATAGAGGGCCGCTCTGTGATAGGATCTCATCTCTGGGAAGGACAGCGAACCCAGGCGCCCAGTTGCCAAGCCCTTATCTTGTACCCGTGGCAGACGGAGCAGGGCTCCTTCTCCCACTGAGCCTGGCTCCTGGCCCGCCCTGCGCAGCCAAGATCAGCTGATTGCAGTTGGCACAGGAGACTGGCCTGGCCATCCCAGCTGTGTTATTATTAAAACAGTGACTGAAGCCCAAATCTGCCAGCATCCCAGCCTGTGGGTACCAACAGAGCACCTGGAGGAGAGCAGCTCAGACTCCTTCTCCGCTGGCCCTTCCCCACCACCTGGCCGGCATCACTCACAGGGCACTCAGAGCCGGCTGGCCCCAGGGAGCTCTGTGCTCCGCCCCAAAGGCTCCAGGCCCTGAGTGGAGGCCCAGCCCTACCCAGTCACTGCTCTCCGGGCACTAGGTAGAGGTGCTCAAACCCCTGGGCCTCGGCAATCCCAGGTTCCAGGGACCCACGTCCAGTGATTTGTTGCCAGTGGGTCTTGGTTGGGGATGGGTTGGAAACCTCCATCTTTCACAAGCAGGTGCAGGGCTCTGGGACCCCACCCCATCAAAGCACAGCCTGGACAGTCCCTTCCCTATGGCTGGCTGGGCTCTCCTCCCCATCACCCCACCGCTGGACAGCTCTTCCCTAAGAGAGGTGCAGCCTGCCCTCGGGCCTCCAGACACCTCCAGCCTGGGCTCGGGCATCCCTGCCCTAACAGTCACAGCTGTAGGGTCCTGCCCTCCTGCATTTCTCAAGGGGTGTCCCCTGGGGAGGGCATCTCCCATTTTTGTCCCTCTGCTGCTGCTCAGCGGGGCCTGTCCCATCGTTGTCAGGTCCTCCCTCCCGCTGCCATGCCCAGCTCCGGGCCTGCCTGACCAGGCTGCAGCCCGCCTTGGTCTGGGTGGTCTCCCTGGGCCCTCAGTCGTCGGGTCTCATCAGCTCTCCTTGGGCCCCAGCATCCGTCCCCCGTCCCCAAACGGCTCTGCCAGCGAAGGGCTCGGACTCCCTGTGAACCCAGGGTCACGGACCCCTCTGTGTGCCCTCGGAGTCTGAGCGAATGGCTCTAAGCCTCCCACTCGGGTCTGAATCCCGGCTCTGTTCCTTGGAGCTGTGTGACTCTGGAAGTTACTCAGCCTCTCTGGGCCTCATTTTCTTTCCCTGTGAAATGCGGTTATGCACCTGCCCCCGGGGCGTGGGGAGAATCACAGGGGAAGAAGAGAAAACAGGCCCTTTATGGTGCTCCTTTGCCCTTGACGTGGGCACAGTGCTTTCTGAGGAGCGAGGGTGTGAGATGTAAGGAGACAGCGTGTAAGGAGACAGTGTGTGCAGTGCAGGTCCCCGCGCCTGGCACAGGGGAGCTGCTATTAAGGGTGGTACCGTCGCCCCGACAGACAGCCCCCGCTGTCCACGACGGGAAGACAGCGGCCAGCGGACTGCGGGGCCAGGACACACACCAACGACGTCCGCACAGACAGACGCCTTCTGTGCTTGGAGCCGTCGCCCCGCCACCTCCCAGGTCGGGCCCACCCGCCAGCCGCTGCGGCTGCCCGCACGCCGGGCTCCCGGCCACACACAGCCCGTGCTTCCCCCGTGAAAGTCAACAGACCCGTTTTAGCAAATGTGGAAGCCACAGAAAAACAGAAAGGCGTAAACAGACTCCCCGGAGGCCCCTCCCCACCCTGGCCTCCAGCGGCTGGGCTACCTTGTGGATTATTCCGCCTGGTTCTCTTCCACTCACATCATAATAAGAGCCCCGAGCCTCTCCTTTGCACCGGGTGCTACGTCCAGGGCCTCTGTGCTCATCACACCTACAGGTCCCCTCATGATACTCAGTTCTCAGATGGGGAAACTGAGGCATCAGGAGGCACAACGGCCCTGAGGGTACCTGCTGAGCCGAGGCCCCCAGCCAGGCTCCTGGCCACCAGGGGACTGAACATCGAGTGTATGCAAAAAGGAGAGTGAGGGAAACGTCCGGATCTTCCCGGAGGTTTGCGGTGCTGGTGGCAAGACCCTGTCGGGCATGGCAGGCTGGAGCATCTCAGGGTCGGGTGGCACGGTGACACCGGGGTCCTTTCTGGAGGCGGCTGGGCATCTCCTGGGCCCGGGAGGCTACAGCTGGAGCTCTCGCCACCGACCTCCTCGCCGGAGGCCAGGTGAGCTTGGCGGCTGGGGGACCCTGCCTGTCCCCTGGATTTCTTCTTTCCGACACAGTGGCTGCATCCAGCCAGGGCAGAGGCAGCGGCAGTGCCTTGGCTCCGAGGAGCTCCCACATCAATCACCCCCCGGGGGCGGCAGCTCGCAGCACACTCACCGTCCTCGCCCGCTCGCCTCGCCGCCACCTTGCCCGCCTGCCCTCTCCCCTGGGCCTGCCTTCCAGCTCCATTAGCTGGTCCGCAGATGGACGGGGCTGTCTTCCAGGTGAACATTCCTTAGAAAAATGACTTCATTATCACCTCAGCAGCTTGGAGTTGGGGGAGGGATGTGTGTGGCCGAGAGGGGGCAGGCGGTGTGGACATTGATGCTGTCACTCCTACAGCAGCTGGGCCCTGGGTGGCAGGAAAGCCTGGAGCCCATGCACACGGGGACCCCCACCGGGGCAGGCCTGATGGAGACAGATCTGTGGGCCCAGGGGCTGGAGGGAAAATATTACATTATGATAACAGATCACTCCGCTGATTGGAACTTAATTATGTTGCTTTTATCTTGGTGACAGTCATGCACCTGGGCTCGCCAAGCCCTCCCCCACCCCAGAGGAAGCCACAGCGGTCCCCTCCCCCTCTGCCAGGCAGGCCAGACAAAGGGGGTTTCTCGTGCCTGAGAATCAGAGTCACCAGGGTCTTGGCGTGGGGCGGGAGGGGTCAGGGTGGTCAGGGGTCTGCCCGGTGTTGCCCAGGCAAACCCAGGAGGGCAAACTGGCTTCAGCCAGGCTCTGGGGCACAGAGGCCATGCCAGAGCCTGACCCCCGAAGTAGGCAACTGAATTACGGCCGCCACTGACCACAGCCTGGCCCTGGGATGCAGGGTGTCGTATTCCAGGAGCCAGAGGGCGCCCGGTCTTCGGGCAGGGAGGGGCGCTCAGATGACTTCTCCGCAGCCTGGAACGGGGCGGCACTGCACAGCGAGGTGAGCCGGCTGTGCAGAGCAGGCAGCTGGGCCTCCCGTGAGTACCAGCCGACATGGGACAAGTTCTGTTCAGAGAGCGAAATCCTGCCATTAATCACCTTTCTGAGAGCAAACATAGCCTGTGGATTTTTCTGGAATGGCTTTGATTTGAGAAATTTTGTCCCAGGAGCTAACACAAGCCCGGTATTCCGGAGTTTCCGCTGAAGCCCTGGGGCTCCTCTTCTAGCCCAGGGCGAATTCGGGGCCTGGGATGTGAGTGTTAAGCACCGCGGCCTCATCTGGGTCCTTGGTGAATGGCCCTCCTGGGCCTTGGGCTCCTCACCTGGAGTGTGGGGTGAGGCTGGGGTGCGCCGGGGCTGGGATGAGCCACGTGAAGCTGTCACCCTGACTGGGTGACAGTCCTCCAGCGGACCTTCCACGGTCCATTGACTGGCCCCAGGGTACAAACGTGGAAATGGGGGCACGGGGATGCGACACCACAAGGCCACACAGCTGCTAAGCGGCAGAGGCAGGTTCGAGCCAGGGAGGCGGGCTCCGATGTCTGCTCTAGAGGCAGCTCTCCTGTCCAGGGAGATGCTGTTAATACTGTTGTCAGTTATGCAACGATGGTTCATTCAACAAACAGTAAGTATTCTCTACACTTGGCAAGACACAGGGCAAATTGAAGGGGGTATTTGGGTTGGAGAGTGTGGTCCCCACGCCATTCCCTAATGGTTGCAGCATGACTCAGACCCCGGGGGGCTCTCCTGACCCTGTCTGGGCCCCACGGGGTGGGGCTGCTCTGGGAGCTCCTTTGCCCTCATTATATAAGCTGGGGCTTGGGGGACCATCACCACCCGGAGAGGGGGGTTGTCTAGGGTCCTGGGCTGGAGCCCCGAGGGGCTGTCCTGGCACCGCCTCTCCTAGCTGCGAGTGATGGGGTCTGGGTTGGACCCCCTCCTTCACCTTCGCCCGAAGGCTGCTGGGCGTGCCGCACTGGTCTGCCTTCTGATGGAAGCGCCAGGGGTGACCCCGGCAGAATGAACGCCGTTTCACTGACTGGCTGCTGGCCGCTGAGTCATTGCACGGACAGGAGCCGAGCACA
Source organism: Grampus griseus (assembly GCF_964374135.1). Taxonomy (NCBI): domain Eukaryota; kingdom Metazoa; phylum Chordata; class Mammalia; order Artiodactyla; family Delphinidae; genus Grampus; species Grampus griseus. The sequence goes on from NC_139000.1 coordinate 2,654,480, forward strand.
TCTGGTCACTGCTTTGGGGACGGGGAGGGGGCGGGGCGGGCCTCTGTCTTCTGCGCAGTTCCCGGTAGGGGCTGGACACCGCTGTGCGGCGGGGAGGGGAGGGGAGGGAGGGTGTGGACGTGACTACGCTGCTGTGGTTGTGCACGCCAGACTCGTGGGAGTCTGTGCGTGCATCCTGTGGGTGTGAGCGTGCTGGGGGTGTACACGGGCCTGTGGGTGCACGTGGGCCTGTGGACCCCGACTGAGCCTGGGGTACCCAGGAGCCTGTACTAACGTGCCTTTTCAGCCGGTATCTGCGGGTGCTGTCCTCACGGGTGCTTGAGGGAGTCTGAGGCACGACTCTGAGCTGGACAGGGGACCCCAGACCTGTCTGTCATCCACCACCAGCTATATCCGCGCCTCAGTCCTCTCGTCTGAAGACAGTGACGATGGCAGAGCTGATGTGACACACTTGCCGTGAGGATTCATGGAGATGGAGTCAAGCCCCTACGTGGAGACACAGAGTCCTCAGCGCACAGCTGCGCACACGGGGCGCAAGGGTGGCGTGTGGGGCAGGCAGTGTGTTACGGTCTTCCAGAGCAAAAGATCCAGCAGGGCCAACAGCGCGTGCGCGCGTGGAGAGAGATTTACCGCGAGGAATTGGCTCACGAGGTCATGGAGGCCGAGAAGTCCCACCGTCTCCTGTCTGCCCGCCGGTGGTGTAAATTCCAGTCTGAGTCCAAAGGCCTGAGAACCGAAGAGCTGGTGGTGTGAGTTGGGTCCGAGGGCTGGAGGAGCCCACGTCCCACCTCAAGCTGCCCGCAGAGAGAGCAGGTTCCCCCTTTCTCAGCCTTTTTGTTCTATTCAAGCCCTCAGCAGATTGGATGAGGCCACCCACGCCGGGGAGGGCAATTCGCTTTACTGATCCACCTGCTGATCTCGCCAGAAGCACCTTCCCAGACACGCCCAGGGTCATGTTTAACCAGATACCTGGATACCGCGTGGCCCAGTTGCGTGGACCCGTCATATTAACACCACAGTGCACAAGCATGTGGTCATGGGTGGGCTCCTTGCCTGCAGGTGTGCAGACACGTGTGAGTGTGTGGATTTCCCCGGGTGTGCTTGCGTGTGGGCCCGGTGCAGCCGTGCTGCGTCTCTGGGGACCGCTTGTTATTGGTGTAGTTCCTGCCCGCTCTGTTCCAGGACGGCTCCTGTGGCCCGGCCATCCCTGTGCTGTCGTGAAGATGCTGGGGCCAACCTCAGGGGTCCCGGCTCCACCGGGGGTCCTGCTGGGCATTAGCCTCTTGCTGTGGACGTGGCCCCAGATGTGGCCTTGGAATGGCCTGGAGTCACCAGGGAGGCTCCCTCTCTGCTCCCGCCACCAGAGCAGGGTGCACAGAGACACGAACAAAATCGGGGTACCCAGGGGGCTGGCGGCTGCCTCCCCAGCCCCTCAAGGAGGGCTGGCAGCCCACAGCGCCCCCATTGGTCCACCACGGCCCCTTGCCGGGGAGTAAATCAAGGCCCCGCCCGAGAAGGCGGCGAGGCCCCTGTCTCCCCCGGCTCATTTGCTCCTGGTGCGCCAGGGCGCTCAGTGCCTGCGCCCGGAAGTGCCCCCCAGCCTGCTCCACGGCACACTAGTGGGGGCGGGGCCGGCAGAGCACCGAGACCAGAAGCACCAAGACCAGAGACCCCACCAGCCCTGCCCCCAGGAGAGGCAGCAACAGTGAGCACAGCCTTTCAGAGCCCTGGCTCCAGAAACAGACGGGCTGGGTTTAAATCCGGGCTGTGGGACTTTGGGCAACTTGCTTTGCGTCTCGGAGCCTCAGTGGCCCCACCCCCGGTGCCGGAGGCCAGGGAGAGGGGCAGCAACCAGGCCCAGCGAGCTCTGTTACAGCAGCCAGGTGGAGGCTCCCGGGGCCTCCAAGGTGTTCCCCGGAGGAGAGCGAAGGGGACCTCCAGGGTGTTCCTTCCCGACGCTAAGCCCGGGGCTCCCGCATATGGGGGGGCACTCAGGGAGGTCACCCGGGGCAACCCAGGCCCACCACCATGACAAATGCCTCTTGCCCGAATGAGCACATTGGTGTCGGTGGAGGCGACATCATCCATGTCACAGGGCAGCTCGTGACAGGTGTGGTGGTGTTTCCCTCGGGACCCAGGCGTCCGTGTCTCAATCTACAGGTTGCCTTGTCCAGGCTACTGGGAATCAAACAGCTGTACCTGAGATGCCCTCCCCATCGCTGCTGTGAATTGCTCCTGAAATTCCAGATTGCTTAGGGCATATTCGAAGAAGAATTTTTTTTTTAAATAGTTGATCACTTTATTTATTTATTTGGCAGTGCCGGGTCTTAGCTGTGGCACGCGGGATCTTCGTTGCCCTGTGCGGGCTCTTCAGTTGTGCCATGCGGGATCTAGTTCCCTGACCAGGGATCGAACCCAGCTGCCCCTGCACTGGGAGCCTGGTGTCTTAACCACTGGACCACCAGGGAAGTCCCTTGAGGAAGAAAATTAAATCAATGAATGCTGCCACCCCTCCCTCTCGAGGCTGGGGGCGGGCACACAGGAAGCCACGGCCGGTATGGGCCTCCTCCTTCCCTCCTCTGTGACGCTGGACTCCAGGCAGAGCGGGCCCGGGGCCAAGGGCAGAACGCTCACACTTTGGATGGGGGCTTTGCTGCATGCCCCCCACCCCTGGCAGCCCTTCCCCGTAGAGCCCAGGATGGGCCTGTTGGGGTCTGGGGGCCCCCAGAGGTTGGAGGAGGTCTCGGGCATCCTTTCCCTGCTCAGCCTGAGCTCTTGGATATGCAGCTCCGTCCCGTGAGGGAAATGACCCACATCCTCAAACTTGAATGTGAGGAGAGATGGGGGGCAAAGGTGAGTGAGGGTTGGGTCCAGCTGCCCAAGCCTGAGGCCAGCAGACTGGGCCTGGGCCTTCCTGCTGAGGCCCCTGAGAAGTCCAGCCTTGGCCTCCCTGTGCCCTCCTGGACCACCCCACCCCAGCCTGCATTCCAGCATCTGCACCTGTCACCACCTAGATCCCTGTCTCCCTCTTTCCCACTTAATGTAGGTGTCGTCCGTGCTGTTCCCGGGGGTCCCCAGTGCACTGCTCTGGGCCCAGCCACTGCAGGCTGAGTGAGTGAGGGAACGAGTGGGTGGACAAGTGTGTCTGAGATCGGGGCTTGTTTTTCCCTGTGTTCTCTCCTGAGCCAGAGCCCCCCTCCCAGGTGTCACCATCGACCCACAGGCTCCTCTGGGAAGCCCACCCACACTGCCCCGCTGGCCCTGCTGGCCCCTGTCTCCTGGGGCTTCTGGGGCTGGTCCAGGTTGTCTCCAGGCTCTAGACCATCATCTGACCCCCCTTCTGCCACATCTCAACAAGAGAGTCTTGTCCCTTTAGGGAGGGCAGGGCTCCTTGTCACCTCTGTCCTGCGTCCACTCTCACTCAAGAGGGGCGTGCTGTGAGCCAGGCCTGGGGAGGTCACACAGCCAGACCAGGGAGGTGACTGGTGGCTGTAGGACTCCCACGTCTGTGGTCCCTGTGGACCACGTCCATAGCTGTGGTCCCTGCTCTGTGCCAGGCCCCGGGTGCCTGCAGCACTCAGTAGGTGCTGGGTTGCTGGTGGCTTGTGTGTGCGTGGACGTGTCCTTTTCCTTACGTCTGAACTGAAGTCGAGCCCGTTAGTTCATATTGGGGTGAGAATTTTGTGATAACATTGAGATTCTTCCAGCATTTGTCCACAGCCAGGTGGGAAGAGATGGTTATGAATATATGTGTCAGGGTCCATACAGGAGACCCGGGTGGGAGGCGGAGGAGGGACCAGTTGGGGAGGGGGTGATGTTCGGGCTAAGTCTGGAAGGATGGTGGGGAGACCCAGAGCAAGGGGCATTCCCAGCAGAGGGGGCACGGTAGGCAGAGGCGGGGACGGGGGGCTCTGCAGGCGTGGTGAGGGGTGGGGCCAGGTCTCGGGGGCCTCCCGTGCCACAGGAAGGAGCAGAGGCCACCAGACTCCAGACCTGGCACCGCCGCCGGCCACTAGTGGGAGGACCCTGGGCTCAGCCCCGCATCGGGGGCTGCTTCCGTCAGATCTGCTGGCTCAGGTGGCACCCTTGGGCCCCCGGCCTTCTCCCAGTCCTGAGGGGAAACGGATGTGTTTGTTCACACACGCATGGAAACTCGGGTGTCATGAACCACCTTCATGTCCAAATCCCCGTTTCTGGGGAGAAACATACAAATGACAGTAAGTACCGGGAGATGCGGAATGTCCACTTCGGCCAGCTGAGCAGACTGCACCCAGAGCATCTTGGAGGAGGGGCCGCCGACCTGCCAGCAGGGCTCGGTCGGGCCTTTCCCCGGTGGGCATGCGGGGATTTGGGGCAGCCTGGAACCACCCGCGGTTGCCACTCACGTGGGACGACTGAGGCCGTCTTGGGCGTGCAAGGGTCTGGCGAGTCACCCCGATTTCCACGTCCGCTTTGCTCCATGCAGCGAGTCCACTAGGGCTAGCAGGAGAGATGGGCTGAGGCCCTTCCCACGGACCCTCTGTCCTGGAAAGCCGGTGGGAGAGTCGGGCTTGCCCAGACAGTGACACTACCTGTGGCTCACGTGGACGCTGCCCCCGCCCAGGGTCTCACCTCCTGGCTGGAGTTACACGTGTCCCATCCCCGAGCCCCCACCCCCAGACCAGGGAGGCCGGGGCAGGAGTGCTGCGGTTTGCTTCCCTGCACAGACCGTCTGGCTGCCTGTTCCTTCCAGGCCCGGGTCAGTCACAGGAGCAATGAAATCATTCCAGGTGGGAAGGGCAGCGCAGGGCGGTCTCTCCTCCCCACCTCCCCCCCCCCCCCCCGACGGTAAACTCGCTGTCTCATCACCTTTGTTTCCCCAGCCCGGGGAAGATGGAACTACAGTGAAATCGAGCTGAGTGAACGAGAGACGCCTGACAAACACGCCCAGCCTCCCAGAGGCGGTGAGGCTTCCGAAAGACGTGTATTCGATCTGTCCTGTTCCTGACGAGCTCGGGGCAACCTCTGGAACCCTAGCCCTGGCTGCAAGTGGAGCTTCCGGGCAATTCTCTGGGGATAGTTTTCACAGACACCTGATCCCTGAGGACCTGACCCTGCAAGATGGAGACCCTGCTCCATCCCTCAACTCGGTGACCATCACCGGAAAGGGGACGTGTCCACGCCCCGAGCCTCTGTGTACCCAAGTCAGCGGTTTAAGCTGCAGGTGTGAATTTTCAAATGAATCTTGCACAGAAGCTCAATTTATGGAACAAAGACAGTGGCCGCCCTGCTGGCCCCGGTGGGGATGTGGGGCCTCGCCTGGTGGCCAGCCTCAACCGTCCCCGGGACCTCTCCTTGGAACCCCAGGCCGCGTGGGCCAGGCGGGTCGGACCTGGGTGTGAGAGACAGAGCGGCCGTGGGTCCCGAGCCTGCTGTGTGCCGGGTCGGGTGCTGGCTTGACGCTCCCATTCACTGTCTGAACTGACCCACCTTAGAGGCGATTCTTTCCAGGAAAGGCATCCCTGATGTAGGGGGGTGAGTGTCAGCTGGGAGGGAAATGGGCTGGGGAGGCACCTCCCGCCTGCGCCCTCACGATGAGGGGGAATAAAAGACCAGCTTGACCTGGGGATCAGATGCCGAACAAATCCCTCTCTCTTGGGACTGCCAGTGGGGACCCTGCCTGGTGCCCTTTCCAATATGGTGCCCGGAACACCCTCCTACTGGGTCTGCGTTCTACACGCTGCCTCTTCCGGACGTGATCAAAGCGCAGGTCCCACCCCCTCTCCCCAATTTAGGGCACAGGCCACCTGGCGGGTCTTTGTGATAATGGCAGAAATTCAGCTGGTTACCAGCGTGATCCCAGAGGTTCTGGGGTCACAAACAACAACAACAATAAACAAAAACCCCTGTTTGTTCTCCCAGGAAGGAGCTGGAGTCTTGACAGCAGTGCCTAAGCCCTGCTCCCACCAGCTGAGACCCACCCCCGCTTCCCTTGCTTCTGGAGGCCGCATGGGAAGAGGGTGCCGGCCACCCCTCGGGTCTGCAGAGCTGCTTCTGTCCCAGCCAGCCTGGGTGGGAGCCTCGTGTTATCCATCAGCGTCCTCTGGAGAGACAGAACGGGGAGGGTGTGTATAGATAGAGAAAAACATTTATTATAGGGAATTGGCTCCTGCCGTGATGGCAGGTCCAGATGGGCAGTGTGGGCTGGCAGGGGGAGAGCCGACGGTGCAGAGCGTCTGAAGGCAGCCACTGGAGAATCCACTCTCACTCAGGGAAGGCCTGTCTTTTTGTTCTAGGCAGCCCTTCGACTGATTAGATGAGGCCCACCCACTTTGGGGAGGGCAATCGGCTTTGCTAAGTGCAAGAATTCAGATGTTAACCTCGTCCAGAAATGCCTTCACAGAAACAGCCAGAGTAACGTGTGGCCAAGTTTCTGGGACCCCCATGGCCCAGGCAAGCGGACACAGAAAAGTGGTGATCACATTCATCTCAATGCATCTGCCTGCGTTTCTCTCTTCAGTGAAACAAAACCCTCTCCCTTTCTGCACCCTTTCTCCCCAGTGCTGACCCCCCAACATGCACCAAATGCGCCCCTGCCTGCCCTGTACAACCACACACACGACTCTCTGATGAGGAACCTTTGGGGGGCTCCACCCACCCTGCTTCTGTGGACACCCGGTGGGTCCCTGGCCCTGGCGCCCGGGAGGAGATGAACTCATGGCACAGACCAGCAGGGAACGTGTAGATGGAAATCCCAACCCCTCGCAAGGTGCCAGCCGGGAACCAGCCTGCTACCAGGCATGGGGAGGGGGCAGAGTCCTTCCAGAAAACAAGTGGAGCAGACACAGCCAGAGGTGCGAAGTGTTCTTCCTGTTCTACCCCACCTCACACCACGCCCACCCCCCGGCCTGGTCCTGGGTGTCCCCCGTGGTGGCATGTGCACCCCTGAGGGGCTCCCTGCCTGCACACCTGCCCCCACGTCTCCACGTGGCATCCAGAGCATTTTCCGGATGTTCACACCAACGACCCTCCTCCTCTCCCCCAAAGCCTTCTGTGGCTCCCCAGTGCCCTGATCGGGCCATGTGACTGACAGGCCCTGTGGGAGCCGGCCACGCCCCTCCTGTGCCTACCTCCACCTCTACCCCATGGCTACACATGCTCATGATGGGATGTGTCTTCTCCAGCCCTTTGCACAGGCTGTGCCCTGTGCCTGGGACACCCTTCCCTGCTGGCCTGACCAACACCTCCTCTAGGAAGCCTGCCCTGGTTCCTCGGGCCGGTTAGGGTCCCTGCTCTGAACTCTTACAGCCCCTAACACAGCAGGTGTGACCCCACATCCCTCCTCCCAGAGTGTGAGGGTTGTGAGGGCCAGGTCTGCACTGTGGACTGTTCATCCCAGGGAAGGCAAGTCATAAATATGGGAGAAGTCTCCGGCTGGGGCCCCGGCCTCTGCTTGGAGAAGCTCACATGGTGAGTCAGTGCAGGTTGGCACCATGGCAGCAGATCTGTGGGCCCTTGTGTGTGCCCCGGGGGGGAGGGCTGGGCACAGCTAGCTGACCAGGCCGAGTTATTGGCCGTGAACGGTGTGCTTCTGCCCTCGCCTCTGTCGAGCTGTGCCGCTCCCAGTGTGTGGCCTGGGAGGCCCGGCACGTGGACGCGACGTGCTCAAAACCCTCGGCCTCAGACCTGGAGACGGTGAGTCCCCAGCGCACCAAGAAGGGACAAGAATAGGGAATCACAGGGCCCGCTTGCCTCCAGTCTCCGGCTTTCTGACTCTGATACAGGGTTCCGGCCACGTTCACAGCCAGCAAAGCCACCCTGGGTTCTTTAACTGGATCAGGGCATCATTTTCCCAAACCCAAGAGCCGCGGCCCCCGCCCTGCTGTGCAAACACCTTCTCAGGGCATTGGAACAGGAAGGGATCCCATGTCCTCTGCCAGGAGTGGCCGTCCCCACTTCTGGTGGCCTTGGTGTTCCTGCGCTCACAGCCTCACCCCTCCAATCTCTGCCTCTGCCCTCCCGTGCGGGTCTCTGTATCCATGCCGCACCCTCCTCGTAAGGACACCGTTCATCGCGGACGGGGGCCCACCCTGCTTCCGCATGCCCTCACTCTAATGACATCTGCAGTGACCCTATTTCACATCAGGCCACATTCTGAGATCCTGGGGGTTAGGACTTCAGCATAGCTTTTTGGGGGAGGGATAGAATTGAACCCATAACCGCTGATGTCAAGGATCAAAGCTATCACCCTGGGAAGAGGCGTGGCCCGTCCTGGCTCTCAGTAGGTGCCCCCAGGGGGGACTGGAACGGAAGCTGTGGGGTGTGGCTTCTCAGCGGGGCCTGGCGGAGGGAGTGCCCATGGGCAGCAGGGAAGCATCTGCTTCTGGGTGGCTCTGTCCCTTCCTCAGCACCAGGATGAGGACCTGGGCCGCCTACATGGCCCACACTCTATGGTCAGCTGCCCAGGGTCCCATCTCAGAGGCAGGGCCCACCCGTGGGTGGCTTCTTACTATTCCCCTGTGGGCTCTTCAGGGCCCCCAGCAGGTGCTGGGAACCAGCTTCAGGAGCTGGAAAGTTCCAGAGCTCCATCTTTGCCAGACCCAGGGTGGTTTTCCTGCACCCCAGGTGCAGCTGGAGCCCGCCTCTCTGCCCCAGGTCTGCAGGACCAGAGCTGAGCTGCCGGGTCGGGGGTGGGGGGCGGCGTGCTGGCAGGCATCTGGGTGCGAGGCAGCTGTGGTGTCCGAGGGTGCGAAAGCCAGCACGGGAGGGGCAGGCCCGAGACGGTGCGTCCCACTGGCCTCTCTTCTTCCCACAGAGCCCCCCCACTGAGCTCGGCTGCCCCCAGCCCCTGAGAACAAAGCCCCAGGCCCCCTTTTATCTTCTCTGCTCCAGGTCCTGGGGGAGGAACAAACAAAGGCCTGACGGCAGCATCCTTTTCCTCCCCTTCACCCTCTGGCCCACCCTTTTCTTCCCTTTATAATGTATTTTAATAGGGTCAGACCAAGATGGATGGCCCCGAGCCCTGGGAGCGGGGGCCTGCCTCCCGCCAGCCCTGTGGCCCTGGCACTCCTGCCTGGAGCCAGGACCGGCACCAAGAGGAGGTGTGAGCCTTGAGGGCTGAAGGCAGGGTGCCCATCCCTGCCCTGGAGCCCCTCTGCTCCTGGGGTCTCCTGGGGGACCCAGTCTGGGCCTCTCAGGGGCCGGGCCCCCAGCCTCGCCCTAGCTCTAATCTGCTCCCTCCTCCCTCCTCTCCCGGCAGTCAGCCAGGCCATGTGTGGGCCCAGGGGATGCAGCCCTGTGTCCAGCCCTGGTGTGGGAGAGCAACTGGCCCAGCTAGAAGGACCCCCATCCAACACCCCCAAAGGATCCTCTGTTCCTTCTGTCGTCTGTTCACTTGCTTATTCACGCTGTGGCTTGCTCCTCACTCACCGCTCGTCCTTATCGGCCCACGTTCTCACTTCCTCTCTGTAAACCCCCTCACTCACGGTCACGCGTTCTCCAGCACGGCCTCTGACCTCTCCCACAGTCCTAGCAGGTGGGTGGCAGCGTCCCCACTTCACAGAGGAGGAGACTGGGCCTCTGGGCCTCTGGGCACAGGGGTCAGGGTTGAGTGGCAAAGTCAGGAGCAGCTTGGTCCTGGCGAGGGTCCTCCTTGACCCCTGACCTCATGGGGAGACTGAGGCCCAGGCTGAGCCTCAGAGCATCAGGGGAACGGAGCTTGGAACTGGGGTCTCGGGTCTCGGGCCAGCCCCCACTTCGCTCAGGTACAGAAAGTGCTTTTGGAAGTCCAAAGCCATGGGTTCCCTCCCAGAGACTGATTCATAAACTGACCTTAAAATGTAGATGACGGGATTGACACTTCCCGTAATGAGAGAATTGCTCGTCAGCTTCCCTGGCTGCTTTCTGCTTCCTGGGGGGGTGGGGGTAGCTCTATTCACAACAGCCAAGAGATGGAAACAGCCCACACGTCCATCGGCTAACCACGTGTTCGTCCGTACAATGGAATATTACTCAGCCATAAAAAGGGAGTTCTGACACATGCTACGATGTGAATGAACTTCAGAAACCTTACGCTAAATGAAAGAGGCCACGTGCAAATGGCCACATGTCGTATGATCCTACTTACGTGAAATGTCCAGAAGAGGCAAACCCACAGAGACAGTAGATAAGTGGTTTCCAGGGGCTGGGGCGGTGGGCTGGGGGTAATGGGAGTGACTGCTAGACGGTACAGTGTTTCTTTCTAGAGTGATGAAAATATTATGGAATTAGTGATGATGATTGTACAGTTCTGTGAAAATACTAAAAATCACTGAGTTGTACACTTTAAAAGGGTGACTTTTACGGTTTGTGAATTATATCTCAATGTTTAAAATACACACCACACACACACACACAAAGCCATTTGGGGGAGCTCTGGTTGGCCAGGGGCAATGCCCTCCTCTCTGGCCAAACAAGTAGCAGAGCGGGTCCTGTTTCTGGTGCTTCTGGAATCGGGGCACAGGTACGGCCCAGGCTCTGCTCAAGGAAGTGAGGCAGGTGTCAGGAGTGGGATGGGCTCTGTCCATGCTGACCTCGGAATCTCAGAAGGTCTGGGCTTCTTAGCGCAGCCCCTTCATTTTACACACGGGGAGACAGGCTCAGAGAGGAACACTGACTCCATGGGGAGCTCTGAACTCCAAACGCTCAGCCTTGAACTCTCTTCCCTAAGGTCTGCTCCAGCAGCCCCTGTGTTGCTAGGTGCTTCCAACGGGTTCACATGGAGACCCAGAATTTGGACTCCAGCCCTTGATTTCAAACTGTTCTGTAGGTTTGCAGTGAAATGCTGTGCTTGTATCTATTGCTGTATAAGAAATAATGCTACATGTAGCGGTTTAAAACAATAATAACCATCTATGATCTCCCACAGTTTCTGTGAATCTGGAATCTGGGAGCAGCTTTGCTAAACTGGCCTGGCTTGGAGTCTCAAGAGGTTGCGGTCGAGATGTCAACTGGGCTGACATGACTTAACTGGGACTGAAAGGTCCACTTCCAAGGGGCTCGCACACATCACTGGCAAGTTGGTGCTGGCTGTTGGCAGGAGGCCTTGGCTCCTCCCAAATGGACCTCTCCCCAGGGCTGCTTGAGCGTCCTCAGGATAGGGTGGCCGGCTTCCCCCAGAGCCAGTGGTCTGAGAGAGAGCCAGGCAGAAGCCAAATGTCTTAGGACCTGGCCTCAGAAGCCACACGCCATCATGTCCACAGTGTCACCTCTATTCATGATGGGAGGGGCCCACACGAGGGTGTGGACACCAGGAGGTGGGGTCATTAGGGCCGACTTGGAGGCTGCCTACTGCGCGTGAACTCGTGAAGTTTACACTTAAAATCAAAACCTTTCTGGAGCTGGTGTGTGCAGCTTCTTCGGCCCTTCGGTATGTGCTGTTTTTACTCCCTCCAGATAAAGCGACGATAATCACTGTGATGTGGTTACTCCCGCTGCACTAAGCCTTGGGACCATCTCTCGGCCGAGCTGATACTTCTAAAGCTGCCTGACACGGTCTCTTTAGCAGGCAAGAAGGCTGGCAAACCTGGGCACTGATGGTGAAAACATCCCCAGGTGCATCCTGTCCTGTGCACAGCGGCCAAGGCCGGACAGTGAAAACGAAAGCGGATTATGCCACCGAAGCTGGGTGCTGGAGGGGGGGCCAATGCCACAATAGTAGAGAGGGTCCACAAATCCATGAGGAATGCTGGGAATTCCCTGGCGGTCCAGCGGTTAGGACTCTGCGCTTCCACGACCGGGGGCCCGGGTTCGAGCCCTGGTCGGGGAACGAAGATCCCACAGGCTGCATGGTGTGGCCAAAAAATAAATAAATAAAATTAAAATGTATGAATTAATTAATTTCTGTCTGCATTGGATCTTTGTTGCTGCGCACAGGCTTTCTCTAGTTGTGGCGAGCGTGGGCTAATCTTCATTGCGGTGTGTGGGCTTCCCCTCGCGGTGGCTTCTCTTGTTGCAGAGCATGGGCTCTAGGTGTGCGGCCTTCAGTAGTTGTGGCACGCGGGCTCAGTAGTTGTGGCTCGTGGGCTCTAGAGCGCAGGCTCAGTAGTTGTGGAGCACGGGCTTAGTTGCTCCGTGGCATGTGGGATCTTCCCGGACCAGGGCTCAAACCTGAGTCCCCTGCATTGGCAGGTGGATTCTTAACCACCGTGCCACCAGGGAAGTCCCAAATTACATTTTTTAAAAAAGAGAAATTCTGCCCCTGGGGGACCTCTCTCATCTCCCCGTGGCTCTGTGTTCTCAGAGGCTGACCCTTACGGATGGAATCCAGAGTCTGCTGCCCTCCAGCTTCAGAGGCAGGGTAGCAGGTATGGTAAGGATGTTGATTTCTCTCCGGAGAGCAGTGCCTGCCAGGTGCCCCCCACCCCAAGCCCACTCTGCCTCTGGATTCAGGTCACCACCCCCTCCCCCTTGCCCCTTCAAGCCTCGGGTGGTGACAGTCCTTGCTTCCAGCCCGGGTAGGGCCCTGCCTCTTGCAGTTTCCCACGTCTTTGCAAATCCTCCCCTTTATAAGCACTCCTCAAATTACTTTGCTCGAGAGCACCAGTGAGGGGCCCCCCAATGATGGGCATCTGGAGAGGAAAATGGGCAAAGGACAGCTGACAAACTGCCTCTGCTCTTCCTGGAAGTTCTGTCTCTGTGAGGGGAAGCAGAGCCCCGATCAGTATTGTGGACGATAAGAACATGAGGCAGTGTTCACATACCCAGGTCGTAAAGGAAACGTAAATTCACACCCCAAGAGGACACCAAAAAAAGTTTCCAAGAATTGAGTAAAAGTGGGTGCCGGTCCCTTCCCGGGATCACCAGGCTGTGTGGGCACGGCTGGGTCAAGGGCCACGGCTGGCCCAAAGGCCATCTGGCAGCAGGGGTCAAGCCTGACAGTGAGCGCTCCTCTGACTCCTTGCCCCATGGGCAGGGAGTCGGAAATAACCCGAGATGTACAGAGATGTACGGAGAAGGACATTCATCAGAGGTCCTTACTTCTAGGAAGATTTGAGTAAATTAATCTAAATCGGTCTGCTGGACCCCAGTGGAACCATTATAAATGATAATTTGAGTATCTAATGAGACAGGAGAATGTGCATTATATAATTTTAATAGAAAAAAGAGGGCACAAAATGGTAAATATAGCGCGCTCTCTAGGTGAAAAACGTGTATATGTGTATATTCACAGAAAACGAGACTGGTGGAAAAAACCAAAGTATTCATAATGATTACTTCTTCATGCTGGGATTATTGGTATTTTTATTTTGTCTGTTATCCTTTAGTTTTCTACATTCTCCAAACTTTCTCCAATGAATTACTTTTTTGTTTGTTTGTTTAAAAAGGAAAAAACTTAAAAATTCACACCACAAAGGACCAGTACAGACAGAAGTCACATCTGGGGCAGACTGCATTACGTGACAACGTGTCACACATAGGCACATGTGCGCTGCACTCTACAGTTTCCAGATGTCTTTTCTCTGCATCATGGGTGGGGAAGGACCCCAGCAAAGGCTCCAGGGGCTGTGGTCACGGCCGGCTCTGGCCTGTCTCACTGTCGGTGATCTGTCCCCTCAGACTGGGTCGAAACGCCTTCCCCAGGCCTGACTCCTTTCAGGTGCTCTTCCTGTAAACCCTGTCGCTCTGCAAGGCGACACCGAGGTCTGATCAAGACAAGGAAGGCACGTCCCAGGGTCCTGAGTCTTCCTGAGCTGAGCTGGCATCTGGCTGGGGAGCCGGTGGGAACACTGGCAGACCTGCCAGGTTCCGGGAAATGTACACTCATTGCGCACCTAAAGCCATGGAAGAGGGAATTCCCTGGCAGTTCAGTGGTTAGGACTCAGCGCTTTCACTGCCGAGGCGCAGGTTCAATCCCTGGTCAGAGAACTAGGATCCCGCAAGCTGCACAGTGTGGCCAAAACACACACACACACACACACACACACACACACGCACACACACGTGTACACGCGCGCGCACACACACGCACGCACACACACACACAACAACAACAAAACGCAGGTCACCAAGAGCCGAATCAAAATGAAGGAACCGGGCTTCCCTGGCGGCGCAATGGTTGAGATGCAGGGGACGCGGGTTCGTGCCCCGGTCCGGGAAGATCCCACATGCCGCGGAGCGGCTGGGCCCATGAGCCATGGCCGCTGAGCCTGCGCGTCTGGAGCCTGTGCTCCGCAACGGGAGAGGCCACGACAGGGAGAGGCCCGCGTACTGCAAATAAATAAATAAATAAATAAAATAAAAAATGAAGGAACCAAGAGACGGACAGGCAGCAAGGGGTGGATGGAGCACCCTGAGGCTACTTGGGGTCAGATAAAGGCCTGTGATTACGGTCGCGAGGGTTACAGAATGGAACGTAAAGGAAACAGGTTTTTAAGAGAAATCGTGGAGGAGATGAAGCTCTATAGATGGATAGGGGAGTTCCCAGGAGGCTGATGAAGCTTGACTGTTACATCCCTCACCTGCAGGGCCTGCTTCTGAGGCCCTGGACCTAATTTTGTACTTGCAGTTTTTATTTGTTTTCTTCAAGAGGCCTGAAAGGTGTGCATGCTTCTTCCCCTGCACAGTCTGGATCCACTTGACACGGTGTCTGTTTGAGCCCCTGCGGAGGATTCCCGGCTTAGCGAGGGCAGAGGCGGACCCCGGGCACCACCTCTCCAGCCCATGGCTCACCTCTCTCCCCCACCCCCTCTCCCCGTAGCGGGACCCGGGGAGCCTGGTGCGTTCTGTGGCCTCACTGGACCCTCTCCTTCAGCTGGAAACACGCTTCCGCTGAGACATGCTGCATCCCTTCCTTGGGAGCCTCCACAGAGGCCCCTGGCTGGATTACGCCCCCAGCCCTGGTGCCCCCCACCCTTGGCCATCATTCCCCCGCCCTTGCCTAATGCCCATCCTCTATCACTGTAATTACCAAACCAGAAACCCCATTGACAGGGCCAGTCTCTGCCCTGGTCACTGTTGTGTCCCCAGCACTGGGCAGTGTGCCCACCACTCAGGAGATACTCAACAACTTCTTTCTCAATAGACACCAGAATCAAGGAATGAATGAAAGCAGACCCTCGCCAGTGCAGGTTGCCCTGATAGGTGCCTGGTGTAGGTCTCCAGAGCCTGTGGGGGACCTGAGTGGGCAGCATCCTTCCTGGAGGAATCCTCATCTAGGTCCTCCTGGCCCTTCTTTGTCGAGTCTCGTGGCCCGAGCAGGGCTTGGGCTCTGCAGAAGGACCACATCTTTCTCAGATTGCCGCCCCCCTTTACAGAGGGGTCCTTGTCCTACTTGCCCAGCTGACCCCCCTCTCTGCCCATTGGGGGCGTCCACCTAGGGCTCACTCAGAGGCTGCCAGCCACCCCAGGCTTGGCAGACGGGGGTGTCTGTGCCCCTTCCCACTGTCCTCCACCATCCCCGACACCTGGCCACTGAGATCACGTCCCCGCATCACAGCCCAGCCCCACGGCAGGTGGGCCTGCTGTATTCCGTGGACTTGCCGTTGTCGGTAACACGCTATTAAAAGTTGAAAATACATTTTCCGCCTGCCGATCTTTTTCTTTTTCATTTAGCAAACATTGATTTTTTTCCCCCTCCTGCAGATGGAACAGAAATGAAACCACACACGTCTCTTTGGGGTGATTTAGTTGTCAGAGCCGGAGGCGGTGGGCAGGCGTGGGCTTCTCTTGTCACCTCGTCCACAGGTCACTCCGTGACCTTGGACAGTCATTTAGCCTTTCTTGTCTGCCAGTCCCTCCCCCGCCCCCACCGGCTAGAAAAGGAGACCCCCAGCGTCCCTGGCCTGGAGAGTAGGAGGTTCTATTCAATAGCCGGAGGAGCCTCCAAGAGAGGTTCAGAGGAAACCTGTAAAAAAGCCAAGTTCAAGGTTGTGTCAACACCAACCACCATGAAGTGGCAATTATCCAATTAACTTGATTAGTGTAGACAGAACCACCAATGTCTGCCCGGCATACCCGCTTCCGCTCTATTCCTGAGCTTAGGCAGCTGCAGAAGAAGAGAGAGGATGTTGGAAACAAGAGACTGAGCCTCTCTGTGCCCCGATCTCCCTGACTCTAGTTTGGGGACGATAAAGCCTCCCCCACAAGGCTGTGGTGAGGACGCGTGCGCTAACCTCAGTAAGAGCTCTGGGAAGACTAGGGGAACCAGTGCTTAAAGGGAGCTCATGTGAGAGGGTGTGGTGCAGACCAACTTGCATCTTGGTGACCTGCTGTTTTTTTAATTCCGTGACTTTAGGTGCTTGAAAAGTGTACACTTCATGGGAACTTCTGTCTATCAGGGTCAGCATGGGCAAGGTGCTCTGTGCCTGGGTTTCTTCATCTGTTCCTTAGGGATTCTAACAGCCTTAGCCTCAGAGAGGCGCACGTACAGGTTGATGGTGGTCATGGTAAAGAGGAAGATGGTGGTGGTGATGGTGATGATGGTGGTGATGGTGATGATGGTGGTGATGGTGGTGATTATGGTAAAAAGGATGACGATGGTGGTGGCCATGAGGATGGTGAAGATGATGCTGGTGGTGACGATGATGCTGGGATGGAGATGATAAAACACCTTTCTCACGTGCTGACTGTACAGCCCACCGAGGAAACAGCCTTACCAGAGAGTCCTTACAAAAGTGATCCCTCCCCCACAGAGAGGTGGAGTCAAATCCTTTTCCCTTGAATCTGGGCTGGCTCTATGGCTTGCTTAACCAATAGAACTCCAAGGAAATAATGCCATGTGACTTCCAAGGCTAGGTCAGATGAAGTCTTGCAGCCTCCTTGACCCCCAGACCTCTTAGGACATTCTGGGAGCCCTCAGCTATGCATAGTCTAGCTACCCTGAGAACACCCTGCTGCAGAGGCCATGTGGAGGTGATCTGGGTGACAGTCCCAGCTGAGCCCAGCCTTCTAGTCATGCAGTGAGGAAACAGACTTGAGAGTAAAGCCGTCCAGACCAGCCTGGTTGTCAGCTGAATAACACCAGGTGAACCCACCCAGTGCCACATGGAGCTGGAGGGTTGCCCAGTTGAACCCCAGTGGGATTCCTGGCCCACACAGTCTTGAGGTTTAATAAAATAGATGCTGTGGGCTACTAAATTGGGGGGCAATGTGTAATGCAGCAATAGCTAACTGGAACTGGATGGCTCTGGTTCTCAGCCACTTCCTGGATGAACATGCACCTACAGGTGGCTGCTTGGTTTGACATCACAGACCTGAGCCCCCTGCCTGGACCTTGCCCTGCTATGGGGTCCACTTCAGACAAAGAGCAAAGTCAGCTTGGCTCCAACTTCCCAGCAAAGGGGAAGCCAGGTGTTCACAGAGCTGTAAAACGTCACCGAAGGAAGGCCCTGTGTGCCTGGAAGGAGCCCCAAACAGTGTGAGTCAAGAGCTCCCCGGTGGGGCACCACCGGCGGCCACAGGCACGTTCGCTCAAGGGCAGGGCAGCCCTGGCGGACACGATTGGCTGGAGGATACCACCCAGGCAGCTCACAGGGGTCCCATGCTGACAACAGCCTGGCATTTTCTCCTGCCAGGCCCCGTTTCTGGGGGATTCACTGGCTGGTTGACTGAGGCTGCCCTGAGGGAAAGGGGAATAGAGAGGGAGGAGAGAGCAGGAGTCGGAGCTGCTGGCAGGTGGGCTGCCCCGGCTGCAACTCCTGCTGCCTCCTGTCCCCAGGCTGGAGGGGAAGAGGGGCTGGTGCCCCTGTGCACTGACTCTGGTTAGTTGTCAACTTCTATCAGAAAGCTTGATGAAATTTTGATTGGGATTGTGTCAAATCATTGTAGGGAAATTGTCATCTTATCCAGTATTCAGCCTTACAATCCATGAACATGGTACATTCTTCTATTTATTTAGATCTTTATTTCTTTTTCCCTCAGCACTATTTTGTGCTTTTCAACATAGAGATCTTGGACAAATGTTGTTAGATTTATTCTTAAGCACTTTATTTTTTGTGTGTTATTGTAAGTGGAATTTTTAAGACTTTATTTTCCAGTTGTTTGCTGCTAACATGTAAGAGTACAATAGATTTTTTATATTAACTTTGTATCCTATGAGTTTGCTAAATCCCTTTATTGGTTCTTATGGTTGTTTTGTACATTCCTTGGAATTTTCTACATAAATAATCATATCATCCACAAATAGGGACAGTTTTACTTCTTTTCTGATATTTGTGTCTTTTATTTCTTTTATCTTGGCTTATAGCAATGTCTAGGATGGCCAGTACAATGTTGAACAGGAGTAGCAAGAGAACATCTTTGTTCCCAGTGTCAGGGAAACACATCAGTTTTTCACTGTTAAGAATGATGTTGACTATAAGCTGGTCTGTTGTAGATTCCCTGGATCAGTTTGAGGAAGTTTCCTACTATACCCAGTTTACTGAGAGTTTTTATAATGAGTGGCTAGTGAATGTTGTCAAATGCTTTTTCTGAATCTTTTGAGAGAATCATATTTTCTTTTGAAATAATATGATTTTTCTCCTTTAACCTGTTAATATGGTGAATCCTATTGTCTTTCAAATGTTAAACCAACATTGCATTTCTGAGATAAGTCTCAGGGATTGAAATATTATCTCAATGAGATATTATCTTACAAGGTATTATCCCTTTTTTAATACTTTGGATTGGATTTAATTTGTTAATATTTTGGTATTTTATTAAATCTTTGAAAAATATTTTTATTAAATATTTGATATAAGATTTGAATGATTGGTAGAATTCATTAGTGAAACCATCTGGGCCTAGAGTTTTGAGATTATTTCTGATAAATTAAATTTCTTTAATAGCTATAGGGTTGATCAGATTTTCTATTCCTTCTGTCAATTTTGGTAAGTTGTCTTTTCCAAGAAATATGTCCATTTCATCTACATTGTCATATTTTTTGGTATAAAATTGTATATAGAATTCTCTTATTAATATTTATAGGATCTGTAGTGATAACTCCCTTTCCATTCTGATACTGGTGATTTTTGTGCTCTCTCTTTTTTCTTGATCATTCTAAGTAGAGGTTTGTCAATTCTGTTGATATTTTCAAAGACTCAGTTTTGGCTTTGTCAGTTTTCTCTGTGGTTTGTTTCTATTTCATGAATTTCTGTTATTACCTTTATTATATCCTTCCTTCTACTTACTTTGGATTTAGTTTGCTCTTCTTCTTCTTTTTTTTAATTATCCTAAGGTGAAAACTTAGGTCATTGGTCTTAGATCTTTCTTCTTTTCTGATATAATTATTTAAAGCTATAAGTTTCCCTCTAAGAACCACTTTACCTGCATCCCCCAAATTTTGATACGTGGGGTCATTTTTCGATTGCAACTTTATTCCCAATATTTGGAGAGAACAGGCTGGATCCAGGAGTCACACCTAAGATTCCATTTCTGGGCATGAGGACAGCAACTGGCCTATGAAGCCATGAATTCCTTGGCCTGCTGTGGAAAGGGTGGGGGATCTCCTGGATTCTCACGAGGGCTCTATTCACCCCACCCAGCTCAGACCTCATCACCCGTCTCCTCCCCAAAGCCATGCTGCCAGGCTTCTGCCTGAGGCCATCTGTCCATCTCGCACTCCTCTTGTGTCATTGCTCCAGGCCGAGGTCAAACCGTCTTGTGCCAGCGTCCATTCATCTTTCTGGACCTCGGTTACTTCATGCATAAAGGCAATGTCATGGCTGCCATTATCCATCTTTCTATGAACTTAGACATCTGTCTTGCCTCCTCGTCTAGGTTGTGGGCCATTGCCTGAAGCCTGATACTTGTGACAACATCACAGCTTACCATGCTTCCATCTGCTCACTGCCACCCCGGCAGAGTCTGTGCCCCATTTACAGATGGAAAGGAGGCTCAGACATGCTGGGGTCTTCTCCAGGCTCCCAGTCACAGGGCTAATCTCTGAAGGAGCAGGAAATCCAACACAGGTGTCTCTGCTGCCCAGAGCTGCGACCTTCCCTGATGGGCTGGGTGTGCTCTCCGTGCGGAAGTGGTGCCGCGTCCTCTTGTTCCAGCGGGAAGTGCTGGCCAGGGGTGGGGCTGGACCCTCTGCTTCAGCGGGGCCACCTCTTCCTGAAAAGACCCTAGCAAAGACGGCAGGCCAGCCAGTTGCGGGGTGGGGGTGGGGTTGCTCAGAAGTGTGGGTGCACTGCTTACGGGAAAAGAACCGGCTTCCTTCCTCAGCCATGAGGATAATTTGGGGAGTCTCTGGGAGTTTCCTTTTCTTCTTCCCACAGTCAAATTTGACTTTATTTTCTTAAAGCAAATGTACTGAATGTTTGCTCTGTACGTGCACTGTGCCACACTCTTTGGCCCTGCAACTGCCTTAAGGGGTGGGGTTGGTGCTGGTTCCCATTTTACAGGTGAGGAAACTGAGGCTTAGAGAAGTGACTTGCCCAAGACACACAGCCAGACCCCAGGTCTGCCAGGCCCCACAGGACATGCCACAAGTCCTCCTATCCTGCCATGGAGTGCCCCGGAGACTTCGGGTGACTGACACCCAGAGGTCTCTCCTTGTGGGTTCCACGTGGGGGGGTGAAGCCATCAGGGCCCTGCAGGGCGTCACCCTGGGCCAGTCGAGGCCTGTGCAGCCTTGTCGGAGATACCGACACAGACGTCTGCCCAGAACTCCTTGGCAGCTCCAGACAGAGACCCTGGACGCCCCTGGGGGCAGTTACGGTGTTGTGGGCACCTTTCCTCATGGGACCCAGCAAACCCACTGTCTGTTAGAGGGTCCACTAGAATGAGACGCGAGGCTCAGTTAATTAGCACCCTTTGTAGGCGTCATTGGTGCAATCACAGCAGTGATACTTAGTAGGTATCGTGGACCTACTATGGGCCTGACCCTCTGCAAGCTGCATCTCGGACACTTACAAGGGCCTTCCTGGAAGGTCCTGGGGCCCTTGCTTTAGCCGGGGGGAAGCAGGGGCAGGGCAGCCAAGGTGCTCGCTTGGGCTCCACGGACTCATGAGCTGGCAGAGCAGGGATCCAAAGGCAGGTTGCTTAGAAGGCCCAGCTCTCTCTGCACCTCCACCCCATGGGCCCCCAGTAAGGGCGCAGAGGGCTGCCTAGCTCACAGGAGAGCTGTGTGTCTGTCCGGCTCCTTGGCCTGCGGACCCCGCTCAGAGAGGCCTGAAATCCGGCTTAGCTCTGAGCTTGACCGTACAACGCAGCCGTGTGGGGAGCGGCTCAGGGCTGGTGGTCTGACGGGAGGAGGAGAGGCAACACTAATTCGTCTTCAGGTGGCTGAAGAGGGCGATGGCAGGAGTGACAGGGCTGAGAAATCCTGTTAGTCCTTTGCTCAGCCCCGTCTGTCAAGTGGCGTCTAGACAAAGCCGCTCCTGGGGGCAGTGGGCATGATGAAGAGCTCAGGCCAGGCGGCAGGGACCTCGGAGAGGCGCTAATCCCTGCTGCTCGCTGGAGGGGGCGGGGCCAGAGGGAGGGCCAAGCCCCGCTCAGCTCCAGAGCTTGCTGGAAGCGCCTGAGGGTTGGAAGGTCTGGGAGCTGGCCTTGGGCGAGCCCCTGCCTTCTTCTGGGCCACAGAGTCCCATGTGTAAAATTGGGAGGAGGGAAAGAAGGCCCCCCGGGGACCAGAGTGGTCTGGGGGCTTCCCGAGTCCTGCCTGGAGCAGCTTCTCTCTCTAGTCCTTTGGAAGGTGATCAGGGCAGGGCGAGGCCGCAGGCTCTTCTTGGGGCGCAGGGCAGCGGGGGCCCCACAGCTGAGCCGAGCTGGGCTGAGCTGGGGGTTGGGGTTCGTGCCCCCAACCTCCTCCTCCGGCCAGGTCTGACCAGCTTTGCCCTCTCGGAACCAGGCTCCAGCTACAGACCATCCTGGACCACGTTCTGGGCGGTGCCCCAGGCCAGCCACTATATAAAGCAAGTCACAGCATCTTGAGCTGGTTTCCTCTGCAAAACGGAACCCATCGTGGCGTCTGTCTCTGCGTACGAGTGAAAGCGTCAGGGCAAGCCCTCAATGAATGCAGCACCTATAGCTTACTGTCACCTGAGGGTGGGTCCCCTGGGCTCGGACCCTCCCGGGGGGCCCACTCCCCCCTTTCCACAGCACTTTAGCTGGGTGACAGAGGCCCTTCCAAACCTGGGCCACTCCGACCTGCAGGGGCAGAGCCACTGCTCCCCACTGAGCATCCTGCCCCCCACCCCTGCCCCCCCGTAGTTGCCCTCACCCCACCCACCCGGCTGACCTCCCCAGCAGGAGGCTTTGCCTTCTCATGTCCCCTGGCCAGACCCCGGCCCCATGTCCAGGCACCTCAGAGCGCTGTGCCCTGACACCTTGTCAGAGGGCCCCAGAGTGCCTTCTGGCTGTCTCCGATCCCTCATCTCCTTTTTCTCCTTGGCCTTATGTCCTGTCCCCACTCTGGTTTGTGAGTGTCTGGTCCACCTCGGTGTGTGTCACACCACAGCGTCACCTGGAGATGGAGGGAGGGGGGCCTGGACCATGTGGTGTTCTCTTCCTTGTCGCCCCCTCCCCTTTGACCCTCGACCGCTGACTCCCGGGAGGCACCGCAGAGGGACGGTGGCGTTTGCGGGGTGCCGGGGTGCCAGGTTCCAGGGCACCGTCCTGCAGCTCAGAACGTCTTGGATGAAGCCAGCCATTCAGCTGAATTGGCAACAGACAGCCAGGAACAAAAGCCAAGTGGCTTCTGCGTCAGCCTTTAAAGCCACCAAAATGATCTCACTTGTCATGCTGTGGTCCAAATATTTTGCCCACTTAGACGAAACCTTCTGTGCTTGTGAAATTAAGTGTATTATTAATCTCACCTGGCCCGGTGACAAGGTGGGCAGATCAGATAAATAGCCCCGTAGCTGATCGAGCGGGTGACAGCGTATCCTTATCGGTACAAAGTAGACGCGGGTGTTTCCGGCTCCACGCCGATGGAGGAGAGGCTGCCCGGAGATGGGGGTGGCAGGATGGTGGGGGCTGGGAGTCCCCCACAACGAGGAGGCTGGGGGGAGCAGTCGTGCGTGGAGAGGAGACAAGACCACTGGCTTCCAGGGCCCATGAGGCTGTCACAGGGGTCCACAGGGAGGTGGGAGCGGGCTGGGTCTTTGAGCTGAGCCGGGGTTGGCTACAGCACCAACAGTCAGATTTCAGATGCATTCAGACAGGCTTTTGTTAACCCTATTTTTTTCCCCGATTCTAAACGTGATAAAGGCTCATTACAGAGAAACGAAGAAAATTCTAAAGGAGGACGTGCAAAGCTCCCGGCTCCATTGCTAGAGCTCCCCACCAGTAACAAACGGGAGGAGGGGCTTCTTTCCTGAGTTCTGTGGATGCGTTTATAATTGGAATTTTTTTCCCACTCGGCAGTGTATTGTTTTTAGCACACGCGTGTGTTCCATCGGAGCTGATCCTTTACTGCTGTTGTTTTTGTGTTTTGTCTGAGCTGCGCGGCATGTGGGATCTTAGCTCCCCGATGGAACCCGCACCCCCTGCCTTGGAAGCGCGGAGTCTTAACCACTGGACCTCCGGGGAAGTCCCCGATCCCTTATTATTGAACAGACAGACGATCGTTGGGGCCCCTTGAGGCTGTTTCCCACCTTCCCAGCTGCCGCCAGGCCTCGTCTTCCTCGCTGAATCTCCCACTGTGTCTGTTTCCTTAGGACGCAGAGCAGCCGGCTTAGATTCCGGCGTGGCTCTCTCTCTGCTCCCGGTGAGGCCGCGACCGGGTCATCCCCAGGACAGAGCTCTGGCATCACACACCAGTGGGGTGAGGGGCAGCAGGCTTCTGTTGCAGAGGACGAAACTGAGGTTGGGGAGAGGACGGCCAGCAGACAGGCTGAACCGACCAGGGCACCTCCCTGAGTCTGAACCCTAGGAAGTGACACCGGTCAGGCTATCAGGGTGACAGTGTCCCGGTCGGCTAATGTTTCTCTGAACCTGGTGAGCCGAGAGGGCCAGCGGCTGGACTGCCGTGTGCCAGGAGTTCACGGGGCCAGCCTGGCCGGCCAGCTCCTCAGGACAGCCTGACACAGGCGAGGGCGGTGCTGTGTGGGGACAGCAGCTTCCCCAGGTGTTCTGCCTCACCCTCCCTGCCCAGGGGTGATAGGAGTGCAGCTGGCAAGGCGAGAGCTCACCTCTGCTGGTGTCCCTGTGCCCTCCCAGCCAGCCCTGAGCAGCCCCAAGGGCCTGCCAGGAGTTCCCCTGGGCCTTCCCAAGCGTATGCTTCTTAAGACCTGAGACCCAGGGGCCAAAGCAGCAGAGTACTGCTCGAGGGGAGGAGCCCTTAACCAGCTCAGCTCCAGGGGCCGGAGCCACGGCCGTCTCCCCAGCCGTGGGCGTGGTGTGGGCAGACTCACCTGAAATGGGCCTGTCCTCACCCAGAGGCATGGCGCCCTGCAACATCAGGGACCCGCATCTAAATGCTAGGACGATCTGGAAATTTCTGGCCATGAGGCTTAAACCGGGTGATGCTGGGACCTGGCCTGGGTGAGCTCGACTGGACTCTGGGTGGAGTGCCTTGGGGGGTGATGGGTGGTGAGATGCACCCTGACAGTGACCACGGAGGCTGGGCCCAGCCGGGCTTGATGACCCAGTCACCCAAGCGGTTTCCTGCCTGCTCGCTCAGGCCAGGCCCAGGAGGGGCTTCGTGACTTGATCTCATTCGGTCCACCCTGGGCGCCACAGGATCAGCCCCGTCACCCCCCCTTAGTGGGGCTTCCCTCCTGATTCGGGGGTGGGGCTGGCCCCTCAGCGGTGGGGGACTAGTGGGCAGGCTCCGGAGCCCCAGTTGGCCTCGACCAGGGCGTGGCCCTGCCCCATCTCACCCCTGCCTCCCTCCCTGGGGCCTGGGAGGAAAGGCCTTGCTGCTATGCCCACCTGAAGACACTGGATCCCGGCAGCCGTCCAGGCCATGCATGGGACCCCTGACCGCCTGGTTTTCGTCCCCCGTCCTGTGTCGCCATCACCCCGGGGAAGGAAGGAGCCCTGTTGCTCACATCCCTGGAAGAGATGAGGACGGAGTGACCAGAGAGGGGGCAAGGGGAGGGCAGCCCACTGCACACAGGGTCCGGGGCTCTAGGGTGAGGCCAGGAGGACCCCCGGGTTGCAGAAGCAGACGACGACGAAGCAGAAACCCCTGTCCTGGGAACGTATTGGTGGAGGTGCCTGGTGGGTGCCCACACGTGGCTAGTACCGCCTGGAAGCAGGAGGTGGGGAACGTGGATGGCAGGGGCCCAGGAGGAGTGGGCTTCCCTGAGGCGGTGATGGAGGACCGCGCGGGTGGCCGGGGAAACGCGTTCATCAGCGCCGCTCCGGCCCGGGGCTCACTTTTCCTGTCCGTCCGTCTTGCCTGTGAGGGTGACGTCCCCCTTCCTGGGCCAGCTGCAGGCAGGTGGGTCTGGGCTCTCGCCCTGGGCAACATTTCCAGAACAGCTCCTCTTTTTCAGGACAGCTCAGAAGCGGCTCCTCTGGGGAGCAGGGACCCCGGTTAGCGGGAGAAACAAAGGCCAATAGTCATCATCGGCCTGGGGGTGGGGCTCCTCCAAGGGGAGCTCTGGGGCCTGGGGGCAGGTGGGTGGGACCAGGTGGGGTGGGGCGTGGTGTGGGTAACGGTGGAGGGGGTTAAACAACCCTCTGGAGATTTTCTCAGAGCTAAGCCTTTGGGTTCTTCCCAAAGCAAACCCTCAAAGCCTTGCTCAGGGTACATGCCCGACCCAGGGGCCGGAGACTCATTGTACTGACGGGTAAACCGAGGCCCTGGGAGGGAAAGGTGGTTTTTCTAAGTGCAGAAGGACGGAGATGTAAACAGGGATCCTGAGGGCCCCCCCCCCAGGCTTGCAGAGGAGCCACTGCTGCGATGGTAGGAGCCTGGCCCCTGAAAACAGCTTATCCTCCTTCCTCCCCGCCCTCCCTCCGTGAATAGTTTGAGCTCCCACGATGTCCCGGGTCGGGAAACGGAGAGCCGGTGGTCCCATCCCCAGGTCCCCAGCCTCGGCGAGCTTGCAGGCCGGTGGGAATGGCAAGGAATGGGACCTCACGGAGGGATAGAGAGGGTACGGGCTGTCGTGGGGCACAGAGACGGCCCAGCCTGGCTCGGGGGCGTGTGTCGGGGGCGGTCGGCTGCCTGCCTACAGGGGCCGCTTTGGGGCTGCACCTTCCAGTGGAATGCAGAGTGGCCTGTGTGGACGACGACGGTCAGAGCTGCAGTCTGCCTGGGATGGGGGCAGCCTGTGGGCAGGCCGGGCGCTGGCATGAGGGAGATGCCTCGGCGGGGGGCGGGCCTGGCTGGTTTTCTTAGGAGCTTGGACTTTATCCCGAGGGGAATGGGGAGCAGGAAAGGGTCTCTAAACTGGGAGTGACCTGATGGGGCGGGGGGGACGGGGGCGGCGCCAGGGCTCTGCTCTACGCTGGGTGGACGGAGGCTGAGGACAGGCCCATCAGGCAGGGGTCTCCGGCCAGCGAGGGTGGGGCCTGGGCCTTCTGGGGCCTCCTCTGCGGGGGTGGCAGCTTCATCGGACCCTGAGCTGCAGCCTGGAGTCAGGCCAGGCCCTCCTGGGACGCTGCTGGCCGAGTGCTGCAGAACAGCGTGTGCCAGGCGGTCTTTGCCCCAGGGGTGGCGGTCTAGGGGTGGCGGACCCACGTTTTCAGGGAAGGTTTCTCTCGATGCAAGCACAAGGAGCGCGGGCAAACTCCTCCGCTACTTTCCCATTCCTCAACGCACAAGGACTCCTCTTTACGGCCGCTATCAAGACCCGCTCCCATCTCCCTGTTGCCGCAGTGGCCGCAGGTACAACATTTAAACCACGTTGGTGGATGACAGAGACGTACCTGTTGCCGCAGTGGCCGCATGTACAATATTTAAACCACGTTGGTGGATGACAGAGACGTAGGATATTTTTAATCCCAACAGGCTATTAGGGTTCATATCATGTCTGCCAAATAAATACTCTGAATCATGTCCCGTTATCTTTTTGGGGGCAAGTTGACTACAGCAGTGAGATTGCGCACAGCGGTTCTGCTCTGGTTATCCACCTCTCGTGCACACGTGTGTATACAGAGAGAGATTTATGTAGCAGTTGTCGATAATAAATGCTCCCTGTAAAACACATTATCTTCTTGCGGTGTCTGGAGAGGGGCACGATGGAGGGGAGCCAGGGAGGGGCAGGCCATCTTCAGAGCCAGGCCCAGGATGGAATCGGCACCCCAGGCTGGGACTCTTGGCCTGAGCCCTTCTCCTGAGCTGCTGGTATATGTCAACGTTGATGTCCCTGTTGATGTTCTCATTTCATATAAAAAAGGCTCCATGATTAGCTCGCTGTTTTCTTCCATTTCATAGAAGAAGAGACTGAGGTTCAGAGAGGGCCACGTGAGAACTGGTGGCTGAGCCAGGGGAGGCTTCCTCCTCCTGGTACCCACCCTAGCACCCAGTTTTCCAAGTCGGCTGCCTGGCCCTTCTCTCTGGACTCGGGTCTCACCATCCACACACCAGTGAGAAGCAGGGAGGTGGGGCAGTTCACTGTGAAGGCAAGAGGCTGAGGTGGGTGGTCGTCCTAAGGGGGTCTGACCATCAACCTCTATTGTGAATCTGTTGACTTCAGTGCTGGAGCCGCTGCATGACCTGGAGCCAGTCACTGCTCCACTCTGGCTCAGTATCATCATCTGTGAAATGGGGAAGCAGGAATCTGTCTGCAGGGCTGGGGTGGAGTTGGTGGAGAGGGTGCCTGGCAGTGTGTGGCAGACCTGATACCAAGAGTCCCCAGGAAACACCAGTGTCTTCCTCTGCTGGCTTGGAACCCTCCGGACCACCTGGCACACTCTAACCCCCCGAGCTGCCTCCCACTCCTCCTTTCCCCCCTCCCCCGTCATCTGTGACTCCTTCCAAGTGGCCGTGGGGTTTGGAGGGAGCATCTTGTTGGAGGCCTCTGGAAGGATCCCACCAGCTCTTGCCTGGAGCTGCCCCGAAATCCCGGTCTTTGTTCATGCAGCAGCTCCTATCCCCTTAGGCCTGTCTCACATGAACTGCTTTGCCCAAACTGCCTTTCAGCTCCCAGAGGTTTGGAAAAAGGCTCGCACACGGTGGAGGGAAGCTGGCTGCCTTCAGTGCATCTCATTGAAACAGAGCCTAACCTTTCTCTGGCCTCCTCTGGTCTGGGTGTGTGGGGCTGGCTGTCCTTCAGGGCTGGCAACTGCCCGTTGATGGGAGCAGACATTTCACAGAAGGCGTCCTCTCCTCCACTGCATTTCCACCTCCCCCCCGCCCCAATCCCTTCTCTTCTCCCTACTAAGCAGGACAGACTAGAGGCTGAGGGTGGACACGTAGCTTTCCCGCGCTCCCCCACACGATGGAGAGACAGGGCAGGACTCAGGGCAGCTCCATCTGTCTCGCCATGTGAGCTCAGGTGAGCCCTTGCCTCTCTGGGCTTCATCCCCACCTCCTAGCTTGAGTCATCTGTCACCAGGGATAGAGACTGTCGCCCCCAAAGGAGCCACAGAGACGGTGAGAAAGTGCCCTCCAGGCTGGGGGACTTTGGGACAGGCTGGAGGGCCTAAGCCCCTGCCTTGCCTGATGGGGGCCAAAGGCCCCGACCCCCGGCGAGATCCTGCCGGTTGCCAGTTTGGGATCACATGGACCCTCCCTTGGGTGAAGGAACCGGAAGCAGCTGAGGTGCCCCTTGGTGCCCCAGCAACTGCTGGGAGCCGTCCACCCAGACGCCAGCCTTGGGGGCTCCAGCCTGGCAGACACCGGTCTTTAAAAATATTATTCACCAAGTGATTTCAGAGACGGTTTACAAGACTGAGCTAAGACAGGCGCATGGACAAAACCAAAGTACCTTAAAAAGCATCCTTCGGGAGGGGATAAAAAGCCCCAAACAAAAAACAAAACCCTCTCAGATCCCAGGTTGTAAATAGATGGATATTACTATAAAAATAGTTTTGGCTGCAGGAGCTCATGGCAGGAAGGCTGGGGGTGGTTTTTTCCATGGTTAGCTCGGACCTGGCGACTCCAAATGGGGCAGCCACCGTCCCGGGCGGTGTCCTGTGGGATCGTTTGCACCAAGGCGCCCCAGCTCGAGGGGGGAGTGCGAAATAGAAATAACAAGCAGCACACACATTTTCCGTCAGGGAGCCCGGGTGTTTGCCCCCCTCCGCAGACGGCTCCCCTCCCCATTCCGAGCCAGCCGGCTCCTGGAACACCCCTGCCCCCTGCCACTCCCGAAGCCCTGCAGATGGGAAGGGGAGGCCGAGAGCAGCTCGGCATCCGTAGGCGCTGAGGATGGGTTGGAGCCAGGTCTGCGTGGCTCTGGACCCCATGCTCCCTTCACTGTCCATGCGGCCTCCTGGAGCCCTGGGCGAGGCTGGGGCTGGGGGACACCTTCGTTGGTCTCTCTTAGGAACAGAGGCCCCTCTTGCAGCCTCGGCAATCTGGGTGCCTGTGCCTTGCCTGGCGTGAGGAACCCATATGGAAGTTTGCCCATGTGTGTCTCCCTGGCTCCAAGTGCCAACAGTTCCAAAGGGAGTCTCGAGTTTTCCAGGGCAAGGGGGAAGGGGCTGGGGGAGGGTGGATGTGTCTTATTTCCCCCCTGGGCCGGGGCTGCCAGAGGGCCTAATTCACCGTCTTATAATAATAGTGATAACAGTAGTGGCAGTAACTATCACAAACCTCCTCGGGCCCAGACTCTTCCAGCATTACCTTGTTTAGTCATCTCCATGACTCAGCAGGAGGGGGTGGCCATGCCCACTTTACAGATAAGGAGACTGAGGCACAGGGAAGGGAGTGACCCGGCCAGGCCACACGTATGGTAAGAGGCAGAGCTGGGATCGGCCCTTGCCTCTTCATCTGGGACCATACCTCCACATGAGTTCCCTGAGCACAGGGTCTGGCCCCTTGGTAAAGGCTTAAGTGATGTTTGTTGAACGAACGACTGATCCACAGCGATGGAAGCACACCCCCGACCCGTTCTCATCCAGCAGAGCACGGATGGGCTGTCCACACAGGATGTGACAGGAAGGCAGTGCTGCACCGCAGGTCACTGGGGGGCCCGGGGGGCCTGTGCAGGCTCACACTCTCAGTGGCCCAGGGGTTCCAAGGACAGGCCTTGGGTTCAAACGCTGGCTTCGTCCTCACTGCAGCGTGACCTGTTCCGTCGTGTCGCCTCTCCCAGCCTCGCTGTCCTCATCCGTTGGGTGGGCTGGCAGTGCCCACTGCCCACGGGTTGTTGGAGCTCGCCTCCTCGTGCCCAGTGGGGCCCCCGAGTGGCGAGGGCATCTGGCCTCTTCTTCTCCGGCAGGAGTGGCGAGGTCTGATGCGGGTCAGGACAGTCCGGGAGGATGGGGTTCAGACGGGCCACTGATGCTGTCTGTGGCTAGGGCCACGCCAGAGGTGACGGAGACAGGCCTGAGAACTGGGGCTGGCACACGGCACACACCCCAGACGTGTCAGCACCCGTTTGCTCCTTCTCATCCTTTCCCTGGGTGCTTGCCTGCCCCCAGCCCTGGCAGGAGGAAATCAGTCGTAGAAGCGGGTGGCTGTGCTGGGGGAAAGGGGGAGTGCGTCTGTTGTGATGACAGCAGATGAGGACCACACTTACACAGGCTGATGCTGGAGGGAAGGCAGATGGGTCGGCGGCCCAGGAGCCAGCAAAGACAGGGCTTTCTCTGTGAGGGGATGGGGCACGGATCGAGCAGAAGCCAGGGGACAGGACAAGCCTGGGCTGTGGCCTGTGCTGGGGGAGGGAGGGCTCCCCAGCCAGCACTCGTCCCACAGCGCCCCGCCTCAGGATGCTCCAGATGACCCAAGGGCCTCCCTCCTGGAAGGGTCTCAGTGGCCTTGGTGGGATCCAGCTCCTGGCTGTCCAGTAGGAGGTGGGCCCGCTGCTCCCCCATTCCACAGAGGGGAAACTAAAGCCCAGAAGGGTGGTGAGGCTGGCTCGAGGTCACACAGGTGACAGTGGTGCACCCCGCAGTAGGACCCCCTCTCTTGTGAAGGGCAGTGGTTGTCCCTGGGCAGCGGTGACGGCCATCCACAGTCATCACCTCCCTATCAGTGCCCCCTGGCCCGGGGGCCACCACGTGCAGCCTGTGTGACCTTGGTAAGCCCCTCTGCCCCCACCCCCACCCCAACGAGCCTGGGTCACCATCGGGAATATGGATCTAGCAGGGGTCTGTGAGGAGGGCGGCTCAGTGCTGGGCGGCCGGACACGGCGACGGCACAGCAGCGCCTGGCCTGCGCCTGCTCAGGAGGCTGGGCTCCGCGCAGGTAACTCATACCGAAGCCCCAACTCCAGCAGCCCGAGCGGTCGGGACAGGCGTCCTTCCTTTCGCTTTTAAACAAACAAGTCATGAATTTAAAAGCCAGGGCAGAGAACTGTCCAAGGCGTAAAAATAGCCACCGGTCACTATGTCAGCACCCAACTCGCGGCAGCTGGTCCCCAGCCTGGTGCCTTTAAAGAGGGCTCCCAGAAGCCAGGGCCACAGTGCAGCAGAAGCGGAGCCTCTCCTTCCCGGGGGGCCAGGGGAGGGTCCGTGGGGGCGGGGCCGGGGTGCCCTTCGATCTCTGCTTGCCCTGAGTGTGAAAGTCGGGGGCGGACTGGGGGCTCCAGAAAATAAAACACTCCCCAGATGACGGAGCCGAGCCTGTGCTCTCGCGTCGGGGCTCACGGCCACTCAGGGCCTCAGTTTCCCCACGTGCCGGCCAGGGTCGGCGCGCAGCGCGGCCGGCCGCTTTGTGCGGCCGCCCAGACAATGGCCCGGCCGTGCCGGTCGCTCCAGCCAGGCTCTCCGCCTGCTCCGCCGGGTGGTTTTTTTGGGGCAGGCCGGGGAGGGAATACTGCTCCCGCCCCGCCCCCCCCGTCCCCCCCGCCCCTGCGCCCCCGCCGCCCCCGCGCGGCTCCGGGGAACCCCTGGTGGAGGGAAACTTGCAAGTTTGCACCGCTCGCTTGCTCGCTCGCAACTCGGCGGCTGGGCGGGCGGCGCGCGGGGGGCGGGGGGCGCGCTCCGGGCTGACGAGGTGGGGGCGCGGAGGGGGCAGTCCGCTCCGGCCGGGCGGGGGGACCGGCGGGGGGTGCG
This sequence comes from Grampus griseus, assembly GCF_964374135.1. Taxonomy (NCBI): domain Eukaryota; kingdom Metazoa; phylum Chordata; class Mammalia; order Artiodactyla; family Delphinidae; genus Grampus; species Grampus griseus. The sequence goes on from NC_139000.1 coordinate 2,686,481, forward strand.
CTCCGGGCGGGCGGGGCTGGGCGGGCGCGCAGGCCGGGCGGGCGGCGGCGCTGCGCCGAGTCCGCGCCCGTCGCGGGCCCCCCGCCGCCCCCCCGCCGGCGCCGCAGCGGTCGGAGCGGGGCGCGGGCGCGCGCGGCGGGGGCGCGGGCGCGGGCGCGCGGCGGCGGCGCGCAGCACAAGTAGTTTACATTGTTGGGCGACTTTTGCAACAACTCGCCGCGCCGCGGCCTCCGCGCGCCGCCGCCGCCGCCGCCGCCGCCGGCTCCCGCCGCCCGGGCCCGGCCGGCCGCGCCGGGGGCCGCCGCGCTCGTCCGCCTCCCGCCGCGAGGTCGCCGCAGACATGGACACCAAACATTTCCTGCCGCTCGGTGAGTGATCGCGGGCGGCGGCGGGGGCGGCGGCGGCGGGGCGCGTTCCCGGCGCGCGCGGGGGCCCCGGCTAGCCCCGCTCCCCCAGCCGGCCCGCGCGGAGTTGGGGCGCCGGGCGGGAGCGGGTGGGCCGGGCAACTTTTACCCGGGCCGGCCGGGCTGGGAGGGGGCGAGGGCGGCTGGCGGCCCCCCGGCCCGCGCCGGGCCGCCGACTTGGTGGCGGAGCGGGAGTGGGCAGCGGGCGGGCGGCGGGGCCGGAGGGGCAGCCGGTCGGCTGGAAGGGGGGGGGCTCCTGGCCCCTCCTGGCAGCGGCCCGCGACCCCCGCCCGGGCGCCCACCTCCAGCGGGGCGGCGCAACTTGTGCGCTCCTAGCCTTCAGCCGCCCTGGCATCGGGACGGCCTCTGCGCCGCCGCCTGGGCTGCCGAGTCCAGCAGGCCGCCGGCCTTGGAACACTCCGGACTCCTCCTCCCCCAGAGCAGCCCGGGCGCGGGTGGGCAGGGTCGCCAAGGGGCCGTAAGACCGGGAACATCAAACCTGGGGCCCCATTCCAGAAATGGGGCCCCTCACTCTGGCGCACCAGAGTGTTCTCCGGGCGTTCTCTGGAGCTGGCCCTGCACTTGGGGTGGACACCCTAGAGGCACGGAGGGCCGGTTTTCCTGTTCTCCCACTGCCATCCCACCCAGTGGCTTCCCTGCCCCGGACTGCTCTCCAGTTCAAGGCCTGGACCCACGGAGGAGGAGGAGGGGGCATGGCCAGGTGCCCCGAGCCGTCGTCCTCCCTAGGGTTTGGGGGCCAGTGAGAGGCCGGGAAGGGGGGAGGGGGTGGGGAGACTTTATAAATGAGCCCGGGAAGGATATTAATTTGGTGGTGGGGCCGGCAGCTAGGCTGTCAGTCTGGGTGAAGGATTTGTGCTGAATGGAAATTAGAGCAGCTGATTATGAATGAAACCCGCGGTCTATTGCCCCTCCTGCCTGCCCACTCTCCTGCAGCCCGGGGTGCAGTTTGGCCACCGGCTTGGCTGCCAGAGCTCAGCACAGCTGCAGGGACGTTTGGTGAGACGGGGAGGTGGAGGGGAGCCGCGTGGAGCTGGCCCCCCTCCCCGGGATGTCTGGGCGAGGGTCTGAGCACTGGGCGCCGGCTCACAGAGGGGCATATGGCAGGGTGACGGGGGCAGGGTTCCGAGTTTGTCAAGTCTAAGACTCCTTCCCTGACTCTGTACAGCGAAGACCTCTGCAGGCACCAGGCTGAGCACCCTCCTTCCTCCCCAGAGCCCCCAGGGTGGGTGCTTATGCCCATTTTGCAGATGAGAAACCTGGGTGAGAGCAACTGAGGCCACAGGCTACAAAGTGATGGATTTTGGATTTGAACCCCCAGCCCGTGGTGACCGTGTGTGTGTGTGTGTGTGTGTGTAGCAGGATTGAAAGCTGAGTTGTTTGACTTGCCACTGCCGGGCCTGGCGTGGGCCTGGCGGGGCCCCGTGGAGGCCGACAGCCTCTCCTGTCCCCCGTTAAAGCTTTGCACACGTGTGTGCACATACAGAGCGTCCCTCTGGACCAAGAATGCTCAGCTCTGCCTTTGCTCCCCTCCTGGCCCCCGCGATGAGGCAGGGCCACGGCTGGGTACCTGGAGCGGGACAGGTCCCAGTGTCTGACATCCTGGGAGGGCCCTGGGAGTCAGCACACATAGGGTCCAGGCTGTAGGGTCGCTGTGCCAGAGTTCCGGTGAAGAGGAAAGGTCGTGCCCCAGGAACCTGGGTAGGTGTTGTGTTCCTCCTCGCACCTTTCCCCCTCCCCCCCACCCCCCTCCCCTGCGCCCCGCCGCCCCCCGCTGCTGCAAGTTGGCTGGCTGGGGGAGCTTCTCTCCTTGACTCAGCCTGTGGCCTCCCAGGCAGCTCGTGCCCCAGGCCTGAGTGGAGAGCCCTGGGCTCTGATTACACTTTAGTTTTTTCTGAGCTTGTGAGCAGCTCTGAAGTCCGGTGGAGTTGAAGGTCCATTTAAGCGGCTACTTGCCTAAGCCCTTTTGTCAACACGGCCTAATTCCTCGTTGGGGGTCAGTATCAGGAGGCCCGGCTTGTCCAGGCGCGGCTGGCGACCCAGGGCGGACCTGGAGCTGCTGGGCAGGTGGTGTTGCCCCATACAGCTGTCCGGCCGCTTTCGGGGCCTTGGGCAGAGGGCCTGCTCCTTCCAGCACCCATCGCCTGGGGCTCGGTGGGCCTGGGCACTTGCTGTCACCCGCCCGGGAGTCTCCCAGCTGCTGAGCCTCCCAGTGGGGGCGGGGCGGGGATGAGCCCAAGGTACAGATCTGGAGGCCAAGGAACGTGCCCAAGGCAGCCCCTGCTCCCTGCCCCTGCCGCCACTGCCCGGGGCGGACCAGTGCCCGTGCCCATCGGGGGGAGACGTGCGCTGGCATCAGGCTGGACAGTGGGACTGGAAGGCTGAGTCCGCAGTGTCCCAAGGTCTCAGACCCCAGAGCCCTGGCTGCTAGTAGCCCCTTTGCCCGGGGAAGGGTGGGGGGCAGTAGCAGAGCAGGAGGTCCACTGGTCACCCTCTGGGCAGCCCTTGGGGACCTGGGAGAGCTTGGAGCCCCGGTAAGGGGCATCTGGTAACATCAGAGCCCTCGGGACCCAAAATAGAGCACATTCCGGGGCCTCCCGAAATAACAGGGTCATGTGTCTCTCTGGAGGCTGGGCTTGGAGGCTGGGCTTGGAGTCCGGCCTGCGAGGCAGTCCTGTCTTGGCCTGGGCACTGCTGACTGTTGGGGCGTTTGTTTTGGTAAACTCTGGAGGGGGCTCTGTTTGTTGACGGGGGAAGTGTCAGGGTGAGAAAAACAGCCCTCAGATGGGTGTGGCCGTGGCCGTGGCCTTGCTGGCCTGCTTCCTTGCCTGGGCTTGGTCGCCTGTCTGCTGTGCCTGGGCCCAGCGTGTAGCCCTGACCCGCTCTGCCCGAACATGGGTGGGGCGAGCTGGGGACCCCCAGGAGGAGCCATGGAGGGCGTGCGGGCGGGCAGCGCTGAGCTGGGGTTTGGCAGACTTGAGCGGGCAGCCCTGCTCGCCCCGGGGCAGCTGCTGGGGGCCTGATCCCAGCTCCACCAGCTCTTCCAGCTGTGCCTGTCCTTCCGGGCCTGCGGGGAGCTGGGCCTCCTCCAGGAGGCCCTCTGCCTGCCTTTCCCCGGCCCCTGCCCCACCCCCTCTGTGCCTCTGTGGGCGGGTTTCGGTTGGTGGTCCTTGTCTCCCGTTCGGGGGGCTGGTGGTGGGATTACTGTGTGGTACAGAATGGGGCTGGTGTGGGTACCACGGGCTCTGGCATCAGGAGAGGGGCCCCTCGGTGAGCCAAGGGGGGACAGACAGTGGCTGCACAGGAGGTGGTGTGGGGTCGGGGGGAGGCCCCAAGCGCCTGCCCAGAGCCGGTGGAAGCTGCCTCCGAACTTTCATTTTCTTGGCTCGCCCGGGCTCTCTCCACAGTTGGTGTGTTTCCACGGTAGGCGGTGGTTTCGAGTAAGGCCCGTCCTCCAGGAGAAGAGGGCTCCTGGGCCCGACTCAGTTGCTGTCCGTAGGACAGAGCAGAGGCCACTGAATTGGCTCAGGACAAGACGTGATCCACCTTCCCTTTTCACCCACCCCTAGTCTGTCACAATTTGTCTAGCTGGCTCTGGTGGCCAGGGCCTCGAGGTGTCCCGTCGACTGGTCTGTTCCTATGGGAGCTGACTACAGGCTGGGTTAGGGCTGGGCAGGGGTGCAGGCCCTTGAGGTGTCCCATCGACTGGTCTGTTCCTATGGGCGCTGACTACGGGCAGGGTTAGGGCTGGGCAGGGGTGCAGGCCCTCGAGAACCTGGGTGGCTGGTGAGGTTGGTGTCTGCTTGGGGATCAGATCCCTTCGCCCTGACGTGCACGGTGCAGGTCTGTTACCTGGATGCTGTGGAAGGTGCGGGGAGAGGGCCGGGCCCCTCCCTCCCCTGCCTGCACTGCTGACGTTTTCCAAGGGGCAGCTCCATCTTCGCTCTCCCTTCCTCTCCTCCTCAGGCCCCTTTGTCACTTGCTCCCCCTACCTGCTCTCTCTCGAATGACCCGGCCATTCCTGGGGAGAGGGGGAGCAGACCCTGGGAGCTGCACCTTCCTGGGGGACCGTGTCCTCTTGTGGGCTGGTGGTCAGGCCACTGGGGATCGGGTCCTCTGTCCCTGCTGCCCGTGTGTGTGGCCTGCCTGCCGGCCTCCCGGAGCCTTAACTGTCCGTCTGTAAAATGGACACGTGTGTTGGCCCTTCTACGGTGCTGGCGGAAAGGCAGCCCATCTTATTTCAGGGGCGTGTCTACCTGACGGCCCTTCTTCGAAGGCAAGGCCCGTGGCCGGAGCCTCCCCGTGCCCCCTGCCTGGATCAGCGAGGGGCCCGGTTCTCGAGTGTTAGGCTGAAACAGGAGCACAAAGCAGAGGCATGGCTGCTGCCGTCGGGGCTGCAGGGCCCACGCTGGAGAGGTGGGCCGCCCCGGCTTCGTCTCCCGTGCTGAGCGAGCACCGACACGGCCCCTGCTCCGTGCCCCCTCCCCGAGGCCCGCAGGAGCTGGGGGGGCGAGGGCCTCGCTTGCGCGCCCACCGAGCCTGGCGCGGGATGTTCCGAGCAGTCGTGCCCCGGTGCCTCACAGACGGAGAAATTGCACCCTAGAGTTACAAAGCAGTCGTCTAGCTCAGAGCCGAGTGAGCGTGGTGGGGCAGAAAGCAGCTCAGTAAACCTGGCCCCGGCCGACGCGGAGGAGAGTGGGGACACGCGCACATGGCGGCCCCGGTGCGCGCACGCTCAGGCGGCTGCAGCCGCGCGCTCGCTCTAGGCCCCGCAGCTGGGCCCTGCCTGCCCCGTGCCTGGCGCCGTCTGTCCTGTGTCCCTACGTCTGTGTGTCCTCTCGTGCCTGGGACCCGCGTCCCTGCGTGAGTGAAGCAAGTGAACGGGGTGGCCACTCAGGGACCCATTTCCTTGGCCTCCAGAAGCCAGGTGGGCCTCCTTGGCCCGCGTCTGTCCCATGTCTCTAAATCTCTTCTGACGTGCGCGGGGCACTGTGCCGTCCATCCGAGGACATGATGGCTCCAGTCCCTGGGCGACTGCTGCGTCCCTGCGCCTCGGTTGCTAGGACCTCGTGACAGCCTCGTGGGGCCCACGGAAACGTGAGGTCCGTTGCGGTCTTTGTGCCGCGCTGCGCCTCTGCACGGTCCTGCCTGCTTTCTCTCAGCACCTTGGTGTCCCAGTGGCGGGGCCTGAGCACTAGCTGGGCCAGGACCAGTCCCTGGGGTGGCGCCGCTGTCCCCCGACCTCCTGATCGTCAGGTGTGGGTCTGTGCCCCGTCCTGGCTCCCCAGGAGCCCTGTTATGCGTGTCGGGCCCTAGGTGAGGGAACGTTTTGTTCTGGGAGACTTGGTGGAGGTTGAAGCTTCACTGTCCCCGTCTGTCCCCGTTCTGTCCCCGTTCACCCCTCGAAGGTCCTCTGGGGAGTAGAGACCCCGAACCTCCTCCGCGGTTGTCCCCGGCTGGGAGTGGCGCAGGGTTGAGGGTATTATTGATAGACTGGAAAACCACGGGCTGGGTGACAGCTAGAGGCGCAGCCTCAAGACCCCCGTGGCCTGGGGTCCCCGTCCTCGCCCTGCCAGGGCAGAGCTGTCAGGCAGCAAATTCCTGAGGGACCTGGTGGGGGTACTGGGCGAGGACAGCCACACCTGGTCCCCTTATCTTTGCGTTCCCTGTGGGCAGCGCACACGCGTGTACGTGACCACACGCCTCCACGCGTACACGCACACAGGTGCACAGCTGTGAACACACGCACACGTACGAACACACGTGCACACGCGCGCACGGGCGCTCACGCACCTACTCCCACGAGCGCGCGCACACAAACACGCGTGCACGGACACGCGCACGGGCCTGGCCTTCCCAGCTGATTCTAATAAAGTCTCAATGTGCTTTTCCTTAGAAGGACTCGGGCCTGCTGGCTGGCTTCAGTCCCCATGGCGCCCGGGGAACACCTGCCGAGCGCCGGCCGGGCCGGAGCTGGCCGTGAGCGGGAGGGCGGCCGGGCTTCCTGTGGGAGCCAGTCCTGGCGTGGACTCTGAAGCAGAGGCAGGGCTGCGGCAGGTCAGGGGGAGGGGCGCTCCGGGTGGAGGGTCAGCTGAGACAGGGCCCAGCAGCCCGTGTGGCCGGAGCTAGGAGAAGCCGTGTTGCGTGAGAGCTGGCCGGTTGACACGGTGACCAGGAGGGGCCCCGGGGCCCTGGGGTCGGAATTAGGCCTCCAGCTATGTGCAGAGGCTGGGCTGGAGGAGAAGGGTCCTGGGCGGGCTTGGAGCCCGACGGGGTAGGTGCCCCTGTGAGTGGCTCTGGCTGGGTCTCTCGGCACAGCGGCCTGCACTGGGGGCGGGGACCCCAAGTGGCTTCCTGAGGGGGGGGCCAGGCTGGGCCACTGGGTTGGAGCACGGGGCTGGGAGAGGACCCCCCCCACCCCCCAACTCCTGCCCGGCCCTGGCTCTTCTCCTGTCCCCTTCTCCCTTCCTGGCCCGTGGGCCCTTGGCCTGTCCTTGGGGACGTGCTCTCCACCCCATGGGCCCCCCATTACATCAACCGAGACGTTCCAGGACCTGGGGCGCTAGTGGCTTCAGCGAGGGGGACTGGGGTCTCTGGGAAAGGTGATGGAACAGTCTGGAAGTCAAGAGGGCTGAGCCCAATCCCGGAAGGACGTGACGGGCCCAGAGCACCAAAGTTGGGGGATGGGCTATCTGTGCCGGGGCAGGGCGACTGGGCCTCCTGGGGTCAGAGCAAGGAGTCGAGGACCAAGGTGGGGACTGACCTTGGGGCTGGGAAATGGGATGTTGGGGGGCCTTGTGGGGCTGGAGCCACTGAGGGCCTCGGTGTGAGTTGTTGCCCTGGGGTCCCTCCTCGTGAGATGTTCACGGCTGGCCCTTTGTCCCAAGTTCCTGAGACAGGTGTGGGGCGCGCCGTCAGTTAGGGCTGGGGACACAAAGAGGAGCCCTTGGTCTGCTTCCCGGTGACCCAGAGCCTGGCCCCGGCACCCCTGCGCCTCCGTGGGCTCATCTGAGCAACAGTGGTGTCTCGCCGTGCCTCGGTTTCTCTGGCTGTGCCCAGGGTGCGGGGCTGGTGGTGATGGGTCTCAGCAGAGGCCGCGGCCGTCCTGAGTCTGGAGGCTCCGGCGCGGAGGGGAGGAGATGGAGGGGAGAGCAGGTTGGGCCCGGGCCAGCCGTGTGTAAATCCTGCAGTGGCCATGGATAAACCCCGCGGAGTTCAAAGCCGGCCCCGGGTGCGGCCGCTGGGCTGTAATGAGGTTACTGATTCAACTGGCTTCCTGGTGCTGCGGCCCAGAACCGAGGGAGGCTGGGGAGCCCCGGGGAGGGATCTAAGTGTCCCGTAATTGACCAATTTAGCTTAAGTGTCCGCACTGGCCCTGGGCAGAGGTCAGGTGGTGACAGCCCAGGTGGCCGGAGTCGCCGCACTCACAGGCTGTCTGCCCGGCCCTCTGGAGAAGGCGCCGTCGGGCGGCTGGCCCCGAGCCCCTCCCTGGAGGTCCCTGTCCCGGTCCCCTCCCTCCGGTCTGCGGGGCCGTGTCCTCCGGCAGCCTGAGTGCTTTTCCTGCCAGAGCCGGCCAGGCTGTGTGCGGTCTTTCGCTTGTGAGCCGGCCGAGTAGAGTGCGGGGCGGTGGGCTCAGTTCTGGACTGGGTGCCGGGCTACCCGGGTTCAGCTCCGCCGCTTCTCATTCGGACGCGGGGTGACGACGCAGCCTTGTAGGGACACGGGAGGGTCAGCCAAGGGGGTGCTCACGGTGGGCTCCAAGCCGTCCAGGAAAGCGCCCGTGATCGAGGAGTGGGGTGGAGGTGACCCACGACCGCACGCCATGGAGGATGTGCCTGGGGCTCTGGCGAGGGGCTGGTGGTCCAGCCCGGCCCCCGCTCTCCAGGAGACGCAGGCCTCCTGTCCGGAGAACCCACCTTGCTGGCTGCTTGGCCCTCAGAGGCCGGGCCCGGCGTGGGGCGGCACTGGGCCGCGGTGGCAGGGCGGTGGCCTGGGCTGAGTGCCCTCCATGTGGACAGGCCCTGGGGTGGGGCTGTTGTGTCCACATTTTGGGGATGAGGGCTTCAGTCTTGGGGAGCCTGAAGGATGTGCCCGAGGTGCCCTGGCTGGGTACCCCCGCGACCCGGCTTCATCCAGAGCAGCTTCGGGGTGCCCTCAGCAGAGGCTGTCCCTGCTGCTCCCAGGAGAGACCTGTATGGTTGAGCTCTTGGGGTGTCCCCTGAACCCCCTTGTCTTGCCCCACCTGGGCAGGCTGGTGGTCACCCCTCCCCTGCCTCCGGGCGGCAGGAGGGCCCCTCCCCTGCAGGGCTGCAGCCCAGGGTTGGGTGGACGGTCCAGTTGGCTCTCTGAGCAGCTCGCTGCATGCCCGGGCAGGTCCCTTCTCCCTGCGGGCCTCGGTTTCCCTGGGGCCCTCTGGCTACCAGAGGCCTCTGCTCCTCCCTTCCTTGGCCCTGTTCCCCTGAGCTGGTGGCCTTGCAGTTGGGGTGGCAGAGCTGGGGATCCCCTCCTCAGGAAGTGGCCTCCTCCGTTGAGGGGACAGGATCTGAGCTGTGGGAGGTAGGAAGTCAGCTGCGGTGGGGAGTATGGTCAGTCCCGCCGGGTCCAGCTCTGGCTTTCACCTGGGAGTGTTACGGTGAGACGGTTTGGGGGTAAAGCAGCATGTCAGGGGGGAATAATCTTACTGATGGGGGCTGGGCAGAGCGGGGGCAGGGGAGCTGCAGGTGCTGTCACGCCAGCCACCACCCAAGGCCGGGCCGGCCCCTTCTCTCCTTGGGCCCTGACATCCCCAACCTGGAATTCTCCGCAGGCCCCCATTGCCCCAGTGTGGAGCTCGGGCCTCTGCTCAGTGTCACGTGGCCCTCCAGCCTCTCCGTCCGCATCAGGCACCGCTCACTCTGCTTTCTGGCTTTCTTGTGTTCAAAGCGTGCTGGTGTGATGAATGAGTACCCGCTCTGAGCTGGGGGCCGTGTGGCCCTGGGCTGGCAAATTTACTTTTCCGGGTCTCAGTTGCTCCACCTGTAAATTGCCTGGGGAAGTCAGGGAGGCTTCAAAGAGGAGGTGATGTTGTAGTTAGGTTTTACGGGATGAATAAGAGTTTGTTGGGTGGGCAGTCCCTGGAGGATTTCAGAAGGATCCAGCTGCACGGCCAGGCTCCTCTGCCTGGCCCCCTGATGGCTGGTTGCCGGTCTGTGCTGGTGAGGACCCGCGGGAGTGTGAGGGGGTGGTCAGCTGCTCTGGGAGTGATTAACCTTGGGAGGAGGTAAGGCTGGGAGTGGGCCTGGCCGCGACCTGGCCACCCCCAGCCTGGCGGCAGGCAGCCCCTCTGAGCCCGATGTCTGCGGGCCCGATGTCCCCTCTGCTTCCCGGGCCCTGGGATGTCCTGGTCTGGAGCCTGGCCCACGCCGGCCCACCTCGTGTTCTTACGCCAGCTCGGAGCTCTGGCTCCTGGGCGGAGTGGCCAGAGTCGGGCCCCTCTCTGGGTGGAGCAGCTGGGGGTCCTTTCCCCACCCGCCTGTCTGTCCCCACATCCCTTGGTCCGTCCCCGAAGCGCCCCTGCCCCCTCGTGGAGCCTCCTGCAGGAGTGCTGGGCCGCCTGGTGGTTCCTCGATTCACCCCCTCCTTGCCTGGATTGAGAGAAATGGCTCTTACTGGGGCCAGAGTCCACAGGAGGTGGCGGAGCTGCCCCCACCCCGCCCCTGCTCCTGGACTTTCTGCCCAGGATCAAGGTCAGGAGGAGGGCTAGGAGGTGGGGGCCTTGGGCAGTGAGTGCCAGGCCACTCTGAGCTCAGACGGTGGCGAGGTGGGCCACAGCCTGGGGTGGGGCGGGGCGGCACTGGTGGCCACCTTCCTGGGTCCAGCTGGAGGGGTGCGGACAGCAGGGAGGGGAGCCAGGGCCTTCCCCCTTCCCTGCTCTGTCTCCCTGGGCAAAGGTCGGGGCGCCAGCCTCTGCCCCCAAGAGGCTGATCCCTGCAGACCGCTGACGGGGGATGGGTGGCCCGCTCAGAGCCCCTGGCCTGCACCTTCCGGCTCTGCCACATGCACTTTGTGACTTGGAGCACGTTACTTCCTCCCTGTTTATCTCGGTTTCCTCATTTGTGAAATGGAAGGAAGGATGTTGGGCCGAGTCGGAGGTGGGAAGTACAGGACTGGCACGCCGCCGCTCCACGGCCGGGACCCTTGGCAGGCACTGCCAGTCGGGCGCGGCTCTTTCCCCGCGGGGCCTGAGACCGCCGAGCACCCCTGCCCACCAATGGGCTTGGCTCGCAGGTCTAGTTGGCTGCCGAGCGCACGGCACCAGGCGCTGCACCAGCCTCAGCAAGTGTTTGTTGACTGAATTAGTGCTTTCTGCAAATGTCTCCCCCACCCCCTCCACTTGAGAAACGTCACGGGGGGGGGGGAGCCCACCCCTTGCAAAGTGACTTTGAAAGGCATCATTGTTTGAATCACCCTTCTTCTGGGGGTCCGTCCCAACTTTCCAGGGAGGGAAGTCCTGCTGTGTGTCTACCCTGGTGCTGATTCCTGGGTGTGGAGCAGGGAGAGCCTGGAGCCATCGACGGAGACCCTGCCCTGGAGGATCCCTGGGCCCAGATGGCAGCTGGAAGCCCTCGGGGAGCCTGAGGCCAGGGTTGCAACCGTGGGTGTCCCCGTCCAGGGCTGAGCCCCCACCCTCTCTGCTCTGCGTGCTTCAGATGCAGCTGCCACCTGCTGCTGGACGGGACCTGGGAGTCCCGTGGACTCAGCACCCGGATGCAGCATGGGGGGTCCTCAGCCCCAGATGACTGCCTGTGTCGAGACGTGGTTCCTTCCTCTGCTGCTCAGTACGTCTTGTTGAAACTTGGCCGGTGGGGCGAGAGGGTAGAAATCAAAGCCTGGCCGAGAGGTTCAGAGCAAAGCTCCCACCTGCCAGCCGTCTGTTCGTGCCTCTGTCCGTCTGACTGGCTGTCTGTCTCCAGACGCCTGGACCTCCTGGTCCCTGGGGAGGCAGCGTTGAGTGAGACTCAGCCCCCAAGATGGTGAGTGGTGCCTGGGGTCATAGGGACTGGTGTGGACTGCCGCCACACTACCACTCGTGTCACCTTGGGCCAGAGTTTTAAAACCTCTCTGGGCCTCAGTTTTCTTATCTGTAAAGTGGGGCTGATAATGTGCATCAGGGTAGGTCACTCGTGGTTGACAAGTGTGGTCATGCCTGCTTTCACAGTGGGGAGGGGACAGTGTGAGTGTGGCGCTGGGAGGACTACTGGGAGCGGGGCAGGCACAGGAGAAGGGTCATCAGCTTGCCCTGCTGTTCAGTGGGCTGGGCCATCTGAATTGGGTTGTGAGGGATGCATAGGAGTTTGCCTGGGAGAAGTCAGTTTCTGCATCCTCGGATCCGCACGTCAGTGTTGTCCGTCTGAGGCCTCCCACTCAGAGTTCCTTGAATCTACCTGTGTGGCTGGAGCCGAGCCAGTGAGGGGAAAGGGTAGAGACGGAATCAGAGAGCGCGGAGAAGCCTGTGGAACCCCTGCCCCGGGGAGGTGGAGCCACTGGAGGGTCCCGGGCCAGGGAGGGTGGCGTCTGGCCTGTGCTTGGTAGGAGGCTCTGCTGCTGTGTGAGAAGCGGGGGGCAGAGGGCAGGGCGGGGGAGTGGTAACGAGGCAGAAGTGGTCTGGGGCTTTTGGCCTGAGCACAGGAAGGGTGGTGTGCCTTTTACCAGATGAGGAAAACTCTAGAGGAAGGTCTGGGGGGGCAATCAGGACTTTGGTGTAGGATGCAGCCTGACACCTGGGCCCAGGCAGCTGGGCAGTCTGGAGCACGCGCCTTAGGTTCCCACGGCCTGGCTGGCGGTCCCAGCTTAGTTCCGCAGGTGTAGACGGGGCTTATGGGAGCCTGGGTGCCTGAGAGTATGGGAGATGCTGCAGGCAGAGTGCACAGCACAGCCTGAGATGTCCAAGGCCTCTCTGGGCTTCCCTCCCAGGCTGGAAGGGTGGGCAGGCGTGCGGGCACAGCCGCCGGCCTGGGACAGGCTGCCACTGGGCGTTGGATCCCTGCCGACTTATTCCTGGCTCCCGTGGCTGGCGTGGGATGGGATTTATAAAAAGGAAACGCCGTGGTGCTCAGAGGTTCTCCTCTGCCGGGGTGCGATCTGGCTGCAGGACCGCGGGCAGCTCTGGTTCTAGGTTGACCACCCCCCGGTCCAGGTGCTGCCCCTCCGACCCCGGCTGGCACCCTCCCCACCCCAAGTCCCAGGGCCACGGGGCAAGGTCGCAGCTCCCGGTGCCCTCGCTGGCTGCAGGCCTCGGAGAGGTGTGCTCCCCGCGTGTGTCTCCCGGCTGCAGCAGCCGCCCTGCCCGCACCTCTTTGCCGAGACGTATCTGCTTGTGGACAGTTATTGTGTCTCCTCGTTGGGCAGCGGGGATGCTCTCACGGCCGGCTACCGGAGGGGGGAGGGGATGGCTCCTGAGCCCGCACTGGTCCTGCACGTGGCTGATAAGCTGTGGAGCTCGTTATTGGAGGGGCAGCCGGGGCCCCCCACCCCCTCGGCCATCATGTCCGTCCTGCATCGAGGCCAGGCCTTGTGCTCTGCCCGGGCCCCTGGGCGAGGGGAGGGGGCAGGCAGATCATGGCCTTGGGGGAGTGAACGGGCCTCGTGGGGACCTGGGGGTCTCAGGGAATCCCTCCAGGGCTCTGGAGATGGCCTGCCCCGGACCTCCCTCCACTGCTGACCCTCAGCCCCTCTTGGTGGCTGGCCCTGCACACACACGCACACGCACACACACACGCACACACACACCCCCTGCCTGGTTTCTTAAATGACCGTCGTCACTCCTGTCGTATCCCTGGCTGTCTGGACTCCTCGCTCCGTGCTTGGTGGCCGCTGGCCCACACGCCTATATTGGGTGGGCTGCTGGCGTCCCTGACCTCGGGCTTGGCCCCCAGGACCTGGAGGCCAGAGGGCCCAGGGTCTGCTCTCTTGTCCTGTGCTCTCACCCGTGGAACCCCCAGCTCGGGCTCTCCGGCCAGCTCAGAGGGTCTGTGGGCCGGAGGGGGCTGGGCAGCAAGGCCAGGACTGGGAGTGGCGTGTGCTGCCCCCACCCCCACCCTCAGGGACCCCATCCTCCCCAGACCCTCCTTGGGGACTTGGAACCAGAACCACGTGGGGTGCAGAGGTCGGGCAGGGTCACTGGACCGGTGTTGGATCAGACCAGCCATGTCACCCCCAGACCTCCCCAGCCAGTCCGGCAGGGCTCACCCCAGTTCCCTGGCCTGGGCGAGGGGTTAGACGAACGTCAGACCCAGTGGTGGGGGCCGAAGGGGCCGCGGGAGCGACAAGGCTTTCTGAAGAGGTGCACGGTGGGTGGGGGCGCTCGTCCGTGGCTGGTGTCCCACTGCCCCGGGCCCGGGCTGCGCAGCATCACTGATGGTCTGCAGCTCTCCTGAGCCCTTGCAGCGGGCGCCCTCGGCAGACATGGCCGATCGATGAGCGTTGATCCGGCAAGTGCCTCCCTGAACGGAGCGGGCGGTGGAGGGTCCTTGCCCGCCAAGGGTGGGGCGGGGTGGGCGGTGGGATGTGTGAGCCGCAGCCTAGCCCTCTGGCCGGGGTGCCTTCTCCTGTGGGGTTCTGCACCCTGGGAGAACGAGCCAGTCTTGAAGCCAGAGTCAGTCATGCACACTTTAGTGAGAATGAGCCTAATGCCAACCCTGGAAAGGACCCGCAGGAAAGGATGAGAAGGAAGACTTCCTCTAATTGTGTGGATACGGAAATGGAGCTCTGGGCTGCGCGGAGGGCCAGGTCTGGTCCTCTCTGTAGTCTGGTGCTCTTATCTCCTGACTGCCCACCTCGGGGCAGATGGGGAGGGTCCCAGAGGGGAACCTGGCAGAGGAGGTGGTGGGCCGGTGTTGCCGGAGCCTCGGGCAGGGCAGGGTGGGGGTCTGCAGCCCTGGGAGGGGGCCCAGCTCCCTGCCCAGGGTCCCACAGTTGATGAGTGTCAGAGCTGAGATTTGAACCCGGCTCTCGGGATCCTTCTCAGAGGCACTTCCTGCCCAGGGAGCACAGCTTAAGTCCTGGGAGGAGGGGGGATGTGGGGAGAGACATTCCTCGTCCGGGAGGGGCCCAGAGCTGAGCCCGCCCTGCTGGGCCGGGAGATGCAGTGTTTCCTACACAAACAACCAGGGCTGGCTGGAGCAATTTTATTTTTATTTCCTATTTTTACTTCCCCGTTGGCTCTTTTTAGCAGCTCTGGGTTAGATAGGCCCACGCCCTCCAGTCTACACCCGGCTTCCTGGCTCGGGCCTGGGGCCTTGGGGAAGCCAAGCGTGTGTGCAAGACCCCGGTTCAGCAGCGTGACTTGCACACCCTCCGTGGCAGGGAGCTCACTCTCTCCCCAGGTATAGAGTTCTGCAGGGTGGCCCCTTTCCATCCCCTGGGACCAGCTGTGGGGAGTGTGTGGTGGCAGTGCCCCAGCTCATGACTCAGTTTCCTCCCATTCTCGCCTGGTTCTCCGCTGGAAGTTGAGGTTGGGGGTGAAACCTCATGACAGAGGAGAAAGGGTGACCGGTGTGGGTGTATCTGCTGGGTGGGGTGGGTCAGGGACATGAGGGTAAATAAATACTCAGTGTTTCTGCCTCTGACAGGCCGGGCAGGGTGCCCCGAGGGGAGGGCTGGGCTTGGCCTCATTCAGACTGTATCTGCCGCGGGCCCAGGCCCGACCCTCTGAGGGACCAGCTGTGCCAAGGGGTCGGCCAAGCCCGCCTCCAGGCCGGGGTGGGGGTGGGGTGTTGGAGGGTCTGGCCCGCAAGGTCCTCCTGTGACGGGTGCTGCTGGCTGCGGGGAACGTGGAAACCCCAGGTTGGGGGCGTCTCCCCGAGGGCTTATGACCCGGCCTGGGGCGAAGGGGCCCTCGCCTGCCTGCGTGGGCACGACTGGGCCCTGTGCTAGCATTTGGCGGTTGGGGGTCCTGACCTTGGGGGTCAGGCCCGCCGTGAACTCCCAGGCCTGGGTGGGGCTGGGGTTCAGGTGGAGGGCGGGTGGGCTGCGGTCTACCAAGTGGCCTGGTGCCAGCCTGTGCCCAGCCCACTGCACTCTCCCTTTGCAGGTGAGGCCCGGGTTCAGAGGCCCAGCAGATCCTCGAGGCCACACAGATTGTGGGCGTGGGGCCACCAACCCCGTGTATTTTGAGGTGCAGAGAACCAGGGTGCCACTGCCGAGGCCCTACAGGTGCCAGGGCCCCAGAGCCTGAGCTGGGAATGCGGCATCTTGCTGTCTGCCCCAGACCGTCAGTGGGGAGGGGCTGGGCAGGACTGGCCCAGCCATTATGGTCAAGGGGCAGGGTTTATCCCGGACCTGCTGCGGGCCTGAGCACTTGGCGAGGGGCTGTGAGGTCAGAGTAGAAGGCCCACGTGGTCCTGACACTGGGAGCTGCTTGCCGGGATGGGGACGTGGGACACAGATGTTTTCCACGCAGACAGGTCCATCTCACCGGCACTCATAGTGTCCATGTCAGAGCATGGACCAGTGAGTCTGTGTGAGACCCCAGCGTGCCGCTGGCACCTGAGGACACAGGGCTCTGCGGTCAGGAAGGGCTGCCCAGGTGAGTGGCGATGGACGAAGGACACACGCTCGGTGGGAAGGCCGGGGCCCGGCCCCGTCCTCCTCGGCGCCGAGGTGCCCGCCCTGTGCCTGTCACCCCACCTGTTGGCAGTAAGGCAGGTGCCAAGCAGCTGGTTGATCCTGGACTCTGTCCTGCTGAGCCCCACTTGTACCTGGGACCCTCTGCCACCCCGTAGGTGCTGGGTGGGCTTCCCAGGCTGGCATGGGCAGCCCCAGCAGTGCCCAGATGGACCTGGTAGGTCTGGAATTCTGACTTGAGGGCCCGGTGGAGGGCGCTGAGGGAGGAGCCGGTCCGGCCTCTCTCCTGGCCCTTCCCGCCCTGGCTGGCCCAGCCGGACTCGGCCGTGCCTGTTGCCCTGTGCCGAGGTGGCCTCTCCTCCTGGCGTGCACGTGTGGCTGCCAGGACTATGGGGAATCTCTTGATTAGAGGACAGAAAACCGAATCCCGTGGCCCAGGCGGGGGTGGGGGGACACTTCCTCCCTGGAGAGGCCCTAGAGATTATGGGATTTCTACCCGCCCCGCCCTGGGGAGGTGGCATGGGCAGAGGGCCATCTGGCTGGTGGGGCTGCCTTGTCACTGCTCTGGTGAGGGGTTCCTTCTATGAGCCTGGGAAGCCACGTGTGGGCTGGGTGGCCCTGGCGTGCTGCGGGGGGAGGACTCACGTGCCTGGTTCGGGTCCCCGCTCAGCCCTTCGCAGCTGTGTGACCTGGGGCAGCATCTCATTCTCTGAGCCTGGACTTTGTCATCTGTGGAGTGGGGTGATGACACTTACTTCTAGGGTGGTCGTGAGGGTGAACTTAAGGAGGGTCGGAACTTTAGTTCTCGCCGGGGAGCAGGGAAGAGCAGTGGCTGGGGGCCTCCCTGACCCTCAGTGTCTGCATCTGCAGGCTGGGGAGAGGAGTTTCTTGCTCTGGTGCTGGGGGGCCTGTGAAGGGCTGCCCCTCAGTGCTCTGCGGCACCCAGTGATGGGCTGGGCCACGGGGGGAGATGCGGGAGTTCTTCCCTGGGAGGAAGTGCTTCCCTGGGAGGGGCGGTTTCAGGGACCGCTGGTTCCAGAACCTTCTGGGGCCCAGGGATCTCCCAGGGCCAGGAAGCGAGAGCCGTTGCCAGGTGCAGCCTTGACGCGGACTTGGGGCTTAAGTCCCTTGTCCAGTCCCCACTGGCCTTTCCCTGCTTAGTGTCCTGGGCAGGGAAGTGTGTTCAGGTGGGTGGCTCTCTGGTGGGTGGGCTCGGGGGCCCGGCGCCCCAGCCCGCGCCCCAGCCCCAGCCCCAGCGAGCACGGCCCCAAGCCGTGGAAGGGTGTGATTCCGGGTTTGCTTCTTCCTTCAAGCAAAGAGGATCTTTCGAAACTGTGGGAAAGAGCGTTTCCTCCCCAAAGCCGGGTGCGGGCGGGGGCTCGGTCAGCAGATGTGACGTCCCCGGCTCCCTCTTGCCCTTCTGCCCTCCTGCCTGCGACACTCACGGGCCCATCGCCGGCCCTCGTGGCCCCACCAGAGTGGGGTGCTCAGGCCTGTCAGCTCTCCCCGCAGACCTGGCAGTCTTCTCCCTCTGGGGCCCCACTGGCGGAGCAGAGCCCCGAGAGGTCCCTGCCGGGCCGTGCCGTCTGTGTCCCCACCTCTGAGCCTTCGCGCGTGCTGTTCCCTCTGCCTGGCGGGCCCGCCCTGCCCCTGCTCCGATTCTTTGTCCCAGCAGCCTGCTTCCAGTGCCACCCCACCTTGAAACAGTCCCCAGGCCTGCGCCCGACGTCCCTGCCTTCTGAGGGTCCCTGCTCCGTGCCCCAGGAGGGGATCTGGCCAAGCGTGGACGAGCCCACCCTGTCCTGCCCCAGGCCTCCGTGTCCCCGGCCCCAAGTGGGTCCCTTCCGGTGCTGACAAGTGAGGATGCTGTGGCTTACGTCCCGCCGAGGGGGTGCTGGGGCCGGGAGGGCCCGGGAGCTGGCTGTCTGAGCTCCGGTCTGGCCCGGGGGTGGGGGGAGCTGGGCGCCAGCGTGCTCAGCTGCCTGCCTGCGCTGCTGGAAGGGGGTGTGATTTGGGTCTCCCCCGCCCCCGCCCCGGGCTTCTGACTCAGCAGCTGCAGGGTGGGGGAGACCGGATCTCTCGACAGAAACCCCGACCCGGGGCACCCATGGCCCAGATTTCTTTTGTGAGTGTGGGAAGTCGAGCCCTAGGTTCCTGCCCGGCTTCCCGGCAGGAGATTGGGTTGGGCTGGAGCCAGCTCTGGGCTCCGGGGCCCACTGCTCCCCTGGCTCCTGGCCTACCTCCCTGCCCTGCTGGACTGCCCTTTCCCCTGTGCACCACCCTCTGTGGCTCCCCAGTGCCCGCGGGATGAAGTTCTCACTGCCTCCCAGCCCTGCTCTCCTCTGCCCTCCCTGCGCCCCTTTGTCCTCAGGAGCCACGCCTGCTCCCTCCTCTGGGTCCTGCCCATGCCGCCCCTTCACCCTCCAGCTTCCTGTTCTGCCAGGTGTCTGCATATATTAGGCCTCCTCCTGGACGCTCCCCTGGGGTTAGGTCCTCTCCACCCCACAGCCACAGTGCCCGCTGTCCCGTTGCCCTGCAGGCAGTGATGGATGTGGGCTTAGAGCCCTCATCAGCGTCAGCGCTGGCCCCGTGGTCAGACAGTGGATGTGGCGTTGGGGCGAGCGGGGGGGCGATGCCAGCCGCGGAGGGTGGGCCTGCCTCCTGGGGCTCTGGGCCGTGTGGAGTTGGGGTCTGGCGTTCACGGGGCCTGTTGCTTAGGCTGCTTGAACAGGAGGGCTCTCCGCCCCGGTAGAGCATTTGGTGGTTCCTCTTTGCCTGGAAGATGGAAGCGGATGCGCCCCAGCGGGTGAGCGCCCAGTCTTGGCAGGGCCTTGGGCAGAGGCCTCGGTCTCCTTACCTGTCAGGTGGGGATAACTACTCCCGCTGGGGTCCCAGAGCTGAGGTTCTGCCCAAGGAATGGGGCTGCTGGGAAGGATGTTGAAAGTTTGGGCCAAACCTGGAGATGGGATTTTCGTGTCCCCTGGGCCGTCAGCGGTGGGGGCACCTGGTAGGCTCAGTGCCCTTCCAGCCATGCCCCGGGGCCAGGATGGAGCTGGCCAGCCAGGGGGGTTGGCTCCTGGGGTCGAGAAGCCATTGTCCCTGCCTCAGTGGCCTCCCGCAGGCAGCGGCCAGGGCCACGGGCTTGGGTCTGGTGGGGAGGCATCTCTGTTGCTCTGATGTGTCAGCGTCTGATAACAGCTCTGGTGTCCCCCCACCCTACTCTGCCACCCCCGGCAGTCGCCTGCTTGACCCCTTAAGGTATTTGTGAAACATCAGCTAGGAAAGGCTCTCCCCCCGCAGCGGGGAGGGCGAGGCGGGAGAGAACAATTGGAGCTGAAATTAATTGTGCTGTGTGCTTTTCCTCCTGTTCCCTCTCTCTGCTCGCTCACTGTCAATGCATAATGCATGATGAGGGGAAGTGAAAAGTAATTAGAGACTCGACTCTCGGCCAGGTTCATTCATGACTAAATCTGGGTCAACTCCTGGCACAGATGAGCGCACCGCGTGGTGCGATGGTGGCAGTGGTGCCGCACCTGCTTGGCAGGCTGTGCTCAGATGCCCCTTCCTACGGGAAGCCCTCCTTGATGCCCCCCTTAGGAGGGCCTCCCCCACACCCACGGCCCCGTGCCTTGTGCGTCCGATGGTGTCTTTTCTCCACCTGCCCTGTAGGGACCGTGTTGCCAGTAGGGGGCGGCGGCTTGTCGGGGTGGGGCACGTGGGGGTGACACCCAGAGTGATGTGATGGCGTCGGGCCACACAGCGTCTCCTTGAGGTGCTTTTTGCTCACTCGTTCTGAAGCACTTGACCCTGATCACGCTGTGGTCTTTATGCCCCTCCCACGCTGCCGTGGTCCTCAGGGTGAAGTCCCAGCCCCGGGCCTGTCTCTCATTTCTTCCCCCCGGGGGACCAGCTGTACCGATCTGCTTCCTGTTGCTAGAATGTTCCCAGCCCTTCCCCTGCTCACAGCCTTTGCACATGCTGTTCCTGCCTCGGAGTGCCCTTCCCCGGGTCGCCCTGCAGCCACCGTTGCTCCTTCCGGTCTCACGTGGGTGTCGCCCCCGTGGACCCCCGGGCTGCCGTGGCCTTGGTTCCCCCCACGGTCACCCTTGGCCACCTGAGCCTGTTCTTTCCTCCTGAGGCCCTGTGCATCCTGCAAGCGACTAGCTGGCAGGGCTCCTGTCTGTCCCCTGACGGGGGCACGCGCGCTGGGGCTTCGGGGTTCCCAGGGACTGTGGGACCTGCCCAACTCCTGGCGCCCCCTCCCCAGGCCTTCAGCACAGGGGGTGAAGGAGGAAGGTGGCTGGGGGCAGGGCTGGGCTGCCCAGGGACGAGCCCCCACTGCCGCTGCCCCGCCCCCTGCCGCCTGCCCGCAGGCTTGCGGAGCCTGGGGTGGTGGGAGGTCTCGGGGCCTCCCCATTGGGACGGTGTCAGGGTGGGGTCATAGCTGGGCCTGCGAGACCCCATGTCATAGGGGGGAAAACAGGTCCGAGGGGAGGTGCTTTGCCTGACTCAAGGCCGCTGTGGGAGGCGGGGGAGGTACTGCCTCTCGGCCGCACTGGCCAGAGCTGGGCCCTGGGAGAGGACCTTGGCTATGGGGGCGGGCCCTGTGCTGGGGGGAGGGCCCTGTGCTGGGGGGGAGGGCCCTGTGCTGGGGGGGGAGGGCCCTGTAGTGGGGGCGGAGGGTCCTGTGCTGGGGGGTGGGGTCCCGTGCTGGGGGGGAGGGCCCTGTGCTGGGGGGGAGGGTCCTGTGCTGGGGGGGAGGGTCCTGTGCTGGGGGGGAGGGCCCTGTGCTGGGGGGGTAGGGTCCTGTGCTGGGGGGTAGGGCTCTGTGCTGGGGGGGAGGGCCCTGTAGTGGGGGCGGAGGGTCCTGTGGGGGGGGGGTAGGGTCCTGTGTTGGGGGGGAGGGTCCTGTGCTGGGGGGTAGGGTCCTGTGCTGGGGGGGAGGGCCCTGTGCTGGGGGGGGAGGGCCCTGTAGTGGGGGCAGAGGGTCCTGTGCTGGGGGGGAGGGTCCTGTGCTGGGGGTAGGGTCCTGTGGTGGGGGAGAGGGCCCTGTGCTGGGGGGGGGGTAGGGCCCTGTGCTGGGGGGGGTAGGGTCCTGTGCTGGGGGGGCGGGCCCTGTGCTGGGGGGGAGGGTCCTGTGCTGGTGGGGAGGGCCCTGTGCTGGGGGGGAGGGTCCTGTGCTGGGGGCGTAGGGTCCTGTGCTGGGGGGGAGGGTCCTGTGCTGGGGGGGAGGGTCCTGTGCTGGGGGAGAGGGTCCTGTGCTGGGGGCGTAGGGTCCTGTGCTGGGGGGGCGGGCCCTGTGCTGGGGGGGAGGGTCCTGTGCTGGTGGGGAGGGCCCTGTGCTGGGGGGGAGGGTCCTGTGCTGGGGGGGTAGGGTCCTGTGCTGGGGGGGAGGGCTCTGTGCTGGGGGGGGAGGGCCCTGTACTGGGGGCGCAGGATCTTGTGCTGTGGGGGAGGGTCCTGTGCTGCGGGGAGGGCTCTGTGCTGGGCAGGGAGGGCCCTGTACTGTGAAGAGGAGCCCTGGCTGGCTGTGGGGAGGGTCAGGGGCCGGCACTGGGGAGGCGACAGGCAGGTGGAGGTGGGGTGGGAGCCTGGGTGTCACCCTGGGACAGACCGCGTGGAGTGGCTGCGTGCAGTGCAGGGCAGAGAAGGAGTTAAAGGCTGAGGGAGGCAATAACGTGTCTAAGTTTTCTGTGTGATTTAATAAAAATGCAAATCACTGGGTGGAGGACACCCCGCCCCCCGCCACGCTGCTGACCGAGTTTAACTGCGAGCTCAGGGTGGTCAGCCTGCATTTGTCTGCGCCCCCCAGCGTTGTCCCGGGGCAGACAGCACGCCCTCTGCCCGGATGGAGGGGAGCTGGGGGGCGGGGGGTGGCTGTCACAGTGTCGGTGCGTCCTCTGAGCGGGAGGGCCCTGGAGGAGTCTTCCGTGGCCTAGTTGCTCAGAGCCGGGCTCGCCTCTGAGCTCCACACCCCCACGTCCAGAGGAGCACGGGGCCTGCGGTGATAATGGCCGAGTCCTGGGTACGTGGGATGACGCTTGAGGTGAGGCTGTAGGACGAGAAGGGGCAGCCAGGCAGAGACGGGAAGGAAGAGCTTTCCCAGTCGCGGGGGCAGCATGTGCAAAGGCCCTGAGGTGGGAGTGAGCCTGACCAGGGCAGGTCAGCGCAGAGGCTGGTGTTGGATGGCGGTCAGGTGGGACAGGGGTAGTGCCGGGAGAGGCAGAGCCATGTGGGCTCCAGTGGGGCTCTGGGCCTGTCCCACAGGGGAGGGAAGCCCTGGCCGCTGGTGAGACCAGGCCCAGGGGCAGGGGTGGGGTCCTCAGTCCCTGAGGAGGTGGCGGCTGTGGGGATGGGGGAGTCGGTGGGTCTGGGCTGCAGTTAAAGCCACACCCAACAGGCCAGGGCTGGGGGCTCTGGGAATTGGGGTGCCCGCGAGGTTTGGTGAGAGGTGGTGCTGTTTGTGGGGGGCTTGGCGGGGGAAGAGGCCCGAGTCCCGAGTGGTCCGTGAGGCCACACAGGGCCGCGTGGAGATTGGAAGAGCCGGGGACGCTGACGTCCAGTCTTGGGAGAGAGACTTGGGAATCTGGGGCCTGTGGTCAGAGCGTGGAATGTTCTCGGTGCAGCCCTTGGTCAGCATGAGCAGGGGCTCGAGGGTGGGAACAGGTGGTAGGGCAGTCGGAGCGGCGTTTCTGGCGCGGGGAGCACAGCGTCCGTGGAGGGCTGGGTGCTCGGCAGGGAGCTCCCCGTGGGCGTGAGGGTGCTCTCTGAGCCCAGGGCGGTCGTGGGAGCACCCTGCTGCAGGTCAGGGTTGGCCATGGCTGGGGAGCCATGTGCTGATATCGGGGACTGTTGACCCCTTCTTGTCTGTGGGACGCCCCCTGACCCCGGTGCTCCCCTGTCTTCCTGAGATGGGCCGCTCCTGCACGTCCAGACCCTCGCCCTGTCCCGGGTCCATCCGCTGTCAGGTGTCCAGTCCCACCAGGATGCCTCCCAGGGGTGCTGGGGCGCGGGGCAGCTGGGACCTGGGTGGGGGGCTCACAGCCCCCGAGTGAGAGTAGAATTCTGAGCGTGGTGCCCAAACGCTGGCCCCCCGGCCTCCAGGAGCACCTGCTCCTGGACCTCAGTAAGGCTGCGCCCCGGACACCCGCTCCGCCCAGCACCCGTGGGAGCTGCGGTGTAGCGCCAGTGGGCAGAGAGGCTCCGGGGAGGGGGCAGGCATGTTGGAGACCCAGTTGTGTCGCAGGCAGTGAAGGGAGTGCCTGTGCTGAGGCGGTGGGTGATGTTTGGTGTTGCGCCGCCGCCAGGCAGGGACCTGCACTGCCCCTGGACTCGTGGTGGGGATGGGGGTCCCCTGAGTGCTGCCCCGGCCCAGGAGGGCCCGCATGGAGGCTCTCCCGGGAGAGGGGGTTGGCTGGGCCTGGGGCTGCCGCCTGCCCCCACCTGTGATGCTGTGCCCGGACGCCTGCTTGGGCAGCTCTGGGCAGGGAGTGACCCGGCCCGGGTGGAGGGCTTGGTGGGCTTGGTGAGTGGGGAGTGGGGGGCATCCCTGATGGGGCAGGAGAGAGCAGACAGAGACTGGCCTGTCTGCCCGGGGGGGGCTCTGAAGTTGGGGGCTGGTGTGTCGGGGTTGAGGAGCCTGGCCAGGGAGGGGGTGAGGGAGAAGCAGCCCCCTCTGGTGGGCTGGGACCTGACCTGGGGGCCACGGGTGGCCCGATGCCCACATGAGGTTTGGTGTCTCAGGGTCTGTGGGACCGAGCGGGCCGTGTCTCTTGGTGTCGGGCTGCTGCAGCTGGGGGTGGTGGCCACAGCGGGTGGGCTGGGGCCCGCGGCCTCTCGGTCCCTGGGGCTTATTATGTGCAGGGAGCATTAGGGGACGGGGACCAGAGTCTTAGGTGAGCGCGGGCGGGCTGGGCTGGTGGCATCGGAGGCCCCATGCTGGGCTCTTTGGGTCTTCGGTCCCCCCTGAGGCTGTGTGTATCTCCGTGTCTGAGAATTTGGCCATATTCGCTTTGAGTGTGTGTCTAGGTTGTGAACCCAACGATCACAGCTCTGCACGTGATCCCGCAGGGCCGAGCTCCTGGGCCGTGCCCACCCAGGACGGCTGCTCAGAGGCGGGCAGGGCAGCTGGCTCGGGGCATCGGGCAGGGACACAGCTGGCGGCTGGCTGACAGCACACACCAGCATTCTGCCCGTAACACTGTCCGCCTCCTGCACTGCTGGGCCCCCTTCCCCGGGCCCTGGACTCACGCCTCTGTCCGGGGTACGCGCGGGTCCAGGGTCAGAAAGAGTGGCTGCGCCAGATGGCTGGGCGGGTGCATCTGCCCAGTGATCTCAGGAGGGGCTGTGCTGATCGCAGGCTTTGATTAAACGACCTGTCCAGGCCGGCTGGGCAGCTGGTCAGTGTCAGACTCGCCCGGCAGGATGCGTGGAAGCTGCCACGGTGCTGCAGGGGTGGGGGAGGGAGGGGGAGGTGGGGGGATGGGCCTTCTAGAGCGCTGGGGGCGCTGGCACTGCAGGGTGGAGGGCCAAACACACCACTGGCGTTAGAGACCCCCGGCTCCTCTGAGCCTCAGTTCCCGCAGCTGTAGAGGAGGCTGGCCATCCTGGTCTCGCAGCTGGGTCAGCGGCTGGGGGTTCCGCGGGGCTGCCTGTGGCGGGGTCATCCTCCTCAGAGGCCCGTAGTTTCCGTCCAGGGTCTTCCCCTGCGGAGGGCACAGCGGGCAGCCGGCCAGCTGCCCAGGAGCGATGGTGCCAGGCCCACGGATGTGTCCTCTGGCCGTGCTCACCGTGTGGCCTGCGCAGGAAATGGAAGGACCTTGCCCTCGGTGCCCGGCCGGGCATGGCGGCCTGGTTCACCACCCCTCCCACCCAGGGGGCTGCTCATCTGGAATGTTTTCACCCTCTGTTCGGAGGCAGGCGGGAAGGAGGTGGGCCGGGGTCCTCGCCCACCCTGCTGCACGCGGGGACGCATTCCGGGGAGCTGAGTCCTGGGGCCCCTCTCTCCGGCTCTGCCTCCTCATCTGTACTGTGCGCTCCGTGAGGGGGCAGGGGCTGCACTGCCACCGCCGGAGGCCGAGTGTCACACGCCTCTCTCACCTGGCCGTTGCCGTGCTCCTCGGTGACGGTGGGCAGAGGCCCTGGGAGGGCGGCCAGGGCCTCTCCGCTCCGCTTTAGTATCCCCGCCTGTAAAACGGGGGGCTGCCGACTTAACCATCACGAGAAGCGTTTGCAGCCTTGAGGTACAAACGCCCGATCATGAGGAAGTGCTGGCGTTGGGGGCTGGGCCTCTGATGTTTTGCTTAGGAAACGACAGTGCTGGGGACAGAGCTGGTTCTCCTGGAGCAGGTTGGACTGGCACTGGAGGTCCAAACATGGCAGGTCTGGGACCAGGAGGCCTGGGGGGACATTGCTGGTGACCTTGGGCCCCCGTGTCCCCCTCCAAGGAGTCACCGCCCAGAGGCCTCCCCCCCCCAGCAGTGGAGTTTGTGATGCACCAGGGCAGGGTGCAGGGGAGGGAAGAGCCTGTGGACCCAGGCGGCGACAGGGTGCTGGCTGCGGGGCGGGCAGGTGTCCAGCCCCCGCCCTCACCTCATCACCCCAAACTCGGTGTCCTCCCAGCTCGGGGAGCCCCTGGAGAGGCCAGGGATCCTACACCTTGGGAAACGTGATCCCCTCCCTGGCCTGTGAATATTTCATCAGCGGATTAAAAATTGAAGCTGAACCTTCGTCGCCTGCTCCGAGCGGGTGGAGGAGGGGCGCCGGCTCCGTTTCAGGCCCGTCTGAGTATTTTTTTTTTGATGATGGAGTCTCGTCAATTAGGAAATGACACTGCTGTTTAAAATGCCGTCGCGCGGCCTCTTTAATTAAAGCCGAGGTGTGATAGCCAATCTGGAGCCGTGAATGAATGTTTAAGCATCAAATGAGAGGTGAACGGCGCCCGGTGGGGTCTGTGAGAGTGGGTGCGCGGGGCCTCGGGGAGGTCTGGGGCGGCCATGCAGAGGCTGTGGGCCCGGCCTCTCGGGGGCGGGGTGTGTGGCTGGCGTGTGTTGGTGGGGTCGTTCTGGTCTGTGTGTGGCAGGGTGGGGGGTGGTAGATTCTGGTCTCTGTGTGCCCATGTGTGAGTGTGCAGGTGTGCACGTGTGTCAGGACGGGGAGAGCCTGGGGGGCTGAGGTCTGGCTTCCTGTTGGTCAGGAGGCCTGATGTGTGAGGAGCTGGAGCCCTGACGGCCCCGCAGGAGGGTCCCAGGAGTGATGTGTGAGGGGCTTGAATACAGCCAGGGGTCAGTGTTCTGGGCTTGAGGGCCTGGTCCCAGGGCTGCAGTGGGCTTTGGGCCTGCCCAGGTGTGTGATGGGAACGTAGCGAGGCAGGGGGCAGGTGAGCCGCCCCCAGGCCTCCCGGGCCGTGGGGCAGCCTAGACGTGGATGGACCCTGCCACTCCTGACGGGAGGGTCGGACACCCCAGCGGGGTTGGGCTGGGGGATCCAGCCAGGCCTGGTGGCCGCTCGCCAGGGCCCACCTGGGGTGCATGAGGGCCCGCGGGTGCGTCTCGGGCACCAGGGAGGGCTCAGGGGTCCCACTCCGGGCCCACAGACGGGCGGCCCAGGGCTTGGCAGCACCACCCTGCCCCTCCCCACCTCGCCTCTGCCCAGCAGCGGGCAGAGGTGGCCGCGCGCCCAGAGCAGACCGTGCGAGGCTAAGTGTCTGGACCACCCAGCCTCCAGCCACCCTCTGCTGGGCCTCCCTTGTTTTCCTTTGGCGGGGCCGGCGCTGATCCCCGGCTGCCGGCGGGCGCTGGGGGCCGCGTGCCCCAGCCACGTCCTGCAGCTACCTCCTGACTCAGCGGCAGTCTCCGCTGCGAAACAGAGTCAGGGTGCGGGTGTCATGGGGTCGACCGAGGGGCCGAGTGCGGGGCCAGCACGGGGAGTGGCTCCACGTCGGTCCTTAGCGTCCCCTGCACGTTGTATGGGGCGCAGAGAGCGGCGCGGTCCTCTGGGAGAGCGAGGTGCCCACTCCATTTGCGCATCCCGGGGGTCGGGGGCAGCTGCGTGGGCTGCAGCGCCTTGGGCACGTCGGCCCCATCTGCTCATCTTCCCCAGCCCAGGGCAGCGGGTCTCAGCGCGGTCTCCCCCGTCTTCCTTGTCTCCTGGGGGACGGGGCCCCCACTTCCTAGCGTGGGCACTGGTTGCACCCGGGGAGGCAGAGGGCAGTTCGCGCCCTGGGTTCTCCCCGTGTTGTCGGGCTGGGCCCCGGGCGCGTGGGCTGGGACGGTGAGTGGACTGGCCGGGGCCCTCCAGGGTCTGCCGAGTTGGATCCCCTTTTGGCACTGGTGGCGGGGAGGGGTGGGCCCACAGCCAGGATTCCGGGGCCCGAGGCGACGAGGGCAGACCCTGGCCTGAGCCGGCTCTGCTGGGGAGAGGGCATGTTTATTTTCTTAGGCGGATTTAAAGGCTGCTGGAATTGTACTCACGAAGGTCCCCAGAAGGTGGAATTTCTGACAGCCCTGGGTGTGGGAGGCCTGGGCCTGGTGGACAGACGTGGAGGGGAATCTGGCGGCCTGGGCTGCATGTGTGTGCATGTGTGCAAGTGGGCACGTGTGTGTGTGCGTGTGTTCGTGCTGCCGTGTGTGTACATGCAGGGGTGTTAGGCTGGTCTCCCTTCGCGTGGCCGCCCTGGACAGTCCCCGCTTTCAGCAAACCTTCCCTTGTGTTCAAAAGAATTCAGACTCTGCCAAGTGATGCCCTGTCAGCTTCTTGGAACGTGTGTGTCCCCAGTGTGTCCAGCTGGGCCTTCCGGTCCTCCTGAAGGTGGTGGCCTGGCTACAGCCCTCCTGCTCCAGACCAGCAGGTCGCCTGCCCTCCCGCCAACCCCTTCCCAGGGCAGGAGGGCTGAGGTGCCCTCTGGGCAGTGATACCAGGCCTCGGGAAGGGAAGGGGCCATTCCTCCCTGAAGCCTTCCGGTCCCTTTAGAAGGTGGTTTGTTTCCAGGGCTAGGTGTACCTGTTTGGCGAGCCGAGCCGTCTGTGACTTGGCATGGCTGACGTCTCCCTGGTGATGTTGGAAAGACTCATGGACAGCTCCAAACACATCTCCGAGCCACGCCGAGGGCGCTTTTAGAAAGCTGTGTCTGCTTTTCGGGGCAGTGTTCCACAGGGGCTGCAGGGGATGGGGTTGGGAGAGCAAGAGGTACCGTCTCGGGGAGCAGAGGTCACCAGGCCCCTGGAGCGGGGACTCAGGTCTGCCCCAGCCCACAGGCCCCAGCCCGCAGGCCTCTCTGACTGACTGATCGTGGCCGCCAGGGGCTCAGCGGGAGAAGTTCTGGGGCCTCGGCGAGGTGCAGTGATGGCAAGCAGGGAGATCAGGGGCAGGAGAGGTGCGTGCCGCGCCGTTGCCGTCCTGGGCCTGCCGGCGTCCGCAGCTACTGGGATGGAGCTCTGTCACCAGGAGCTGAATGGCGAGGCTGTGTCCGTGGTCATCATCACTCCTCCAGAATTGTTCGCCGCTGCCGCCGCCGGTTACTCTGCACCCCCCCTCCTTGAACAGGCTGGCGGGAGAAGGCCTGAGGGATTTGTGAAAGTGACCCGGTCGGAGCGTCTCACCCTGGCTGCCCTGA
This sequence comes from Grampus griseus, assembly GCF_964374135.1. Taxonomy (NCBI): domain Eukaryota; kingdom Metazoa; phylum Chordata; class Mammalia; order Artiodactyla; family Delphinidae; genus Grampus; species Grampus griseus. The sequence goes on from NC_139000.1 coordinate 2,715,119, forward strand.
CCCTAACCCGAACCCTCCCTGCCTTGCCCTCCTTTGAAAGCAGGGGAGCCTTCGGAACTGCCGGTGTCCAGGCCACGCCCTGGACCAATTAGATCAGCAGCCTTGGGGGCCGGGCCTGGGCCCTGGGGCTTTTCAGCAGCCCCTGGGTGACACTGATGTGCAGGTATCATTTGGGCCAGGTGCTCCCCAGTATCCTTCCTGTAACTCCGTGTGTGTGTGTGTGTGTGTGTGTGTGTGTGTGTGTGTGTGTGTGTGTGTGTATGTGTGTGTGTGTGTGTGTGTGTGTGTGTGTGTGTGTGTGTCTTCCCAGGAGATTTAAATCTTCAGGAGCTCTGTTGTTGGTCTGGGTCAGACCTGGCCCCATGTCCCGGGCCCTCCACGCTCCTCAGGTGATGATTCCCTGAGTCCCTGATCCATGGCTCCTGTCCCGCAGACCTTTGCACGCTGACTTCCCTGCCAGTGCCCGTGGGCCTTCCAGGGCCGGCGATGGGCGTGGGCATGTAGGGACTGAGGCCACTAGGAAGTCGCCACTGGTAGTTGGGGAGCCTGCCTCAGTGTTATGGGGTGTTTGGGCCAGAGGGACCCCCCAGAGACTGGCTCTCCTGCTCTGAGGAAGCTGTGCGAGCAGGGTGTCTGTTCCAGGAGTGCCCGGGACCCGTGATTTCAGGAGGGCCGTGCATCCTTTCTCCTGCCCAGGTTGGCCTTTGGGGTTCAGGGTGGGGCTGGGGCCGGGCCACCCCCTCCCTGCAGGCAGGAGCCCTCCCCTGTGCCTGGCTCCCCTCTGCCTCTTTCTGCCCCGGAGTCCATCCTCACCTGGGGAAGTGCAGGCCCAGGTCCCAGGCTCTGTGCTGTGGGTCCCCAGGGTCAGCGTGAGCGGTGCCTGGCGGGCTGGGCATCTGAGCTCCTTAGCTGGGCCAGGCGGCCAGTCTGACTTGTAGGGGGCAGGGAGCGCTGGCAACTGAAAGACAGATGGTGAAGACCAGCCGGGCCGTCGTCCGGGGTCAGGAAGATGTCGGGCACCTCCCCGCACCCCACCCCAGTCTCAGTTTCCTGATCTGCCCTCGGGAGGCTGGGAAGGTGAACGGTGCTCGTGGCTCAGCCACAGCCTTGGGAATCACTGCTTGTCAGTTTTGGTTAATCTTCGCTTGTTTGGGCCGCACCTCTCGGGTGGAGTGGGAAGGGAGAGGCACAGGCCCAGAGTTCGGGGGCCAGCAGAGCCCGAGAGGAGGGATGGGGTGGCGGCTACCTGCAGAGAGGTTTGCAAGGCGTCCTCTGTGGCCAGAGCTGAGTGCTGCGAGGTCTGGGAGGCCCGGACCCTGCCCCCCTGAGGGTGGGGGAAGCACCGACCTCTGCCCTCGCTCTGTTCTGCAGCCTGAAGGGCGGTGGGTCCTTGCAACACTGCAGAGGCAGGTAGAGACCTGGCCCGTTGTGCAACCTGCAGCTGTGCGGGGAATTCCTCCCAGGGCCCTGGCTCTGCCCTGCCCTGGAGTCTGCATTCTTTGGAAAGCTTTGTGGCTCCCTGGTCCCAGGGGAGCAGAGGCTGTGAGGGTGTCAGATAAGGGTGTCAGCCTAAGGGTGTCAGATAAGCCCTTGGGGGGGGGCTGACCACAGTCGGGTTTGGGGGACGAGGTCTGGGATGGCTGCTGGACCTGGATGCCTCCGAAGAGAGGAGGCAGGGTGGTGTCCCCACGGGGAGCCAGAGTGGGGTCCACCAGAGCTCTTGCTGTGGGAGCTGGACTCAGGCTGTCCCAGACTAGGCCTCCTTTTCCTGGTGACCGGGGAAGCATGAACCCTGCTGGCCTTTGCTCCTTCCCTGCCACCCCAGACGGTCTGGGACGGGCTAGGGGCCTTCTCGGGAGGCCGACCCACCTTCGCCCAGCTTCCCTGCCCCAACCCTGTGGGGCTGGGTAGGCTGGTCCCGGGTGGGCGGCACAGCGTCAGGCTTTTGGGGGTGCCCCCACTGGGGAGCAGGGGGCCACAAGTTACTCAAGTACTCCGAGCTTTGGTTTCTTCATCACTGAAATGGAGAGAATAAGGCGCTGCCTCGCTGGGTCTCTGTAGGGTGGGTGGGAACGGTCTGGGTCACGCTGGGAAGATGGAGCACGTGGCGGCGGGGTCTGGGGTCCCCGGGTCTGGCCTCGGGCTGGGCTCACCATCTGGGCGTGAGAAAAGATCCCTGGCGGGTGGGCGGGCCACGGGGGCGCGAGGGTCCCCACGGCGGACTCCTCTTCAAGCCCGTCCCCCAGCCCTGCTGATGAGGGAGGGGACCCTGTGCACAGAGGAGGCTGGGGGGGAGTGGGGCCCTCCCCGCCCCCAAGTGACGGCCCTGCGTGCCGGGCGCACGGGGGTGATCCTGTTCGTGACTCTTGGACCAGATACCGCTGGGCTTCAGACGGGGAGGGTGGACTTTCTCATCAGGGTCCTACTGAGGGGAGGGGGGTCACAGCTCGGCCGGCGGCACGTGTGCCCACACGGCCGGGAAAGGCCTCCCCTCGCCCGGGGCCTGCTCAGCCCGGACCCTGATAGAGGGTGTCTCCCGGGGCCCCCCTCACCTGCCTCCTTCCCCACCTAGCAGCCTCAGGGCCCGAGCTGGGCTGGGGAGCAGAAACGAGACACAAAGCAAAGCAGAAATCCGCCCCCAGTCCCCCCACCCCGCACCTCTGCCTGCTTATCTGCGGCCCAGCGGCCTGTTGCAATCGCTCGCTGGGGGCCGGGTTGCATAACGCGTTGGAGCAGATAGTCGCCCGGCGCTGGGTCGTCCGGGGCAGTTGGACGGGTTTGGATCTGGTCCCCGGTGGAGGGCCTGCTCCCTGGGAGGAGAAACCAGCCGGAGTCGGCTGCTGCGGGACACGCCTGCACCCTCCTCCCCGCTCCCCCGGCCCCGTCCTGGGGAAAAGCGGGCTCTGCGGGGCCGGGGAGAGGCCTGCACGGAGTTGGGTCTCGCCTCAGCCCCTGTCCTGCAGCTGTGTGACGTCAGGCCCTTCCCGCCTCGGTTTCCTCCTGGGCCCGGGTTGGAGGAGGGGGTCTGTCCACAGGAGTTGTGCCAGGCCCCGGACGGCTGGGTCAAGGGGAGGGCGGGAGCCGCGGAGGCCCTGGCGACCCCACGCCCGCCAGGCCCCCTGAGGCCCGGGGATGCAGTGGTGGACACGGTCCTGAGCGGCGTTTAGGGAGGGAGTGCGCCTCCCAAGCAGCAGTCGGCTCTCTGTTAGCCAGAACGTCCCAGGACGCGAACCTGTTTCAGAAATAAGCAGGACCACCCTCAGGGCGGAGCCCACGTTCCTAGAAAAGGGGGTGTCAGTCGTGCTTCTCTGTAAGTTGACCAGTGTGGCCCTGGCAGCCTGTGACCTGTCTTACCAGGGGATGAGATTGTGGCGGCAGCTCGTGGCAGGCCCGAGGGCAGCGGGGAGAAGCGACGGCCGAGGAGGAGGCCGGGGGCGGCCGCAGTTATCCACGGTGCCCCGGGAGCACGGGAAGGCCGGCGGGAGCACGGGCCGTGGGTGGCCTGGGGATCCTTCGGGACGCATGGCGGGAGTGAGGTGCGACCCCTGCGTGTGTTTTCGTGGACAGACCCTGGTCGCCTGCCCACCCGAGGGTTGTGTCCTTCAGAGGGGTCCCCGTGGGAGGCCGTGTGTCACTTCTGAGAGGGCTGCCGCTGGCCACCCTGCCCCCGACCAAGGAAGGAGCCGACAGTCACTGCTTTCCCAGGTCAGGGCCCAGACCGCCAAGTTCTGCCCAGCCCAGGCTGGGTGTCCTCACCTGGAGACTGTCCTGGCCTGATGAGCCGTGAGCTGGGCAGGAGGCCACTTTCAGGCAGGAGGTAAGGCGAGGGCTCAGGGTCTAGTTGGGGCGACGGGCAGGACGTGGGCAGCTGCAGTCCAGGGTGAGAGGGACTCCGTCAACCTGGGCTGGGGTGGAGCTTGGGGGAAGGCTTCCTGGAAGAGGCAACAACCTGCAGGTCTAGATAAGGGAACGGATGGGGGAACAGCATTTGCAAAGGCCCAGAGGTGAAAGGGGACTTCTGGGTTCTTGCGGGGAAGTCAAGGCCTGAGCCTGGGCTGGCCCCAGAGGGCCTGTGCCGGGTCTGGACTTGACCCTGTGGGAACCCTGGACGTGTTGTATGCGGAAGCTAACAAGGTCCAGTTCCCGAGAATTCTCCAGGAATCTGGGTTTCCAGGCTTCCCTCTGGTGCTGTTTCAGTAGAGCAGCGCTGCCCGCAGGCTCTCCCTGCCCTTGTTGTCAGCAGGATGGGGCAGGACCGCTCAGCCCTGCCCGACACACGCTGCTCTGGGGCAGGCCTGGGCCAGGGCTGGGGTCTCCGCGAGGCGGTGGTGGCAGCCTCGGGAATGCCGGCAGGTCTGAGCCTGGCCTGTGTGTGAAAGCGTGCTGTGCATGAGGGCAGAGGGCCAGGAGCCCCGCAGTTCACAGTTCACTGCTGCGGGCTCAGGGAGGGAAGGGGAGGGGGGTGTCCCAGCATCCCCTAGAGCTTAGAAAAGCGGAAGGAAAGAAGGGGTGCGGGGGAGCCTTGTGGGCCAAGCTAGAATCGCCGAGAGGCTCACGCCCCACGTTGGGGGGGATTTTCATTAAGCCTTGTGTCACCTCCCCCTTTCCAAGGCAGAGGGGCCCGTTCAGTTCAGGGAGCGTTTGAGCACCTCCTGGTGCAGGAGAAGTTTGGGGTGAGGCGCAGGAGGAAACAGGGTCTGCAGCAGAGAGTGGGGGGCCTTGGGGGGCGGGTCTCCCAGGCTATCAGTAGGGACAGGCGAGGAGAGTGAGGTGTTCCCTTTGGGCCACTTCCCCGCCTAAGAACCAGATTTGAAACCCACCAGTCTCAGTGAACATCTGGGGAAACTGAGGCCCAGCAGTGGATGCCCGAGGCCACGCAGAGCCTGGGAGGGCTGCAGGGCCCAGGCGGCTTTGATGGGGCTCCCTTGTCGGGGCTGCCCTGGGGCCTCTCGTGTTTTGGAGGGCACCTCTGCTCGTTATTCGCCAGTAACCAGCTAATTAGTCATGCGGGGGGTGCCTGCTGCCCCAGGCTGCCCCTCCCCGGGCACTTCTTTCTTCTGGCTTCACTCCCTTTCCTTCTCCATCCCTCTTGGCTCCCTGGCGCTCCTGCCCTGCGGCGCCTCGCCAGCTCCCAACCCCCCATCTGCCCAGCTCCCAGCCCCCAGCCCCCCAGCTCCGTGGAAAATGAATTCCATAAATCGTCATCCTCATTCTCCTCTGGGCTCTGCGCCCTCTCAGGGGACACTGTGTATGCCTTTGTCTGGAGGGTGCTGGGCTGGGGAGGGTGGGACCCCAAGGGAGGAGGCTGGCCCCCACTCTCTCTCCGTGGGCCTGGGCTTGATTTTTCCCGAAGATTGGTTAAGAAGGACCCGTCACTCACTCTGCTGAATAAGTAATAAAAAACCCAGTAATCGTTTGTGGCCTGAATCCCAGGAGAGGGCAGGTACCTGTGGCTCTGGGGTCAGAACCAGCCACGGTGGAGCCCTGGCGGGGGCAGGTGGCAGGCGGCCCCTCCTGTGGCCACCCCCCGCCCTCCCCAAACACACAGCCATGGTTCGGGAGGTCCTGTGACAGCCCTTGGTGCCTGGCCGACCTCCTGGCCACTTCTCTCGTGGGCTGCTTCAGGCCATCTGTCTAGCTGGGCAGGGCAGCCCGGGGGGCTCTGGTGGGCCTGGCCTGTGAAGGGAAGGAGCTCACGCACTGAGGCTCCTTGTCGCCCCACCAAGGCTAGGCAGAAGGTTCTGGGGCCTCCCGGGGTCCCGGGCTGGAGAGGGGGCAAGGAGCCAGGCAAGGCGGTTGAGCCGGGGTGGGACTGGCGGTGCTGAGTGCCGCGTCCGGTCCTTCAGCCGTGATCCGGGCTGGGTTTGTCATGGCCACTTAACCCCCCAAGAGGCAGAGGTGGCAGGAGCCCCCAGGCTCTTACCTAAAGCCCCTGCTCTCACTGTCTGGCCAGGGGGTGGGGGCGTGTGTGTGTGGGGGTGGTCCCAGGGTCCCCAGGCCCGGGCTGGGAGCCACGCGCTGCTCTCGGTGGCCTTGCCCAGGCTGCGGGGTGAGGGGTCGGCGTCCGGCCGCTGCCTGAGCCGGTGACGGGCTGCAGATTCCCGTGTGGTCGGGGCCAGGGCCGAGCTGGCAGGAAGCAGCTGTTCCTTCCCCGCTCCCACCCGTGCTGGTCACGGGACCGAGCTGTGACAGTGAGGCCGGGTGTGCCCTGTGGCCTTGCAGAAGTGCTGGGTTCGAGATGGCATCCCTGAGCCCGCCTCCTCGTCTGGAGGACAGGCGGTGGGGACGACGTGGGTGCCGTGCCCTGCCCAGCACCCCTCGTCCAGACGCTGCTTCCAAGCCTGTTGAAAGGTCTTTAGCAGCAGAGGGGCCCCCGCTTCGGTCCCAGGGTCTGACTTGTCCGGGGGCAACCCGGGATCCGGGACCACCCAGGGAGGAGTTCTGGCCAGGACGTCCTTGAGGGAGTAGCCCCATTCAAGGCCTGGGGTCCCTGGGAGTGGGGCTGCCCCCGGGCTGGGCCGAGACCTGGGACTTCGCCTGGGGGATGGTGGATGCGGGGGACCAAGGCGGGGGCAGGCCGGGCGGGTGCCGAATGGGGCTGTTGGGCAGGCTGGGCGAAGGGGTCCTGGGCTGGGACCTGTGAGAGCCCCAGCTGAGCCCCATCTTTGCTCTGGTCTGGGGTCTGGGAGCCGCCTCCGGGTGGTCTGGGAACCCAGGAGGCCTGGCAGGGTTTGTGAGGTGCCTGGCTCCGCCCCGGCTCCCTTTGAGCCCGGTGCGGCCAGCGCCTCCTCTGCGGGCTCCGCTCGGAGTTTATCTGATGGGAGCGAGCAGCCTTTCGGTGTCAGACTTGACTTTGCCATGTGTCCTGGCATCTGTCTCATCAGAGTAACGCGGTGACCATTTTGCTAATTTGCTCATGAACTAATTAACACTGGAGCTTTCTCTGGGCCTGGCACCTGGTCTCAGAGCCAGAAGGAAACTTGGAGAGCTCACGTCACGGGTGGGGAGACCGAGGCCTCCCTCGCGGCAGGGCGGCTGTCCCCGCGCTGGCCCTGACGCCATCCGGGCCTGCGACCCACTGTGTGCAGTGGCCCATTTCAGGACCTGCCCAGCTGTCCTGGCACCTCGGGCCCCGTGGTCCGTCCTCGCGTCACCCCCTGCTACCCACGCCCCCCACCCCCCGTCCCTCTTGCTCTTTCCAGCCCGAGTCCATCCAGGGGGTGCTGGGACAGCCGTGGCCAGAAGGTGCAGGTGATGGAGGTGCAGGTGACGTGCCCCAGCTCTGGCCCCCTCCCAGCCCCGAGCTCGCCCCTGGCCAGCACTGCCTCTCCTGGACGTTGTCCCACTGCCCGAGGGGGTCAGGAGGGACGTGGCTCTGGAAAGTGGGCTCTGCTTGTCCCTGCTGCTTGGGGCAGCCCCCGCTCGTGCCTCAGTGTCCCCATCGCCGCTGGGCTATCGCCCACCCCGGCCCCGCGTGTTCCTTGCCCGACCTGCCCCCCCGGCTCCTGATCGTCTCGTGTATGGGGGCCAGAGGTCTGTGCGGGGCCGGGGCGTCTCCCGGACCCCTCGCGCCCGCTGTGGTTCCCGTGGGCGCTCCCGCAGCCCCATGTCTCTCCCTCCTGCCACAGGCAGCGTGTTTTGGTGGCTGGTCCGGGGTTGCCCCCAGCCTTGCCCGGCTGGGCTTCCAGAGGGCGGGAGTGGAGCTGGCCGTGTCCCCACTGTGCACCCAGCACCCGGCACAGCGCTCGTGGCCGCGGGTGCTCTGAGCGAATAAACGGTGGTATTCGAGGTTGCAGAGCTGCCTCCCAGAGACGGGCCGCCTTCTCTCCCTGGGGCGGGGGCCCTGGGGCCACGTGAGTTGTTTCCCCGAGCAGGAGAGACCAGAGGTCCCCAGGGGTGAGCCTCAGAGTCTGTGTGGAGCCACTCGTCTCTCGTGGCCAGCTCCTGGCCGGGGTGGACGCTCCTGATGATGGCCAAGCCTGGCTGTCGGGGCTCCAAGCGGGAGTTGGGGAGGGGTCTTCTCCTCCGCAAGAAGCCCTGCCTCCCCGCCTGAGCCTGGCTCCCACACCATGTTTCTCGGGCCCGAGGCGCCCTCCGACCCGGCCATCCCATCCCTCCCCAGCTCCCAGCCCCGGTCTGGGCGAATGCTTGCTGTCCTTAGTCAGAGAAGGACGGGGATGGCCGCAGGGCTGGCGCCCCTCCTCCCACCCCCTTCCCTTTGACAGGTCTGGGACGGTATGGTCACCCTCCCGGGGCTGCAGGGCTCTGTCTGTGGTGGGGAGCCTTCTGGGGGTCTTCGTGTCTTGTGATGGGCGTACTGTGAGTGATGGCCGCGGGTGTGTGGGCAGCAAGGCCTCGCTGCTCCCTGTTTCTGCACAGCCTGGTGGCAGCAGGGCTGGCCTCAGAGGCGGCGTCCCCTCCCCTGGGGAGACAAGCCTTGGGCCCAGGAGGCACCGGCCTTGTCTGCCCACCCCCTTCCCTGCCGCAGGGGAGAGGTGGAAGGGGGTCCATTTAGAGGATCAGCTCATTTCACGGCTTACTGGTTTCCCATCTAAGCGCCCAGCCCGAATGGGCCAGGGGTGAGCCCCAAGATGCTGCGGGCACAGCCCTCTCCAGCCTCAGTTTCCTCATCTGAGAGGGGAGGGGCGGAAAGGAGAAAGGAGAAAGCTCTGCTGGGGGCCTGTTGGCGTGCTCCTTGGCCCTCACCCTGCAGGGGCGCCTGTCTCCACCGTTGATGTGACTTGCTGGCAGCGTTTCTAGGCAGGCGCCGACGGGGCACGTGGGCAGAGAGGGTCGTGTAGAGGGGACCCGGCGAGCACACCTCCAGGAGCCCGCGTCCTGGGCCGTGCCAGGTACTCAGCGCACGGTCACGCTTGGCTGGCGCGGCAGCAGCCGCCGTCCGCCTGAGCACAGCCCTCGGAGGACGGCCCCTCGCTGCGCCTTCCCGACGGTGAAAGCACCGGGTTCTGGGGGGCCGCTGGGCCTCCTCGCGTCAGGGGAAGCGCCCACCTTCCAGCAGGTGCGTGGGAGGGGCAGGGCGCCGGCTTTCGGGTGGTATGAGTTTTGGGTAAACACAGTCGCGCCCTTTGCGGAAACCTCGGGCGGGAATGTTTTGTCACCTCCACTTGCTTTAGCAGTTTGGGGGGGAAGAGCCTTTGCTGAACTTCACAGCCAGAGAAAAGAACTGCAACCCCCCCCCCCCCCGCCAAAGCCGGCAGCCTGCGCTGTGGGCGTGGTTACTAGGGCACCCCCCTCCCGGACCGGTCTTCTGCCCCGCCCCCCCCCTCCAGCCTGCTTTTCTAGGTTCTTCCACCGGCGGGATGTCATGGATCTTTCTCCCTAAATCTTGAGCTGAGCTGAGTTTCCGAGGTCCACGGCGTCTTGCCCAGACCTTCCAGACCAGGGTGCAGGAGCCGTGAGGTGGGAACCCGTGTGTCCCGGCAGGGCAGGAGGTCCACGAGCTGGGATGTGGGCCCTGGCCTTTGAACAGGGCATGAGGATCTCCAGGTCCTTTCTCCTTTCCGCCCCCTCCCCTCTCAGATGAGGAAACTGAGTCTGGAGAGGGCTGTGCCCGTCCGAGGTCACCCCGTGGGGGCGGGCAGTCCCGCAGCATCTGGTGGGGGCGTGTCTCGTGGTAAAGGCTGTGAGGTTTTGGGTGGGCAGCGTAGCCAGGGTCCGGGTGCTGGAAGGGAGGAGGTGGGGAGCTGACAGCTCCCGGTGGGGGTGGGGTGGGTGCGTGGCCAGGGGCTGCTGACGATTGTGGCTGGCTGCACACGGGCCTCGGGAGAGCCCCCCACCCCGTGTGCCATCTCTCGGGGTCCTCTCGGGGACTCCTGCTTTAGACAAAGAGGTGGAGACTCGGTCACAGCCACTGGCCTGCTGGTGCCCGGCCGAAACCCTCTGCCCCACCAGCTGTTTCCCCGGGGGCGGGGCAGCGGTACCTGGGCGGGTGACCAAGGAGGCATCTGGGTCCTGGCCCTGGGTGCGCTTGGAGTGTGGGCCGACCCTGCCCCTGCGAATGGGGTTTGGCAGGTGTGTCCGCCCCTGAGACACGCAGTGGCACCCGGTTGTGGTGTGAGACTGGGTGTTCTTGGCCCCTCTCTGGGTCTCACGCCGGCCTTGGTGTGGGTGGCAGGCCCTGGTGCTGTGCGTGGCCAGGCCCCCTGCTCTTCCTTGCTTGGGGCGCTGGGGGCCCAGTAGCTGGTGCTGTGTGCGGGGACTGGGGCCCTGCTGTCCCTCGGTGGGCCTGGGAGGGACCGGTTTACATCTGACCCTGGTGGCTGCCTTGGCGGGGGTGGCTCCGAGGAGCTGGGCGGACTGGGGGAGGGGCAGTTGGCACACTCCATGGATGCAAGGGAAGATGCTTTGGGCAGAACTCACGCCGTTCATTCATCTTGCCTGGATCAGGACCCAGCTTGGGGCACGGGTCCCACGCTGGGGGGCTTGGCTGGTGGGGAAAGGCACACACACAGACGCTCAGCATTGGTAAAGCTGGGCCTCCGTGTGAGCCCGTGGGTAGCCCAGAGGTGATGGGTCGGGTCAGGGGCTCAGGCGAATTACCTCTGGGAGCATGGCTCTCTCTTGGCCTGAGCCTTAAGGCTGTAGGATTTTGTCTGGCGCCAGCTTCTTGCACCCCTTCCTTTCTGGGGGGTGGGGTTGACACTTGGCCAGCATCTCTCAGGCCAGGCCTTGCGGACCGTGCTGTGCCCGGTCGCACAGGAAGACTGAGGCTGGGAGACGCCAGGCCCCGGCGGGGAGGCGGCCAGGGAGGGACTGCGGTCCTGGGGGCGATTCTCCGGCGTTGGCGCTGCCTGGGTGGTCCCCTGTGCATGCCCTGCACGCATGGGGAGGGGGCGAGGGCCTTCCTCTCCGCTGCATGGCTCACCGCCGCTCCGGGCCCCAGGGCCTTGGCACGGGCTCAGGAATCCACAGTGATCTCCGGCCGGCTCCAGCTTCCTCGGCAGGGCTGCTCCTGTGCTCCCCCGGCCCCTCTGGAACTCGCTACCTCTGGTGTCAGTGACAGAGCGCCCGGCTGCGGCGGGCTCCTAGGGCCGAGGGAGCGGCCCCCTCCCCGGCACCAGCCACAGCTGCCCCAGCCCTGAGCATCCTCGGGCAGCGTGAGGCCGGCCCGGGGCCAGCGCAGCAGGGCTTGGCGTGGGAGGGTGGGGATCAAGCGTCCCCCACCGGTGGGCTTGGGCCTCGTCCCGAGCCGGGCCAGCCTGGCCTGGGCTTCTTGCTTCCAGAAGCTGCACCTGGAGATAATAACAGTGTTGGGGTCTGAAGGGCCGGGAGGGGCCATCCACGGACACATGGGGAACTGAGGCCCGGAGCGGAGGATCCCTTGCCCGAGGCCATGCAGCGCCCTGGGACCAAGGTCTGCCCCTTGCCTCCCTGCCCTTGGAGGGGGTGGCTGGGTGGTGGTCTCGGGCCTCTGTGGCAGGTGGCACAGAGCAGTAAAGGAGCCAGCTGCTCATAGACGGGACGTGAACCTTTGCCAAGCTGTCGGGCTGCCAGGGAGGGCGTGGTGGGCTTCTCTCGGCCGGTCTTCGAGGTGTGCCCTGGACTTTGAGTTTGCCTGGAGTGCAGTCTCCCAGGCCTCGACTTGCCCAGCTGTGCGGTGGGCCCGTGGGAGCCCACGCGCCCACTGAGGGGCAGAGACGGCCTTCGCGCCCGCAGTGCCCGTGCTGCCTCATGGCAACCTGTTGGCACCTCTGGTTCTGGCGTCACCCAGGGCCCCGGCTCTGGCGGCTACGCTGGTTCCCGGGCCCCGGCTCAGCCAGCGCTTTTTGCTGACCGTGCAGGAACTGCTAATTAAGCTAAATCATTCCCAGAGCTCCCTGACATCAGTCCACGGGATGGGCCCTGCCGGAGATCCTTGCTGATAAGACACTCCCCGCCGGCTCTTTGTAATTTGTTATTAAACAACCCAGCTCGTTCATCCTGTGGAGGTACCGGCGTGAGCGCTGGGCTCCAGGCCCGGGCTGCCCGAGCTCAGCTGCAGCGGGTGTCGGCCTGGGTCTTCTCCATCTCCCGGGACTCGTTCCACCGTCTGAGGGGCAGCGGCAGGAGTTTCCTCGGCTTGAGTCCCGGGGTCTGGGGTTGGAGGCCCTCGGCCTGGGGAGCACCAGCCCGTCTCTCACCTGGTTCTCGCTCTTCAGTTACGGAGGCTCCTTTCCCCGCTTACCACGTGTGTAAGATATGGGGGTGGGGGGTGGAGGTGGAGGAGAGGCCTTAAGTTGAGACCTCTCGCTGGGCCCTGTCCCCAGGCGCCCCTGTCCCTGCAGAGGCCTCCTCCCGGTGAAGGAGGACACGCCGGTATGTGGTCCAGTCCAGTCCGGGCTCCCAGTGCCCGGTGCCCCCACCGGCTCAGCAGACGGTCGGTCGGGGGCTGGACGGAGGTGTGACCAGGCCCCCAGGAGGAGGCGAGGCCCCTTCCAGGAAGATGGGAGCAGCTCTCACCCCGGCCATCCCAGGGCTCTGGTGAGTTCGGCCCCGAGGGCCTGGGGCTTCCCTCCCGGGGCCAGACGGCCCCTGCCTCGGGGACCTCCCGGTACTTGGATGGGGTAGACGTGCTCCCTGCAGGGTGAGGGGCCAGGCAGCAGAGAGTGCGGAGCGCTGGCTGTCTTTCTGAGTGAAATCGGGCTCCGTTCCGTGGGCGGTGCACACGCGTGTGTGGGTGTGAGGGGCGAGGGCCTCTGGGGTCCTGTCGCCCTGTCCCTGTGAGGTCCCCACGCCCCCAGCCCAGTCCAGGGTCTCCTCGCCCCTCGGGTGCTGACTGGGTTTGGGAGTTACGGGCCTGGCTCTGAGGTCCAGCCTGGGGTGCCTGGGTCCCTCTCGGCCAAGTGACCTCGGAACGTCCTTTTCCCTCTCCGGCCAGGCGGGCACCGTCGCACAGCTGCCCTGCCGTCCCCTGCAGCCTTGAGGTTCAGAGGTGGAAAAGGAGGTGCGGGCCGGGGGCGAGGCCCCCTCCTCCCAGCGCAAGGCCCATTAGCCTGAGACCTTACACCTCTTGTTTACGCACAGTTGCGCACGTACACGTGTACGTGCATAGACATGCGTCTCCGCCTGCGGCGAGCGCGGTATTCAAGGCGCTGCGTCCCACCATGCATAACACTCTCCTCTTCCCTCTCCGGCTTCCAGACTCTGCTGGGTCTGAAGACCTAGCGGGGTGCTGGGTTGGGGCTCCCGGGCACCTGGGGAGGGGATCCTGTTGCCTGACGAGCTGGGATGCAGCCAGCTGTGGCCCCTGGTCTCCTGATGTGGGGCCAGCGGGGACAGCCACCTGTCTGTGCCCATCGGGGGCGTCTCCGGAGGCTTCAGAGGGCATGTGGGGTGACTTCTATCCACGGTGGGCCCGGGGGAGCCTGAGTTTTGATGACCTTGGGCCTGAGTTTGAACCCTGGCAGGCTGCCCTCTCCCCGGCAGGAGACCCCTCTGGCTGGCGGTTCCCGCTGCTGGGAGCACCGGGGCCCCTCCCTCGTGGCCTGCTCCTGCCGGCCTTGCCCTGCCACTGTGTCCAGACCGGGCGACCCCACCTGGTGCCTCCTAATTACCTGCCTTATTTCTGTGCCAGTTGGCGCTGGGGGCCCTGGGCCGGCTCCGGGGGTCAGCGGCTGGAGGGACCCTGGGCACGCCCCCTCCCTCCCAGGGACGCACGGCAGAGGGCACGCGGAGGGGATTTACCTCCACGGTGGACCCTGTCCCAACTCAGACTCAGACCCCCACCCCAACTAAAACGCTCCCGTCCTCCTGGCCCAGTGCGGGCAGCCAGGTGTGGCGCCAGAGTGGGGTCCCCGCTGCCCCCGCGCCTCCAGGTGTGGCCTTGGGCGAGTCCCTCGCCCTGACTGGGCCTCGTTTCTTTCTGTGGGTGGGGCTCAGCAGGACCATGTTTTGGGGAGCAGGGGTGCCCTTGAGTGGCAGCTGCCAGCCCAGGCGCCTCTTGTTTTTGCTTAAAGTTCAGCCAAGGGATGCAGGCCGCGTGCAGGCCCTGGGCTGGGCTGGAAGGGGTGCAGGCCGCGTGCAGGCCCTGGGCTGGGCTGGAAGGGGTGCAGGCTGCGTGCAGGCCCTGGGCTCAGCTGGGAGGGATGCAGGCCGCGTGCAGGCCCTGGGCTGGGCTGGGAGGGGTGCAGGCCGCGTGCAGGCCTTGGGCTCGGCTGGAAGGGATGCAGGCCGCGTGCAGGCCCTGGGCTCGGCTGGAAGGGGTGCAGGCCGCGTGCAGGCCCTGGGCTCGGCTGGAAGGGGTGCGCAGGCCGCGTGCAGGCCCTGGGCTCGGCTGGAAGGGGTGCAGGCCGCGTGCAGGCCCTGGGCTCGGCTGGGCCCGTGTGCTGACCGTGAGGCCTGGGCGGGCCGGGCTGAGCCCTCCCTGACTCGGCTGTGCCTCCCGGGGCGGGTGAGGAGTGGCCCCGGGGTGCTCTCTCTTTCTAGAACGTGATCTCCCCGAGCTTGGCCCCTGGTGGGCCCGCTGAGCGCTGGGCCAACTCAGGGCCACGGGAGGCCTGGGGCAGAGCGGGCCTGTGGTGGCCCGGGGCCGCGGGGCCGGCCTCTGCACCTTCGAAACGACGTGGCCCGTCTTGTGCGCCCCTGAGGACGAGGGCCGCATCTGGGTCGGGCCAGGCAGGCGGACGAGAGGGCCGCGGCCCTCCCCGGGCGCCGCCGCGTGTCGAAACCGGTCGCTGACGCGGCCGCAGTGTTGAAATAAGTGCCTATGGGTTTCCCAACATCCTGCCAGCTGTCACAGGACCGCGTGCCAGGCCTGGCCGGGGCCTCCCTCTTGGGGTGCCCAGTTCCCCGTTTTCTCCCTGGGGAAACGAGGAGAGACCGCCCCTCCCCTACCGCCACCTGGGCGGGGCAGAGGTCGTGACATCAGGGCAGGGCCGCATTACCCTGGGCCCACGTAATCCTTGTGACCTGCCCATTTTACGGAAGTCAGGTGGCTTTGGCGTGGAGGGCAGGATTTGAACCCAGGCCTCTGAGTCTGTGCCGATGCTGCCTCCTGGGCAGGAGGGAGGGGAGGGGCGGAGAGAGGAGGAGGCGGGCCAGGATGTCCCGCTGGCCCGGGGGGGACACACACCAGCCTGGCGGCAGAGGGCGGTGGCCAAGGGTCCTGGCTCCCATGCCCTCCGGTGGACAGCCCTGGACTGGGGGTGTGGGCCCTTTACTGAACAGCCCACCTTGGGGAGACGGTGGGAAGTGGGCCTGGGGCTGCCCTGTGCGTGGGCAGCCAGTGACCATGGTGGCTGCAGGTTCATTGATCATCCACTGTGCTCCAGGCCCTCGACTTCCGGGGCTCGTGGAGCCCTGCCTGTAGCCTCCTGGGGTGGGTGTTCTTACGCTCAGTGTTCAGAGAGGAAACTGGGGCTCAGAGAGGCCGAGTGACCTGCTGGGGGCACACAGCAGGAGGCAGGGAACTGGTGTCTAGGCTGCGGCCGGTGAAGGCCGCGCTCTCTAGGATTCTGCTGGATCAGGTTGGGAGGAGGTGGTGTAATGGAAAAGTCCACCCCCAGTGGCAGGTCCTGGCCCTGCCATTCTGAGCTGTGCAACCTCTCTGATCCCTGAGGGACCTCTGCCAGCTTGGGTGTGGAGCGGGTTGAGGGTTGGAATCTGGCTGTCTGGATTAAGAGGAAGAGGAGAGGGGCTCAGGACTGTCTTCCCAGCGCGGCGCTCCTGCAGACCCCAGCCAGGTCCCCTGCGGGGTGGGGCCTGGGGTTCTAGGAACCTGTGGCCGGCCTCACCCTGACCGCGGCGTCTGCCCGGCGCCCGTCGGCGGGGGAGGGGCCCCGGAGACCAGCCTCTTATAGATGAGGAAGTGGATGCTCAGAGAGGGTGAGGGGCTGGGCTTGGGCCACACAGCAAGGCAGCCGCTGAGCCAGGGGCCTGTGGACAGAGGATGCGTCGGGAGACCCACGTGCTGGTAAGGTGGAAGTTTCAGTGGTCTGGTGGGGAGGACCACGCAGGTTCCAGCCGGTGACACGTAGCGCCTTCACTGGGGCTGGGAGTGACAGTAATGGGAAGGGCGGTGACCCCCGAGGTGGCTCTAGGTTCCTGAGGACCTGCTGTGTCCCAGGAACTGTGGTTGCTGCCTGCCTGCTGTGCCCCAGGCACCGTGCTCAGCTCACACCATTTACGTCCCGAAACAACCCTGTCCGGAGGTTTTATTCGCCCATTTTCCAGATGAGAACGTTGGCGCCCAGAGAGGTGACATTGCTTCCTGTGGTCCTTGGTCAGGAGAAGGTGGGGCTGGACTTGGACCCTGGTCTCAGTGCCTCCGGTGCCAGGGGTCCCCTGCGTGAGTCTGGTGCCCTCCCTGGGCCTCTGGCTGGGGTGACTGTCCTCACGGTGGGCATGCATGCAGGTCTGTCCCCTCCCCCAGCTGTGCACAGAGAGCCCAGGGCTTGGTTTGCGGGGATGTAGGCGTCTACTGTAGGTTATAGCTGGAGGGAGGCAAGTGGAGTCTCCGCCAGGAAGGCAGAGTACCCTTCCTTCTGCTGCATCACTGACTGACTGGGCCCTTTGGGTTCCTGGAAAAGGCCTCTGGCTCTGGACTGGTTGTCCCTGGCAGAGCCTGGCCTTGACTATCTGCCTGTCCCCAGCACAGTGGGGGGCAGTGGGGGAGTAGGCGTCACACTAGGGGGTGCTCCGTGATTCGTGAAGGGAGCCGAAGCCGAGGGCACGGTCCCCTTTCGGAGGACGAGGACGCTTAGACCCAGTGGGGTTGGGTCAGATGCCCGCGGGCCCCCCCACCCCCGAGCTGTGAGCTGAGCAGCCAGGACTCGAACCCAGATCTGTGGGCTGTGGGACACCTGTGTTCATCACCTGTGGGGATGGATGAGGACAGGCCAGCCTCGTGGTCACTCGTTCACGTCCACTGCCTCCTGGCCGCTTTCTTCTTATGCGACATCTCTTTGTAGAAGAGGAGATAAAGGCTCAGAGGGGTTGTTCAGCCTTCCTGGGGTTGCACAGCTTGTCAGCACCTTAGGGCCTCTTTGGAACTTGGTGCTCGCCACTGTCATTCTGGAGGCAGGAAGGTCTCCTGGGTGCCCAGGCCGACGATGGCCATGAGCGCCACCTCCCGCCCTCCTCCTCGCACCTTAGGGACTCCTTGGAACTTGGTGGTCACTCAGCTGGTTCTTAAGGACTGTGGTGAATCCTGCAGCCTGTATTGGCCCTTTCCCACCTCTCATCTCCAGTCCATTTGGTCTTTATTCAGTGCCTGCTGTGTTCCAGGCCCCAGGCCAGGCCCCAGGGATGCCTGGTGAACCAGTTGCGGCTCCAGCCCTTGGAGGCCCCAGACCTTCAGTCTCAGACTAGTGGGCTGGGGACACCCTGTGGTGTGGTGAGTGCCCTGTTGAGGGTATGTAGTAGAAGACATCCCTACCCTGGCTGGGAGAATCAGGAGGGCTTCCTGGAGGAGGTGTTGTTCAAACGGGGTTGGAGTGAGCCAAGAGAGGTGTAGGGGGAGTTTCAGGCCCAGGGAACAGCATGTCCAAGCCCAGAGGTGAGAGAGCTGGTGTGTTCCCGGAAATGAGTTGGTTCCCAAGCCTGTGGGTGGAGAGTGGGCAGGCTCAGATTGGGGAGGGCCAGGGGTGCCGAGGTCTGGCGAGGAGGAGGGCGGGAGGTGGCTCTCACGGCCTGCGTTGGCCTGGGCGCCGAGGAGACCTTCCTGCTTCCAGAACGACATGGCATCTGGGCACTCAGCTGGCCCAGTCCTGGTCTGGGAGGTGGGGGAGCTTCTTGGAGGGAGGCTGAGGGGTCTCCTGGTGGGCCTCGGCCCATTCTGGAGCTCTGGGGGTGGGATGCTGAGGCAGTTGGTCCTAGGCAGCTGGCAGAAGCTTCAGGCAGGCCCTGGCCCAGAGCCACCCCCAGTTCGTCTCTGGGTTAGCCCAGGGACTACTCGGAGGGCTTGGCATTAGAGCTCGGGCCTGAGTGGTGCTGGTCAGCTGTCTCATAGCCGAGAACGCAGGTGGGGCGATGAGCAGGTGTGGGGCTGGGCAGGGGACCCCCAGCCCTCCTGGGGCGCCTTCCAGCCCACGCTGGGGGAACCTTTGAAGGGCTCTGGGGCGGGTGGGGTTCTGGAGGAAATCAAATCCGCGTTTGGCCTGGAGAGCGCTTTTGGTGGGCGAATTTGTGCATGTGGCTGATGGGGGAAATGCTGAGATTCTGTAAAGCAACCTTGACCTCCCCCCGCCCCACCCCACCCCCACCAAAAGAGAAAACAAAACTCAAGTCCCCTGCAACGCTGTTACCCAAACCAAAGAAAGTCAAAACCAGCCACTGAGTCCCACCCGCCCAAGGTTAGCCTGCTTTTCCCTCCGCGTGTAGCCAGATAACGGCCCATCTTGGTGTTTATTATGCTTTAAATAAAAACGGAATACGGATTTTCAGTGTCTATAAAGCTGAGCTCTCCAGTGGCAAGGCGAGACGCCCTCTTCCTTTTGGTGGAGGAAAAGGAGGCCTTTGGTGGGGGGGGGGTTAGGCCCTCCCATGGCCGGTGGAGGAGAGAACTGCTTCTCGGAGACTCTGGACCCAGCACCCAGGAGGATCCTGTGCCAGCCACAGCCCCCCAACCCTCGAGCGCTGCCGACTCCCCTGAGGGCATTGCCAGGTGGGGGGATTCAGGGGCTTCTGGGCCCCCAGCAGGGCATGTGTGTGTGCACACGCCTTGACCCGCGTGTTTGCTCACGCCCGTCTGCACTCCCCGTGTCGGTGTCTCCATGCCCTGTGGCGTGGAGGATCCCGCCATTGCCCGCTGTCTGCCCCCCTGCTGGCCCGCTCTGCTCACCTCCCTCAGCCCCGCACCTTGTGCCCAGGCAGCCTTGGACCCCTGTCTCGCCTGCACTGACCCAGCTGGGTGGCCTTGGGCAGGTTGAACTTTGTGTCTCCAAGCTTCACTTCTTCTGTAGAAAGACAGAGATGCTTGTAGAATTTCTGAAAGAGCTGGATGAGCTACACACTCTGAAGTGCCCAGTGTGGGCTCCCGGGCACTGGGCATTCGGGAAATGCTGGCAGTGCCCCTGCCTGGCTGGCGTTTAGCAGTGGGCCTTGGGGCGCCAGACCGCTTGGGGGAGGGACCCGGCCAGTTTTGAGTAGGCTCTGGGACCTGGTTGGGTACAGAACCCCAGGCTTCCTGCTTCCCAGCTGTGGGCCCAGGGGGCCCCACCCCTGTTCCCTTGGGCCCCCAGGCGGTGTGGGCACTCACAGCTCTCCATGGGCACTGGTGGTCATCTGTCGGGTTGTTGGTAGGCTAGCTGGCTACCCTCCCGCTGTCACGGTGGGCCATTCCCCAGTGCAGGGGTCACGGCCTGTCCTGGTGACCCCGCTGAGCAATAAGCAGGTGAGAATGGGGGTAGCCCGGGTCACCTCCCCCCAGGGCTGTCGGGTTGAGGCCCAGAGCGGTGCAGTGTCCCCACGTCGAGCTCCCCCGTGGGGCAGGCCCCGTTTGGAGCTTGCCCTGGGCTCTGGGGTACAGTGCGCTCGCGGTGAAACGCACGCATCGCCCGCGTTCAGGGGAACCCAGAGCGAGAGCTGGCCCCCGTCAGCCCTGGCTCACCTCTGTCACTTTGCTCCTCTCAGACTTCACGGCAGCGGGCTGTTGGGGCCCGCTCTTCACGTGGCCCTGGCCCGGGGGTGCGTCCGTTTCTTTGTTTCATCCCAGGAGGCAGGACTCTGCCTTTGACAAGTTCACCGTCAAGTTCACCGTGTGTGTGGCCGGTTAACTCGTCCACATGTGTCGCTGGGCCTCTGTAGCCCGGGCCCTGGGCTGCCACGGCTGGGGAGCATGTGTTCAGGGGCAGCGCTGTGCCCAGGGGTGTCCGGGTTGCCCTGCACACAGGTTGGGCGCTTCACATCCTATTGTTAACCACGCAGAGCCCGGCGGCGGATGAAGGCCCTGGGGTCACGTGCCTCGGGGGGATGTGGGGTGTCGGCCCCTGTCCCCGCCCCCCATCGCCTGCCTGTGCAGGATTCGGGGGAGTGGGGAGCCCCCATCCTCCAGAGATTTATCATGTTCACCCGCGAGTCTGAGTTCTCCCTTTTTCTAGTCCTCTGTGTGTGTGTGTGTGTGTGTGTGTGTGTGTTTTTGTGGGTCACGGACCCCTGCTGCCCAGACCAGCCTGTGTCCCGGGAACCCATCCCGTCCCCTCGGGTGGGGGAGGGGTGTTGGGGAGGTGGCAGGGCTGGCTGGGGGCTGGACGGGGCCGAAGCCCACGGCCCTCCCCACACCCTGCCCTCCCAGATGGGGGCTGCACGGCGGACGGTGGTGCCGTGGGTGCCGAGCAGGTTTCACACTGGCTGCGTTTGGGGATTAGAAGCAGCTCAGCAGGAAGCTGGCAGCCGCGCGCCTTCTGGGCAAGGCAGGGAGGGGCCGAGGGCGCGCGCTCCGGGAAGAGGCCGGGGAGAGGGGGACCATGGGTGCCAGGCCACCCCGGCCTGCTTCAGGGACGCATTCTGGGACGGGTGCCGTCGTCATGGGGAGAGAGGCGTGCTCTCCATCGGCTGGGGCCACGCAGGGGAGCCAGGCCGCCCCGGGCGTAGCCGTGTGATGCTTGTGTGCAAGTCCCTGGGCCGGGGGGTCCTAGCCCCCGAGCAGTTTCACTCTTGCCCCCCGAGGTGCCACACACTCCTGTCTCTGGAGGGTGGAGCAGGGAGAAGAGGTGGCCCGTTCCTGGTGGCCTGCAGGGAAACGAGGATGCTTCCCTGGCCCCCGTCCCTGTGGAGCTGTCCCCGGCGGGGGTGGGGGGGGCTGTCCCCGGCGGGGGGGGGGGGGAGCTGTCCCCGGGGAGGGGCGCTGTTGATGCCCGTCCAGACCGTGGCAGTGCCCGGGGGCAGGTGTGAGGTGTAGCTCTCCCTGTCTCCCCGGCTGGCTGAGACGTGGTTCACCAGCGTCGGTCGAGAGCTCCGTTGCGGCCAGAGGTGGGGCGCTCCGACCCCCGCGCGCTTGCCCTGCTCCGCTCCGGAGGGCAGCCTGGAGCCGGGTTTGTGGAGGGAGGCTGGTTCCCCCCGCACACCGAGGGCTCTGGACCCCAGAGGTGCCGCAGCCTGACCGTGTGTCCATCTGCCTCTGGGGTCCCGCGGACGCCCTGCCCACAGGTGGCCCTCGGGCCCCGCCCGGCTGCCTTGTGGATCCCCTTGAACCGTGCAGGGGGGGAGCCAGGCCATCCTTGGCCGTGACTTTGTTTTGTTTCCTCCAGTCGGCTTGTCCTGCTCCATCCTGTGCCCGGAAGAGAGGCCAGCCCCTGCCTCGGTGGGGCCCCTCGCCCCTCGCCTTCCCTCCGGCGGGGGTGGGCCCTGCTGACGTCCGTCCCGCACTCATTAGCAGCTGCAGCCGCTGACGGCCGCTGGCCCGCTGGCACAGCTCCCGCCTTGCTGGCCCTCCTGCCCACTGCCTCGCGCAGCAGGAGTGGACCTGTTTGCTGTTCCCTGTCCTACCTGCTTGTCCCTGCTGTGCTCTTCCCGGGCCCTTGGCCTTTATTTCCCCTTCGGGTCCCGCCACCGTTCACCCTGCCCCCGGGGGTCTGTCCCCACTTGCTGTGGGCTTCCCGCTTCCTGCTGCTGAGGGAGCGGTGTCCATGCCTGCGGACCGAAGGGGGCACAGACTGCCTCAAGGTGGGTGCCCGGCACGGGGGGCTCCTGGGGACTCCCGGGCCAGGGCCTCCCTTGCTCTCTGGCCGCGGTGGCACAGCGGGGGAGCCTGAGGAGGGCCCCGCCCCGGATAGTGGGTGGGCGGTGGCCCTTCTGTGTCGGAGGCCTGCTCCAGCCCTTACAGCTGCGGTGTGGCCGCCCTCTTAGAGGCGTTTGCCACGCTCCCCTGACGGCTGGCAGGGCCTCAGCCTCCCGGCCGTCACCCCTTCTCGGCCCCCCTGATTCCGGGAGGTGACACGACAGTCCTGATTGATGACTGAAACCTCGGGCCCGGCCTGAACGCTCTGGCCGAGACCCTCCCTGGGGTGGGCTTCCCTGTGTGGCCCCGGCCAGAGCCCGAGACCCAGAGGCCTGTGGCCTGCAGGGTGCCAGGGCCCATTGGCCCACCTGGCCCCTAGGGTGAAGCTGAGCCTCACGGGGGAGGGCGGAGGTCCGAGCCTGGGTTTGGGGGCGCTCAGCGCCCTCCCTAGTTGGTGGGCACACTGGCCTCTGGGCTGGTGACTCGAGGAGGGCGTGGGCCCAGCTCCCAGGCCCTTCCCTGCGCCGCTCCCCGGGGCCTGTGGGCTCTTTGGGATCGGGCTCCAGCCCTGCAGGGGCTACAGTTCCTGGGTCACCCGCCTGAGTGTGACCTACCCGGGCCCCTCCTGAGGGCCCCTTTGTGGCCCGGTGCCTGGCCGGCCCCCTCCCCGGTTCCCAGGCCCATCCCGCCGGCCGCCGGCATCAAGTCTGGACAAGTGTGGTGTGTGTGTTCAGGGCGGCCGCCTGTGGAGGGGCCGGAGGTGGCGTGCCGGCCCTGTGAGTCACACGGAGCCTGGGAGCCAGGGCGGCGGGGGCCCGGCCGTGGGCAGGCGTGACAGGGCACGCTGCCGGCCTGGCCCGGGGGACTGGGGGCCGGGGGCTGCCTGTGCCTCCTGGAGGAGCTGGGACAAGGCCCAGATCTGGGGTTGGGGTCTCTGAGACCCAGCCTCCCCTCCCCGGGCTGTGCAGCGGGGGGCGGGGCTCCTGCCTGCCGCCCGGCTCAGAGCCTCACACGGAGCAGACGCTGCCCAGGTGCCTGCCTTCCAGGTGGGCAGAGAACCTGCTGGGGGGGAGGGGGACGGGGAGGTGGGGAGGCAGATGGGCATGGAGTCCAGGCCCCTGGGTCGGGTGGGTCGATGTCCCTAGATGTCCAGGGGGCAAGCATGGCAGTGGGCTCAGTTTGAAGGGGCAGCTGCCGCTGTCCCAGGGCACCTCCAGGCCAGACCCCAGCCCTCCTGTGCCCGGGCCGTCCCGCTCCTGTCCAGCTGGGGATAATGCTGGCCACTGAGGCCCGCTGAACACCTGCAGACCCCTCCCCCCGGGTCTCGGGGGTTAGAGGCCAGAGTACAGGCCTCTGTGGTGCTTCCGGGCCGCCAGTCCCGGGGTTCGGGGGGCTTAGATCTGCAGGGGTTCCAGGGTCGGCAGCAGCCTCACCTCCTCCTGAGGGTCAGCACCCCGCTCTCCCACTTGTGGCAGAGACAGCAGAGCCCCAGGGGCAGTGGGCGTGTGGAGGCCCTGCTGTGGGGCGTGGTGCCCACCGCGCAGGGCAGTCAGACAGAGCCGGGGCCTGAGCCCGGCGGAGCCTCTTGTTGGATCTGTGACCCGGGCACCGTGTGCCCTCTGAGCCTCAGCTGCTGCTTCTGCAAAGCAGGAGGGCCCCTGCCCTTGAGGGCCGGTGTAGGCACCACTGCAGGGAGGGAGCGGCCTGCAGGCTGGGCTGGGGCACTGAGGTCCTGGGGGAGGCGGGGCGGCTGGAGCAGGGCAAGCATGCCTGGGGGCGGGGGTGGGGTGACCAGCCCGGGCTTGGGGCTGCTGTCCAGGAGGACCTGGCCTGTCTGCAGACCTGCCTTCTGGGGCGGTGGGCTCGGACCTGAGCTAGCATCTACAGGGCTGGGGCTCTGTCCAGACCTTCTTACTCTGTCCAGCAGGTGTGAGGAGGGCTCCCTGGAGGAGGTGTCCCTGACAGGAAGACCCAGAGGGGATGACCATGCTGCTCTGAGGGCCAGAGCTGGGGCTGAGAGGGGCTGATGGCCACACCAGCTGGAGCCTCCCGGGGACGCTGGGCTGGGCACCGAGACCTTGTTGGGCAGATTGGCCGTGGTGGCCCCAGGGCCCCTCTGAGAGAGGGAGGTGGGGCTGGCCTTGGTGGGAGTGATCGATAGAGACCCCTGGGTGAATTCAGGGTTTTTCCAAGGTGTAACGGTCAGCAGCAGGGGTGGGGCCCCTGCTCAGGGCATTGAGGGGGTGGCTTCACGGCGGACTAGCCCCTGACTTCCTGGGTGTCCCTGTGGGCGCCTCCTGGGTGTAGGAAAACAGGAAGAGTCAAGTGCTCCTGGTGGGGGCAGGGGGCTGCAGGTGGAGCCGTAAGCAGTCCTGCTGCGCCCACCAGGGGGCCCTCGTCACCCCCGGCCCAGGCCCGCCGGCCTCAGCATGGCCCTTGGTCTCTGTGCTGCCCCTCCAGCAGCCCCCCCTCCCTCCACCCCACCAGGATGTGAGTGAGAGGGAGGGGGCCGCTGGCTGAGCCAGGGGGCAGCGCCGGGGGCTCAACGAAGCCATGTGGGCTGGTGCCTCCGCCCACCCCCGGCCCCTGCTTGCTGTTCTCTCGTGCCGGCCTTGGGGAGGAAGGAAGCTGAGGCTTGGGTGGTGTGTGTGTGTGTGTGTGTGTGTGTGTGTGTGTTTGTTTTCGCCTGGGCTCCGGGGCTGCTGGCTAGGGCCTGGGCTCCAGCCTCCAGTGCCTTGACTGCGAGGGTGAGGCCTGGGGAAGGCAGGGGGCCGCAGCAGGGCCTGGTGGGGGCGCTCCTGGGGGCCAGGAGGTAGGCACTGAGGCAGGTCTAGGACAGCTGGAGGGAGATAGAGGCTGCCCCAGAGCCTATCTGCCAGGGGCAACACCTGGGCCAACATCTTGGGTGTTGCCGGACTGTCCAGGAGGCCCAGAAGTGGGGTCTGGACCAGGGCCCCTGTGCTTGGAAGGAACAGTAGGTCTCTGGGATGGAGAGGTGCTGGGGGCGAGGGGAGGGACCTTTCAGGCCGCATGCCGACCCCCTTGTTACATCTAGGGGGAAGCTGGGGCTGGGAGAGGGGCAGCCCTGTGGCTCGGGGGGCGGGGGGTGTGATCTGTGGTTTTTCTCTACTTTCTGTGGGGTAGACACTCCCGCCGTGGCCAGCTTGAAGCCGCTGACGGGATGTCGCTGAACGCTGGTCGGGAAGAGATGTGCGCGTGGGCTGCTGCAGCCCCCCCGGGCCCCCCGTTTTCTGCCCCCCTGGAGGCAGCACGTGCTCTGCTTGGGCTTCTGCTCGGCGCCTGGCACGTTCCGGGTGCTCGCTAATGTCTGAGCGCCTTTGGCTGGGCCAACCCGGGGCAGGGCCTGGCTGGTGAGACCCCCGGGGGGCAGGAGGCACATGGCGGTGCCCCACGCAGACTTGCGGGCCTCAGGGCCCACGTGGATGTGGCTCGCGTACGCACACGGGGGCCGGGGTGGCAGGGCCTGGGGCCTCTGAACACCCAGTCCTGCGAGGGGACCCCCAGTTGTCACCACACAGGTGGGTCACGTGCCCGGGTTGCGTCGTCACCGCTGAGGCCACCCAGCTGGTGGGACAGGCCCAGTGCCTGGTCAGCTGGACTCCTCTGAGGGCGCCGAGGTTGGGTCTTCCTGCCAGCGAGGTGCCACGTCGTGGCGGCACGGGAGGTGGCACTGTCCGGGCATGGGGTGGTGTTCGGGGGGCCTGAGGCTGAGGGGCGTGGTGGCCTGGGAGCCAGCTGCTGGCCGGGATGTGCCCTGGGCCCAGCGCTGGCGCTGCTGAGGCAGGATTAAGTCTCTGTGGACTCGAGAGGGGACCCCGCCTGCCACCTGTGGGGCTGAGCACCTTTCCTGCCCTGGTGCGGAAGCGCTCAAGTGATGAGACTCGTTGGGCGCAAGTGAACTGCGTCAGTGGGGCTTAGGGTCCAGAGGGCCTCACAGGCACCTCCCCAGCCGAGGAGGAGCCGGGGGTCACGGCAGACCACCAGCCACAGCTGAGTGGGCGTGGCTTGCCTCTGTGACTGGGGCCGGGCTGTGATCCTTGCTGCAGGCCGGCCCTCGCCACGCCCCCGTCCATCGGGTGAACTTAGCCAGGTGTGGTCCCGGGCCCTGAACCAGGCAAGCAGGGAGCCCGGAGCTGTGAAGAGGAGTGAATGAGGAATCCCGGCCAGTACGGAGGAGGGCGGCAGCAGCCTCGGGACCGTCTGGCCAGGGTCTTGCTAAAATCAGGCCTCCGCGAAAACCACACGTGCACACGGCAGAAACCTGAGACAAATAACGTGGGAAAGGCTGTCGCATCTCCCTCCCTGGAGCTGGGAGTCCTGGACCCGCCACTCTGCAGTGTGACCCCTGGGGATTTCCCTCTTCATCCTTGAACCCCAAACTTTAGTGGGTTCCAGCGAGTGTGGACCTCTATGGTCAGGGCGGGGCGGGTGGTGGGCCCCCTGGAGGGAAGGGACCTGCTTGGATCCCACAGCAAGTTGGGTCTCAGGTGGAGAGTGCGTGCGAGCGGATGGGTGCATGATGGTGGGGTGCGCTGGAGATGCCTGGGGGGCAGGGGAGGGGGACTGCTGCTGGGCCGGCAGCCGGGTCAGCGTGGGCGGGAGTCCCTGGCCCTTCTGTAGGAGTCCTGCTGGACGAGCGAGGCCGCCTGGGCCCTGACCCTGCCCCACGGCCAGTGCCAGGCCTGGAGTGGGCAGCAGGGTTTCCACGTGCTCAAGTGAGGGCACTGCCTGCCTTCTGTCCGGGGCCGGCCTGGCCGCCAGCTGCCACAGAGCAGGCCGTGCTGCCGTGCGGGCAGCATGTGCGGCTCAGAGCTGCCCGGGCAGCCTCGGCCCCTGCAGCCTGATGTGGACAGTGTTGGTTGGACCTTAGGCCTCAGGGGGGGCAGGGACTGAGGACGCCCCACTTGCCTGCCAGAGCGCAGCGGGGCTGAAGGCCGTGTGATATAGCCCCCCGCACCCTCACTTCCACCGCCGGCCCTGGGCTGGGCTGCTGACTGATGGGCTACAAAAGGCATTCTGTGCCCCGGGAGAATGACCCCGTTGTGTGGCTGGAGGGTGGCCGGGGGCCACGAAGGCTTCCTTCCTTCCGTACTTCCTGCACACCCGCTGTGAGGCCGAGCCCCCACCCGGGGCTCGTCTAGTCCCATCCAGGCCCTGCTTCCCGGGCTGGGGGGCTCCCAGCGGCGGTCAAGGCCCTGCGGCACCGCCACCTCCCCCCTGCTCGGCCTGCGCCGTCGTCCCTCCTGCAGGACCCCTCGCTGCTGGCGCGTCAGGGCACAGGATGCTCCTGTCGGGGTGCAGGGGGGAAGGCGTGGTGGGGGCCTGAGGGTGGGCGGGGCTCTGTGGCCCCCACGAGTGCTGCTTGGGCTTCTTCCAGCCCACGCCACCACCCCCGCCAGGCCCGCACATCTGGGCGAATGAGCGTGCCTGGGTGTGCCGGCTGGCAGCGCGTCGGGGAGCCGTCGTGCCCCATCCCCGCGCCCTCACGCCAGCCTGCAGCTGGGGAAGTGGGCTTGGCCAGGTCTCCTGACTTGCCCACGGCCAGGCAGCTGACAGCGGAGGAGTGGATTTGAGCTCCGGTCTGGGCCTTGCCCTCTCCCTCTTCTGGGCTCCTGGCTGGGCGAGGGTCCCATGCGCCGTGTCGTCTGAAGGCCGAGACTGCTCTCAGGTGGAGGAAACGAGGCTGGGGTCCCTGTTCTCCTCTGAGAAGCACTTGGCTTCGGCCAGCGGGAGCCGCCTGTGGTCACAGGTGTCTGGGTGAGGGTGGTGGGCCGGGCGGCCGTGGGAAAGGGGAACTCAGCAGTTCCGGCGGATTCCCAGCTGCCTGGCGGAGACGCTGGCCCTCCCAGGCCTCCTTCCTCGCCGGCTTCTGCTGCTTTGCTCGTCCACCGTGCGGCATCGCCAGAGGCCGTGGGACCCTGAGCCGGCGGGCCGGGGGCTGATGGGGCCGCCCCCATGGTGGGACCCCTCGCCCGCCCTGGCCATGAGGCTGTACTTTCTGGCCTCTCTTTCGGGAGATGGCCTGGCCTGGCGGGCGGGCGACCCCAGGTGGCCGGCAGGCGAGGGCTGGGCTTGGGGGGCGCTGGGGGCGGTATGGCCTGGGAGGTGCCTGTGTCTCGTCTGTAGGGTGCAGTGCTTGTGGTGACTGCGCCGGGGCGGGGGGATGCGGGGGACAGGTGGGGAGAGCTGGGCCGGTGCTGGGTGTCTGCACAGAGTGTGCCTGTCTAGGGCCAGTCATGGCTGCCCAGCGCACGAGAGGTGCCCGGCCGTGCTCGGCGCATCTGGTCGGTGTCCCGATTCTTGCCCCCGGCCCGAGGCCGGGGCTGCTGGGCTCTGGCCTGCCCTGGGTGTCTGGGCCAACGGGTTTTTGGGTGGGGAAGGGAAAGGGGCTGGCTCTTTTCCTCTCCTTGCCTTGAGGCTCCCTGGAGGGCCTCTTGGGGTCTGGCTTTTCAGATGAGGAAACTGAGGCTGGGGATGGCGGGGACTTGTCTGGTCGGAGGGTGCGGTGGACCTGGCCCATCCTCCTGGGTCTGGTGTGGGAAACGTCTGCTCTGGGAGCCGCAGGCACCCTGCGATGAGGCCACACGGGGCTTGGGCTGCCCGGAGTCAGCCCGGGAGGGACAGATGGCCCTGGACGCGGCTCGCCCCTGGGTCTTGACTCCGACTCCTGTGGTGAGGGGTTTGTCAGGGACGAGGCCTGCGGGGAGACCAGAGGCTGGCATCCCAGCGGGTCCCGGTCTCCTGCATCATGCTGGCCTGGCTCACGGGCCGCTTCCCTTCGTTGGGTTACCAGGAGCTCCATTTCTTCACGCTCACCCTGTGCCGGGCTCGTGTGGGTCACTCACTGACCTTCACCGACGCCCCTAGGAGGACGTGCTCCCCTGTGCCCCGGTTCTGGGGGAAGCTGAGGCCCAGAGACGTGAAGTTATTTTCCCAGGGCCGCGCGGAGGTTCAGGGGAGGGCCTCCAGCAAGATGTGGCCTTCGGGGTGGGAGCCGGGACCACCTGGCTCTTCCAGGCGTTTGAAAGGCCTTTTGTGATTTGTGAATGTTCAGACCCCCACGTCTCGGGTGCCTCTCCTGCATCCCCCTGGATGGGGCCGTGACCCGGCCTCCCTCACGCCGTGTGGAAGGTGTGGATGCCCGGCGAGGCGGCACTGGGCCGTCTCCGGGAACCACGTGGTGTGGGAGTTGGGACCCAAAACGAGAGAACACTGCAGCCGGGGGCGCTGGACCGTCTTGACTGGGGGGCTGCCCACCCTACCTTGCCCTGTACAAGCCCTGCCCACGTTTTGCTCGGTCAGGATTTCAGGGATGGGCACTCAGGGTGTGCTTGTGTCCTGGGGCCGGCCCTGGGCCTCTCTGGGCTCGGTGTCTCCCATGCTCCCTGAGTGACCGCGAAGGCTCACTCCGGGTCTGAGTCTCTGAGCGCGAGGTTCCTCCCAGGCCCCGTTCTCCTGCAGCAAAGAGCTCTGTGGCACGTGTACCGGGGGCGGTGCCTTCCTGTTCCGGAGGTGTCAGTGGGGGGTCTGCGTTCACACCCCTCCGGCAGCTCTTCCTCGAGGGCAAGGACTGAGCACCCCCACACACGGGGCCCTGCACAGGCCTCTTCAGCCCTTGGTTTTGGTTTCCTTGTCTGTAAACTGAGCGCAGGAAAGAGAATTTTCCGGGTCAGTTCGTCTCTTGACGTGACAGGACATTTAAAATCATCTAAAATTACGTTCATACAGAAAACATCCCGGGCTGTTAGGCCAGGCTCTGTGCTCGTAGAGAGAGTGGGGAGCGTGCTGACTTCTTTCCAGGGTTCTCAGCTGGAAGCTGCGTATGTGTACGAGGGGCGCATTTTGGTGGTTGCAACCCATGGGAGTGTGACGAGGGGTCATCGTGGGCATCTGGTGGCCGGGCTGGACGTTCTGAGTCCTGCCGCGCATGCTGCCCGTCTCCCTGCAGGGGATCGGGACCGTTATTCTGGCCACACACAGGAGATGAGAGCAGGGTATTTTGGGGTTTCTCTGCGTGGAACGTGCACCTACTTGGCTGGTGGATAGTGGCTTGATTTTATTTTTTTCCCATTGTCTGCCACCTGTAGCATCTCTTGCTACCACTTTTCGCTTTTTCCGGTCGTTCCTTCTCTGGGAAGTCATCCAAAGAGGCATGTTAGCGTAGTGGGTGACATTGAGTCAATAGGCTTTGAGCAAGGGCGTCTCCTTGAGCCAAACGCGCGAAGTCTTTCAGTTCCTGGAGTTGCTGTTTCGAGTGCATTAGGCTTTCTTGGTATCTGGGGTCTTCCTGTGCCTGGATCTGCAGCCCTCCTGGGTCTGGGTAGGCGTGGGTGTTGCACTCAAGGCCTCTGACAGAGTGAGGTGGTACTTCACTGTCCTCTCTCTGACGATGCAGGCGACAGCTGCTCCCTCGCGGGGCCAGGTGCTAAGGGCTCCCCAGGTGTCCAGCGGGCTGTATGTTCCCAGGAGGGACTGAGCCCTGCTTCCCAGGCAGCTCTGTGGACTGCGCGTGGGTTTGGGGAATCGGGGTGGGTTTGGAGCTGTGGAAGGCATGGTTCTGGGTCCCCGCTTCTCCTTGTCAGGTGCTGAGGGGCTCCCCCCTCCCTCCGGCAGCCCTGAGAGCTGGAGGCTGCTGCCTGCCTGGTGTGTCCCCCTAGGCCTTGGTGTTGCCCCATCCCTCCAAGCTGGGCCTCACCGAGCTCCAGCACCCCTGGGCACAGGTCTGGTCACTGGGGCCCCTCAACACGGCCCTGCCGCTGGGAGCGCGTGTCGGTCACCTGGCTGGCCGCGCGGTGGGCGGCCCCCAGCCCCCATCCTGTGTTCAAAACCGCACGTGGTTCACAGTTGCTGGAAGCTGTCGGCAGATATATTCCCAAGGGCAGGAGCCGGCAGTGGAAACATACTTTCCCAGATTCCCTCCCCGCATTGACCCTGACCTTGGCCCCCCCGGGGGTTGCTTGTGGTTGTTGGTGAAGCCGAGAGGGCCCGGAAGGGGCACTGAGGCGGCGGTGCAAGGGCAGAGGCCCCGGCCCCAGGTGGCCGGAACAAGGTGGGGGGCGGGCTTTGGAGTTTGGGGCCTGTGGTGGGGAGCCATGGAAGGTTCTGGTGGTGACTGAGTGGACAGTGGCCATACTGCCAAGTGACCAGTGCAGGGGGCGGCCATGGGAAGGGCACGCAGAGCCAGTGGCTGTGTCCTGGCCACCGCCAGATCTGAGCTTGGCCACTTGAGGCTCTCGTCTGTACGAAGGGGCTGGTGGGTCACTCCCGGGGGGCGGTGCTGTGCGGACGGAGGTCACGGTCATCCGGGCCCAGGGAGAGACTTTCCACCTGTCAGTCTGTCCATCCCCTTCCTGCCTGGAGGCCCTGTGGGCTGGGTGGCCGGGCTGGGTGCTGCCGTGGGTGCTTGCTGAGGCCCATCTGGGTTCTCAGGGCAGGGGGTCACGGGGCACGGACGCTGCCTGTTACACGGCCACCCTCGCGTCTGCGGGGTCTGCTGCCGCAGCAGCCCCTGAAAAGCGCCTGTTGTGGGATGAGAAGGTTCTCAACCTCCTGGCCGCTCCGCCCCGGCAAGGTGTGTCAGGAATGAGGCCTTAGGTCGGAGATCTGGGGACGCGGTTCAGTGCTTTGTGAGGATGGAGGTGGAGGTTCTAGGGCCTCCTGGGCCTCCGTTTCCTGGTGCAGAGTCGAACCCACTCTCCTGTCCCTGCACTTGCTGGGGGCCTGGGGGCGGGGGTGAAGGGTAGACCCTGTCTCACAGCAGGTCCCCAAGGGGTGGCAGAGTCGCATCTCAGCTTGGGAACCAATCCTGCCAGACCCGTGGGCCCCCAGCTGAATCCGCACAGTGGCGACACAGCCCAAGGGGGTTCAGAGGCTGGTTCCCCCGCCCCGCCCCCGGAGGCTGCCCTTTGAGGGAGGGGGCCTTTCCAGAGCAGGGGAGAGCCGGCTAGGCTGCAGGCCCTGCTGCAGGAGCGGTGGGATTGGGGCTTCTGTGCTGGTCCGAGTGGGAGGTACCCCTCCTGCGGCCGAGATGGGGAAGCCCCGCTCCAGCAGGCGGATGTCCCGTTCTCGGTCTGTCTCATGGGTGAGGTCCTGTCTGCTGTCTGCAGAGCCCCTGCCATCTGTGCCTCCGCCCACGACGGCACCAGCCTGGCGACCTGGCTGAGTCAGCGCGGTGTGGGTCAGCCTCTGCTCAGGGCAGGACGCTGAGGGGCCGGGCTCTCGGCACGCAGCAGCGGGGGTCTCCGAGAGCCTGCCGTGCGTGAGCCGCTCGGGAGCTGGGCTGGCGCTCTGCCCTCCAGGGTCTCCGGCTTGGCCCGGCCCCGCCCATTGTGCAGCCCTGGGCTACCACACGCTGGAGGTGCCAAGCATCTGCGCCCACATCCGAGAAGTGGCGATGCTCGGAGGGCAGTGGGAGGATTGGGGACGCCCCGGGAGAGGCCAGCCCACACCGGGCCCAGAGGAGGCAGGCCCTGATCTCTCCCTGACCGCTCCACACTACTGGGACAGGTTGGCCACCTGGCACGGAGCCCCCCGACGCCAGCACAGGTGGATGGGACGCCGGCGAACTTGGGCCTGAGTGTCTGCAAACATGTTCCCGACGCCGGCAGGGGCTGCGAGAAAGTTAGAGAGAAAAACAGCTGTAGTGGGGGTGGAAAGCACAGGCGTTCCATGACAGAGCCGGCCGCGGGCCCCTGAGCCAGCCGGAGCGACACGGCTCAAAATGAAACAAGCGTCATTCTTTTCCTGTTGAAGAGAAACTGCCTCAGCCAGCCCGCGGGCTCGGGGCCCCCCACCACCAGGCTGCCGTCGAGCAGGCGGGGTTTCATCAGGAATTTCCCCCCCTCTCCGCGCCCCCCCACCCGCCACCTGGGCTGGCGCCCTGGAGGTGCTGGGGACGGTTCAGGGGTGCTGCCTGGACAGGAGGCTGCGGCACCCGGGAGCCCCTGCCCGGCCCCGGAGAGGTGAGCGTGCTCCCAGCTCCCCGTGCCCTTTGACCCCACGGTGGGCGTGCCTGCTAGCACCGGGTCCGGCCTGGAGCTCTGCCGGCCACCCAGGCTGGCTGTGGGGGCTCTGCGTGAGAGTGAAGTGTGTTGGGAGCATCAGGGTGGAGAGCTGGGTCCTGGTCCCCGGCCGCTGACTCCGGCTCCGGCTTGGGGAGTGCCCCTCCCTCCCTGAGCCCCTTCCTCCTCTGCAGGTGGGACGGAGCCAGCCCCACGTCCCCAGGCTTTTCGGAGGCCCTGTGATCAACGCCGGCTCGGGGCAGCCACACAGGCCGTGTGGCTTGTTAGACTCTAGCTCTGTGTTCTGGAGGCTCTGATTTCATTGCGGGGTCAGGGCGGGGGGTGGGGGGGTTCCCAAGCCACGGGGCCGCCGGCAGGCCGTGGGTTTGGGGATCTCCATTTTGCAGAGGCCGCGGCGCCAGCGGCATCACGCGCAGGCTCACCTGCCGCTGGCTCCCCAGTGGCTCTGTGGCCCCGTCCCTCTTGTCCCTCCCCCCTTTCTGTGCCTGTGCTTCCCCCCTGGGGATTCCAGCAGGCCTGGGGGTCGGCTGCTGCCCCTCCCCAGCCTCTCCCCCGGGCAGCCCGTGTTAGGCCACGGAACAGGAGGCATGGCCCAGTGGTCCGGCGGTAGATCGGGGTCATCTCCCTGCCATGCCCGGGGGAGGGGACGGCCCCTCAGGGGTGCAGGCTGGCCTGCCGAGGGCCTCCGGCCACGGGGTTGGAAACAGCTCTGGGGACTCTCTCTCTGTCCCTTGGCATCTTTCTGGGAGGGTGGCCCTGTGCGGCCTCCACCCGGCAGCCCTCCTGCGGGGGGGCTCCTTTCTGGAACCAGCTGGAGGGAGTGTTGCTGGGTGGGGCTGAGCCGGGCACTGCCTGTCCACCGTGTCCTCCCGACTCCTTCCTTGGCGCCGGCTGGGCCGGCCTCTCGCACCTCTGGGGCCCTGGGTTGGGTGGGTGGTCCAGTCATGGAGGCTAGTGAATGCTTGTCCCGCAGCCGTCTCTGGGGCGGGGAGAGTGGGGGAACCTCCCCGTAAATTCAGATGCCTTGGAGTTCTCCTAGAAGGACCGGCCTCCTGTTTGGGG
This sequence comes from Grampus griseus, assembly GCF_964374135.1. NCBI lineage: Eukaryota > Metazoa > Chordata > Mammalia > Artiodactyla > Delphinidae > Grampus > Grampus griseus. The sequence continues at coordinate 2,748,878 of NC_139000.1, forward strand.
GTCCCAGGTGGTGGCTCTGTGGCCTGCACCCTGAGGTGGTCACCCTGCTGGCTGGCTGGAGGAGCGGCACCCGAGTGGCAGCCCGGCGCTGGGTTGGGTCTCAGAGTCACGTTGGCACAGCTGTTATTGCCAGTCCTGACCGTGAACAACCCCCAGCCCCCAAGCTTCCCAAGGCCTCTGGGGACAGGACTGCCAGGGACTGGCTCTGCCTGTGGCCACCTGGCTTCTCCAGAAAAACCGGCCGTGCCCCGAGGTCCCGGAGGCCCTACAGTCATGGGGAAGGGGGCGGGGAAGGTGGGGTGTTGACCTTTCCGAGCCAGCCTTCGGGGCATTCGTGTAGGGTGCAGGATGGAGCCAGGAGGGAGGTGTCCCAGCAGCAGGCCCTGGTCCCCGTCACCCTGAAGCTGTGAGCGGCTTCTTCCTGTAGCACCGGGCGTGCGCCGCTTGGCCTGGCGAAGAGGGGCGTGACGCAGCCAGGGAGCTGGGCCGGAGGAGTCCGGCCCCAACCTCCCGGGGGTCCGGCCAGGGTGTTCCCTGCACCCCCCAAGCCCCTCTCCCCGAGCGTGTTTCCGTAAGCTGTGGACAGTTAGGTAGTGGACGCAGCTCTGGGACTCAGATCCCTCCTCTGTACCGTGGTGGTTGGAGCAGTGCTACCCCAGGTGCAGCTCAGCACCTAGGGTACCGCCAGGTAGCGCCCCCCTCGGACATCTGCCCAAGTGCCACTGGCCCGGTGGGTGGTGGTAGCGCCCACCGCAGGAATCGGGGGAAAGTGGTGGAGACACGTTGGTTGACCGTCGAGCTGGGCCTGGTGTGAGGGCTGTGGCTGCAGCCCTCTTAGACCGTGAGCTTCTGGAGGGTGGGCGTGGGGGGGGCAGCCTCCTGCCAAGACCCTGGCGCTAGCGCCCCAGTGCATTGGCACCATTACCCCTCAGCTCTCTCCTGGACCTTTCAGGCCCAGGCACTGGCTGGCTGGTCACACGGAGCCCCTCCTGACCCCCCCTTTCCTCCCGGCTGTGCTCCCCACTTCCCTGACAGCGGCCCGGTCACGGTGCCCCCAGGCTGTACGAGTGTGCTGGGTGAGGGCGGCTGCCGCCACTGCCCGTTCCTCCTTCCACCCCTCACCAGCCCTGGCCGGCTCAGGATGGCCATCAGAGCCCGAAACATCGTCCGTTTGTCACTTGTGGCAAAAGCCATTCAGCGTCACCATCCGCCTCTTAGGGCTTCAGCCTTTTGTCTGTGCAGGGAGCAGGGCAAGGGGTCCCTCAGGTGGTGGTGATGATGGTGGCGGAGCCTCTGTCCACCGGGCCTGCAGCCCCCAGTCACTCTGGGCTCCCAAGCAGCCCTGAGGTTGCTGGAGACGTGGTGACTGTCCCTCACCCAGCAGTGTCCTGCCCGTTCCTCGGCGTCCACTCGGCCTGCCCCCTCCTGCCCCCTTTCCCTCCGGCATCCCCACCTGTGTCACGGAGGGCTGGGTAGGGCGGTGCCAGGAAGCAGTACTTGGGAGAGGCCAACTGCTGCTGTCCATGCGGCCTGGGGAGGGGGTGGAGCCCCTGTCGGGTGACCAGTGGGCGTCTGTGAGCGGTGGGGGGCGGGGTGAAGGAGGTGCATGCCTTGGTTCGCCCTGCCCCTCCTCCTCTCTCCCCTGGGGTCTGGGCAGGTCTGCGCCACTCTGGGCTCTGGTGTGGAGCTGGGACCTGAGTAATGGTCCCTGCAGGCTGACGGATTGCTGGGCCTGGGTCCCTCCTGGCCCGTTGGGGACCTCTCTGTAGGGGCCCCTGAGGCTGCCTGCCCGGTGGGCTCCCTATCTGACCCTGTTCTGAGGTCCCAGGCTCTTGGGGAGAGCCGGAGGCAGGCGGGAGTTTCTCCTGATCATGTGTAAGGGCTGAGCTGACCTGTGTCCTCCTCAGCGGGGGCTGAGATTTGGGGCTGGGGGCATTCGTTGGGGAAAGGGCAGGGTGACCCCAGAGGAGCTGAAATTTCAGGCTAGACCACCTGAGCTGTAAACTGACACTAGGCCAGAGGCAGTGAGCTGGCCACGCCCCCTGGGGTTGGAGGTGGTAGGTCCACCCTCTGCAGGCACATGGCCTGCGCTGGAACCCTACCCTGCAAGGGCTCGTGGGGCCCACTTCTGTGGGTTGTGGCAGCAGCCTCTGCTGTCGGCGTACCCATTTTACAGAAGGGGAACCTGAGTGGTAGGCGTTTCCCCACCAGGGCCGGCACACCCCTGTCGGGGGCACGTCTGTCCCCCACCCCCTGCCGCCGCAGTTCCTGAAGGCCCCTCACCCCGTGGAGCCTGTGGACGCCTCCTGCCCCACCCCTCCCCTGCACCAACCACCCCGAGCTTCCCCCAAACCCCGACCGCCACGGTCCCACCACAGTCCCCAGCGGGCTGCCACTTCTCCCTCCCCTGAGCGGCAGGGGAAGCAGTCCTTCCGGAAGGTGGGGTCTGGAGGCGGGCGTCCCAGGAGGCTCCCGAGGGCCCTCCAGCACCCCGTGGTGGGGTTTTGGTTCGGGGCAGTGGGGGGGGGCGGATTTGTGCTCATTCTTGTCAGGGTAGGGTGCTGGCGCCCTCGGGGCGCCCCTCCCCCCTTTGTGCCCCTCTCCCCTCCTGGCCCCCTCTCCCACCTCCGTGCTGTCCTGCACGGCCCCCTCTGAAGTCCCCGCTCACTCCAGCCCCACGGGACTCCTTCCCGTGCTCCTTCGGTTGGACTGCCTGTCCCTCCCCTCCCTCCGCTGGGCTTCCTGCTTGGCTGGGCCCTCGACCCCAGTCTGTGGCCCGCCCGGACCCTGCCCTGATCGGCCCTGTAGGTTCAGAAGGGCCGCGGAGGAGCCCTGAGCTCCCCTTTCTGAGAGTCGGGGGTTCCCTGGCTCCCGAAGAGGGGCTGGAGGTCCAGGGGCTCACCCCCGCCCCAGCCGGGCAGCCTCAGCGGGGTTGGTATTTCCTGCCACCTCCCCCGCCTTCCCAGGCTGTCTGGCAGAGACCAGAAAGGAGTTGGTGGGGGTTCCCCCGCTTCCTGCTGGGGGTTCCGGGGTGGGGCGGGGGGGCAGGAGGGTCCTGGTGGGCATTCTGGAGGGAGCCCGTGCAGTTCAGGACTGTTGGCGGGGGGTGGGGGGGCGGGGAATGTCCCTTCCCTCTCTCAGAGGGACCTCAGGGCCCACCTGGTTGGCCACTCCTGAGTGGTGGCTGTAGTTTCTGCTTGCATACAGCTGCGACGGGGAACTCACTATCGAGGAGCAGCCTGTGCCCTTGTCAGTTACCATGAGAACATTCTTTATTTTAACTTTACTGAATGTAACTTTTCACACCCATATACTCTGGGGGCCCAGGGAGTTACTGCTCTCCTGCTCTGGGCGCCGAGCATTCCAGGGCATTCCATCTCTGCTCCATGGCTTCCCTGTCTGGACTCCAGGTATTTGCATTTTAGAGTCAGTTTTATGGCCTGAAACGCTTTTTGTGCCAAGGGAGAGATCTGTCCATCACCTCTTCCACGCAAGCCTTCCTGAACTGAATCTGGCAGCTCTTTGAAGTCCCTTTGCCTCTGTTGGGGCTGCTGGGATGTCCTCCTGCCTGGACGGGGGCCTGTCTCTTGTTGGAGGTCCCTGTGCGCTCCCGGGCCGTGGTCTCCTTCCCTGGAGTCCTGAGTCTCACAGATTACTGCTGGTCCCCAGGGGCATGGAGGGTGTAAAGCGGTGTGAGGTGCTGGGTTCAGGCCTGGCGAGGCCCGGGTTCTTGGGCGGCGGTGGGGGGGGGGAGGAGTCGGCAGTTGGGTTTTGCCCCACCCTCCGAGGCCCCGTGTGCCCCCTTGGGTGGGGAGAGCTGGGTGTCAGCAGCTCCCAGGGTGGGGTCTGGGCCTGAGCCTGGTGTCCCGCAGCCCAGGATCAGATAAGCGTGTGGTGACCGCTGGTGACAAGTCCCCTGCGAGTCCAAAGTATGGCTTCAAGAATAGCGCCTTATCGCACCTACTGTTTATCAGTGGGTGGGGACAGATAGTGGCCCGGAAAAGGCAGAGCCTGTGTGCACGTGGAGGGCAGGGCGGGGCCTCTCTGCGAGCAGGGGGTGTTTAGGCATTTTTCCCTTTTCCTCCTAACGTTCCCTTCCTGGCCAGACTCCAGAGGACTCCAGAAAATACCCCCTGCCCGTTGTCACCCAGGCTCCGGGAAAGTGTCTGCTGTGGAGGTTCTGTGTCAACAGGAAGGGCCCAGAGTGGGGGTCGTTGAGGTGGATCTTGGCCGGGGTGGCCCCTCCCAGGGGCTCACAGTCCCTGGTTTGGAGCAGTTGCTGTACACGTGACCCTGGGGCTCAGAGAATGGGGGCTGGGCTCAGGAACCGGGCCCCGACCTTTGCATTTGGGAGACGGGCCACACGCAGAGGCTGGAGGCTGGTGCCCCTTCCCCTGGCCCCCCCTTTTTACCGGAGGCCCCCCGCCCCCCTGTACCCGGCCCCTCCTGTCTTGCCCAGTTTCCCTCCATCTCGTTGTTGCCCTCCTCACGGTTCCCGGACTCGAGGGGCTGCAGAAGCTTTGGGGTGCAGCCTGGTAGCTGTCGGTCTAAGGAGCCACTTCCCTCCCTCCTTCCTTCCGGCCAAAGCTTTCTCTTGCCTCTCCCACCCCTTCCTGCCAGGGAGCAACAAACAAACAAATAAGCAAACAGCTCAGGCCGCGTAGGCCCAGCGTGGACCTGGGGAGCCTCTTCTGCAGCTGTGTGAACGGGAAGCCCGGCTCCCCACACCCCGCAGGTGTGGCCGGTCCGCAGCAGAGGCCCCGACAGGCTCTGGGCCCCATGGCGCTCCCGGCTGCACTCTACCCCTTAAGGAGAGCAGCCCCTGAGAAGTCCCCCACCCCGTCCTCTTCTCCCATTCAGAGCCCCCCAGTTCCCCCAAGATTTCCGGGCAGCGGGTGGAGGTGAGGAAGCTGTGAGAATCCCGGAGTGCTGTCTCCCTCTTGGCCCCAGACCCCCATCTCGTTCCCAGAGGCTGGGGAGAAGAATGGGCTGCTCCCCTAGGGTGGCCAGGCCCTCAGGCTTCTGGACGCGCTGCTGGGGTTGGGACCCCTGTCCGATCGAGAGCCCCAGCAGTTGCCCCCCGTGCTCTCTGGTGGAGATGTCTGCAAAACAGATGTTGTAATGTCCATCTTGCTTCCCTTGCCCTCCCCGCCTGAAGTTGGAGGCGTGCTTCTCGGGACTGAGTAAAGGGGAGGGGCCAGCGCTAGCCTGCATCCTGCAGGGTGGGCTTGGACAGGGACCAGCTGGCTCAGGGTTCCTCATGCAGGGGTGGTCAGGGCCAGGTGAAATGGGCGTTCCAGTTGTCCCAGGGGCCTGGTAGAAAGAACCGTGGCTGCTCGGCCTAGGGGCAGCTGCAGGTTTTGGGGCGTGTGCCTGGGTAACTTTTGCACCTTCCCTGTGCCCGTTTCCTTGTCTGTCACAGGTGGGTGGACAGGGTCGCAAGCGTTCAGTGAGGTCAAGGATGTGCAGCCAGACCTTGTGGGTGCAGGGAGCTTAATGACTAATAGGGCTGGCTTGCAGTACCCATCTCTGCCAATAGGTGCCGCCATCTGGTTCTGGAATTTTAAGCTCTTATTTTCAAGTTCAGTGAAATGGTTTATTCCCAGTTCTGTGAATGGCAACGGTTTCAGACGGATCAGATGAGGCTCTTTTGCTGGTGCAGTGGCAGGCAGGCCCCCACTCCCTGGCTGGGAATTCCAGGCCCCCTTCCCGTGCCCCTCCTCCCTCAGAGGGCAGGCAAGGGAGGAGGTGCCCAGCAGGCTGGGGGTTACAGGATGGAAATGGGCAAGTGCTCCCAGAGAAGGGGGTCGCCAGGGTTGGCAGAGCCTCCCATGTTCCTGCGGGGACCACCCCACCCCACAGGCTGGCCACCGCCCAGCACCTCCATGGACAAGTTCACAAGGCCCTGGAGGAAGCTCGGCTCTGGCCGGGGTCGGGTCTGCCCGGCCCTGACTGTTGGTAGCGGTGTCCTGCAGCCTGTCCCCGAGACTCAGTTTGCACCGGTGACCAAAGTGGGTGAGAGGACTCGGGGGTGATGCACAAACAAACAAGGCTTCTTCCTGCCCCAAGCCTGGCGCTCAGGGACCGCTCGGGGCACGGCCGCTCCGAGATTCAGGCAGGCGAAGTTCTCCTGCGGCTATTGCTGGTGCAAGCTGGGCACGTCCCCCGACTTGGGGGTACGTGGACGGGGGCCGCCCGATCACACCTGTGGCCCGCTCGACTTCTCAGAAGCATGTGTGATCACTGCAGGCCTGGCGGGAAGGGCCCGAGAGACCATTTTGCAGATGGGAAGGCTGAGGCCCACCGAGGGGGCGTGGCTTGCTCAGGACACCCTGCCAGAGGCCGGACTGGACTAGCTGTGGCCTGCAGCTCTGACTCATGCTGCCTTGTTTGGGCCTCTCTGAGTTCCCCAGGGCCTGCTCAGGCCCCAGGGCAGTGGATTCACCCGGAGAGCCTCCTTCCTGGGGAAGCTTCTCGTTGAGCCCTCAGGGTAGGAAGGGGAGGCCCAATTAGTGCCTGGTGGGGCTCTGAAACCCCTGGCATGAAAGGCTGGCGTGTGGGAGGTCCCGGCCTCTCACTGCCGCAGCCTCTGTGGGTTGCCCGTCTGCAGGCCTGGTGCACACCTGGGCCCCCTCCACCAGGCCTGCCTGGAAGCTCCCCTGCCTCAGGCCGCACGCCACCAGGCCTGGGCACACAGGAAGCTGTATTCTTTGGGGCCCCGTGAGGTAGAGGGGCCTGGGGGCCTGTTGTCTTGGCCACCGTCGCTGGGGTACCTGAGCAGGCCCAGGCTGTGTGCTGGGCCTGCCCTGCCGTGGGCAGCGGTAAGAACACAGGGCCTCAATTCCCCATCTGTAAAATGGGATAATAGGACCGCCGTGTACCTCCTAACTGCGTGCGTTCATCTCTGCTGAGGACATGCACTGTTTCTGCTACACAGTGGGTGTTCCGAAAATGTCAGCCTTCATTATTTTTATTATCCCCAGACTTTCACCTTGACCCCCTGAGTAGATGGGCAGAGGGGCTGGCAACTCCCGGCCACCAGGCGTTCCAGGTGGACAGGCCTGGGGTGCTGAGGGTTCCAGGGGCAGCCATCTGGCCTCCCTGCCCAGACAGGCATCTGAGAGCAGCTGTCAGCCTGCTTCTCCTGCATCTGCCTGGGGCCCAGCCTGAACCTTAAAGTTGGGCCAGGTGGGGCTGGTGCCTTGGAGGGGAGCTCTGGGCATGGCTGGACTGGCCTCGTGTTGCTGGGGAGCCGTAGGGTTGCAGTGGGGGTCCCTTGCCCTTCCACGGCCTAGTGTGGTAGCTGTGGCCTGAGGGGTAGCGGGCCAGGCTGTATCCCTCAGGTGTGGATTCCTGACTGGCCTCCTGTGGCTTCTTGTCTTACAGACTTCTCCACGCAGGTGAACTCCTCTTCCCTCAACTCCCCCACGGGGCGCGGCTCCATGGCCGCCCCCTCGCTGCACCCCTCCCTGGGGCCCGGCATCGGCTCCTCGCTCGGCTCCCCGGGACAGCTGCACTCGCCCATCAGCACCCTGAGCTCCCCCATCAACGGCATGGGCCCGCCCTTCTCGGTCATCAGCTCCCCCATGGGCCCCCACTCCATGTCCGTGCCCACCACACCCACCCTGGGCTTCGGCACCGGCAGCCCCCAGGTAAGTGCGGGGGCGGGGCCTGGACCAGAGGGACGGGGCCTGGCTTTACCCACATAGTCCTGTGGACCCTGGGAGGCAGGTGCTGTCACTTCTCCCTTTCCTCTCTGGAAACAGTGTCAGAGAGGCAGCTTTCGCCTGGGTTTGAGCTCAGGTCTGGCCGACTCCTGTGCCCGTGGCCCTCGGGGGTCAGTGACCGAGCTTCCTCGCCGGCCCTCTGTCCCAGCGAGGCCCCCTCCAGTGCGGGGGGGACCTGCCCCTAGGACTCAGAGCTCTGTAGGGTGGGGACTCCTAGGTCCTCAGGCTGAAGCCGCCTACCTGGAGCCCCGTCATCCCCTGGCCTGCCCTTCTTGTGCCCAGGCCCGGACCCTTCCCCACACGGGGTGTCTCGGTGCTCCCTGCCCCGACCCCCAGGCTCGGGCAGACGCTGCCTCCTCGGGGGTGCCAGGCCTGAGGCTCATCTGCCGGGCTTGGTGGTCTCTGTGGTTGTGTTTGCCCAGATGCTCCTCTGAACAGCCTGGCTTTCGGGGTTGGGTCCAGATCAGGAAGCTGCTGGCACCTGGTGGGCCTGACTCAGCCAGTTCTTGCCGTGGGGACCCCCGAGGCCTGGTCCACCCTCCCCTGGGCGCTTCTCGTCTGAACCCCTGCAGAGCTGTCCTGAGTGCCCAGGACCCCTGCTAGGCATCTCCTCTCCTGGCTCTGGGGGTTTCCTGGTGGATTTCTCACTGGATGCCTGGGAGATCTGCTGAATCCCAGGGGTCTTCCCTCTTTCTGGGGCTCAAACTGTCCTTTTGGACATTGGTGGGGCCCCCTTTCCTCTGAGTGTCGTTCAAGTCTGGGTCCAGCTTTCATCCCCGTAGAGGGAGGCCCCCTTAGAGGAGGGCTCCGTGGGGGAGGCTCTGGGAGCTGTTTCCACGGGGCTGCAGGACAGCGGCCAGAGAGGGACTCGGGCGCAGGCTCCACGGCCCAGAGCTGCACAGCTAGTCGTGTCAGCGTGTCCCGTGGGCTCCCTGCTGCCCATGGAGCCACGCCGCCTGCAGGACAGCCCTCCCCCGCTCCATCAGCTGGGCCTGTCCAGAGCTGCACAGCTAGTCGTGTCCGCGTGTCCCGTGGGCTCCCTGCTGCCCACGGAGCCACGCCGCCTGCAGGACAGCCCTCCCCCGCTCCATCGGCTGGGCCTGTCCAGAGCTGGTCGTGGAGCACCTGGCTGGCTCTTCCAGGGCCACCTCATCAGCCCCTTTGTGCCTGGAGGACGGGTGCAGAGGAGCTCGGGCCTCAGGTGGCCCCTCATGTCACCTGTCGCCAGAAGCAGGCAGAAGGCCGGAGGTGTTGGCACGGGGGTCTTGGCTGCCTTCCTGGGCCCGGCCGTGCCCTTGTGAGCGTATGGCCGCCACAGCCTGACGATGCTGCTCGACGGGAGGGCACACGAGGGCTGGGCCTGCACCCTGTCCCCTGGGAACCAGGACAGAGGCGGCACCTGCTGGCTCCCAGGGAGGGCCCCGGGAGGCTCCTTGCTGGCCCCCGGGCCCGGTGCCTGCCCTGCACGCCCCGCGGGCACGCGTTCGGCAGGAGCCTGGGTGTGGAGTCTGGAGCAAGGGCTGTGCGGGGGCAGGGCCCGAGGGTGGCAGTGATGCCCCCCAAACCTTGAGGGAGCCTGGTGCCCCCGGGCACTGGTAGCCTGTCTGGGGGCAAGGGTGGGCGGTGCTGGCAAGTGGCGGTTTGGGGCCACGTCCACCCTGTTCTCTGTTGTTCTCTGCACACAGCCAGGTGCCTGGCACACGGTGGGTGCTTGTTGAACGCGGGTTGCTTGTGAGCGAGGGGCCGCAGGTCCCGTGAGGCTGATGAGGGGATGAGGGCAGGAGTGGAGCTTAGGAGGGGGTGAGGGTGGGGAACAAACCCCGTGTGCCCTTCTGGTCAGCCGTCCACCTGTTCCTCCGTAGGTCGATCAGGCCGCAGTTGGTTTAGCCGTGGTCTGAGCCCCGTGCGCGGCCTCAGCCCCCCCGACCCCTGCCTCCACCCCTGCCCCCGTAACTCCTTCCCTGGGCCCTGAGTTCAGCTTCTAGGCTTCAGCAGTTTGTCTTGGAAACCTGGGGTTCCCCAGATTCATGGAAGTGTGGGTGGAGCTCGAGGGGGACATGCCCCCACACCCTGCCTCAAAACCACAACCGCAAAGTCACAGAGCCGGAAGCAGTGAGGCTTTCTGACTTCTGCTGTCAGGGAGGGCCTCCTCCTCGACCCCACCCTGCAGGGAAATGGAAACGGCGCGGGGGTGGGTCTGGGCAGGGCCAGGCTGGACCTCAGGTGCCGTTGCCGAGTTGCCCCGCCTCTCTGCCCGGGTTCGGGGGCTCCATCAGCCCAGGGAGCATTCCCCACCACATCCCGGAGCCCGCCCACAGGGCCTGGCACGTGTGGGCGCCTCAGTCCCCTGGCCTCACCAGCCTGGCGAGCCTCCCTGGAGCAGGGCCTGCGTGGTCCCTGCCTGTCCTCGCCGTGGGCACCGCGGCTGGGAGGCCTCTGTGATGGGGTGTCCGGCAGGCCACGTGGGCTTCACGGCGTTCGCCACCTGCCTTGATGGGCAGACGGAGGCCAGCGGGGCCAAGGGCCTGCCACCCCGTCCTGACCGTGGGGGATGGGCTGGGAAGGAAGGGCACGGTGGGCGTGGAAGAGAGGGGCGGCGAGGAGGCTTGGGGGGCCCTGATGGAGCCGGGTGGTTATTTCAGTAAGTCCTGTAGGCTCCGCGGGAACTGAGATACCTGCCAAGGATGTGAAAGGGGAAATGGGATGGGACCCCCATCCTGGGCACGCCAGGGAGTCTTTGGCCTCCAGAAGGGGCTGTTGGTGCCCCGGGTCTCCTAGGACACGTGACGGAGTGCAGGAGGGGAGCCGTCCCCCATAGGTGCGGGGGACGCTTTGAGCCCACGGTGGGTGGGTGTGCGTGTCTGGCAGAACAAGGCACCCCGCGCTCTGTCCTGGGGGCTGTGAACCAGTCCAAGGCCCACCAGCTTGGGGCTAGGGAGGGAGAAGGGCGACCCCTGTCCCCCTCAGCCTTGCCATGGCGGCCGTGCCAGGACCCACCAGTTGAGGCAGAGAAGGGAAGTGGAGGCCCCAGGCCCGGGGTGAGGATAGGGCTACAGCCAGCCGACATCTTCACACCCGTGCAGGGTCTCCTAGGGCTCCCCAGAGCCTCTGGGCTGACTGCTGTGCCCACGGGAAGGAAGCCTGAGCCCGGGAGGGCAGGGATGCCCTCAGCGTGTGGCCTGGGAGCCAGCTTGGCCGCGACACTGACCGTGACTGACGGCTCCATCCATCCTGCCTGCAGCTGCTTCCCTGGTGCTGCGGCCTGCCTGTTTCCTTAGGGGAGGTGCCGGGCCCAAGGGCCTGCACGTGGGGGCCTGGGAGAGAGGACAGGTGGCCCCTACCCACCCGGCATGGTTTGAGCAACCACAGAAAGAGGAAACGCCCGAGCTCCTCTCCTCGGTGCCGCCTAGCGGATCCAGAGCCGCGTGGAGTCGCGGCCGGGCTCCCGCAGCCCGAGAGAGGCCTCGGGCCAGCCTCCAGCCTGCGCCCGCTGCTCCCACGCACCCAGTGGCCCCTCAAGGCCTGCCGCCGGCCCCTGCTGCTGACCCTCCACTCCCAGCCGCACGGATTTCCTGCCCTTTTCCCAACAGTCCTTTGGTTTCCCCACCTCCAGACGTCTGCTCCGGGGGTGGGGGGGCCCTCTGCCTGGGACGCCGCCTTCCATTGTCCGCGGCCCAGCTGGCCTAGCGGCGGCCCCCGGAAGCCCGAGTGCTAACGCAGGGGCTGCTGCGCCCCAGGCCGGCTTCGTGAGCTCTGCTGCTGGCGCTGCCCGCGAGTCGCTCCGTCATCTCAGCGGCAGCCCTGGGATGGAGGCACTCAGTTTTCTCCAGTTTCTACGCGAGGAGCGTCAGGCCCAGAGCGATTAGATGATTTCCCTACAGTCACACAGGGAATGGAGGAGGCAGAATCCCGCGATAAGCTGTGGCCGTCCCGCCTACGGCCGTGGGCGAGCTCTGCAGGCTGGGCAGGGCGCGTTCCTCGGGGCCTCGGGCGCCTGGCTGGATGCTCAGCGGATGGTCTGGTGGCTGGGATCACCGAGCAGCTCTGGGCCGGCCCGTCCCCTGGGGCCCTGGTTGTCCCTTTTGCCGTGTGCGGGGAGTCCCTCAGCGCTTGTGGCTCCCAGGGGCCTGAGCTCACACCTGCTCGGCCACTTAGCACCCGTGGGCTCTCTGCTGGTCCCCTGACCTCCCTGAACCTCCGTGTCCACTCTGGAAAGGGGAGGGCAGCTCTCCCTGCTCACTAGGGGCTTTCCACGTGACAGCTGCCGTGCACAGTGGCCCTTAGCAAACAGTCGGCGCCCCTGCTTAGTTGAGGCTCATCTGGGAGGTGCTCCTGAAGCCTGCAGGTCCTGCGGGGGCGGTTGGAGGTGTGGGGTACGTGTTCTTGGGTGCAGTGGGGTCCTCTGGACGCCCTCTCGCCCCACCTCCTGCATCTTGACAGCCCCAGGTGGCCGGGGCTGGCCTCCCGGCCTCCTTGCAGCCCCCCGCGAGTCCCGTGGGGTTAAGTGACCTGACAGAACCACAGCCCACCTGAGCAGAAGAATCCAGACCTGTCCAGGGCTGGAAGAATCCCTGCAGGCGCTGGGGCTGGTGTGAAACAGCCTTTGGGATGGTTTGTGCTTTGAGCACCCGGCTCTTCCCGTCCCGTGAGAAAGGGGGATGGGAGTAGGGGGTTGGGGGCCGCGGGGAAGGAAGGGGGTGAGGTTCCCTTGTGCAGGAGGGGTCCAGCCTGGGGCGACCGGGGGGCAGCGTGGCAGCTGCAGTCCATCCAGAGACATCGTAGGACCTGACTTCCGCCTTTGTCAGGGGTTTGCAGAAGTCGGGGTGCTGGGGGGCCGCCCAGCTGGCGTCCTGGCGCCTGTGGGGACCGGCTGGCGCGCAGGATGCGGCGGGAAGCACCTCGGGGCCCTTGGCGCTGATGGGAGAGCTGGGGTGGGCGCAGCGGAACCAAAACTGCTGTGTCATTGCAGCCGCAGCAGCTGTTGCCAGGGTGACTGGTGAGTTTCCCACCCTTCTTCCTGGAGCAGTGTCAGGATGGCGGGAGGGATGGAGGGGTGTGTGTGTGTGTGTGTAAGGGATGTTGTCTCCTCCCTCTCTCCTTGGGTCACACGATCCAAGACCCCTACCCTGCCTGCCGAGGCCGGGGCAGTGTGGCCTGCTGGTGGACCCTGGATCTCCTCCCTCCTTGCTGGGACCAGGCTTCAGTGCCCATCTATGGGTTGGGAGTCCCCAAAGCGCCTGCCTCACCGGAGGATCCCAGCGCTCTCGCTGTCCTGTCGGGGGAGCGCCCAGGAATGGCAGGCGGTTCTTATTTAGGTGGGCGAGGGGCAGAGGGTGTGAGCAGGGGCCTTGCGGGTCCTCCTTCGAGCCTGGGGTTCTGCGGGAGGGTCGGGCCCTGAGGGCAGGACGGCCTCCTCCGGCCTGGCTGAGGAAGTGGTGCCCGGCTTCCCGCCTGCGCTCAGCGGGGCTGGGCCCTGCCGCTCCGCGTGGCTTGGGGTGGGCAAGGCCCCTCTCTGAGCCTCAGTTTCTCTCTCAGTAAAGGGGGTGTGTGGCAGCACCTTCCTGGCCCAGCAGCAGGTGCCTCGCAGCAGCCTGCCAGGGCTGACCCCGGCTTCCCCCCCTCAGCTCAACTCGCCCATGAACCCCGTCAGCAGCAGCGAGGACATCAAGCCCCCGCTGGGCCTCAACGGCGTCCTCAAAGTCCCGGCCCACCCCTCGGGGAACATGGCGTCCTTCACCAAGCACATCTGTGCTATCTGCGGGGACCGCTCCTCAGGTAGGCCGCGAGGGCACAGTGGGGACGGCAGGGCCCCCGACCAACAGGGGGCTGCTCGGAGCTCCGAGCCGCGCACCCGGGACCTTCTAGTGTGTCCACGTCCGGGAGGTGGTAAGCGGCAGCGTGGCTTTGAGGCTTCCAGAGACGAGGCAGCTGTGGTGGTGACGATGGCGTGGGGGCAGCAGGGCTGTGCCCGGGGTGAAGGGCCCTTCGCGTCCCACTCCCGAGCCCGGCAGCCCCGGGGGCAGGACGGCCGACCTCCTCGGGCCGCCATCTCAGACGCGGAGACGGCGAGGACCCCAGGGTCCAGGTCTTGGGCGGGGCCGGGATGCAGCCCTGCTGCGCTCCCAGGCTGGCTCCCTTACCCCAGTGGGACGAGCCCCTTCTGCCAGTTGGCCGCAGGCTGCTCACGGCCGCCCCGCCTGCAGGCAAGCACTATGGGGTGTACAGCTGCGAGGGCTGCAAGGGCTTCTTCAAGCGGACGGTGCGCAAGGACCTGACCTACACCTGCCGGGACAACAAAGACTGCCTGATTGACAAGCGGCAGCGGAACCGGTGCCAGTACTGCCGCTACCAGAAGTGCCTGGCCATGGGCATGAAACGCGAAGGTAGGTGGTGCTGGCCCTCTCCCCTCTCGGAGCACAGGGTGTGGCTCTGGACTTGGCGGTTGCGCGGACCTCCTTTGCATACCTCTGATGACGGGGTGCTCACTCCCTCCAGAGGTGGCGGCTGCTGCTCTGTTGGCAGCACATCTCCGGAGGCTGTGAGCTCACTTACCGGCTCTTTCCTGAGTACCTGCTGTGTGCTAGGCTCTGGGATTACGGAAGAGACACTCTCGGCCCTGCCTGCTGGCGGCTCTCAGCCCCGCTGGGGACAGACATTGATCAGAGCCTCTTCAAGGTCATAGTGGGCCTGGCCGAGCGCCTGGGCTCTGGGAGAGGCAGAGGCAGAAGCAGCGGGAGCCAAGGCTGGGGGTGGGAGATGCGGGCGCTGAATGCGCGAGCCTGGGAAGACGTGCGTGCGGGTCCTGGAGCCGTGATCCCGCTGCTCAGTAGGGGCCGGTCGAGGAGACCCGGGCCCGGGGTGGGGCAGGGAACTCCAGAGACCATCGGGACGTTCCCAAGCCTGCTGGACGCCAGCTGGGCCTGGACTGTGCTTCCTCCTGCAGATCTGGCCGGGGTGCCTGGCGACCCCAGGTCCTCCCAGCAGAGGGACTCGGGCCGCGGGTCTCTCGGCCTCGAGTTGTGACGTTTATTAGGGGCGGGTGGGGGCGTGTAGCGCGGAAGGCCGCTCCCCTGAGGTCGCTGAGCTTGTCAAGCTGTCCAGCCAGACCTGGGCCGGAGCGCAGGGTGGCTCCTCGTGGCCCTTGGCCGTCCGTGGGCCTCGGTTTCCCCAGTGCAGGTTCGGTGGCCCCTGTATTCTGGGTGGCTTCTCTCAGTTTGGTCTGCGTCTCTGCTTGAGTGTCTCGCGCCTGGGGCCTCGCGGGTTTAGGAGGTGCTGTCTGGGATCCCTTCTCCGCTGCGGCTGTTCCCATGGTCCACGCGTGGCTTGCCTCCTTCCCACCGGCTTCTGTCGGGGTCTCGGGCTGGCGTCTCACCACCGAGGACTGTTCTCTCGTGGGGACTGCAGTTTTCATCTCCTTTCACTTGTTTCTCTCTTCAGCCCCACTTGTTCTTGCTGAGAAACCGAAACCTCAGCTGGGCCGTGTGGTCCTGCAGGATTTGCTCCTTGAGGCCGCGAGGCTGCCTGTGCAGTGCAGTGATGTGATGGGGCTCGGTGGTAGCCGCTGGTGAGGGGCAGGGTGCCTCCTGGGCTTCAGCGTGAGCGAGGGGCCGGCCTGGGCTCCGGGCCTTCCTGATCAGGGTACGTGTTCCATGGAGACCTTGGCCCACCCTTCTTTGTGTGGGTGGAGAAGCTGAGGCCCAGAGAGTCCAGGGCTTGTCCAAGGTCACATGTCGGGCTGGAGCCTGGGCTTCTGGCTTCCAGTGCAGATCTATTCCTTTAGACCATCAGGAGGGCAGAGGAAGCATGTGCCTGGCTGGGGGAGGCCTGTGCCCAGCCCCGGTTCCTCTGGCCACCCTTTGTAGTCAGGGTAGACTTCCTGGAGGTGGTGAGTGCAGCGTGGTTCCTGAAGGATGGAAACTTGGGCAGGGGGCAAGCGTGTGGTGGGCAGCGGATCAGTCTGCATCCAGATGTGGAGCCTGGCCAGAGGGGAGGTGCCAGTGTGCTGAGGGGAGGTGGGGCCCTGACATGCAGCTGCGGCTCGGGGCTCCCTGTGGGCACCACGGTGTAGAGTGAGGTCACTCTCCTGCTGAGCTGGCCACCCCGGGCACCTGGTACCACGCCGGGCGCTGGGCACACAGCAGCGAGCCATGGGCATCCGTCCGTTCACAGTGACCGTCGGACAGCCAGGCAGGGCCCCCCAGGTGTGATCAGTGCTGCCTTGGGGGAAGCCCAGGGCACTGTGGGAGCCCAGAGTGGGCCCCTGGCCCAGCCGTGGACATCAGGCAAGGCTTGGGTGGGCAGATGTCCAGCTGACACCAGAAGAGTGGAAGAGTGTTTGGCAGACCCCGTGCCCAGCTGCCGGGGTCAGCGCACGCCGAGGCCGAGAAACTCAGTGGATGTGGCACTGTGGGGCCCCAGGGGGTGACCGTCCACGGGTCCCCAGGGCTTTCCCGGAAACGCTGACCCCCTCCTAAGGTCAGCCTGGGGCAGACCCCAGCTGCCTGCTCCCCCAAGGCCTGGGGGAGAGTGGATGACACCCCTCTCCTGTCCCAGTGGAGCTGCAGGCTCGGGGCTGGGGGGGCACCGGGTCCGACCCCTCCCCTGTGCTCACTGGGGGCTGTAGGAGCGCCTGCCGTGTGCGGAGCCTCTCTGGGGGCCCTGTCCTTGTCGCACACACTCTCAGCCGTGGTGCTGTGACGCTGTTCCCACACCTCCCGGGTGGAGAAATGGGGTGCAGGGGGGAGGGGCGCTCGCGGAGGTCTCAGGGCCACACTGGCAGGGCCGGGCTGCTCCCGTCTCTCGTCTGGTGCATAAATATGGAGCGTTGGGCGAGATCCTGAGGCAGACCTGATTTATGGGCCATTAGATAAATACCGGATCCCATCAGGACCCCCCGCACCCCCTTGCCTCTTGCTGGATTTATAAGTCACAAGCAGGCGGCCAGGACCCTCCTACACCGCCCTCTCCTGCTCCCAATACAACGTAAAACTCTCCTCACCGCCGCCGTGCGGCCCGCGAGCCCTGGGGCCACGGGAGGAGGCTCTGTCCTGGCGTGGGTGGCAGCACCCGTCGTGCTTCCCGTCGCCTGCGGGGCCCGGCCCACTGCCTCGCTCTCGGGAGGAGTGACCGGTGGCCCCGGCGCAGCCTCAGTGCCGGCCCTGCAGGGGGCTCGGTCCTGAGGCAGCCTCCTTCCTCTCTGCTGTCCTCGGCGACCCCCGCCAGGAGGGCTCCCTGGCAGTGGCAGGGCTGGTGGCAGCATGAGTTGGGGCCCAGTGGGGCCCAGGGGGACGGGGGCCTGGAGTGACACCCCAGCCTTGGCCGGGAGCACACAGGATGTGGCTTGTCCGCCCCCAGGGCCGGCCTGAGCCCTCCTAGGCGCCAGCCCCACGTGGGCGGCCATGCTGACCGGGCCGGCCTGAGCCCTCCTGGGTGCCAGCCCCACACGGGCGGCCATGCTGACCGGGCCGGCCTGAGCCCTCCTGGGTGCCAGCCCCACACGGGCGGCCATGCTGACCGGCCTCGGTGCCGCACGACCCCTGGGAGAGGCTGTGATCACACCCCTGGGGCAGGTGGGGCACAGGCTTGGGGCTGGCCCTTGGACCGGCCGACCGCAGGGAGGGCCGACGGGCACCCTGCCCCGCGCTGGTAAGGAGGGACGCGGCAGGCCCACGGCGTCTCGTGTCGGGCAACGGCAGGGGCGTGCGCACACACGCAGCCCCTGGGGGCTCGTTCCGCAGCATTCCGGGGTTGGTGGGGCCCAGGTGGGAGTTGCCCCGCGGGCCAGCCCTCCCCAGACTGAGCCCGGGCCTGTCCGCTGAGCGTGCAGCTGCAGGGCTCGGGGGCCTGCCTGTGCTCCCGTCTGAAGGGGGGAGACCTGACAGCAGCAGGCTGGAGGGGCACCCGCTGCCCCGCCTCTGCTTCCTTCTTCCTCTCTGAGGAAGGCCTCTCCCCGTTTCCTTCCTGCGCCCCATCCCCTGCCTCCGAGGGACTGGGGTGTGGAAACGGCAGTGCCTGACGCGTGTGCGCCGGCGGGCATGGCCCCGCAGCGGCTGCGGAGAGGCCCCCGCTGGTTCCCCCGCCTCCCTGTGCGGGTGGGGCGCGTGGCCTTGCCTCTCCGAGCCTCAGTTTCCACGGGGTGCATGGGGGTGTCGGCAGGCTCCCCGAAGGGCCTGTTGGGGGGAACGTGGCGGGTGCCAGCCCCGCGCCTGGCGGGTGGTGGGGTCAGAGAGTGGGGGCCGCAGCGTGTGTGCAAGCGTGTGAACCTGTGTGCGTGCCCGAGTATGTTGCACGTGATCATTCTTGTGTGCAGGCGTCTTGTCCTGGGTTGAGCCCCCTGAGGGAAGGAGGGATGTGTCCTCCGAGCTCGAGGGACATAACTCGCCCTGTGACCTCTGACAGGGACATGCCCCGCCGGCCTTGAGAAGAGGCAGCTGGGCCAGAGCCCTTGGAGAAGTCCAGCCCTGCCTGCCCCGGGGGCCATACAGGGGATGGAGGAAGGGCCCAGCCGCCGGCGGTGCCAAAGCAAAGGAGGCGGCAGGCCTGTGGTCCCCCCACCCCCACCCCGCCCAGACACCCCTCCCACCTCGCGGCTTCCTGCCCGGCCCCAGGAGCCGGAGGGCGGCAGTGGGCACTGTGCAGGTCAGGGGGCGGGGGTCCCACCCTGGCTGTGGGCTGCTGCTCCCCAGGACGTCCGGCACCAGCTGTCTCCTGACGCCGGCGACCCCGCTTATGCTGGGCGTTGAGTGCCCCTCCCAGGCGCGTGCTCGGCTGCTGGGGGTGGGTCGGCCCCGGGGGCTTTCCTGGGGATCCCGGCGTGGGGGCCCGGCCTCCTCTGCCCTCCCGGCAGCGTCCCCTCCCCGTGCCGGCCCCTCTGCCCGTGGCTCGGGGCTGGGAGGATAACGAGGCCCTGTCTTGGCCGACGCCTCCCACCCGAGGCTTCCCGGCGCCAGCGGACATAAGTCAAACACAGCCACGTCTAAGAGGTGGTCGAGCTGCCAAAGCATGAATCCCCAGCCCCTCCCCCCTGCCCCCCCACCCCCCGTGTTTAAATAAAACAATAACATTTGTAATGATGCTGCTCGGAGCGGCCCGGCCCTTCATGGCTTCAGAGCGCTTCACAGAGCGCTCGCGAATTAATTCCGGACGCCCCCACGTAGGAGGCAAGTGCTGAGGGACCCCCACCTGCCACCCTGTCCCGTCTGGAAGGGGAGGAGAACCCCTTAACTGGGCCGCGTCATGGGGACCGTGCGCGTCCCGAGGGCGCCTCCTGCGGATCCAGCCTGGAGGCTGGTGCCGACCTCGTCCCTCTGTGGCTGGGGAAGCTGGGGCACTGAGAGGCTAGGGGCTCGCCCGGGGCCACACAGCAGTTGGGGCAGAGCAGCGTCTGATTCCAAAGCCTGTAGCTTGAAGCCGCCTGTTCTCCTGAGGGCTCAGCCGCACCCCTTTGGTGCTCTGGGCCTGTTTCCCCACCTGCTCAAACGTGCCTCTCAGCTGTGTCCCGGCTCTGAGGAGTTAGGGTTCTGTTCAGAGGACAGACCCTGGGGACCCCCACCCTCAGGGTCTCAGGGACACCGGCCTGCCAGGGTCCCCATCATTCCGGATGCTGGTCCAGCTCAGCCTGTGGCTGCCGCCCACCGGGTCCACTCTTCTGGTCTGTGACCCCGTCCCCTGTAGCAGACGGCGACACGAGGAGGTGCCCTGCTCCAGCCCGGCATCCACTGTGTCGGAAGAGGCCAGAGCCAGGCCGGCCAGCTTGAGCTCCCCATCCAGCCCCACCGGCTGTCAGACTTTCCAGAAGCACCAGGCTTGCAAAAACTCTGACTCGAGGCCTCCCGCCTGGCTCCGGGGCCCAGCTGGTGGATCTGAAGCGTGGGCCGGCCCTCTGTCCCGAGTCTCGCCACACGGATGGAGAATCTCTCGCTCGAGTCAGCGTTTGCGTCTTGGAGAGCGCAGCCGCTGCAGGGGCCATCCCTAAATAGCCATTTGTGGAGGCGGGAAGGATGCAGGGCCGGCCCTCAGGGAGCCCCGTGGCCCGGAGAGGGTCTGAACGGTCGTCGGCGGGGCCGGCGTGGTGGAGAGGGGTCCACGTGGACTGTTGCAGAGCTGTGGGCGGTGTCCCAAGAATTGCACGGGCCCGGGGGACCCCCAGAGAGCAAGAGAGGGAGCCCTCACGCCCCCAGGCTTGGAGGACGGAGCGGGGCTGGGCCGGCAGAGCCCCTAGAGCTGTGGCCTGAGGAGGAAGTGACCGCTGAGAACCGTGGCCGGGCAGGGCGGGCGCCAGAGCCGCGGACCCCCTCCTCCCTCCTGCTGGTCCCCTGCGTTTGCGAGACCCACCCGAGGCCAAGGGTGAGAGGGCCCGGGGTGAGGCCCCGAGCTCGGGCCCCGGAGCTGGGCAGGGCAGGTGGGTCTGGAGGTACGCGTGGGGGGCAGTCCCGTGACAGCGGCGTCTGCGGGAACAGGGCACTGTTTTGCCCAGTCCAGACTTCCTGCAGGGGAGGGTAAGCCTCGACGGAGGCCCAGAGGGGTGATGGCACGTGGGAAGTCCCCCGAGGGGCCGCGCCCTCCCGGCTTCCGGAAGGCTCCATGCTGGGGGCTGCGTGCAGGGCCTTCCCCTCGGTGGGGCTGGGAGTGTGTGAGAGGTTTCACTGCCGCCCTCGGGAAGTCGCCTCGCATAAGCTCCTGCTCTGCCTTGGGGTCTCCAGGGGCCCCAGGAAGCCTTGTGTGGGGTGGGGGCTGAGGAGCTGGTCCTGAGGAGGCCGTGGGCGCCCTGGGAGTGTCGGGGGACGTCTGGACATCTGCTCTGGCTCAGCAGAGCAGGACCAAGGGAGGGCGGCCGGCGGCGGTGGCGGGCCCCGTCCTGGCGCTGCGGCCCTCGCTTAGTGGCATCTGGCGCGTCCCTGGGGAGGCACAGGCCCAATATGCCCAGGGGCTCCCCCGTGCTGGTGCTGTGTGGGCAGCCTCTCCCACCCCGCCAGGCCTCCTTTCCCCGGGTCCAGGGCCCTTGGTGTCCCCAGCAGAGGAAGCGGGGGTGTGAGGGCCAGCAGAGGGCGCTGCAGAAGCCCCCGGGAGCCTTCCTGTGTCTTTGCGGGGCTCTGGGTGGGGTCCACAGCCTGGCTCTGGTTCAGCGTCGCCTTGGGCCTGCTGGGTGACCTCCGGGAGGTCTCGGCCCCTCTTGGGAAAGGGCGGCTTGAGCTGCATGGGCTGTGAAGTCGAGGGTCTGCGAACGCCCAGCCGTGGGGTGCCTGGTCCCCTCGGCCTTCCCTCCCACCCGGGTCTCCGCGGGGACGTGTTGGAATGAACCGTTCCTTCTCCGCCTCCTCCCATCAGCTTCTCTCCCTGGGTCCCCAGAAACTAGGCTGCCCCGACTGCAGCACCTGCTCAGGTTCTGCCCTCGTGCTGGAGCCCCGCACCCGCCCGGCCGGCCCGGGCTGTCCCGTCTCAAGCCTGGGTTTGAGCCAGCTTGTGCTCTCCCCCAGCCCCTCTCCTCCCCGCAGCAGAAAGGGACCATCAGAGATCTGCATCTCACCCCATCCTTTTCCTGGGGCACAGTGGACCCTGTTCTCGGCTACGCTCCCCACCGTTGCACCCCTTGTTCTGCTCCCTAGCTGACGTGAGAGGCCCTTTCCTCAGCGGCATTTCTGCTCTGGTTCTAGGCCTTGACGCATGCTACCTCTCGTGCCTGAATTGCTCTCCCTATTTTTCCCGTTCCTTCAATTTCACTGTCACTTTTTCCGGGAAGCCTTCCTGGCTTTGCCTCAGTCCGTAGCCCATCAAAGCCCTTCTCACTCCACGTTGGGATCCCTGTTGAACTGTCAGTTTCCTGAGAGCTGGGTCCCATCTGCCCTGGCCCTGGGCGGGTCCTGGGGTGACCAGTAGGTGAATGAATTAATGAGAGGCGGCGTGTTCTGTTCTCAGAGCGCACAGCCTCCAGGAGGCCAGGCTTGGGGCAGAGAAGGGGGCCGCAGTCTGGCCGGCTCTGAGCAGCATCCTTCTCCCCGGCCCCGGCCAGCTTGTGGGCGCGCTGCTCGGGCCCTGGCGGCGGAGGGGCTGCCGCGGGAGCTGCGGGCTGACTGGAAGCCTCCCCGTGCCTCAGCTGTGCAGGAGGAGCGGCAGCGGGGCAAGGACCGGGCTGAGAACGAGGTGGAGTCTACAAGCAGCGCCAACGAGGACATGCCCGTGGAGAAGATCCTGGAGGCCGAGCTGGCCGTCGAGCCCAAGACCGAGACGTACGTGGAGGCAAACGTGGGGCTGAACCCCAGCTCGGTGAGTGCACCCCCGCCCTGCTCTGGGGACGGTGGCCCCGGCGCGCTCCTGGGAGGGAGACCCCCTCTGTGATGTCCCCAGTCGGGTGGGTGAGGTTTTGGTTGTTTGGCTCAAAGCCCAGGACGTTATGGTAACCTTCAAGCTTCATGTTGTCTCTGGCCCATCGTCCAGCTGGGTTTCAGGGGTTCTGTGTCTGCCCCAGGTTTGCGGGCAGCGTTAGGTCCAGACTTCATCTATGTCTCCCGTGTGTGGTCGGGGTGGGACCACAGCCCTGTGGCCTGCCCTGAGGTCTCCCCGGCTCACGGTGGCCCAGACGGCACCGGACGCACCTGCCCAGCTCCCTGCCCCAACCCCAGGGCCTTTGCACGTGCCGCTCCCTCTGTTCCTCCTCGGGCTTCAGCCTCAGAGAGGTGTCACTTCCTCGCGGAGCCCCTTTCCCTTTGACCCCCCTGGTGCCCCTGTTCTGTGGGCTCAGCGCCCCTGACGTTACTCTTCACGGCCCCTAGCACGTGGGGGCCACACCGCAGCGTGTGCAGTGGGTTAATTCTCCAGCCTTGCCATCAGGCTGTTCCACGGGACCCTGCCCTGCCCGTAGGTGCTCTCACGTGGCCCCCACCCCCATCTCCGAGTGTGAGGGTCCCGTCTCATCTGTGGGGGGTCGCAGGCCGCCCTGCTGCCCCGCACTCTGTGATGCCCCAGGACCACAGCCCCTCTGAGACGCCCGCTTCGGCTGCGTGCCAGGGAAGGCGGGCCCTCTCCTGGGCGCGCCGCCTCTCGACCTCTCGTAGAATGACTCCCGTTGGCTGTGATGCTCAGCGGTCCGTCTGGTCTGTGGTCCGGCCCGACCCCACGCCCCCTCTCCGGTCCCAGTGCGGGGTGGGGAGGGCTTCACGACTGAGTCGAAACCCCGAAAGAGAAGTCCTGGCCTGCCAGCTTTTGATTTTGTCAAGTAAGGACGTTATTGGGAAGAAAACAAATCTGCCATCTTCTCTCTCCACGAATTCAGAGCAGGCGGAGGGGGGTCTAGGGGACAGGCAGGCGGGCCGGCCAGGCAGCGGGTCTGCCCTCGTGCTGCAGCTTGAGCTGGGCTGGCCTGGGTCCCCCGCTCTGGGGACGGCTTGTTAGGCCCCTTCTCTCGACACCGGCGACACCTCTCTGCCCTGGGGCAGCCTCGGGCCTCTGCCTGGGGATCCCGCTGTCACCTCCTAGCACAGGGAAGGTCCCGCCCTCTCAGGCACGGGCTGGAACTCCAGAAACTGCCGTTGAATGAGGCCTGTTTTGTCTCTGAGCGGGAATCCAGGCTCGGAGAAGTTAAGTACTTGCTGGAGACCACCCTGCGGGACGGAGCAGGGCAGAGCTGGAGCCCCCTCTCCCAGGGCAGCCCCCCAGGCCTAGTCCTGCACCCACTGTGCAGGCAGACGTCGCCCCCAGCTCTAGGCGTGACTGTACTCACCTACAAGGCCCCGGCCTGCCCAGGAGTGGCTCAGGGTGACAGCCTGTGCCCCGGACCTGCTTTGGGCCCCTTGAGGGCTCGGAGGGAGCCGTTGGCTGGTGCCCAGGGAGAAGGCCCGACCGCTGGGGCTCTCCTCGGGTCTTCCCCACGCCCCCCGCTTCCCCCTGCATGGCTCCCCCATGCCCCCCACCATCAGGCTTGTGCTCTCACCTCGAGGGGCTGCCCTGCGGCGTGGAAGGGCAAGGAGCACGGTCCCCGGGGAGTGCAGCCTGGCCGCAGTGGCTCTGGCGAGAACCTGGCCCTGGCCTCTGGCACGCTAGCTGCTGGGTGTTTCGCTCGTGTGAGTGCCCGTGGCTGCCGCTGTCCATCAGACGGGATGGGGTGGGCGATGCCCGCAGGGTGTCCTGGGCACGTGGTGTCCGGGGCCCAGCGAGTGTGTGGACTTCCGGTTGACGCTCCTGGGAGGTTTGTTGCAGAGCAGGTGGGGGCGGGGGCGCCCAGCGGCTGGTGCCTGTCTGCCCCTCCCCCTGAGGTCCACGGACCAACTGGCCACGCCCCGCGGCTGCCGCCTCTCCCGGGGTCCCAGGTCCCCTTTCTGCTCGCCTGGCTCTGTCCGCCCCGGTGGCCTCGGTGCCAGTTGGTCACCGGGCCTCCCACGAGAGCCCTCAGCAGGCCCTTCACGGGGCTGGGTTGTTTAGGCTGTGTCATTGGGGGGCGGATGGTTTCCGTCAGGGGAAGCTCTTCCGAGGGGGCCTCCCCCGTGTGGCTGCCTGGCCGTCATGGTTTCTGGAATGAGGGGTTTCCACATCCCGTGCACGGGCCTCGGTCCCCCTGTCCCCGGGCCCAGAGGGTTCTCCACCCAAGCCCCACAGGCTGAAGCCGGGAGCAGCAGGGTGCCGCGGAGGCCGCCCAGGTTTCCTCGTCTCTGAGAATGACCGGGGCGTCCCCTTCTGGCTAGAACTTTCTGGAGGGGCCTCTGATGCACCCTCTCTGAGTGCCACCCCCGAGTCTGGCCTGTGACACGGGGTCACCCGGCCCTAGCCCCCGGGGCTGCGGTGGGGACCGAGTGGGTCGTAGCACGGTGTCCTTCCTGTGGCTGCTAGGACAAGTGACCGCAAATCAAGTGCCTAAGACAGCACAGAGTTTAGTATCTCACGCTTCTCGAGGTCAGAAGGCTGAGCTCAGTGGCCTTGGGCCAAGTCAGGGCATCGGCAGGGCTGGCCCTTCTCGGGGAGAAGCTGCTGCCCGGCCTGACCCCGCTCTGGAGCTGCCCGCGTTCCTCAGCTCCCGGCCCTTCCTCCGGCTTCGGGGCCGGCAGCGTCTTCCCTCCTCGACCTCGGCCTCCGTCCTCACGCCTTCTCTCCGCTCTGACCTCCTCCCCCCTCCAGTAGGGACCCTCGTGATGGCACTGGGCCCACCCACTTCTTCCCGGGTAACCTCCCGCCTCCAAACCCTTAACTCAGCCGCGTCTGCAGAGTCCCCTTTGTCGGGTAAGGTGGCACGTTAGCAGGTTCTGGGGTATAGGACTGGGGGCGTTATTCAGCCGCCACTGCCGGGTAAGGCGTGTGGCGGGGCCTGGCCTGGGGCCACGTTCTCTGCTCGGTGCTCACGCGGTGCCCCTTCCCGCAGCCCAATGACCCCGTCACCAACATCTGCCAGGCGGCCGACAAGCAGCTCTTCACGCTGGTGGAGTGGGCCAAGCGGATCCCACACTTCTCCGAGCTGCCCCTGGACGACCAGGTCATCCTGCTGCGGGCAGGTGAGTGGCCGGGCCTGGCGGGGGCTGGGCAGGCGTGGACAGGAGAGGGGCGGGGGCTTTGGGGCCCCGCGGGTGGGACGCGGGCTTCCTGCTGCCGTGTGGGGCCGCAGGGGAAGGGGCACGGGCCGGGGCTTCTGCTCCGGCACTGCCCACCGCAGCCTGGGCTTCCCTCCCCTCCCTCATAAGGAAGGATTCGGTTTGGGGTCTCTCCTAGTGGCCTTCAAAGGGGTGACGGGCCGTCTGGGGGACCTGTGGAGAGGGAGGGGTGAGCATGTCCAGCAAGCGCTGCCCTCGGGGGGCTGTGTGTTCTGCCTTCTCCCCCGACTGAGGCCGCAGCCCCTTTCCCAGGCTGGGCTTGCGATGCGCGAAGCTGATGCAAAAACAGCTCGCTCGGTGCTCAGCACACACCCCACGGCCGAACGGGTGGTGAGGGAGATCCTGGGACCTGGGGGCGGGCGGGGGCGGGGGATGGGAGCGGCAGCTTTGGAGTCCCGAGGAGGCAGCCGCCCGCCCTCCAGGCCGTTCTCTCATCTGGAAAGTGGGCATGACGGCCTTGCCGCGTGGAAGCCGGTTTCTGCTGGGACACTGGGGTCCTTGGCGCAAAGCTCCTGCCAGAGAGACAGTAGGGACTGGCCAGCTGGGAGGTGCTGGGCGGGAGCCCCGCCCCACCGGTCCATACGTGCGCACTGGGCCCTGCGGTGTGCACCTGCTGACCTGCGTGCTCCGGGCCTGTGCTGGGAGCCACAGGAGCATCGGGCCAGCCCAGCGCCGGCCGGGCCCACTCATGGGGCAGGAGGACAGGTGGCAGCAGGGTCAGAGGTAGGAAGGGGCTGGGCGGGCCTCAGTGGGGGATGAGAGGGAGAGAGGCAGAGTGATCGCAGAGTGGCAGGTAGGGCAGGCGCTGGGGGGCTGGTCCGGCCCCTCACAGAGCTCTGGTCCTTGGCCCTGGTGTTTGGCTAGCGGGGTGTCCCTCGCGCTGAACCTGGGGGCGGGGAGAGCCCATGCCCAGAGGAGTTTTCACTCTGGGGCACAAAACCCAACACCCAGAGCCGTCAGACCCGCAGGGATTGGGAAAGTCTGGGACCAGGGGTCGGAGGGCATTCTGATTCACTGACCAGGCAGCGCCTTCCTCTCCCTGGGCCTCAGTTTTCCTCTGTATGAAACGGGGCCGATACTTGCTCTGTGGGGTTGAATCAGCATTCAGTGGGATGATCCTTGTGATGCTGGCAGCCGCCAGCCCAGAACCTTCGGGGCACTCAGGAGTGGTGGCTGGGACGGGCACTAGTGACAGTCCTGTGGGATGTTCATGCTGTTCAGTTATAGGGTCATCGAGACACCTGCTCACAGAATCGCTTCCATCCGTCTCTGTAGCCCTTGCGCCTGCGCTGGGTGCGCCAGGGCCTCATGTAGAGAGAGCGGCGAGTTGGCCTTTGGCTCTAAACCCGCCTTGTTTCAGCTCAATAATTTGCTGTTTTTTGGCATCCACAAAATGTCAGTCTCTGGGAGTTTGCCGCGGTGGGCCAGACTGGCGGCAGCTGCTCCAGGGCCGCCTGGAGAGGGTCCTGGGAGCTCCCTTGTGCTCCGTGGCACAAGCGTCTGGCACTTACAGAGAGAGACTTCCCTGGCACCCTAGTTGGGGAGCCTGGGTTAAGCTACGCTACAGGACATGCTCTGTGCAGGACTTCTCAGGGCCTTTACTGCACGCGCTGTAGAGGCATCCCCCAAACGTCCATGCTCGGGAACTTCCTTTCTGTGGAACGGTCATGGGCTCGGGGTTTCATGGAGCCCACTTTGGGAACCGTGGCTTGGGAGGGTGAGAGCTGCCTCTGGGGGGCCCAACGGGGGTCGGGGGCAGGGCGGCCCGGGGGTCTGGAGACAGCAGTGACCGTGTGTTCTCCCCGCCGCAGGCTGGAACGAGCTGCTCATCGCCTCCTTCTCCCACCGCTCCATAGCCGTGAAGGACGGCATCCTCCTGGCCACCGGGCTGCACGTCCACCGCAATAGCGCCCACAGCGCGGGGGTGGGCGCCATCTTTGACAGGTGGGGGCCCAGCCCAGCCCACGGCCGTGACCTGCTTGGCCTTTGTCCTGTTCACGAGGGTTACACTTGCGGAGATACAGAGACGTGCAAGGACTGAGGTTAAAATCCCTCCAGGGACCCCCGACAGCCGCAGCTGACGTTTTTGGTTTACTTTTCTCCAAGTATGTTTTCAAGTCCTGCCCATGGGAAGGAAAGCTGCCCTATTTTTAATGCAAAGGTAGACTGTGCCGTAGGTACCGTTCTGTGCTGCTGTCATGTCGGATGCGGCGGAGACTCTTACGAGCTGAGACTAAAAGCATCGCGGCGCCTGTGAGCCCGCGTACACCCTGTGCCCGGGTGCCCGGCTGCATCTCAGCGCTGCTTCTGGCGTGTCCCCGGTGGAGACACCGCTCTCTGCCCCTCGGCACACAGCCGGGGGGCCAGTGCTGGGTAGTGGGTAGGGGGCTCCGTTCAAGTACCTCCAGAATCATGGCCCACCTGCGCTGCACCAGGCAGGGCGGACGGGAGCTACTCATTCCTGTCTCTGGGCCTTGCCTAAGAGCCCGGAGGACCTGGGGACCTGGGTGTCAGCTCAGCCAGCCGGAGTGGGAAGGGCTGGGGAGGGGCGTCCCAGGGTCCCTCGGGTGTGGGGGGCGTGGCACAGGAGTGGTGAGTGGGAAGGAGCGGGTGGCAGGGCGTGGGGGGTGGGGATGGTGGTGGGAGGGGTCCCAGGCGAGCCCCCGAGTACAGGAGCCCTGACGTTAGAGGGGAGCAGCAGAAGCCCCTCCTGTAGCCCCCCGGGGATAAATGTGGGAGCCTGCTGCCCCGTGGGACAGCTCAGGGAGAACAGAGGGGCACCGCGTACCGTGGGCAAGCACTGGTTTAGACAGTGTAGGGATGTGTCTTTGCCGCAGGACGTTTCAGGGCCTTTAACGAGCTCGTGTACAGTAGTGCCACCCAAAGGGGCTGTGGAGCGCGGGCTTTGCTGCCCACAGACGGCTTCTTGGAGAGCACGTCCCCTGGGGGCATGTTTAGAAGTGCGGCCCCAGTCACGCACCCAGCTGACAGTTCTGTGCTTCCAGCTGCTAGAGAGGGGACGGTGATGGGAATGTAATAAGTGGCCGGTGTCGGGAAGTGGAACGGAGCCCGCTCCGGCTGCAAGGAAGGAGCCGGGAAGCCCAGGAGCTGGGGAAATGCCTTCCCGCGGGCGGGCTCCGGGGAGTGGCAGGAATGCGGCGCTCAGGCCGCCGTGTGTGGTCTGCATCCCCGTGGGGCGTGTGGCTGTGGGCTTTGCCCTGGACGTGCGGGGCCTTGGCTCGCCCGGCTGTCACGAGGCTCCTCTTTAGTCTCTGGCCCCCCAGGATAAAATCCCATTCGCAGACCTTCTTGAGGAAGAGGCATGGCGCCCCCGGGGCGGGATGGGACAGGCTGGGCAGCTCCCCCGGTCTCCTGGCTCTTCTCAGCTGCCCTCCAGGCCCACAGCGGGCCTCCCGAGCGCTTTGGGGTTCCTGGCGGGTCCTGTGAGGGCCGTGGTCTGACTTGGGACGTCGGCATTTGCCCGCTTCCCCCACAGGGTGCTGACGGAGCTGGTGTCCAAGATGCGGGACATGCAGATGGACAAGACGGAGCTGGGCTGCCTGCGCGCCATCGTCCTCTTCAACCCCGGTACTGCCTTCCTGCCACTTCACCTGCTGTCCAGGCCCGGGTGTCAGCCCGCCTGGGGGACTAGAGTCCCCGGGCTCTCATCCCAGCCCCGCTGCTCACGGGTGCTGCAGCGTCGGCGACCTGCCCCTTCTCCGAGCCTCGGTGTCTCCCTTACGAGGGGGGCACAGCCATGCCACCTTCTTCCCAAGGCCCTCGTGAAGGTCGGACAAGGCTTGCGCAGCCGAGCTCATCCTCTGAGGTTTGGTGAGGGCTCTGGCCGGGCCTTTGGGCGCTATGTCCAAAGCGAGGCCCCACTCACACCGGCATCCTGGGCTCCAGAGGAGATGGCCTCTTCGCGCGCCTCTGCTGCCCGAGTTCTGGAGCCCGGATGTTTTGGGGGTGGACGGGGACACCGGGGGCAGGTTTGGGGCTGCTGAGGGCTTCTAGGGGGAGGTGCCGGGAGCTGACCAGGCAGTGGGAGGATGGGACGGCCCTAGGGGTCGCGGGCCCTGACTCCTTGCCCTCCACCGGCTCCAGTGCTGAGGGCCGGGCCGGGGTGGAGATGGAGTCCGCTCGTGGGGGACAGCCCGTTGCCAGGGACGTGTGTTCCCCAGCTTTGTGCTCGAGCCCGTGACCCTGCCAGCATGGGAGGCTGAGCCATGTGTCTCGGCCCTGCCTGGCGGGATCCCCATTGAAGTCGTGCGTGGCTTGGCTCCTGGCTCTGGTTCACCTGTTGGGGCCCAGGCGTGGGGTTGCTGGGCACAGAAGGGAGATGTCCAGGGCTGGCAGAGCCCCAGGGCCTGGGGGAGCCCAGTTGCAGCGGAGCCTGGCATGTTCCCAAGGTGCCCAGGACCCTGGGCCACCATGGCATTCACACTGGGCCGCAGTGCTCCTACTGGGACATCAGCCAGCCAGGGCAGGGCCGGTGTGGGACCCCCCTGGTCTGGGACTTACAGGCCAACCGACAGCAGTCCTGTTCCGTGGCTGAGCCCCGGACCCTGCGTCAGCTTCAGACCAGCAGCAGGGAGGCTCTAGCCTCTGCCCCCTGAGCCACTAGGACGGACCGTGCCTGGCTGGGGCCAGACTCAGGGCTGTGAGAGCCCACATCCAGATGCGCAGTGGTGGCTGCTGTCCGGGGGCAGCGGGGAGAGAGAGAGAGAGGCTCGTCCAATGTCAGCTTGCTGGGCAACTTCAGGAGATGAAGAAGCCCAGGGGGCTTATTAGCAAAGCTTTGCCCGGCCGGGGGGCTCTCGGTGCCTCGGAGAGAGGCCTGTGACGGCTCACCAGGATGAGCCGGGCGGCCCGTGCTTCTAAGCCTCACCCCTGGGCCCTGGGGGCTTTGGCGACCCTGGTCCCCGGGGATCTCCGTCCACAGGCAGAGCCTTCCAGCCTGGACTCCTGCCGCCAGGGTCCCAGGGCTCGGGATGGCTTCAGGGCCCCCCAGAGTGTGGGTCTGGCTCTTTCAGGTACAGGAGGGTTTGGAGCCTTCATCTCGCTCCAGGGGGCTGAGACCCGATGCAGCAGAGGCCTCTGGAGGCCACGCGGTTGCCATGGTAACCAGGAGCCGCCCTGGGGGCAGGCCCGTCCCACTTTACAGATGGGGCTGAGTGGCAGGAGGTCAGGGGACTGGCCCAAGGTCAAGTGGCCAGCAAGCAAGCGGCAGGGCCAGGGCTCGAGCAGCCTCGTCTGAGTCGGGGCTCTCGGCCCCTGGGGCAGGTTCCCCGGGCAGGGCTCTCACCTGCGGCCCCTGCTCCCTCACAGACTCCAAGGGGCTCTCGAACCCGGCCGAGGTGGAGACGCTTCGCGAGAAGGTCTATGCGTCCCTGGAGGCGTACTGCAAACACAAGTACCCCGAGCAGCCAGGAAGGTGAGCCTCGGCCCAGCCTCTGCCTGGACGGACCTCGGGGTCTCTTTGCAGACCCCCCGCCCGGGGCAGGACCCCGCCACCAGCCCTTCAGACCCTCTTGTGGATTAGAAGGCGACACCCTGCCTTCACCCAGGGCAGTGGGGGATTGAGGTGCTCTCCCGGCCTCAGCGGGCACGCTCTCACGCTTCCTTGTAGCCCCACCAAAAAGACGGGCCCAGCGCGGGCACACAGTAGGTGCTTGTCGCTGTAAAGCACGTGAACGAAGTCAGTGCCTTCCTCCGCCTGCCGAAGGGAACCGCTAGAGGTAGGGGCCTGGCGTGCTCACCCCTAGCAGGGAAGGACGCCAGCACACAGTAGGTGGTTTATAGGCGTATGCAGAGTAGATGGCCGTGGTCTGCAGACCTGCCCGTCTCTCCTGGCCGACTGTGGGCCCCGGAAGGGCTGGAATTGTCTCCTTTCTGGGTCCACAGTGCCGGGCGCTCCGTGGGCGTCCAGGAGAAGGGGAAGCATCAGTGGCTTCACGGCATTCCAAATCTGCTGTCCTGATTCTGCCCCCTCCCTCTCCCGCTGGCCGCCCCGCCGACTGGCACGCACGGGCCACACAGGGTTAACTGTCTTGCTCAGCCTCATCTGGTTTGGTTTAGAGTGAAACTTCCCGGAGGAGGATGAGAGGAGGGGTGGCAGGCCCGCCTGTTTTTCCTGGCTTCCCGCCCTAGCCCATCTCGCCAGCTCAGCAGAAAACAGCTCGTTCTCTGGCCCCGTTCCAGCCTCTAAGCTGTGTTTCTGCCTTTAAAACGCGGGTAGTGTTGCAGCCAAGCACGGGGCTTTTCCCCCTGAAATACAGACACTGTTAATAATTAATGAGGCCCTGGGGCCCCTGGAGGGGCATGTGGAGAGACCAGGCAGCACGTGGGATGGGGACGGCATGGGGGACAGATGTGGATGTCGCTGGAGGGGCATGTGGCCCCGTCACCCCCCCCCACGGCAACTGTCCTTGGCAGCGGGGCCACTAAGCTTGGCGTCCCTTTTCCAAGAGGCTCCCAATGTCTTCCTGTGTTCCTCCCCCACCCAGCGTCCTCCCCAGAAACTCCCCAGGGGGTGGGCACGGACCGAGGCGCCTCCTTCTCTCCCACCCGCCCTGTCTGGGCATCAGGTGCCTCTGGCCGAGCTCTTTCTGGGGAAGGTGGGCCCTGGCGTGGGGCCCTGGAGGCTGGTCCTTGCTGAGAAGGGCTTGTTGGCGCTCAGACCTGCTCCCAGCTCAGGAACGGCTTCACCTTTGGCGCCCCTGCAGCCAGGGGCATTGCTGGTGGTACTCAGATCTCTTCTCATAGCCCTTCTTCCTGCTTAAAATCCTACCGTGGCTCCCTCTTGCGCTGGAGAAAGCTCACGTGTCGTAGCTTCCCCACGAAGCCCCGTCCAGCCTGCCCCAGCCCGGCCACTGTCTCGCCACTGGACCTTCATCCTGGATCTCCACCCTGGGGGGCTCCTGCCCTGGCAGCCTCAGGGGGATGGGGCAGTGAGCCTGGTCCCTTCCCCAGGGGGCCGCTGGGCGCCGGGACGGAGGGTGGGAGGGCCCGCCCCGCCCCGCCCCGCCCCTCCCCGCCCCTCCCCTCACGCGGCTCCCGTCCCGCAGGTTTGCAAAGCTGCTACTTCGTCTGCCGGCCCTGCGCTCCATCGGCCTCAAGTGCCTGGAACACCTCTTCTTCTTCAAACTCATCGGGGACACGCCCATCGACACCTTCCTCATGGAGATGCTGGAAGCCCCGCACCAAATGACTTAGGCCCCCGGCCGTTCTTCGCACCCGCCGGTCCGGCCGCCCCGCCCGGCTGCCAGCAGCTCTTCTCAGCCGAGCCCGCCCCGCCCCTCCTCTGCCTGGATGTTTGGACTTGGGGGCGTGGCCTGTCACTGCTAAGCCTGAGATATGCTGCCACCCTCGTCATTTTCAGAACTACTCGACTGGACCGGGCAGTGGCCATGCTGGGGTGGCAGCCGGAGTGGCAGGAACTGGTGTGAGCCCCGGGGGAGCCCGGGCGGCTCACGGGGTCTCAGGCCCCCGCCCCCGGAGCTGCAGCGGTCAGAGGGTGGCTTTGTTCCGTCACTGTTTTGTTGTCGCGAGGTCCTCTGTTTGCAGGGATCCCTCTGCCTCCTGTGTGTGCTGGCAACCTGCCAGCCCGGCCTCACCCACAATCGGGAGGAGGGGACAGGTGGGGGGGTTGGCATTTCATTGCAAAAGACTCCACCTGCCCCCTGGGAAGACGGGAGGGGCTCTGGGGCAAGCAGCCTTGTCTCCCCTCAGAATGAAGGGTGAGCAACCCCTGTTTCCAAAGATGACTTTCAGCTTTGTCCCCGAGCCAGTCAGAACAGAAGCTGACCTCTGTGCAGGGTTTTGGGGCCACCTCAAGGCTGCAGGGACTGGAGTCACCTGCCCACCCCACCCCACCTCATTTCTCTCTTTGCATCGTCCTGGTTTCAGCTTCTTGTCCCACATGGTCCTGTCCAGCCCTGGGTAACCAACCCCCACCCCGCCCCCAAATCTTGCAGTCTGTGCCCAGGGCCAAGGCTGACCCCAGTCCCCAGTCCTGGAGGGCTAGCCTGGTCTCTGGCCCTCCTGGAAGCACTGGAGGGCCATGCCGACCTGGGCTCTGCTGACCTCTCAAGGGCAGAGGTCATCACCAAGGAGGCCCACAGGGACGGGAGGAGAGGAGAGTCACTTTCCCCGGAGGGTCCTCGGGCAGCTGTGCATGTCGAAGGAGGGACTTGTGGGCGCATGGCTCGGGGCAGGGGGCAGATGGTCCATTCTGGAACGCTCTGGGTAGGGAGGCCCCTTCGCTGGCTGTTCTGTCCAGAGGACTCTTGGGGTCAGGAACCGTTGAGTGCCAGCACCCTTGGGCCGGGGCTGGATGCCCCTCGGGGACAGCCAGCCTGGCTGTGGTCTTGGCCGGCTGATGGAGCCCTTTGTGGGAGCTCCATCAACACCTGGTCTGGTTGAGGGCACCCCACCCAGCCCTGCACCCACCCCTGAACCTTTCACCCACCCCAGGCAGGCAGGCCCTCTGCCCCTGGGGCGGGGGCGGGGGCAGGATCTCTCAGGTTGAACTGGCCTCTTTTGCACTGTAATGCCCTCCCTTTGGTCTGAGTACTTTCCATTCGCATGCCTCGTACTCCATGAACCCAGCATTTGTCAGTCGGGGGGGAGGCCTGAACCGGGCCGGGGGGCTGGGGGGCCGGGGGTAGGGGTTGGGGAGGAGAGTCCTGTCTTCTCAGCCCATGAAGGGGATGCTCTGCGGTGCCTGTCTTCTTCCCGCCACTCCCCACCAGAGAGGCCCCAGAGCGGGGGTGGGCAGGGGGGCTGTGGATGCCCTCCCCCCGAGTCTGTTCCCCCGGGTGCTGCAAGGGTGCCCCTGGGGCTGGAAGGGGAGATGCCGGCCTCCAGGCCTCTAGGGAGGACGGGGTCCATTCTTTGCCCTCCAGGGTCTGGCCCGAGCTAAGCGTGAGGCACCTGGACAGAAGATGTGGAAGCTTCCACAAACATGTCCTTTCTCTGGCACCCCACCCCGCCCTTAACGTGGTGGCCCAGGCGAGGCGTCCCCTGCCACACAGGCACCCCCAGCCCCGTCCACCATCTGGGGCAGAGATGGGGCGAGCCCACGCCTGCATAGTTGTCCCTCTTCCCAGACTCTTCCTGCAAGTCTTGGCACCCTTTGGGGGCATGCTTGTGTCAGGCAGAGGGACGCCGGCACCCTCAGGGGCCTCCCTCTGGGACCCCCTCCCCCTGGGAACGTGGCCCGCCCCGCGGCCCGCCACCCCGGTGCCTTCTGTAGCCAGATGCACCCTGTCCATGCCCAGCCCCCTCCCGCTGCCCCGGACCCCTCGGGAACGTGATGGCTCCAGTGGGAAAGACCCAGGATGGAGCGCTTTGCTGGGGGGTCGGCCTCGTGGGCTGACTGCCCGTAAAGCACTGAGGTCCCCAGGCCACCCCCTCCCAAAGCCGGAAACTCCCTGGCCCCTCGCCGCTCAGCCTTCCGTGGCCCCGCCGGCACGGCAGCATCTCGGGCGCTTGGGGGCTGCCCGTTCATCTTCTCCTCGGTCCGCTGTCATCGATGTTGTCATGCAGTGCTGTTTGTTTGAAAGATGATGGTGGGGAAATGGCACATTACTCAGTAGAGAGGTAGGATTTTTATTTAACCAGACCTTCAGTAGTATTACCAATCTGGTTCAACTAAGGTGATTTTTTGTAATTATTATTATTATTATTATTATTTTGGTGGGACAATCTTTAATTTTCTAAAGATAGCACTAACATCAGCTCATTAGCCATCCTGTGCCCGTCCCCGCCTGCTGGACGCTTCCGGCACGTCCCCTCCCTGCTTGGACATCAGGTGGGCCTCCCGAGGCCGAGGAGTGAAGACGACCACGCCCCGGGTTTGGAAGGTGTTGGCAAAGCCAGACTCCGGCTCGTCCCCCGTCAGGCGTCTCCTTGGAAGCTGTCCTGCCCGGGGACGTCCGCCCAGATGACTCCCGGGTCAGCCCCTGGCCCTCTCGTCCCCCGGGGGGGGGGGGGAAGACGGCGCCACACTCGCCGTGTTCCGGAAGGATTCGGGCTGGCAGGCCGGTGGCCAGTGCCGGAGACCATGCCGAGCTTCCTCCACCGGCTGGAACGTGCAGCCAGTGGGTAATCAGCTGATGTCGTCCCCATCACGGAATTCGGTCCCTGCCCACGCAGGTGTGTGGTGTACCATGTACCTGCTGTACAGAGACCCTGTGTGCACAGACCTGCTTGCCATCCACACACACGTACCAGTTACCAGCGTTTTCTGTTTATTTTTAATCAAGACTTTCCTCCCCCCCCCACCCCCCGTTTTCCTACAGATTTGCTTCATGTAAGCAAGTACGTAAGGACCCCTCCTTTGGTGAAATCCGGGTTCGAATGGATATCTCGTGGCAAGGAGATGCATCTATTTTAAGATGCTTTGGAGCAAACAGGTTTAGCCGTTCCCAGTCCTTAGAATGCCTTAGCCGGGATGCGTAGCTCACACTTAGAGAGGATGACAAATACATACAGAGAAGAGAGATGTCTAAAGCATCGGGAAAGGTAGAAAAAAATCTATTTTTGTACAAATGTAATTTTATCCCTCATGTATACTTGGAGGATGTGGCGGGGAGGGGGGACTTGTTTTGTTTCTGCTTTTAGAGATTGAGGCGAAAGCTTTCTGAGTCAACGTTGGCACGCAAGGTGGAGCGGAGGAGGGAGCTCTCGGGACGGGGCACGGGCTTCAGACGAAACCGCTGCACACAGATGTTTTCTTTCTGGGGCAGGAAGGTGGGCCTGAAACTTTCAAGGGTTTTCTTCCCCTTTCGAGTAATTTTGAAGCCTTGCTGTGTTCTGTCCCTGTTGCCAGCTGGCCTTCCCGAGACTCTGTGACTGTGAAATTACTTCCCCACGTGATTGTTCTCGAAAACTTCGCGGCCGCAGGTGCCGGGGATGCACGAACAATGGTGTTAGAATTGTGGAAAAGAGAAACTCAAAGCCAAACGTGAGAGGAGAAACAAACAAAACATGAGTGTTTAAAAATACATCCCCATTCAGTTTGCCTCTGTGCTGATGGGGTTTTCCTGTCGGTCTGGAAGTCAGCCACGCTGGGGGCTTCCGGCCACCCTGGAGGGGGAGGGCCTGCCGGCCTCACCCTGACCTGGGCCGGCTCCACACCAGGTGCCCCAACTGCACCCCGGACGGCGGTGTCGGCCTGTCCAGGATGGTGAGGCTGCGCCCTGGGCCCCCCCGGGCCCTTTCTCCTCCCGGGTCTGCTCCGATCGCAGAGCTCCCAGGAGCCTGCCTCTGGGTCTGGGCCCCGTCCAGAGGCCTCCCGAGAGGGCTGCCCTCAGCGTCCGAGGGGCCAGGTGTGGGCCGAGCCCAGCCCCGGTGTCCACACTGGCTTGAACGGGCGGGAGGTTCACACACAGCCACAGAATGAGTGACGTCATCGAACTGCCCCATTAGGGAGCAGGTAGCGACGCCCCTTCCCCCTCTCGTCCCCATGCTGTCCGGGGACTGGGCTGGGCCCGGCCGCAGTTTGGTGATGGTCCCCGAACCCTCTCGTGCACCTCCAGCCAGCAGGCACCCTCCAGGGAGCCCCGGGGGTGTCCTGGAGCTGGGAACCCTGAAGGCCAGAGTCCCGCCCGGTGGCGCCGGCCACATGGTACCGAGGGCAAAGGTGGCTTCCGGCAGGAGGGCGTGAATCTCACCACGAGGCCTGTGGCCCAAGAGGCAGGGGCTCCCCTGGTAACCCCCCTAAGATGTGCTCGTGCACATACAGTATACATGGGGACACGCGCGTTCACACCCATACAAACGCTCGTACACACGTGCACGCACACCACCTCACAAACTCAGCGGCTCCCGTCCCTACCAGGGCTGCAGGCCGTGCCAGTGGGACTCTGGAAGCGCAGGGCGCGGAGGCCTTGCCGCCAGGACCGCTGCCAGGTCTGCTGCTGCCTGGGAGGGCCTCCCCAGAGTGAGGGCGTGGCCTTGCCCACCAGAGCTCAGCCTGGACCTCCTGGAAGGGGCGGGCACAGGGAGACAGCCTCCCACCGCCTCCGGGCCTTGCTGGGACCGGCCCGCTCTGGTTTCCTGTCATAAAAGCTCAAATAATACCAGCCGTGGGGGCCTCATCTTGGTCTGAAAAGTGGGTCAGCCCTGGGGGGCCTGGAGAATTGGAGGGTTGCCACCCACTGAGGGCCCCTTGCCCTGCCTTCCACATGCCCAGGCCCACTGGCTACCCTGGCCCGGCTCTGGGCCCGGCCTCCACGGATGGATCCTGCAGGGGTGTCTTGGGCAGGGTGCGGGGTCACAGGTGTAAGTGGGCCCTGAGGAGGGATGGCTGCAATGGCTACAGGGCGAGGAGGGGCCACGGGGGTCTCAGGGGAAGAGCAGGGAGAGGTGGGTTCCCAGGCCGAGCAGGGCAGTGACCGAGGACCTATCCAGGCCCAGCATCCCCCAAACGTCCAGGACAGAGGCTCCAGGGAGCACACCTGGGCTGATGTCACCCCGGAGGGACAGCAGCAGAGGGGCCAGTAGGTGGAGGGGGCCGAGAGGTGGGTGAGTCCGGGTGGGCAGGGCTCTGACACCCGGCTTCTTGAGGAGAGCTGTGCCCCTGGCGAGCCTCCAGTCAAGCGGAGACCCAGGCTGCCTACGGGCATCGCTTGGCAACCTGGCTTCTGGCCTCTCTGCTGCCTCCAGTTGCCATGGTGACTCCTGCCCAGGGCGGTCCCCCTGGACCAGAGATGCTGGGCTTGATAAGTTTATCACCAGCAGGATCAGGTGGTGACAGGATGAGTCAGCAGGGCTTGGGGGTTGTAACCTGAGAGGTGAGGTTTGGGTGGGGGGTTTTTGGATGGAACCGTGCTGAGCTTCCTTAGATAACAGGTTCTGGGCTGGGTGCCGGAGCCCAGTGACAGGAAAGGGCTGGCCCTGCCGTCAGCAAGCAGGCAGTGTGATTGGAGAAAGGGCATGTGTGGGAAATGGGGGGGACATCCTGGAAAGGTGGGGTGAGCCCCCCAGTGAGGCCTCGATGCCCAGCAGAGGATGCAGAGGACAGAAGAGTAGGTGTCATCACGGGGCCCGAGGGCTGCCGTACCTAGAGTGACGAGAACCCTGCAGAGATGGTCAGGAGAGTTGAGACCTCAGGCAGGAAGTGACCGGAATGTGGAGGGTTAGGCAGAGCGGCCTTGTCACGATTTCAGTCCTCAGCCCCTGCTGCCCACACAGAATCCCATCTGCCCCCGAACGCGGGGGCTCCCCTGCAGTGGTGGGTCGTCCCCAGCCAGAACGAGGAGAGGCTGCTGCCCTACTACGCGCCAGTGTGGCTGTGGGTCCACGCGGGGAACAGCCAGCCTGCTGGCTGTGGACTTCCCATCCGTCCTGTCCCTAGGGGAGGCGTCCCGACTGCCGGTGACCTTGAGGACTCAGTGTCAGAGTGGACTGGCCATTTCAACCCCCCCAACCCCACCCAGCCGCAGAAGCCTTCTACATGGACGCCCGGAGAACCCACAGGAGGCTGGGAAGGGGCTGCAGCCCCGGGGCAGCCTCCCTGATGCAGACAGAGCCCCTGGGAGGAGTTCTGAGTCGGGTGACGGGGCCCAGAGGCAGGACCAGCCCAGCCCCCACCCGTTAAGAGGGACCCCTGTAGAAGGGTGCGCTGAGTGCCTCAGAACACAAGCTTCGGGGCCAAGCTGCCCCAGGTGCGAGGCGGCACTGCCCCCTGCTGGAAGTGCTGGGGCAAAGCCCACCCTGGTCCTTCCGGTCCCTTGTCCCTCCCATCCCTGCAGCCCGCGCTGCAGTGGGTCCCGATGCCCTACACGCAGAATCACCAGGAGCCTCGCGGAATCCTGATGCCCAGGCCGCCTCCCCCAAGCTGATCACATCAGAAGGCTGGGGTGGGAGAAGCGAGGGCGGCACGGGTGCTTAGTAGGGATGCCCAGGGTGGGCTGGGCAGCAGGGCCTACTGTGCGCTCAGCCTGGGCCGGGAGGTGGGGCAGGCCGGGTCCCGCCCTCTCTGGGCCTCAGTTTCCGCGTCCCCACCATGAGGACAGACGTCTCCACCTCCCAGAGCCGTTGTGATGAGGTGTACAAGACCTTGGTCATCCAGAAAAGGCTCTGAAGTCGCCACTTCCTGGGTCACTTCCGTGCGAAGGGACTGTGGCACAGAGGCACAGACCTGGCAGGGGCGGGGGCTGGAGCCCTCGGAGCTCTGGCCTGGGGCCACGTCTATGGGGGCCAGGACGCCAGGGCTATGGGCCCAGTTCCAGGCCGGGGGACCAGGAAGGTCAGCACCATCGTGTCCTTGAAGGTGAAAATCCAAGGGCAGGTCAGAGCTGCCCGGGTGGGTGGCCAAGCCCTGGGCATTTGGGGATCCCGGGGAGGGGACTTCGTGCAGTCATTCACGGATGACACTTACCAGGCCCAAGCCCCACCCTGAGGGGCTTTCTACCCCACTAGGGCCCCTGGGTCTGAATCCAGGAGTGCCCGGACATCCCTATCCCACCCCGCGCTGGACGGCCTGGCCCAGCTGTCCCCGAGCCTGACCCCCAGGCCCTCCCTGCCTGGGCACCTGGGGCCCTGCCCTGACCTGGCAGGACTGCCGCGGACACTCTGACCCAAAGCCCGTGAGGCACGGTGCACAGCACCCAGCGGGGCTGGAAAAAGCTGCTTCCGCCTGTGGGACTGTGGTTGGTTCCCGTCTCCACAAGGCAGAGGTGAGTCCAGGCCCGCAGCCCAGAGGGGCACATGGGTTGGGGGCCCAGAGCCAACGTGCTTCACAGAGGCTTTCCTGGCCGCCCTGCCCCCCGGGGGCTGGTCCCCATGGAGCGTTGAGAAGCCTGCTCTGGCCGGGGAGGGAGGGACAGGTCTCCGGGTAGCCACCAAAGTCGGGCCTCCATCCTCCTGCCCTTCTCACACCAGCAGCTGCCAGTGCCCAGCCGGGGCCATCGGGGAGGCATGGGACTCAGGAGGCCAGGCCCGGAGTCCAACCCCGCTGGAGATGGTGGACAAAACATTTCCCTGCTGGGCTTCAGTCTCCCTTCTATGGATGGGGGAGACCTGTAGTGAGCAGGTGCTGTGACGGACGGCTCAGAGCAGGGTAATGATCCTACCAAAGATGAGGAGCCCCATTGCTCAGGTAAGAAACTGAGGCCCGGAGAGGAGGTGACCGCCCGGGTTCAGCCTGAGCAGTGGAACCCCGGCCCCTAGGCGGCGCTCCTGCCAGGAGAGGAGCCATTGTGAGCCCGCCCTGCCGCCTGCTCGGAGCCCAGGCTGCCCAGTGGGGCAGGCGGGGCCCTGGGTGGTGGGGCGGAGCAGCCCGGCAGAGATGCCTGGGGACCTCCCTTTCCGTCTGCCGCCGAGACCTCGGGGAGGTGGGGTAGGGGCTGGGCGGTGGGGCCCAAACTCTGTAGATGCCCAAGGCCGTTTGAGAGCTCAGAAAGGGGAGAGGCTGCCACCGCAGGGGCGTCAGGGCAGGCTCCCCCCAGCACTTCACCTCCTCTGCAGAGGGCTGGGGGAGGGCTGCTCTGGAAAGGGGTTTGGCAGGCTACCCCCAAACTGGCACACAAACGTTTACAGCAGCTTCCTTCATAATTGCCGAAAACTGGAAGCGACCAAGATGTCCTTCAGTAGGTGAATGGACAAGCAGATTGAGGTCCATCCAGACAGAGGGAACGCTCTTAATAAAAAAGAAATGAGCTGTCCAGCCACGAAAAGACAGGGAGGAATTATAAATCCATATCGCTAAGGGAAAAAGCCTAAGAAAGAGAAAAGGCTACATACTCCATGATTCCATTTATGCAACATTCTGTAAAAGGCGGCACTATAGAGACGGTAAACAGATCAGTGGTTGCCAGGGGCTCCAGGGGGAGCGAGCAGGTGAGATGCAGGATTTTCAGGGCAGTGAAACTATTCTGTACGAGGCTACTGGTGGGTACTGCAAACCTGTCCAAACCCACAGGATTTTACTGAACAAACAGGGAGCCTTATTGCACGCAAATAGAGAATTACTTAGGAGGTTGGGAGAATCCCAGGTTGGCGTGCAGACGGTGGCAGAACAACCTTCCTGAATCAACCTCACTGAAAGCGTGGAGGGAACAGCCACTGAGCTAGCAGCTTTGGAGACGAGTGGGTTTGTAAAGTTAGAGATGAAACGCACTGTGTGAGGCCGCGCTTCAGTTGAGAAAGCTGTTTCCGGGGCTGCAGGCTGACGGCTCTGATATCCGATGCTGCTGTATGTCTACACTGGAACTGAACCGTGCCGTGGGGTGGGTGTCGGGGGGGGCCTGGCACGTAGCTGCTAGAGTGGGAGGGACAGACCAGCAGGGGAGGTACTCGAATGACCGGCCTGGCAGTGGCTCAGAGCTGGAGATGCAGTACGCACTCAGGTCTGGCTTCCTACAGACGGCTGCATGGAGAATACCTGTAATTATGTGTAAACACAGCCCAGCGTAGGATACACACAGTTTCCTTGCTCCACCAGCTGAGAGAGACTGGAAGTGACACACAGCCCCGAGCACCCCCGTGCCCAGATCTTGGTTTCTAACACCATGCTCCAATGCAAGGACCACGGCTTCTGCGGGAGATGCTCCAATGCAAGGACCACGGCTTCTGCGGGAGATCGCTGATTCTAGGGCTGGGGCAGGAAATGGCCAGGATGAGCCTGGAGCATCTTGTCGTGCTAGAAAGTAAAAGTAAAAAGAAAAAACCCCGCAGGAACCACAGAAGCACGACAGTGGGGTCGTCAGGGGGACACAGGATGTGGCTGGCACAGTTCCCAATGGCTGAAGCTGTAACAACCGGAGCTGGGACAGAATAAATAAAGTTGGATTCGATGATAACTCGAAGGATAGCATGAATATCCGTGAGCCTGTAACTCGTATAAATACGTGATTGAATAAATAGACAAACGGTGGACAAGAGACAAATCTCCCTGCAGAAGAATTCCAAAGGAGTTACGTGGACGCTTGCCCTCTAGGGGGTGGAGCCTGACCCACCATCCTTGAGCGTGGGCTGTGCCCAGTGACCTCCTTATAAAGAGGGCTCTACAGGGAGGGAGAGAAAGAGGAGCTTCATGGAGGTGGAGATGGGGCGGAACCTGGCAAACATGACCTCAGCCAGGGATCAAGGTCAACGCCAGCAGTGATGAGCCCTGGTGCTGGCCCGCACCCCTGGTGTGATGGCATGAGGTGGGCACCTGCCCTCTGGGGTCTTCCTCCCCAACCCACCACCAAGTCCAGCCACAAGAAAAACGCCAGACCAGCCCCGGCTGAAAACATTCTACAAAATCCTGAGCAATCTTCTGAAAACTGTCGAGGTCTCGAAAATACGGAAAGTCTGAGAAACCATGCCAGCCCAGGGGAGCCCTAGGAGACGTGACAACTAAAGGTTGGGTGGGGTCCTGGGACAGAGGAGGACATGAGGAAAAAACAAAGAAAATTAAACTATGGACACAAACACAGGCAAACCAACTGAAGGTCTGCGGCGACCCTGAGTCAAGCAAGTCTGTTGGTGCCTTTTTTCCAACAATGTGTGCTCATGTTGTGTCTCTGTCTCACATCTGGGGAATTTTCACTGTATTTCAAACTTTTTCGTTAATGTTATATCCATTATGGTGATCTGTGACCTTCGAGGTTACTATCGTAATTGGGGAGCCATGAACGGCACCCATATATGACGGTGAACTGAATTGATCAATGTGTGTGTTCCGGCTGGCCCACCGACCGGCTGTTCCCCGTCTCTCTCTCTCCCTCCTAGGGCCTTCCT
Source organism: Grampus griseus (assembly GCF_964374135.1). Taxonomy (NCBI): domain Eukaryota; kingdom Metazoa; phylum Chordata; class Mammalia; order Artiodactyla; family Delphinidae; genus Grampus; species Grampus griseus. The sequence continues at coordinate 2,791,911 of NC_139000.1, forward strand.
TTGCCCTGAGACACAACAGTATTGAAATCAGGCCAATTAATAACCCTACCATGACCTCCAAGGGTTCAAGTGAAAGGAAGAGTTGCACGGCTCTCACTTTAAATCAAAAGCTAGAGATGACGAAGCTTGGTGAGAAGGGCATGTCAAGAGCTGAGACAGGCCTAAAGCTGGGCCTCTTGTACCAAACAGTTTGCCAAGGTGTGAAGGCAAAGGAAAGTCCTTGCAGGAAATTAAAAGCGCTGCTCCGGTGAAGACACGAATGATAGGAAAGCAAAACAACCTTATTGCTGGTATGGAGAAAGTTCGAGCGGCCTGGATAGAAGATCAGAGCAGCCCAACGTTCCTTAAGCCAAAGCCTCATCCAGAGCAAGGTCCTAACGCTCTTCAATTCTGTGAAGGCTGAGAGAGGCGAGGAAGCTGCAGAAGGAAAGTCTGAAGCGGACAGACATCGGCTGAAGAGGTTTAAGGAGAGAAGCCGTCTCGTAACGTCCAAGTGCCAGGTGAAGCAGCAAGTGCTGATGGAGAAGCTGCAGCGAGTTATCCAGAAGATCCAGCTGAGATCATTCATGAAGGCGCTACACTACGCAACAGATATTCAGTGTAGACAAAACAGCCTCTACAGGCAAAAGACACCATCCAGGACTTTCATAGCCAGAGAGGAGAAGTCAATGCCTGGCTTCAAAGGACAGGCTGACTCTCTCGTTAGGGGCTAATGCAGCTGGCGACTTTCAGTTGAAGTCAGTGCTCAGTTACCATTCCCAGAATCCCAGGGCCCATGAGAATGATGCTAAATCTACTCTGCCTGTGCTCTATACATGGAACAACAAAGCCTGGATGACAGCACATCCGTTAACTACATGGTTCACTGAATATTTCAAGCCCACTGTTGAGACCTACTGCTCAGAACAAAAGATTCCTTTAAAAATAGTACTGCTCATGGTTAATGAACCTGGTCACCCAAGAGCTCTGATGGAGACGATATACAATGAGATCAGTGTTGTTTCCTTGCCTGATAACACAGCATCCGTTCTGCAGCCCCTGGGTCAAGGAGGAATTTCAAGTCTTATTATTTAAGAAACATGTTTTGTAAGGCCACAGCTGCCATAAATACTGATTCCTCTGATGGATCTGGGCAGAGTTAACTGAAAATATTCTGGAAAGGGTTCACCCTTCTAGATATGGTTAAGAACATTCGTGATTCATGGGAAGAGGTCATAATATCAACATTAACAAGAGTTTGGAAGAAGTCGATTCCAGCCTTCATGGATGACTTTGAGGGGTTCAAGACCTTAGTGGAGGAAGGAACTGCAGATGTGGTGGAAATCGTAGGAGAACTGGAATGAGAAGTGGAGCCTGAAGATGTGACTGGATTGCTGGAACCTCATGATAAAACTGTAACAGAGGAGGAGTTGCTTCTTCCGGATGAGCAAAGGAAGTGATGTCTTTTGTGAGTGTGTGTGTTGCAATAAGATTTTATTTACGAAAGGAGACAGCGGGCTTTAGTTTGCTGACCTGTGCCCTAAACTCATGCTTTGCGTATGAACATCTACCAACTTCAATCTCATATTTTTTGCTTTTTTTAAATTTTAATTTTATTTGAGTAAAGTTGATTTACAATGTTGTGTTAGTTTCAGGTGTACAGCAAATGATTCCGTTGTATATATATATATATATATATATATATTCATTCTTTTTAAGATTCTTTTCTCTTACAGATTGTCACAGAGTATTGAGTAGAATTCCCTGTGCTGTACAGTAGGTCCTTGTTGGTTATCTGTCTTATATATAGTGGTGTGTGTATGTTCATCCCAAGCTCCTGGTTTATACACGACCCCCACCCCCATGTTTCCCCTTTGGTAACCATAAATTAGTTTTCGATATCGATAAGTCTGTTTCTGCTTTGTAATTAAGTTAATTTCTAGCATTTTTTAAAAATTATGTTCCATATATGAGTGGTATAATCGTCTGACTTACTTCACTTAGTATGATCATCTCTATGTCCGTCCATGTTGCTGCAAATGGCATTATCTCATTCCTTTTTATGGCTGAGTAATATTTCACTGCATATATGTACCACATCTCCTTTATCTATGCCTCTGTCGATGGACACTTAGGTTGCTTCCATCTCCAGGCTATTGTAAATAGAGCTGCAATGAACATTTTGGTACATGACTCTTTTTGAATGATGGTTTTCTCAGGGTATATGCCCAGTAGTGGGATTGCTGGGTCGTATGGTAGTTCTGTTTTTAGTCTTTTAAGGAACCTCCGTACTGTTTTCCGTAGTGGCTGTACCAATCTACATTCCCACCAACAGTGCAAGAGGGTTCCCTTCTCTCCACACCCTCTCCAGCATTTATTGTTTGCAGATTTTTTGATGATGGCCATTCTGACCAGTGTGAGGTGATACCTCACTGTAGTTTTGATTTGCGTTTCTCTGATAATCAGTGATGTTGAGCATCTTTCCATGGGCTTTTTGGCCATCAAAAGTGTTTTCTTGAGATGGAACCTACTCCTGGTGAAGATTCGGTGAAGATTGTGGAAATGACAACGAAGGATTGAGGATGTTACACACACTTAGTTGATGAAGCAGCAGCAGGGTTTCAAAACATTGACTCCAATTTTGGAAGAAGTTCTACTGTGGGTGAAATGCTAGCAGACAACATCGCACACTACAGAGAAATCGTTAACAAAAGGAAGGGTCAGTTAATTCAGCGGACTTCATGGTGGTCTTATTTTAAGACATTGTCGCAGTCACCCCAACCTTCAGCTACCACCACCCTGATCAGTCAGCAGCCGTTAGCATCCAGACCAGACCCTCCGTCAGCAGAAAGATGACAGCTTACCAGTGGCTCAGATGGTGGTTGGCATATTTTAGCAATAAAATATTTTAAATGAACGTTTGTACATTGTTTTTTTAGACCTAATGCTATTGTACACTTAATAGACTACAGTACAGTGTAAACATAACTTTATAGGCCCTGGGAAACCAAAACATTCCTGTGACTTGCTTTCTTGCGATATTCACTTATTGCAGTGGTCTGGAACCGAACCCGCAATATCTCTGAGCTGTTGCCTTAGGTGACGTACTGATATTGGTTCATTAGTTACGACAAATGTGCGATATGAATGTAAGATGTTAGTTAGCATGAGGGCAAGCTGGGCGAGGGGTCTATGGAAACTCCCTGTACTATCTTTGCAACAATCCAGTAAATCTAATATGATTCTAAAATTAAAAAAGTTTATTTAGAAAATCAAAGCAGCATATATACACAAAAAATGTGGCCTGAATACTGACTTACGGAAACCAGTGTGTTTACTGAAGACCTCTTGCGAGACAGCCCAGCTGTTGAGAATAAGGACGTTGCTTTTTCAGAGATATTCCATGTCCAGCCTGTGTGTAACATCCCATATTCAGGAGGGGGTGGGGAGAGAGAGATGGAGGGAGAGAGCATGGTGGGGGGCTGCTGGGGTCTGGTGACGGGAGGGGGCTGAAGAGCTGACCTGCTAGACTGACTGGCTCTCCCTCACCTCCCTCCCTCCCCACTCCCTCCTACCCCTCTAAGGTCACTAACTAGGGTCTCTGTTGTATGTGCCTGAGCCCCTTCCCCAGCAATGAAAGCTCTCTGGGAATGGGCATGACCCCAGTTACAGAACCACATGGACAAGTTTTCATGCAGTAGCTCAGCTTTTGTGTTTCAATCTGAAAGGCCCCGAACTCAGCTGATAGGGGAGAGCCCGGGTGCCTCGGGCGAGGGAGGGTTGGGCTGCTGGGCGGAAACCAGTCCCATCTCACAGCCGGTGCCCACCCGGCAGGCCCATGGTCTGGCTTCCAGGCCCAGTGAACGCACCAGGGATGGCAGGGGTGCAGGAGGCTCAGCTGGACACCCAGGCCACACCATATGTTACCCCTCGGGGCCCAAACTCCAGCTCTCCAGTAGATCACCCCCAACTCATGTTCTAGGTCAGCAGGACCTGGGCTGGAGAGGTCCCATGTGTAGGGGGTGGGAATACTTTCCCAATAGGGAGGCAAGGTTTTCTGATTTGTCTGGGGTTGGATGAGGTAGGCGTGGGAGGGGAGATGAGAGCATCCTTACGGAACAGGAAGTGAGCTCTTCAGAGCCTCCATGACAGTGTCTCAGGGCCCTGCTGGTGGTGGCAGCTCCGGAACCCAGTCCTGGGCCTCAGCCACCCTGCCCCTGGGTTCTGCAGTCACGCACATCAGCTTCCCCGCTCTGGAGCAGAATGTCACAGGTGGGTGGGTGTAGAAGGTGGGGCTCCCCTGGGCCTCAGGAGGCTGCCCAGGGGGTAGAGGACCAAGATATCGGGGTTGCTGGAGGGCCCTGAGGTCTCAGAGGGCCCTGGTAGGACAAGTTGGAGGAAAGGGTCCAGGAATTGGCCAGTGAGTACAAATCCAGTGAACTTTGGGTGCAACAGATAAGTGAGATTTTAATTAAAAAAAACAAGAAATATACCAAAAAACCTCCCCAAAACCCACAAAACAAACAAATGAGTTAGGAGCAAACAGAATGTGGATTGAGGGGCTGTTCTGAGCTGTTCATCTCCAGGGCCAGCAGTCTGCCCTTTCCAGTCAAAAGCAGGGGCTGCCTGGGGCACTGTGTTGAGAAGGATTCAGATGCCTGATGGGTTGGTTCTGCCACAGCCTTAGGAGAGTGGAGGCTGTACACTTACCAGCCTGATAGAACTGCCTCTGTGTAGCTGTGTCCATGGGTGAGCTGGAATGTGTGAGAGGGCAGCTGGCTTAAAGGTCCGGAGCTAGCTGACTTCACTTACTCATCCCTCTGACTTTGGTGGTTTCTTTCTGTTGGTCCCGCCAGGACCTCTTAGGGCTCTAGAAATCCCACCAGTTCCTGGACACCCTCTCCTACCCCTCCAGCCGCCCCACTCACAGAGGCTGTGGCCCTTCTGTTCCAAGAGTTACAACAGCTTGTAAAGCTGGGTTGCAGTTCTCTGGGTCGACAGTGGGTGGCGCTCTCTAACTATTCCAAGCGGAAAGTTCCTCTATTCTGCAACTTTAGGGTTTACCAAACCGAGATAACTTACTGATTGAGCAAGTTCAATAAAGCCTATCTTTGTGCACAGAACTCTGTGGATTATAACTTCGAATTAAGTCAGATTCAAGGAAAGAGCCATTTCGTGATCTATTACCTGCCAACAGCTTACCTTGACTTGTGGGGCAGCAGGTGAGGGTGACTCCAATAAAAATAACCTCCTTGGAGTACAGGATGGTTGTGAAACTCATCACGAAGGGAGGTATTCGCCCCCCCCCCCCACTAGAGAAACGCATGCCTATCTGGGTATCTTTAATGTACCTAGAATGAGGCGAAAACATCACCAGGTGCCTCCACCCGGCATGATGGCAGAGATGGGGCTGGGCTGTCAGCTCCCCATTCCACCACCAGAGGACGGCATTGCCCCACTGAGTGAACCCCACCACCAAGCCTGGTGGCCGGTGCTGATTGGCTGAGCCCTGACGTCTCCCTGGCAACCGCCTCCAGCCCTCCCTTTCCCAGTGCCCATCCAGCAGCGTGCTGCTTTGTGATGGACAGGTGCTGTCCTTCCGCACTCTGTCCCCTGAGCCTGGGGCCGCGGAGCTGCCCAAATGGACGGTGCCAGATGGTGCCAGTAGCCAGGGGCCCCATACCAGCATCTCTGATTTCATCTTGGTTGAGGGGCCCTCCTTTTCCCCCAATGCTTTTCTTTCCCACGTCCTGTCCTGGAAACACAGAGCAGGGAAAAAAAAAAAAAGAGAGAGAGAGCAAACTTTCACAACCAGGTGCAAAGGCAGCGATCATCTCACACCCCATGGTGGAGAGTGGGCCGGGGAGGGTGCAGTGGCTGCCTGCCGAGAGGAGGGGCATGCAGAATGCAGGAGATCACCGGTGGAAGAGTGGAGGGGCCTGGGACATCCGCCCCCAGCTGGTCTCAGCGGAGGTCCCGTGGGAGCTCCCTCTGTGGCCAGACCTTGTGGAGTGAGAAGCGATTATGAATTTTGACCACCTTGGACCCCAGTGCCACACCCCCAGCTTTTCCCTGGAGCCTGTAGAAAGCCTCAGGCGGGCACCTTCCCAGTTCAGAGTGAGAATCAAGTGGTGGGGCAGGTGGGGAGCCCCAGGAGGTGTCTGGGGAGACGACCTAGACGGCGTGGTCGGGCCGGGCCTCAGTGAGGAGCCAGCCCGCAGAGACCCAGGGAAGGACATCGCAGCCTCCCGCTTCCTTCTCCAGCTCGGCCTGGCAGACTCTCAGCCTGAGCAGAAGGCGGGCGCCCAGCCTTCTCACTGCCTGCACAGCCCGCTGTGAGCCTGCAGGTGCAGCCAAGGGCGTGCTTGCAGACCTCTGCACGCTCACTGGAGCTCCCCGTCTACCCCTCGGGGTGCATCCCCCAGCTTCTCCCCAGCATGCCCCGAGACCCCAGCACAGGGCCAGGCGCACACTGCCTGCGGCACGGGTTGGCTGTAGACTCCAGAGGAGGGAGCTATGGTTTAAACTTCACACATCGTCTGTGTTTTAACAGGATGGTCATGGGTCACGCTGGGGTGAGTCCGAGGCTCCAGGGCAAAGGCAATGGTGTGTGGCCCTGACCACCCAGTCATTTGTTCATTCATTCAGCAAACACTGCCTGGAAACCTGCACGGGCCGGGCCCTGGGCTGGCTCAGGGGAGAGCAGAGTCTGTCCCATAGAATGTGACGTGTGTGGCCGAAAATTTTCTAGTAGCCACATTAAGAGCCACGTGAATTTTAACAATATATTTAATTTAACCCAATGTGTCAACTATTATTATTTCAACATGTGGGCAATCTAAAAATTATTAGTGAGCTATTTTACACTCGTTTTTGGGTACCAAGTCTGAGGTTTGGTACACGTTTTACACTTAGAGCACATCATCCCCACTTGTACAAGCCCCACTTCAAGCTCTCAAAAGCCACATGTGGCCAGTGGCTGGCATATTGGAGAGTAAAAATCTAGAACATTCTCTTGGGGCTGCATGTAAGGAGGGGAGCCAATGTGGGCTGATCTGGGCCAGGAGGAGGCCACGCCCAAGGTGCTGTGGGAATTCAGAGGAGGGAGCAGCCAGCGGGGGAGGAGGCTGGAAGGCTTCCCAGAGGAGGTGGCATTTGAGCTGGGCACTGAAAGGAAAATAGTAGTTCTTTGGGTACAAAGTAGGGAAAAGAAAACCTTCTAATTTCATTCCTCGTTGCCTCGGGGGTCCTGGGAGGGTTTAGCAGGGGCCGCTGTGAAGGGTGCTCGTGTCACTGGAGTTGAGGGAAGAACCCTTGGGTGATGGAGAGGAAGCTGGTCCAGCAGCCAGTCCCAGCCCATTGCAGGGTCTCGCCGAGACGTGGGCCCAGCTCGCTCTGCTGAGGGGCCGGCTGCATGTGAGACTGGGTTTGGACTTGGGCTCCGGAACAGTCTGGCTCCGTGTCCCCATCCAGCCTCTGTTCCGTCGCCTGTAAGATGGAGGTGACGGCGGCCCCACCCTTGGCCCCGCGCCTGCCATATGTCTGGAAGGGGCTGTAATTCTGTCAGATGCTTTCCCTCCTCGCCTCCCCAGCTTGGGCTCATTTGGGCAGACTGCCTCCCAATATGGTGCACAGTGGGTCACGGTCACTGTGCAGTCAAAGGTTAACCCAGCAGACCTGGGCTGCCCACACCCTGCACATTCAAGAAAGGTCTGTCCCTGGCCTGGCTCCCGGCAGGGACCTCTGAGCCCTTGGGACATCCTGCTGATAAGAGCATCTCTGTCTACCTGGGGCACCCCAGGCCAGGCCAGAGAGTCTGTGAAATGATGGGGTTTATGGGGGGGCCTAGGGGCTCATGGTACCAGCTCGACCTCTGCAGGGGCTGGAGGCTAAGGTCACCCACGTGGGCAGTCAGCCATGCCTACATGACCCACCCCAAATGAGAACCTGGGCATCAAAGCTCAGGGGGGCTTCCCTGGCTGGCAACCCTCACCCATGGCATCACACGTCCATCAGGAGGGGCTGGTGCCTGGTATCTCCTGGACCTGCCGCATGCGGACCTTCCCTTGGCTGGTTTTTACCTGTCCTCTCGCCCTAATAAACGTTAGCCAGGAGCTTAGTGGCTTGTCTGGGTTCTGTGAGTCCTTCCAGTGCATCACGGAAGCCGAGGGTGGTCGGAGCCCCTGGACAGCAGTGTCAGTCTCCCTGCTGACTGGCCCCGAGGCCGGTGGGGGGGCGTCCGTCCCATTTCTGTCTCGACCCCCAGCAGGCAGGCTTGTGTCCAACAGGCCCTGTAGGACGTCCTCAGACGCTGGGACATTTTGCTGAGGGCTTCCCTGTCCAGGTTCCCAGCTCTGCCCACCGGGCATCCACCTGGCACCTACAGTCCCGGGGAGAGCCAAACTCTTTCAGGTTGGGGGACCCTCCCTGAGGGGGGTCCTGCTGACCGAGGCCTCCCCCCGTCCACCCCACCCCATTCTGAACCTGGAGGCACATAGGTCAGAGGGGACACTGCCTGGTAAGACTTTGGACTCTGCGTCCGTGTGCAGACTCAGTCGTCTTGGAAGGGGGAGCGCTGGGGGCTGGCTGGGGCTGCGGGACTTCCAGAGGCAGCATCTGGCTCTCTCTCCCCCGGCTCAGGGGCTGCCTCTGTGCTGCCCTCACTAAGGCTCGGGGGGGCATCCAGGGGTCCTCATGTGCCGGCTCTCCCAGAGGTGCCTTGGGCCCCAGCGGTGGGTCTAGCCAGGCCGCTGCTTCAAGGGCATCCCCGCCCGACACACCTTCCCCATCTTTGCCTCCTTCCAGGAGGGGTGCTGGGTCTCCTTCCAGGCTCTGAAGCCCCTCCTCCCATGGGCCCTGTGGACCAGCCTCCAGGTGAGTTGGTCTAGGTGACGTGGTCCCCGATGCCAGCCCTGGACACACCTTCCCCATCTTTGCCTCCTTCCAGGAGGGGCGCTGGGTCTCCTTCCAGGCTCTGAAGCCCCTCCTCCCACGGGCCCTGTGGACCAGCCTCCAGGTGAGCTGGTCTAGGTGACGTGGTCCCTGATGCCAGCCCTGGACAGAGGCTGCTTGTCATTAAGGCGCCCAGCTGCTGTGAAGACGTGGCTCTCCCACGGCCACATGTGTGAGCCACTGAGCTGGGATCACACCCGGGTCAGCCTGAGCCCCGAGCCTGGACTTGACGTTCTGCCCTGCTTTGTCCTAGGTCATGGCCTGCGTTCGGCCCACGGCTGGGCCAGGGCCCCGCATCCGGGGATGGGGGCTGCCCCGGAGCCCTGTGGCCCTGTGGCCATGTTCTGCGGGTGTCCGGACCTGTGGCCTGGCTGGAGCCTGTTGCCTCCTGCCGGCCTGAAGCTCTGGCTGCCGCCCCCGCCCTGCCACGTCGCCACTTCCACCCGGGCCGGCGGGAAGCCGCACGCCTGCTCTTTTTTTGTAATGTTTGGAGGGTTGCTATTGCAGGAAACACCTGGACGTGGTCCAAGGAACATAATAAAAAGGAGAGAGGGCGAGAGGGAGTGGGGGAAGAGGCAGGGGCTGGGGAGGTTTGGAAAAACCATCTGATTTCACTTTGCAAAGACAACTGCAATCATGTCTCTGAGGGTTTCGAAGTCACTTCAGATCCAAACCATGCCGGGTGACGTCAGTGGGAAAACACGACGCTCGCCGCTGGTTCTGGGACACACACAGCGTGAAATGGGTCCCAGGCCGGCTCCTGGCCCTCGAGCCAGGCCAGCCGACGACCCATGGGGTCTTTTGCACAAGGAGATAAGCAGAAGTGGGGGAGACGGGGTCCCCTGCTTTGGGTGTCCTGGGTTGTCTGGTCTCAGCCCCACAGCCTGGGAGGGAGAAAGGGCGCCCACTGGGCTGCTCCCGAAAAGATCAGTGTCTCTCGACCCTGCCAAGAGCCCGCTGGCCCCGGACGGAAACGTCACGGCGTTGCCGGGCCTGCTCTGCTTCCCCTCCAGCCTCGTCGTCAGGAGGGTCCCCTCGGGGCTGCGGGGTGACTCGGCCCTCAGGGCTCTGCCTCTGAGTGCCCGCGGCTCCCGCACTGTCCAAAGTCAGCCCTGTAGCCGGTTGTCTGGGCCCCCCACGGTGTCCCCAGCCCCTGGCTACCGTGGGCCCTGGAGTGGGGGGAGGATGGCAGCCCACCTCTGTCCACCCCTGTCCTCGGGACCCTGCTTGTCCCAGCACCTCCAGACGGGGTCTCCAGAGGGCGGGTCCCTGAGCCAGGGGCCCTGGAACACGGCGGGAGCTGATATGGTCCTCACTGCACAAGGGTGCTAAGTCCCCTTCTCCGGGGACTCTCCCCACCCCGCCAGAGCCCAGGCCTCTGGGCCACGGTCGCCAGAGCCTCAGACCCCTCCCAGACCTAGCGGCAGGGGGCCCCCCGGGCAGAAAGGGCCTCACCTGCCACTTATAAAGCCCTGTCAGGCACAAGCCCTGGCATCTCCGAGGAGTCACTCCAGGGAGGTCCGCACAGGTGGCCCGGCTTAGCTGTCATCTCCACGTTCTGTCTCAGAAATGCTTCTTGAAATAAAACCCAGCAGAGAAGCCCAGTGACAGCGCGAGAATGGGCGAGCGTCTGCCTGGAGGGATTCAGATCCCAGTTTGCTGGCAGCTGACTGGTGCCAGGCCCGAAAGCAAGGGCCCAGGGCCTGAGGCCAGGCACCGGGGTCACCCCCGAGCAACGCCGCTGTGGGCTCTCAGGAGCCCACTCGAAAGAAGCCCACTTTTCAGTGGGGAGGTAGACATCCTGGAGGACAGGGGACTCGCATTGGGGCCCGTGCTGGGGCGAGGCAGAGGGCCAGGGGCCTGCTAGGCACAACGGCGCCTGCCGGTGGGGCTGAGCCTGGAGGGGGCCCTCGCTGTGACCCAGCCCTGATGGATGGGAGGGGGACAGAGCCTGGCGCAGGATGGGGTGGGGGGCCAGGGTCGAGGCTGTCTGTCTGGGAAGCGATTCAGCAGTGGCTGCAGCAGAGCCTTGACTCATGGGCTGGGGCCTCCCGGCCTCTGGGGGTCTGAAGACATTTTTTCCATGGAAAGTAGCCGCTGGCTCTCTGCTTAGCAGGGAGCTCTCTGTCTCCCTCCCACCGCCTGCTGGGGCCTTGGCAGTGGGCTGCACTCTCCTCGGGCTGATTCTCTTTGCTGGACTTTCCATGGGCCTGGGGTGGGGCGGGAGCGCCAGGCAGGGGTCCTTCAGGAGGTTCTGGACGCCGGTCAGCCTCCAGCAAGCACTGTCCCCTGAGACCTCAGTTTGCTGCCTGCCTGGGGTGCGATGAGACAATGAATGTCAAGGTCTGGCTGTAGGGGGACAGACCTGATTCCTTCGTTAACTCTCTGGGGGAAGATGGGGGCGTAGGGAGGTACAGGAGGTGGACCGTCCTCTTGGTGGGGGGCAGCGGAAGTGGTGGACGCTTGAGTGTTTGCTGATGCCGCTAATTTTAGGAGCGGCTACCCCGAAACCTCCCCACTGGGTGCTGGTGGCGGGGCACCTCCCTGCCTGCGTGTTTACCCGGGGCTGGTTCTCCGCTGGGGGACCCTGGCCATGAATGGTTAGTCAGAAACCCTCCTTGGAGCCCCTTGAAGGCCTCATCGCCCCACGGGAAATGCAGGCACCCCAGGAACCCAAGAACACTTGCTGACCGAAGGGCTTGCACGTGGGGCAATGGGTCTGCAGTGATGCTTGAAGCTCAGTGCCACCTGGTCTGCGGCTGCACTCAGGACCTCAGCTCCTATCTCCTCTCTGTAGCTCGGCTGGGAGGGGCAGGTCCATCTTGGACAGCAGGCCTCCAGCCTGCGTGGGGGGCCTGGTGGCTGGAAGCGGATGCAGCCTAGGAAAGACCCCAAGTGGCTTATCCCCAAGTGGTCTTGGCAACATGGCCCTGGGGCTTCCACAGAGAACAGTCTGAGACCAGTTGCAATCCTACCCCCTCCTCCAGGAAGCCCTCCTGAACACCCCTGTCCACCTGAGCTTCCTCCTTCTTTGGATTCTGCCGCCATTTGGCACATGGACAGCACAGTCTGATCTTCACGTCTTCTGCATTTTTGTGAATGGAAGTCTTGTCTCTCTGAAGAGCCAGGGGCAGGGCTAGGCCTAAGGTGTGGCGGTTGGAAGGCCCCCCCAACATTGGCTGTGTTGACCAATGGGAAAGCGGGGCCAGGTGTGTGGACCCTGAGAGGGCCCCTGGCCTGGCTGTGATTCCCGGCTATGCCACCCACAGCCTTCAGGGGCTTGAACGGGCTGCCCATGGGTCTGAAACTCAGTTTCCCCTTCTGTGACATTAGCAGCACTGGCCTCCCTGGGTTACTGGAAGGATTTAAGGGGGAGGATGGATGCAAGCCCCCAGCCCAGTGCCTGGTGCCTGGAGGGGCCGGGAGCCCCCAGAGTTGGGGGCTGGCTTCAGAATGCCCAGGCCACGTGCCTCTTTCCTCAGGCCTGAGCATCCTCCAGGAGGCCCCCCTCCGTGCCTGCCCAGTCCCAGCTCTTCATCTGTGCTCTGGGAACCCCAGGCCGCTCACGCTGGTGGGTTTCTTTTTTTGAGGGTGGGTCATTGCTGCTGTGGTTTGAGACTCTACAAAAGTCCCACTTCTTCTTAAACCTTTGCCCACTGTGGCTCCCACCGGCTGCAGTCACCACTGCATACTGGTTGTCGACTGTGGGCTTGGGGCCGGGTCTGTCTCCTTACAGAGGCCCTGGGCAGCTCCCAGGGCGAGTGGCCTTGCTTGTCCCAGGCGACAGGACGGGAGGACGAGGGACCTGGGCCTGGACGGTGTGGGGGGGACCCAGCCACATCCTCCTCAGCTCATCTGATGCACGTGCGTCAGATGTTGAGCATCTTTTCACGTGCCCGTTGGCCATCTGTATGTCTTCTTTGGAGAAATGTGTACGTAGGTCTTCTGCCCATTTTTCGATTGGGTTTTTGTTGTTGTTGTTATTGAATTGTAGGAGCTGTTTGTATAGTTTGGAAATGAAGCTCTCAGACCTCAGGCAATGACGAACCCTCCCTGAGCCTCAGCTTCCCCATTTGTACGATGGGACTGATGCCCAGCCGGGAGGGTCATTGTAAGAGTCCACGAGCCGCTGAGCGCAAATGTTCCACTCAGGGCTCGGGCCGTGAGGTACCCGGGGAGTGGTGGCCGGTGGCGGTGGCGCTTGTCTGGGCTGTGAGGCCCTCCGGCCGGGGCACCCTGCCTGGCTGCTCTCTCTGAAGTCCAGAGGGAAACTTGTCGGGTCCTTCAGATTCCCCTGGAGCAAGCTCTCAATTTGCAGTTTGGGGAAACAGAGGCCTGGAGAGGTTGCAGAGTCAGGGGCGGCTGACTTGTCACCGTCTGAGTCATGGGCCTCAGGGACTGGGAGGGAGCAGGGTTCCGGCAGGAAGCGGATGCCCCAGGCCACTGGGCCAGCGATGTGAGTTTAACGAGTCACCTGTGTATAACGAGTCACCTCCTACACAGCGGGGCTGGTGCAGGGGATCCAAGGGCTGGTGCAGGGCCAGGCTGGGAACGGGGGTGGGTGCTGTCACCTCCATGGAGCCACAGGGGGGGAGGGGCCGAAAGCCCTGCAGGGAGCCTCATGGGAATCCTCAGAGGGAACGCTGCAGCCCCGTGCCCGGCCGTGGGGAGCAGAACTAGGTTACTCCCCTGCCCTGCCCCCGACCTGCCAGCTCAGCCAGCAGGAGGCTGGAGGGCAAGAGAGGATACGGGGGTGGGGGGGGGTGGCCCGGAGCTCAGAGGCGGGTGGAGGAAATGGCACTCAGGTCACTGAAGTTAGGAAGGTAGGACCCTCCAAAATGACAAATGTCTGTTTCTGAGAATTTATTTCAGGAGGTTTAAGCAGTGCTTGACTCAGCAGTGAGCCCGCATCCCCTACCCACCCCCCTACCTCTGCTGCCGTGAGTCCAAAGTCAAGAAGCCCCTTCGCATCGGTGCCAGGCTCCCTCCCCAGACACTGAGGCTCCCCGGTGCCCCTGATACAGAGTCCCGGCACCTCTGCCTCGAGCCCCAAACCAGGCTTCCGCATCCTCTCCCAGAAGTCTGCCTGCAGGTTGCTGGGGGTTCCCGGCAACGGGGCCATTGCTGCACCCGTGGGCGGGGTCTGGTCGGTCTGTGAAGTCCCTTTGTCCCCTCTGGGCCCAGAGCAGGGCTTCTGTGCCCAGCACCACGGGCGTCTGGACTGGCTGTGTCTCTGTGGTGGGCGTCCTGTCCAGCGCAGGACATCAGGACACCTGGCCTCTACCGCCTGATGCCAGGTGTCACCCCCACCCTGGCTGTGATGACCACGAGTGTCTCCAGCCATTGCCAAATGTCCCCCGGGGGGCAAAAATGCCCCTGGTCGAGAACCCCAGGCCTAGAGAAATAAGCCCCCTCCTGAGTCAGGCGGGATTCGGACCAGCCCGGGTGTGGCCTCCTCCAGGAAGCCAGCCCTGGTTCTCTGCAGAGCTCTCCCCAGTTGAGCATTTCTGCTCTCTTGGTGTGAGATGCTGTGCATCCGTCCAGGGCGCTGCTATAACCTTCCCCTCCCTCCCGAGCCCTGGGGCCCTCACAGTTGGAGGCCCTGCCCTGGCGGTCCTGGCCTGCGGCACCGGGACCAGGTGGGCTCCTGCTGCGGGAGCTTTGGTTCTGGCTCCTGGGGGCCCGTCCCTGTGAGGCCTTCTGGGTGACAAAAGGGACACTGAGGCCCAGAGAAGGGCAGGTGTCGCCTGAAGCTCTGTCTGCTGGTCAGTGGCCGAATCAGGTGGGTCTGGTGCACGGATAGGTGCACGGGCGTGGGAGAAAGAATCTTCCAGAGCTCGGTGAAGAATGGTGTTCCCGTGCTCTGTGCTCACCCTCCAGAAGTTTCCAGCATCTGACAGGCCGATATGCCCCGCACAGCTGTTCTCATCGCTGGCGTGGGGCCCCTTTCCTGGGCATCGGGTGCCAAGCTGCCTTCTTCCAGGTGGCATCTCTGGGCCCTCCCGTGCCCTCCCTGGTGGGGATTTGGGTTGTTCCCAGTGGGGCGGGGTACCCGGCCGGCCGACACCACGAGCATCCCCAGGCCTCCTGGACGGCTTTCAGGAGCGCAGTGGCCGGGTCGAGAGCATGTCCCTCGCGTCCCCACGTCAACAGGACCCAGACGACATCTTGGTCACCTGAGGGTGAAGTGCAGGCGTTCAGAGTTGTGCTGGGGAGATGCGGAAGAGGCTGTCACGGCTGCCAAACCCAGGCTGTCCCCAGAGAAACTGTGACAGCACACCGCCTGGCCGAGAGACGGCCTGGGGGAGGTTCCTGGCGTGGTGGGAACGCCTCGGGTGGACGGCACGGCTCCCTTACCTCCGAGAAGTCCTGTCCCTGTTAGTTGGAGGGTCCTGGAGCCTCCGGCTGCTTGGCGGCCGTCAGCCGGTGAGGGGGCCTTCACGTGACAGCTGCCCACCCTCTGCAGTGCTGGGGATGTGGGGAAGCCTGGGCCCAGCGCTCGGGTCGCCGCCTCTCCTCCCTCAGCCGGAACTAGCTCCTGACGGGGCTGCTCCGATGCTCCTTGGAGGCCGAGGACAGGTGATGGCCGTCTGTTCACGCCACCTGCCAAAGGCTCCCCCAAGCCCCGCACTGCCGTGTGCCCCGGGGACTAAACGGGAGAAAACACCGAGTGACAGGCGCCTGGCAGCGCGCGTAGGGGTTGGGTCCTGGGAGAAGATCTCCCACCTTCTTCTTGAGAGCAGGGAGGGCCGTGGAGGGTTGGTGTAGCAAACCACCCTGAAACTCGTTGGCTTAAGGCAACAGTAGCCGTCGATCCTCCTCCACCGTTTCTGTGGGTCAGGAACTGAGAAGCAGCTCAGGGGTGGTCCTGGCTGGCGCTGCATCCTCTGCGGGCTTGACCAGGGCCGGAGGAGCTGCTCCCGGGGTCGCCGCCGCGTGGCGGGCCGGCTTGTCCCCCTGCAGGACCCTGGGGGGGGGGGCAGGGAGCTGCTTAAGCGTCCTCACAACATGGTGGCCGGCTTCCCAGCACACGTGGTCGGGGCCCAGGGGAAGCCACCGCCTTGAAGTCCTGCACTGTCACTCGCACGCTGTCCTCCTGGTCACCTGGCCCTCGGGTGGCCCGCTCGGCTCAGCCGGGTCCCAGCAGTGGCCTTTCTCCAAGATGGCCCTCGTGGCACCAACCTGTGGCCCGTTTTCTCACACTCCTGACTCTTCTCACTGGGACCCAGCGTCTGATACGCGGGATGCTTCCGTCAGTGTCTGAGTTGAGCTGGGCCCCAGGCCTCCCCGCTTGCCTCGTGCCCAGGCCTAAGTGGCCCCTGGGGGGCCTGCGGGGACTGTTTTGTGTCTTGGGGGGAGCACTGCAGCCTGGTGGGATGTGTGTTCCAACTCCGGCCGCCTGACCTCAGGTATGTCCCTGGGCTCCCTGGCCTCGGTTTCCTTGTCTGTCAAATGGGGATAAAAGAGGAACCCCCTCCTCTGGCATAAAGGGTTCAGCTCAGCATCCGGCTGAGAGTCAAGCCAGTGTGACGGGACTGTCCCAGCGGCAAGCTGCCCTAAGCCAGGCTGTGCGCCGCGTCTGTCTGTCGGCCTCTGCCCTGGGAGGGCTGTGCTGGGCCGTGCGGGCCTGGGGGGAGGCTAGAGGCAGATGAGGGCCACTCACTTCCCGGCTGCAGGCTGCTGTCGGTGGCTATGGGGAAGGGGGGGCGAGGGTGGCACCTGTGACGCGGGGCAGCGCCGGGCACGGCGAGAGGGCCCAGCCAGCTCTGCACACCGAGGCCGCGTGCGTTAGGAACGCAGCTCTGGCGCTTCCGGTGTGTCTTCTGCATCTTTATTGCAGCTGAACTCCTGCTACTCCTTTTCATGGAGACAACCAGTCAGTCACAGCCCCCATGCGGCATCTGTCTGCCTGAAGACGGTCTGTAGGGTGAGGGCGTTGATGTTGCTGGAGTCACAACTGGGCAATAAAAAGCCCAGCCAACAGAGCACCCAGCCAGGCAGGAGGTTGGAGCAGCCAATGAAACGGGGACATGTCGGTGGCTGAGACAGGGAGGCCCCTGGTCGTCCCGGCCATCTGGTATCCATCCACAGGCCTGTGGCCACGGACCCTCCCCAGGCTCCAGAAGTTTCCATGTTTGTGCAGGTCACTGGCCTGGAGACTGTCCCAAACTTCTCCATAGAATCAGTTTCCATTGCCTGTTACTCAATGGTCTTTTTCATTAAAAAAAAAAAAAAAAGAATAAAAAAGTTTTAAAAGGAGGGCAGAGGATTCACCCTCAAGGCCTGTTTAGCATTCACTTCGGAAGGCGCAGGAGTGAGGAGGTGTCTGCCCGGGAAGGGCCAGGCTCCGCAGGAAGCGGGTCGGGGGAGAGCTGCCTCTGTGCCGCCCGTCCCTCTCCATCCCCACGGCCACCTCCCCGCGAGGCCACCTCCACTGCCCTCTGCAGCAGCAGCAGTGTCCGGGTCACCCCTCTCTTGCCAGAGGTGACTTAGTCATCTGTCCTCACCCCAATCTGATTATCTCTCCCATGAGGAAAAACCCAGAGTCCCAACTTGAAGGCTGCTTGCTCTTAAGCTGCGGGTCAGGCTGGACCTCCCCTCCCCTTACCCCCGCCCAACCCTCCCGGAGCTCCCGCCGCAGGCACCTCTGCGCTCTCCTCACCTGGCTCCCTCTTCCCCTCTTTCGGTGCACGGCTGAGGCCCCAGAGACACCCGGCTGGGCTCTGGGCCCTCCTCTGCACCCCCGTTCCCCAGGAACTCAGTGCAGCCATCCACTTCCACCCTCAGACAGCGGCCTCTGCGAAACCCCATCGAACCTCCCTCCTTCCGTGTCCCCAGGCTTGGCCAGTGTAGGTGCCTTTGGGCGTCCAAGCAGAAGCCTTGTCCAGAGCTCAGCTGCATCCCTATCGTGATGGTGGGAGTGGGCGTGGGGCCGAGGGAGCCGCCCTGGACCTGTGAGCAGGCAGCCCAGGGGGCCAGGAGGAAATGAAGAAGACCTTTCTCCTCTACAGTTCCCCTTGGTCTTGGCCCAGCCAATGTGGGGCCTAGGTGGCCAGTTAGCTCTAAGCTAGCGGCCTTAGCCCCCAGAGATCCCACCGTAGACAGAGCTCCTGTTCTGCACTGGATATCTGAGTCCTTGTAGGGGGTACATGCGGAGAGGTTGAGGATGGACCGCGATGCTCTATGCCCCGTGGGGAGAGGCGGGGGCATCCCAGCAGGCGCGTTGTGTGGCCAAGACATGGTGGTGATCAATGGAATATTTATAAATGGATTATTTCCTGCCATATCAATAAACAAAGGAGGTCACAGTCACCAATGATGGCAGCCCTCCGACATGAGCAGGTGAGCCCTGAGGAAACGCAGGATGTGAGAACACAGGACACAGGCCCCAGAAAGCTAAGGTGTACGTCAGTCAAGGAATGATTTCAGTGAGCCCAGACTCTTGCATCTTCCCATACACAGAGAAGTGCTAACTTCCTTTTTTTTTTTGCAGTTCGCGGGCCTCTCACTCCTGTGGCCTCTCCCGCACAGGCTCCGGACGCACAGGCTCAGCGGCCATGACTCACGGGCCCAGCCGCTCTGCGGCATGTGGGATCTTCCCGGACCGGGGCACAAACCTGCGTCCCCTGCATTGGCAGGCGGACTCTCAACCTCCGCGCCACCAGGGAAACCCAAGCGCTAACTTCCTTAACTTGAGATATCTGGTTTTCTTTAATTAACAATAATCCTCTGACAGTTCCCCACTACCTGCCCTTTGTTGCAAAACTCCAGTATATCCCGGCGCCCCCCCGGCCTCCTCGGAGCAGTTTCTCAGAGCCATCTGAAACGCTGTCTCCCGGGCTGCAGTCCTCATTTTGCCCCAAATAAAACTTAACTCGCAACTCTCACGTTGTGCATTTTTTAAAGTCAACAGTGGGGTTCCCAGCTACATCCCATGCTGGTGAAAACCTGACACCCACTGGGGCCAACCTGTGTGGAGGGCATCCGTGTTTGCGGCCCCCAGGGGCCATCTTGGGGCTTCCCGGGCAGGCAGGCCTCTTGGGGTAGAGCCAGAAGGTCTGAGCCACTGCGGCTCTGGAGCGCCGGTGTCCTGCTTCTGTTCGGCTCACTTAGCTGACCTCTGCATGCCCGGCCCTGACCCACGTCCCTTGCTTCACTGTCACTGGGCCCGATGGCCTCAGCTCACGTGCTAATTCTAGGTCTGGAGCTGCAGCTGAAGTCACCCGGGCCCTGCAGGCCGGCTGAACTGAGGGCCAGGAAGTGGAGGTGGGCTCTGGGTGCCCTACAGCCCTTGATCTTCCTCTCTCGTCTCCAGAGAAGGGCCCCACCTGCGCGTAGGTACGTGACCGGGAGCCCGGGCGTGACCTGGGGGGCGGGGAATGGATGAAAGTGTCGAAGCCCTGGTACAAGCAGCCTGGAGTTACACTATGATGACCAGACACTCCAGACTCGGGGCCCTCCGGGGATGCACCCAGGCGGCTCTCCCGGGCATCCCTCTGCCTACACAGTGGCTCGGTTACCCCGGAGCCTCCCCCGGGGATGTCCCTAACTCCCCCCCTAGCAGCCGTGCCCCCAGGGGAGGAGAGGCCACCCTCGCTGGCAAGGAGCCTTCAGAAGGCAAGTGACCACGGAAGCCTGGACCTTTGTGAGTCCCGTGTCTTCAGTGGATGCCCACCTGCCAGACGGAGGGTCTGGGGAGAGCAGTACAGGGCTCCCAGGAGGCCTTGGTGGCCTAGAAACTATTTTGAATAAGGCGTTTGGGTCCCTCAAATCTCTGATCTGCCTGAAAGCAGAGACGCCCAAAAGAACTCCAAAGAATCCAATTGTCATAAATCCCGTCCTCGGAGGCACCAGTAAAGACTGTTTGCACGAGCGCACCGGGGCTTACACACCGCACCCGAGCAGACACGTGCAAAGCTGTCACAGCTCCTGCCCTTCTCCTAGGGGCCCAGGAAGCCTTCCGGAAAGTCACGTGTTTTCCTGCCAGTACCCTTCTCCCCCTCCCCTTCCCCATCATGTACCCGTAAGGCGGCATATAAGCCCCACGTTCTAATTGCCTGAGTCAAATTTTTCTGTGAACTCCCAAGTACAAATGCAAAGGAATAAAAATCTGTCTTTTCTCTCCCATAATCTCTCTCTTGCCTCCAAAACTGAACATAAGAGGACAGGGGAAAAGTTTCACCTCCCTAACGGGAGATGTTTCCAGAACCTCTCACACGTTGAAGGGAGCCGGGGTGAGCAGGGGTGGTAGGCCCAGGGTGGGGGTCAGCTGACCTCCTTCCTGCTGTGCACCACGTGGTCTGGGTCCCTGCCTCTGCCTGGCAAGCCTGGTGAACTCCTATTCACCTGTCCAAGCCCTTCCCTCCCTCCTTGCCTGAGTGTCTGTTTTTGCTGCCCTCCATGAATCAGGTCCTGCACCAGGTAGTTTAGGTAAAATGATGTCCTTACTGTTTAGAAGCAGGTACAGACAGGGGAGGCGAGGCTTAGAGGGCCCACAGGGCTGACACTTGTGCTGCGCTGACCAGGCCGGCCCCTCCCCTGGGACACCCCACGACCCAGCCGTTAGGGACCACACACTGCCCCCAGCTCAACCATTTGCTCCGAGGTCCAGGCGAGTTCCTGTGCCTCTCTGGACTCCAGTTTCTCCCCTGCACCATGAGGCCTTTTTACCAGCAGACCTGGGCCCCTTCTGGCCCAGAAAGTCTGCGCAGAGTAGGAAACCAGCCACACGGATGCAGCGTTGCTATTGTATTTAGCAACTGCAGAAACAAACTCACCATGAGCTGTATTTTGGCCCTAAAAAGAGGCCATTTGAAGAGGGTGGGCTGGCCTTTCTGGGCCTGTGTGTCCGGCAGCTGGGAGCTGGGGCTGGCCGGGAGAGGAGGCCGGAGGAGCCTGGGGTCAGGCGTGTTTTATGTCAGGATGTCTCGGGCTGCGCGGGAGCCTCAGCGTTTTGCCAGAACAACGTTTAAAACATCTCGGGAAACATGCAGCCACTTCGTTTCCACGGGACGTGGCCCAGTCCTCCCAGCTCCTCCGTGAGGGTGGGGGACTGGGCGGCGGGGGAGTGGGGGACGCCGGCTCCAGAGAGAGAGAGAGAGAGAGGCTGCGGCCCTTGGGGGGCTCCATGCTCGCGGGTGCCCGGCCTGCAGCAGGCCCTGCCCCCTCCCTGCCCCCTCCTTCCCACCCTTTCCCTGCATTCCCCCTTACCTCCCTCTCTTCCTGTTTCCCCCCTACTCCCTCTCTCCCCTCCTCTCTCCCCCTACCAGCCTCCCGGACTCCCTCACCACCCGCCCCAGAGTGTCAGAGCTCAGTCTCTGTTTCCTTCACCCCCGAGACCACCCTGGGACCTGGGCATAAACCCATTTCACAGATGAGCAAACAAGGCCGGGGTAGGGGCCTGGCTGAGTCCAACCCACCCAGTGCGGAAGCTGGGAGCTGGACCAGCTGCAGAACTTGCGGGCCCCAGTGCAAAATGAAACTGCAGGGGTCCTCATTCAAGGATGATTAAGAATCTCACAACCACAGAGCACGGCCTCCTGAGCACGGCCTGTCTGGGTCTTCGCCCCACCCCACTTGCACTCATGCCCGAGGCCGCGGGTGTGACTGGCCCCAGGTCCTGGTCACAGGCCCTCCTGCCCCACTGACCCTGACGGGCCCTGAAGTTGCGGACACTAGGGGGCAGAGGAAGCCTACCCAAGCAGGGGCCTGGCCACGGGCAGCCCAGGGGACCTGAGGGGCGTCCTGGGCTGGGGTGGTGGCTCACTGTTCCTCAGGTGGTACCCCGGGCCTCGGGGTTGCAGGAACCGTCTGGAGGCTCAGTGCCAGGCCTTGAGGCTCTTGCAGATGGAGCGTTTGGCCGGGCCTTACTCTGGAGCCGCAGGCCTGGGGCAGGTCACCCCAGTTCCCAGCAGGCAAAGCGGAAGTCACGGCACCGACCACAGGGGCTTTTCTGAGGACCCTTCCCTTCACATGTGGTCATTGGCATGCCACGTGCCGGGCCCTGTCCTCCCATATCCTAGGTCCAGACAGAGTCCGTTCACTAGCGGGGTGTTGGACTGTCACGTCTGTGAGGGGCACTTGGTGCCCTCTGGGGACCCTCAGTTCCACCCTGCCAGGGTTCCCAGCTGGAATCAGAGCCCCAGGACCTGACCCTGCCCCACTGTCAGCTTTTCCCGGGAGAAGGCTGGGTGGTCTGAGCTTGGGGCTTCTCTGGCCTTCGGGGTGCAAACTGCATGTGATCGTGGCTCTGGCCCCTGCGGTGAGCAGGGCCCCAAGGTGCAGGGGGAGCTGGGGAGGAGGCTGCGGCCTGCCCTCCACGAGGTCCCGCCCAGGCTTGTGTCCCGTCTTCCCACTCGGGGCATCTCCCGGGGAGTGAGGGAAGCACTTGGCTTTCCTCCCCAGCTTTTCTTCTTGTCCAGGCTGCGCCTCACATCTGCTCGGGAAGCCTGCCCTGACACCCGCATTGGGTGTCCGTTTGGGAGGCCGAGGGGTGCTGGGACTCGGCTGGCTTTGGGGAAGAAGCTCTGTGAGCCTCTGACTTGGGCCGACTTTCTTTCGTCTTGGAAACTCGGGAGGTGACGGGGCTCCGTCTAAGCGCCAGGGCTGAGCTCGGCCAAGCACTGGGGCTCGGCTTCGCGGTCCTGACCTGGGCTGAGCCTGGCGGCTGGAGCACCCGGCAGCTGCATGGCTGGGGAGGGGGTAATGTGACCCCCCCGGGCATCTGTGACGGGGGTGGCCGTCCCCCCTGCTTGGGCTGTCGTGAGATCACCCGCATTCAGTGCCTGGGTCCCCGAGCACGGCACAGTCCCGGGTCAGTGCAGCCCTATGGCTCCTGCCTTTCTCTGGGGAGATCTGCAAGGAGGCGGGTGGCTTGTGTGTGGAGGGGGAACTGGAAGAGGGCCTTGCGGGCCCTGCGTACCCCCCAGCAGCCACCCGCACTGCCCTCGGGATGAGGCCAAGCCCTGCTGGTGCCCCTCCCGTGGACCTCTCTTCTCCCCCAAACGCCCTGCTCCTGCGGCTTCCCCTGGGGGAGCATTTGCAGACCCCTCGGGGTGGGAGGATGTGCTGGGCAAACTCCCAGAACCTTCCAGAGCCACCTCCTGGGTGTTCCGTCATCACGGGCTTCCCCCGCAGTGCCTCACATCTGAGGTCTGCAAGCAGCAGGGCAGCAGCGGCTGGAGCAGGGAGAGCCTGGGGCCAGGCCGTCCCCTGCCTGCTCCGTGCCGGCGCTTTCCGTTAGTGCTGCCTTGGACGGTGCCGGCCTCCTGGTCTGGACGGTGGGACTGCCGGGGGAGGATTTAGCCTGGCCTGGAGATAGTGCCCCACGTCCACCTTGGAGACACTTCACGCACAGACACTCCAGGCACACAGTTGGCACTCAGTGTGTTTAGGGAGAGGGTGGCCTGTACAACCGCAGGAGACACTCGCTTTCCTCCCCAGACATCAGCTGTCTGCACCATCAAGACCAGGGAGGGCCAGAGGCAGCTCCGTCCCGGCTCTGGGATGCCACCGGGGCCTGGTCTGGCCTCCCTCTCGCTCCCTTCCACTGTGGCCTCCTGGGAGCCCCTCCTGCCTCAGGGCCTTTGCGTTTGCCAAACCCTCTGCCTGGAGCACCTTCCCAGAACTCCAGGTTCTCTCCGCCACCGCCGTGTCCTCACTCGGGTGTCGCTTCTGAGGGTCCCCGTCCCCCGCCCCCCCAACCCTGCTCTCCATCTCCTCCCTGCATCTTCCTTCCTCAGGTGGGGTCGGCAACCCCATGCTTGTTTATTTGTTCTCTTCCGGGGACCCAGAGCAGAGACATAGGCTTTGTTCTGGGCTGTGTCCCTGGTGCCAGGGCAGACCTCGCACACAGAGGCGTGGCTTTGGCCCCGAGGGAAAGCCTGGTCCTGGGAGCTGGGTGAGCCCCCTGCTGCTGGTGGGAGAGACCTGCGTGTCCCGCACCCTGACCAGCTCCTGGGGCCCTGTCCCTGCTGTCCTGGGCTCGGGGGACAGGCACAAGCCAGTTCTGCAGGGCAGAGGAGGGCAGAGTTGGAGAAGGGCATGAAGAGGAGGGGCGTGAAGGGCCAGCGGAGAGGAGGGGGTGCCGCTGGTCCCAGTAGGGTCCTCCCCACCCCCTGGGGAGCCTGCCTGGGTGAGGCTGCTGGCCGGGGCGGGCGCTCAGGAACTGCCACGTGGACGCGGCCTGCACTCTTCCTCTTCTGCACCCATGTTCAGGAAATGAACTTTTTCCTCCTCCTTTTCTGGGTGGCTTCCCGGGGGTGGGGGGTGGGGCTGTGAGGGGAGGCGGGCCCTGGCCCAGGAGATGCTCCTGAGCGCCTCTCCCCGCCCAGGGCTCTCCCCTCTCCCCACCAGGCCCCCCCACCCCCAAAACAAGCCACACCCCAACTCCGCCCGCCCCGGAGCCCTGAAGCCCAGGGAGGGTGTGGGTTGGCTGGGATGCAGCCAGGGTCAGCGGTCCCTCCAGCCCTGACACATTATCAGAGTGGGGCTCCCTGGAAGCTTCCAGAGCCCCTGGAGGGTCTCAGCACAAGTCCGTGAACACACATGGGACCCCCACCTGCACCGCCGGCTGCCTCGCTTTGACCCTCTGTGTGCTGGGCTGAAAGCTGCAGGGGTGGCCAGGTGGGCGTGGACCCGATGTGCGGCTTTGGTGGTGCACAGGCTGGTCCCGGCTTGGCCACGTCTCAGCTCTGCAGCCTTGAGCGAGTGGCTTTCGCTGCCTGAGCCTCAGTTTCCCTGCCTCTGTAACGGTGTAAATGCTCAGTCAGTGGGAAGAGTTGTGGCCACCGAGGCGACTGCTTGTGTCCCCCGGAGCTGGTGGGGCAGCCTCGAGGGACCAAGTGAGGCCAGAGCCCTGGGAGGGAGGAGGGTGTGGGAGCGGGCACACAGGGATGCCTGCCCACCGCATCCTGCCGCCTCCCAGGCCGGCTTCTCCTGTGTCAACCCCGAGACAAGCTTGCTCCCCAGCCCTGCCATCAGCAAGTCTAGGACTGTGGCCTGGACGCCACCATTGCTCCTGCACCGCGACTGACTCAGCCCGTGGGGAGCCCGGAGGGAAGGGGCGGGGCGGCCGGCTGAGCAGATGCCTGGGCCCGGGCCAGGAGCGGCCCAGCTGCCCCACTCTGGGCAGAAGTCCAGCCGTGCCCTGGAGCCAGGCTCTGGGGCAGGGGCGTGCTGATGAAATCAGAATTAGACACAAGCTCACGTCCCCTCCGCCCCCTCCTCCGTCTGGCGGGAGTCACTCACCCCGCCTTGTAAGTGTGTTCTTGAGCACACTTTGGAAGGGGAAGGAATTTTAAGTCTTTGTGAAGTTTTATTTGGGAATACAGAGACCAGGTGGACAAAATTAGTTGCACCTAGGTTTTATGACACTTGTGACATCTATTCAGAATGCTTCAGGGGCTTCCCTGGTGGCGCAGAGGTTGAGAGTCCGCCTGCCGATGCAGGGGACACGGGTTCATGCCCTGGTCCGGGAAGATCCCACATGCCGCGGGGCGGCTGGGCTCGTGAGCCATGGCCGCTGAGCCTGCGCGTCCGGAGCCTGTTGCTCCGCAACGGGAGAGGCCGCAACAGTGAGAGGCCCGCGTACCGCCAAAACAAATAATAATTTTATATATATATATATATATAAGACTTATACAATGAAAGCTACAAAACATTATTGAAAGCAATTAAAGAAGGCTGAAATAAATGGAAAGATATCTCACATTCATGGATCAAAAGACTTTATACTATTAAGATAGTGGGCTTCCCTGGTGGTGCAGTGGTTGAGAGTCTGCCTGCCAATGCAGGGGCCACGGGTTCGTGCCCTGGTCCGAGAAGATCCCACATGCCCCAGAGCGGCTGGGCCCGTGAGCCATGGCCACTGAGCCTGCATCTCCGGAGCCTGTGCTCCCCAACGGGAGAGGCCACAACAGTGAGAGGCCCACGTACAGGAAAAAAAAAAAAAAAAGAATGATTCAAGTGCAGTTTTTGATACTCCTTTCAAGGGAAGTGGGAAAACGTTTTTGAATTCAGTACTTGAGGAAAATTCAAGTCCCTTGGGATGCAGTTCTAAGCCAGCTTTTGTTTCTCTCTTAAAAGGTCAGAAGTCCTGGGGCTCTGGGTGGGGGGTGGGGGGCGGGGAGGGCGGCCGGGTGGTTCTGGCTGGGATGCTGTTGTCCAGGGCCGTGCGGCTGAGCAGAGCAGGTGGTGAGCCTGCTGTCAGTTCTCAGTTTGCACCCCCAAACCCAGCGAGCCCCTCTGCACCCCAGCTTGCAGGTGGAGGGCTTTCCTCCTCCCCCATCTCGCTGTGTGGGACCCTGGACCACCGAGGAGCAAGCCGAGGGGCTGGCTGCGCTACAGCGGGACGGCTCTAGGACACGTGACCCTGCCCTCGGAGGGGCCCGCTTCCACCCTGCCGGGGCCACGGAGTGCCAGGAGGTGCCTTTCAAAAGGCGCGCGATTCTCCGCTGAGGACAGCCTGCTCCAGCCTAGGGGCCTCTCTGTTTCTCCCACTGAGGCGGGTCTGTTTTCCCGGCCAGGGGACAAGCCCAGTGTCCGCAGTCTCTCCCAAAGCATCCTCCTTCCCGGATGACTCTATGACCCGGTCGCTGCTCTGGCGCCCTCAGACCGAGTCCTGTGTGTTCCCCGTCTCTCCACTGCTGGGGTGGCGCCCCCTCGTCCCTAATCAGGCTATGACTTAACCCTAGTTATGGGCCCTGCGTGCAGGGGAGGTGGGGTGCTGTTACCAACCAGGGTCCTTGGCCTCCTTAATCAACAGAAATTGACAAGAGGCCAGATAAGAAGTTCAGGCGAGGCTGTACCGCAGCCCCTGCTGCAGCGGGGGTGGGGGGAGCGAGCGAGAATAAACAGGTTCCCTTGCTCGCTTTCTCCCTGAGGGAGGGGCCAGCTGCTTCCTTATATGGGGCGAGGGTAGGGCGCCCGCCCCCTTGGCGGTGTTGCGTGCAGGGGGCATGCGCAGTACCCTGCTTTTGCTCTCGACTCTTCAGAAGTGGCGGTTGGGTTGTTTTGGTCTCTTTGTATCTTTTGTCCAGAATTTGCCCCGCCTGCGCATGCACGCAGTTATTTTTAGTCCCTTATGGTTTCTTTGTATTTCGCCGCTCCAGGAGACGTGTGTCCACCCGGGTCCCGGGTCCCAGGTCCCAGCCAGCCTCAGCCACACTTACTGTCTCACAGGGGAGGCCCCCCACTCTGTGGGCAGGGGTGGGGTGTAGCTCGCAGGGCTGGGTGGGCTCCAGCTGTGGCTCGGAAGGCTTGGAGGACCTGGGGACGGGCATCTTCAGATATTTCATCCCGTGTGCCGTGGTTCCAGCTTCCCCCAGCCAGGCCCCTGGCCTTGGCCCGGCAGGCCTGCCTGGTCCGACGTTTGGCTGTCTGTGGAGTCCAGCCACTCTGACCATCCTGGTCCTCGGACTTGTGCTGGGTGTTCTCAGCCGCCCCCCCCCCCAGGGTCCCTGGCTTGCACACCTGCGCTCTGCCTGCCTGCCCTGGCCCCCGGGGGTCCCTCGTCTTTCTCTGGGACATTGGTGGGCTTCGCAGTGACCATCCAGTCTTTAGTCCTCACAGATACCATCTGGTCCCTTCCAGCAGCGCAGTCCCAGTTCCTCCTGTTCAAAGTTTCGACACCTGGGCCGCCAGCCCTGCAGGGGGTTTGAGCCTTGCGAGCCAGCAGGGATGGAATCCGTGAGCGTTTCGCTCCCCACCCCTCTGGAAGGGGGGCTGCCTTCTCAGACCACTCGGGAACCACTGTCTCAGGCTGGGTGTTCCGGAAGCAGATGCTGTGCCGGAGGTGGGGGGCCGGATGTGTGTGAGGGGTCCACACTGCGCAGGGCAGGGGGAGGCGGGACTGGGCCAAGAAAGTGTCTGCAGGGGCTTCAGGCCTGTAAGGCGTCGCCTATCCCCGAGGGCGCCCCAGAGCCACTGCCCCCGACAGAGCATCCAACGTTAGGCTGCGGTGGCTGAACCTCTAGAGTGACCTCTCGCTCGCTCTGAATGTGGGGTGAAGGGAGGGGTGAGACCTCGAAGGAGGTGACAGCTAGAGGCTGAGCGCTGAGCGCTCCCTGGGGCTGGGCGGCGGGATCCCGCTGGAGGAGCTGTGCCAAGCCCAGGTCCTATGGGGACATCAGGGCTCAGTCATGCTTGAAAGGACTGCTGCCTTCCCCAGTTTTACAGCAGTGCCAGGAGAGGGCTGCCGCAGCCCGGGGGTGGGGCTCGGCCTCCAGCACCCTGGACGCCTCTGGTCTTTACCGTCCGTCTTCCTGGTGGGCTGGTGGCTCTGTGCGGGCAGGGGTGCGGTCTGCGGTCTGCCGCTGTAGCCGTTCTGGGCACGGCTCAGCTGTGTCTATTTTGAGCACCAACTGTGTGCCAGGCTCTGATTATTTCCCAGAGGAGTGCCGAATGGGTGCACGGCGTGGCTACCCTCGTGTGTCTCCTGCTGGGTCCCCCACCTTGTTGGGACCTGGGGCTTTGATTCCGGGGTGGTGAGTCTGAGCGGGGAGCCTCGTGCAGCCGCAGGACCTCGATGGCCTTTTAAACATTTGAAGGGGGAAAGCTTGGTGTTTAGTTTGCTCGTGGGTTGGCAGAGAAGTGACCTTTCAGGCCATTTGTGAAGCGGCAGTAAACTGTGACTGAGGCAGGAACTGGGTCAGGACGTGTCAGCGAATGGGTGAGGCCAGTGGTCCTGTCACAGAACCGGCTCCCTCGGGGCTCCTCTGTCTGCTGGACTAGGTGGGTCTCCTCGCCAGCCTCTGACTCACCTTGGGGACAGATTCACTGGCTGGACTCAGAAGGGCGAGTGGCCACGTGGAGTCTGGGCCGGAGGCACTGCCATTCACGCATCCATTCCAAGGAGAACCACCCCTGGCTCAGAGAGGCCTGTCACCTTGGTATAACCCTGTCACCCCAAACCTATTTCACTGTGGAATCTTCTTTTCTCAAAACACATGTTACTCTTTCATGCACACTGGTGTTTGACGGAAAATGTTTTGGGAAGTTTTGACAATAAAGTTTCCTTTATTGTCAAAGGAAATAAGAGAAAGTCCAGGGTAGATTCTCTTGTCCATGGTTGAGGGAGAGACATAAGCCTCTCTTTGCAGATGGCCATGGGGGTCTCTTATGGACTGAATGGGCCACCCCTTTCATCTAACCCCCAGTGAGACTATATTTGGACATGGGGCCTTTATGGAGGTAATTAAGGTTAAATGATGTCATAAGGGTGGGGCCCTGATCCTATATAATTAGTGTCCTTATAAGGAGAGGTGAGTCTCTCTTTCTCTCCCTGCCATGTGAGGACAGTGGGAAGGTGGCCATCTAAAAGCCAGGAAGAGAGCTCTCACCAGAGACTGAATTGGTTGGAACTTTGATCTTGGACTCTCAGCCTCTAGAGCTGTGAGAAATGCTTTGCTGTCCAGGCCCCCAGTCTATGGCATTTTGTTATGGCCGCCTGAGCAGACTAAGAAAGGGTCTGAATGTCCAAATGCTTAGCAATGCTAATGCAGCATGAATGGTGGCTTTGGTTAAGCAAATACAACCACGACACCCTTGGGTGGTAGCCAGAGAGAACTGAGCTTGGGGAGCCTCTGGTGAGCTGGAGACCTTGGGAAAGAAAGGGGCGACAGGATCCCACTGGAGCCGAGGTAGTTTCCCAAGTCACAGTTGGCTTAGAAACCTTGAGCATGAGTTTGTGTTTTTGAGTCTGATCTTCTTTCTGGTTAATGGGTCTTGGGAGCCAGAGTGGTCTTCAATATTTGAGTAGTCCTTTGTGCATTTTAGCATGATCACTGAAGTTAGAGATATTATTTTATTTAAAACGCTCAGCAGAGTAAATCCTCTGTCCAGTCTAGCTGCCACTTTGAGCATCTCGTGCTCGCCACCAACGTAGCAGTGTGAAATAACACACTTTTGTCATCTTGCGGTTTCTGGGGCAGGAGGCTGGGTTGCATCTGGAGGCTCAGCCGGGGAAGAGTCCAAGCTCCTGTGGCTGTTGGGGGAGGATCCAGGTGCTTGTGGGGCGTCACATGAGCGCTTCCGTTTCTTGCTGGCCGTCACCTGGAAGCTGCCCTCAGTTCCTCGCTGGCTGTTGCGGGGGCTGCCCTCAGGTCACCCTCGGTCATGTGGGGCCCTCTCACATGGCAGCTCCTTCATCAAAGCCAGTAAGGGAGACAGTCTCCCAGAAAGATGGGCGTTATGCAGTTCTGTAAAGTACTCGCAAAGGGGACATTCCATAACTGTTGCTATAGTCTAGTGATTACAAACAGGGGACAGCTCAGCCCCCACTCAAGGGGAGGGGGTTACACCAGAAGGCTCGGATCACGAAGTCACTTTAGGGTCCATCCAGCAGAGTCTGTTCTTTGGCCCCCAGTGATTCATGTCCCTCCCGCCTGTAAAATACAGTTATCCTTCCAAGGGTCCCAAGAGTCTCCTCCCATTACCGCATTTGCTCAAAGTCCAGAGGCTCCACAGTTGGGTGTTGGGTGAGGCGCTGACCCCCCCCCCCCCATTTTTTCTTTTTTCGCCACTCCATGCTGCACGGTGTGCAGGATCTCAGTTCCCCGACCAGGGATCGACCCTGAGCCCCCTGCAGTGAAAGCGTGGAGTCCTAACCACTGGACCGCCTGGGAAGTCCCCGACCCCCCATATCTGCCCAAGGTGCATGAGAAGGAGAGCGGGAAGAGATGCTACAGAGGACGAGGGACCACAACAGCCAGGCCTGCGGGGGGGTGGGGGGGGTGGGCACTGCAGCCAGGGGAGGTGCCCACTCAGCACGGGTGCCTGGGCTTCTGCACGGAGTTTCATCCTCGGGATTATGCGGGGTGGAGATGCGCATCCTGAAATTTACATCGAGTTTGTTTTACACACAAACGAGTGATGTGCAGCCCTTGGCTCTTCCAGCATCCCTCCGCAGAGCCCTTGTGAGACTGTGCTGGCGCTGGCTTGGCCTGGTCCTGGGCTCGAGGGGGAAGCAGGTCGCACCCTCCAAGGCAGAGCATGATGAGGACCTAGCCGGCCCCGGACCCTGAGGGCCTGACCTTGGGTTCACCAGGACAGAGGCCAGGGACATACACTTCCTCTCGGAGCCGGGCCGGGTCAGTGGAGGGACAATAGGAAATGTCCCACTTCCGACTTGCCCAGGGCCCGTATCTGTCAAATGGGAAGAGCGGCCCGGCTGTGTGCGCCTCACTGGACGGTAATGAGTGTCAGGTGGGAGGCTGGCCTCTTCAGGCGCTAGGAGGTGTGGGGGCACGCACCCACAGGTAGGATCAGCGTGCCGTGTTGTCCAGGGGCCCGGGTGCTGTGCGCCGTGCCTGGGGAGGCGGGCAGTGGGATAACCCCTCCAGACACATTTGGCCTCATCTGTTGAAGCTCAGCCTGCCGTATGCTGTGACTCAAGGCTCTTCCCCTCGGGAAACGCACACATGGGCCCCAGGAGATGTGTACAAACATATTTCAACAGCCCAAAGCGAGAGGCAGGCCAACTGTCCCTCCATAGGAAAATGAGTAAGTAACTTGTCGTGTGTATAGGCGAACAACATTCAGCAATGGAGGTAAAGGATCTTTAGCTGTGTAAATGCACGACGAATGTCAAACGTAACGTGCAGAAGAGACCGGATCCCAGGAAGAGGTAAGCAGCACTGTGCCGCTGACGTGAAGCTGGGACACGGGCAGACGGCACTGAGCTCCGGGATCTCGGGTGAACAAAGAGGTGGGGAAGTGAGAGGCAATGTGGGACCGGGGGCCAAAAGAGGGTGGTTCTGGGGACTGGGATGCAGAGTGGTCTCAAGACGATCGGTAAAGTTTTCTTTCTTTCTTTTTTTTTTTTGCGTTATGTGGGCCTCTCACTGTTGCGGCCTCTCCCGTTGCGGAGCACAGGCTCCGGACGCACAGGCTTAGCGGCCATGGCTCACGGGCCCAGCCGCTCCGCGGCATGTGGGATCTTCCCGGACCGGGGCACGAACCCGCGTCCCCTGCATCGGCAGGCAGACTCCCAACCACTGCGCCACCAGGGAAGTCCTAAAGTTTTCTTTCTTAATCTGGGTGGTGGGCATGGGAATGCCGGTTTCATTTTTATTGTCTTTAAAATAAAATATCCCCACGTTATAACCTTTTCTATATCTGGTACCTAGGATAATACATACAGAACGGCTTCCCAGGTGTCATCATGTCCTTTACACGCGTTACCCTCCCTTAATCCTCACCACCCATCCATAACCACCTTGTTGTTGCCCCCATGAAAGATGGTCCATCGGGCTGCTGCTGGGGACCAGGCTCCGGGTCAGTGATGACATTTCCCAGCACCTCTGTCGCGCCTGGGTGGAGCCACGTGGCCAAGGTCCAGCCAGGGGAATGTGGGCACCGTCTTGATCCCTGGTCCCTAAACCCTCCACACAACCCCCCGCGCGCTCCCTTCCTACGCTGACTGGGTGTTGACTTGGACACTGATGCCCATGGTGACTTTGGGAAACCACACTTGGAAGAGCCTCTGTGAGCCTGGGTCCCTGCACAGCTCCCTGGCTTGGAAGACCAGGCCGCCCGCCTGCACGATCGTTGGATGTGACACAAGAGGAAGCAAACTTTTATTTTCTTGGGCCACTGAGATTTGGGCCTTAGGCATGACAGCGGGGGTCAGCAGACTATAGCCTGGGAGCCGCATTTGTTACCTGCTTTCGTGTGGACCTGAGCTAAGAATGGTTTTCCATGCAAGGCTGGGGTGACTTCAGCTGTGCCGAAGCTGGGCTGGCCTCCCGTCTCCACACATCTCCTTGGTTCTGAGATTAACTTTTCAGTTCATGGTTCACGGTCCTGTGGGCTGGAGAGCTTATCCAAGGATAATAACCACGGGCTCATGAAATCATAGGATTCCTGGGGCTGGGCGGGACCACAGGGGGCCCTCTGCTCCATCTCCTTGTTGGACAGAGAGAGAGACTGGCCCACAGCAGGCAGGGCGGGCCAATCTCAAATGACCTCGTATCGGGAGGTCTGGAAGCTGAGCCCTGGCGTCCTCTGGAGGCCTGGCCACCTTATGCTCTCTCCGCTCTGTGCCTGAGGCACTGGTCCCTGCTCTGGGTCCCTGTACCAGGGGGTTAGCTAGAGAGCGGGAGCCCCTCCACATCTGGGTTTGAGCTCAGGTCATGGGCTCCCATCTGCTTTGCTGGGGCTCTGCGTCAGATGGTGTGGAACAGAAACCCAGATCAAAGGAAGCCGTGTCCGCTGACCCTCTGTTCTTTTCCTGGGTGTGTCCCTTCCTCTGTGAGGAGGACGATGGGCAGGGCTGGATGTAGACATCCCTGGACGTCCCAGCAACAGCCTCGCCACCAGGAACACGCTCTGTGGCCATGAGCACAGCAAGCCCTCTTCCCATCTGCTGTTGGAGACCCTGACGGGATTCCCCTCGCTTTGCCGACACAGGGATGCCTCCTCCGACCTCCTGGAATGTGTCTCACTATCTTCCCCGGCAAAGACTGCTAATGACGAGTGAACGCCTTTTCTCATATTGACGTATTGACAAACTTGACCTCTGGGAAAGCGACCCAGCTTCCAGCTCTCCATCTGGTGGCCAGGGCTGTCTATCCCCCACACGTCTGACACAGGAGCTTCCCACTCTGTTTTCCTCTTTTAGTCGGATGGGGGAGGCCTGCTCTGCTCGCCTGGACTCCTGGTTCCTTCATTGATCTGCGGGCACTGCCGGTGGTGGGGCTGCCTCAGCGGCTGCACCACAAAACCACAGCGCCCACTCAGTAGATCGGGCTGCTCCTGCTTGGTTCTCCTCTGAGCGTTCCTCGGACACCCAGGCTCCACCCGGAAGCCTGTACAGAGAGAGCACGGCTACGTGTGTGCCTTTGACCACCCGGACCCGGAAGTGCTTGGGGCACTTCCTCTTCCCTTCCATTGGTGAGAACTAATCACACGGTTCCACTCAGCTGCAAGGGAGGCTGGGAAACTGGCGGGGCACCGGCCCCCAGCATAACTACACCTCGGAAAGGGAGTCAGATACTGGCGGGTCAGCTGGTCATTTCTGCCCCTGGCTCAGGCCTCCCCATCTTGGCCTGGTAACGCTACCTTTAACTTTCCACAATCTCAGCCATTGTGTGTTGATTTTATGGTCAGGTGATCAGATCTGAGGGCCATCTACCATCTGCCTTCAGATCTTCTGTGCCATCTCTTGTGTTCTAGTGCTAGATGAGGGGACAGTGGGAAACTCGGCCAAGTACTGGGTTGAACTTTTGGCTAGACTTTGTGGGTGAGCAGACTGTCCCATATCCTCCACCAGCTGCGTCTCCTGCATTTCGATCTGCATTGCCGCTGGGATCACGGAAGCAGAAGGTGGGTGTTGCGGTGGAGGCATCTTTCTAGCTGAAGCAGGAGGGGCTGCTCTAAGACAGGGGCAGATTCTTAGCACCTCTGCCACAGCCCACGGGCCATTGTTAGTTGGCCACTGAGCCCTGAAGCAGCCTCAGAATCCTTCTTAACATAGAGCCCCAGGGGAAAATAAATGAAGGCCAATAAAATGAGAAAAGCAAAGACTGCTTATTCAGGTCTTGCTATAGCAAGGGAGTCATGTATCACGACTTTCATTTTGGCAGAGACTCAGAGGCAGGCAGGGGAGTGGGTAAGTGGGTTTTTGTTTTTAATTAATTTATTTTACTTATTTATTTTTGGCTGCGTTGGGTCTTCGTTGCTGCGCATGGGCTTTCCCTAGTTGCAGTGCACGGGCTTCTCATTGTGGTGGCTTCTCTTGCTGCGGAGCACAGGCTCTAGGTGCGCGGGCTTCAGTAGTTGTGGCTTGTGGGCTCTAGAGCGCAGGCTCAGTAGTTGTGGCGCATGGGCTTAGTTGCTCCGCGACATGTGGGACCTTCCTGGACCAGGGCTCTAACCCATGTCCCCTACACTGGCAGGCGGATTCTTAACCACCGCGCCACCAGAGAAGTCCCAGAGTGGGTAAGTTTTATAGTGGAAAAAAGGGGACGGATATGTCCTGATTGGAGGCTGCTGGTCTGGGGAAGCTGTAGGAGGGCTAACCAGAAGCAGGCATCCTATGTGATGGGTTAGGGTGTATAGAGTGGATGCTGGAATCAGTTCCTTACTACTGATAACTGGTTTTCCAGAATCTCGGCTGTAGCAGTGAGGAAGGGTCTACTCCTTGCAGACAGATATGATGCCTGATACCACCTGGAAGGAAGCATCCTCTCCCTCAGGATTTCGGGAGACGATGAAAGTTGCAAATGGCTGAGCCTACACATTAGCATGAAAACTCTGGGGAGGACACTCTGAAGTCACCCATGACGTGGGTATGTCCGACATCTAGAAGAGGCAGGCAGTGGGACCGGAGGATACATGACCAGCTCCTTCTTGCCAGAGAGCTTGGGGCTTCACCCAGTGATGCTGTGAGGGCAGACTTTTGCTCTGGTCTTTTCCCTCTTTTCTGCATAGGTGGTCCTGAAAGAGCAGTTCTGGGGTCAGTGGCCTGCGTTCAAATCCTGGCTTCACCGTGTGGGATCCTGGGCAATCTAATGACCCTTCAGAACCTCCCGATTGTAAAACTGGGGTGATGGCGGTGCCTGCCATGTTGGGCTGTTGGGCGGAATCCACGAGATAAAGGGGGAAGAACACTTTGCCTGGGACAAAGTGCCTGGGCACTTCCCTGAGTGACCGCTCGGCAAAGATACCCAAGGATCACGTTACTGTGTTTCTGTCTGTGCCATGCTGCTCCCAACCTGGCCTGTGTGCACCTAAGGGACTGGAGCTCTTCATCGTCACTGGAGGAACCCTTCCAGCAGAGCGTTTGTGTCTCGCTGCTTTTCCTCCAATAAACTCTCCAGAAAGAGTTGTCTGTTCCCGGAGGGCTCTGTTTGCCACGTGTGCCTCCACGATTCTTCCCGTCTTGCTTCTTCATTTGCACGCTTGTTATCCTGGGTCTGTGCTCTCTCCGTGGATGAAGAATGGGCTTCATCATAATCTGAGCCCCAAACAGGATCCTTTCGTGGCCAGAAATACGGCCCCCAGGACAGTGGTCCTGTGGGTATTATTACTGAGCCCGGATCCTGGGATACAGTAGGTACATAACAAAGTCATTCACACACAGCAGTTGCCTAATGTGTGCCAGGCACAGTGTAAATGCTTGAAGAAGAGTGGTTTTTTCCCCTATTTACGGACGAGGCTCTGGGGTAAGTGACTTGCCATGGGCCACGGAGGGGCCGAGAGCCATGATTTGAAGGCCGGTCTAGCTCCAGGGATGCCTACTTAACTGCTCCGGTGCCCTGACCTCCCTGGTGGTAGCAATTTCCCTGCTCTCCCCGCCGCACCCACTTGCCTCCCAGCCCCTCCAGCTACAGCAAGTGTGGGGTAAATACTTGTCGTGGTGGAGTTGGAGCACGGACCACTGCTGACGCGTGTAAAATTCTGTACGCGCCCTCGGAGTTGGGGAAATGGGTGTCAGGGAAGGTTTTGGAGAAGGTGGGACATGGATTTTCTCAAAGACTGGTCATGGCGGCCCTGTCAGGCCTCGTCAGCCCACCAGAAGGGCTGTGTCTAGCCCTCCAGCTGGGGCCTGTGCAGCCAGCGGGCCCAGATCTGCCTCTGAAGGACTTCAACACCGGCATGAAGAAACAGTCCCTATGTTTCAGAAGAGCCAGCTCAGCCCCGCCCAGCATCTGCTAGAGATTAAGGATCAGTGAATTCGCTCCCCGCCCGCCCCTGCCCTCGAGCGTTACTGGTTTGCTGTGTCTCTAAATGGGCAGTTAAGATTAAAGTGAGTTCCAGGATTTTGTGCAATCCTTGAAGATAAGAAGTCCAGCTGGGGTTTGGAGCAGAATTCTTTGTGCTGCCGAAGCATTCCTGAGAGTCCAGTCACAGAGCGGCCGAGCTTCCCACGTGTACTGCTTGCCGTCACCAGCTGTGGGGGCTGGCGGGGGGCTGGGGCCCAGATCGGATGGCATTTCATTCACGCCTTCATTCAGAGACTTGCTGAGTTCCTGCTCTGGGCTGGTACCTTGCCCAGTGCCGGGAATACAATGATGAGAAAGAAAGGAAAACCAAAAGTACCCCCAGCCTGTTCCTGCTCCGGAGAAGCTAGCCCCGTAGAGGAGAGGAGAGATTTAGCCAAGTAGCCGGGAGCTGAGTGTAATTACCTGGGCGGGAGGTGCTGAAAAGGCAGGTGCCGGAACCACGGAAGAAGCAACGGGACCAGAGCTGTCTCGGGGGCCGGGGAGGGGTGGGGGCTTCCTGGAGGAAGCGGCTTTTGAGGAAGCGGCTTTTGACGGATGAGTAGGAACTAGTGAGGGGGAGGGACAGCCTGTGCTCCGTGGCTGGAGGGAGTGGGGCCGGTCCAGGGCTCTAAGGAGGTGACGCTGGAGCAAAGGCACAGGCGACAGTGGGGAGGCAGTGGGACAGGTTGGTGAGAATGGATGGCCAGCCGGGCTGGAGCAAGGTCCTGGAATGGACCCTGTAGTCTCGGAGAGATCCCGGCGTTTGGGAAGGACAGGGGAGCATGGAACGTCACCATTTACTGACCGATGAGGCAGTATTTCAATATTTTGTGCCCCGTCCCAGTGGTCCTGTGTCCCAGAGGCACTGCAGCCCTGGAGCAATGGGAAGATTTTCATGGGAGTAGAGTGTGCGGTGGGGATGTCATCAGGCGGCATCTGGCTAAGCCCCGCTGACTGCAGGGTGAGGACAGGCTGTCAAGGACGTGAAGGGGATGTACCACCAGGTACCAGGGTCCCACTGTCCTCTGGGCGCGAGAGGGCGCTGGACACTCGGCCAGGCTGGGCAGGGTGGACGTGGGGTGGACCTGGAGTGGAGGAGTGCTGGGCTCTGGGTCTGCCTGGGTGAGTCCACCTTGAAGCCTCCTTTCCTGGCGCAGGTGGCAAATTCGGCAGTGTCTCCGTCCCTTCGTCGTCGTGTGGTCGATTCTGGGGAATGACTTTGTACTTTTCCTTCTCCTTTTCAGACACAGCTGACCTCTTCCTGCCCAGGAGGGCCTCAGGGCCTTAGTTTGTTGTAGACTGGCTTCCCACCAAGTCAGACCCCCAGGCGAAGATTCGGATGCAAATAATTTACATTGGCGGTGACGCTAGGAGTCACTCCGGGGCGGGGCCACCGACGGGAGTGTGCCTGACTGAGCGGGCCTCTGAGTCGTCCCGATGAGGGTGGTGACGGTGCTGGGGTGCTTCTTGGCCCTTCTCATCCCTTATTCTTCGAGGGTCATTCTGGGCTTTCGATCCCCTGCATTCGTGGACAGAGCAACCCCACGTCAGAGAAGCATGGCGAGCGGGGGTCGCTGTGGGAGGGAGCTGTGTGCCGGCGGCCTTGGGGCAGGTTGCGGGCATGTGGGCGGGGCATCCGCCCGGTGGGGATGGCCCGTCCTTTGCACTGTTCAGATCGCTTGAGGCTCTCTGTAAGCCCATCCTGTCCTGTCTTTGACGCTTCAGTGTGGTGGCTCTTAGCACCCCCCCACGCCCACCCCAGAAAACACCTCCCTTCAGGAGAGCTGGTGGGACGAGCTGCAGCACTGTCACTGCAGTGCCCTCCACGGCATCAGCGAGACGCCCCGCCCTGCACCCACACCCTGTACCCGCACTTCTCCTGGCCTGGGGTGCTTGCTGTGAAATAACCGCAGCCTTCCAGCCCCGGGGTGGCTGCTGTGATTGCCCATGACTGTCATCCCCAGGGCGGCAGCCCCAGGAGGGGGCCCAGGACGATGCCTCCCTGCCCCCGTCACACAGAGAGGGGGCGGAGAGGTAGGTCGGAGAGACTCCTGTCTTTGCTTCACGCTCAGCTGCTGGGAGGAACCCAGAGCCAGACGGCAATTGTCACGTCAGGGTCACAGGGACCCTTGTAAACTGCCCTGAAGGAAGGGCTTCATCCCTGGGGACTGGGACCTCTCATCCTACAGAGTGTGAAGCTGTGGGGTCGGGAAGCGCAGGTTCCCCCCGGTGGGCACGGGAAGCCGTAGCGAGAAGGCTCACTCCGCCCTCCACACCTTGGCTCGGGGACACGTGTCTTCTAACTACTGGGGTCAGAGCAGTCACTGTAGGGTGGTCATAGGTTCAAAATGCATATTGTACCTTGAAGGACAACGGTTCAAAATATATACTGAAAGTTTCTCTTTTCTCTTTCACTTCATATATTTCTATCAAAATGAAATTCACTAACATGTAATTATCCACTTTAAAGTGAGCAATTCAGCGGCATTGAGTGCGTTCACAATGTTGGGTGACCATCACCTCTATCTAGCTCTCCAACATTTTTATCGCCCCACAAGAACACCCCACAGCCATGAAACCATCGCTGCCGTCCTCTTCCTCCCGTCTCCTGGCAACTGCTGATCGGCTCTCTGTCTCCACAGACCTGCTTATTCTGAATGTTTTATATGCATGGGATCGAACGATGCGTGGGTCTTCCGCGCCTGGTTTCTTTCACCGAGTGATGTTTTCACGGTCCATCCCCGTTGCAGCATGGACCAGTACTACTTCCCCTTTTGTGACTGGATGACACTCCGCTGCGCGGTAGACTGCGTTTGTTTATCCATTCTCCTGTTGCTGGGCATTTGGGCTGTTTCTAGCTTTTGGCTATTAGACACTGTATCTTGAAGGACAGTGTCCTAGCTCCACAGTGGTCATTGTCAAGCCGAGGCGGTAGCTAAGCCTTTCAGGAGCCTTTTATATTCTAGCAGTCTGGAGGTTCTGGGTGACAAGGTATGAGACAGGACCCGTGGGTCCCGGGGTCATGGTCCCATTGTCACTCTACCTTCACCATGACGGGGATCTGCTGGCCTGAGGCACATCCTGCTGGACCCTGTGTTGTTGAGTGAGATGCCCTGTGAGGTCGTGGTGAATGCTGTTGGCAGAGGCTGTGTGGACAGGGAAAGAGAACCCACGCCTGGAGCACTGACCAATGCAGGAAGGCAAATTGCCTCCAGGGCAGAAAGGCTGATGGTTCTGATATACTCGCCTTGACACAGGGATGCTGGCTGGCTGCGCGGAGGAATGGCCGGCGCCCTGTGCGGGGCTCAGCGGTGGTGTTGCTGCTGACAGCTGCACACTCAGCAGGGGCAGAAGCTAGAGCAGCCCCGGTGAGAGGGGCCTGAGGTCGGTGGGCCGCTGCAGAGTCCCCAGCCTCAGCGGCACGCAGCTCTGTTCCCGCACTCATTGTTCAAGCCCTGGGTGATGAGAGAGAGGCTGGCTGACCCTCTCCAGGCGAGCATCCCGCCTTCGTGGCTGTGCTCACACCAGTGCCCCCCAGAGACCATCACCTGCAGGGGAGCCCACCTACCTCTCGCCAAGACCTCCGGGTCCCTGACCTTCCAATCCTGCTCCTTTCAAGCCACTTACCCCTGCCCCAGACGCATGGTGTATGC
This sequence comes from Grampus griseus, assembly GCF_964374135.1. Taxonomy (NCBI): domain Eukaryota; kingdom Metazoa; phylum Chordata; class Mammalia; order Artiodactyla; family Delphinidae; genus Grampus; species Grampus griseus. Next base: position 2,832,199 of record NC_139000.1, read on the forward strand.
TAATCTTCTGCCGTTTCTGCTGCCACACAAAGTTGATGACAAGCTTCCTGCTTGACGCTCTGTCTTTCAGGGCCACCCCCAAGTGAGGGGGGCTGGAGCATGGTGGGTGCTGTGGTCTTGACGGGCGTGAGTCACTAGGCGGCCAGTGGGTGGGGAGGGGTGGAAATTACCCGTTAGGAAACCATGAATGGCGTGTGCAGAAGGAAGGCCGAGTGGCCATGGAGTAGAGGCAGAATAGGCTGAACCCCCCCCGTGGTTTTGTCATTTATTGAATGGTGCAAATCCACAGCTATTTTTTTTTTATTGCTCTTGGTAATGCTTTTAAAATTTTGCAATAAACCCATTCAGTGGCAACCAGCAGAAACATGAAAATCGCATTTAAAAAAACGATTGAAGTTTGATTCTTTTTCCTCGAGAAAGTGGAACATTTAACTTGTATGAACTCGGTGTGGACCTTGATCTCCAACGTGGGGCAGTGGTGACAACGCTGAGTGGGCGGGAGCCAGAGGGCACGGCTGTGGGTGTGGTACCAGCTGGTCACCAGTGGGCGGTCCCCCGAAGCCTGGGGCAATGGCACAGGTGCCGCCGCAGGTCAGGGGCACGTGACTCCGAAGCCCGTCATTTTTTTCAGAGGGAACGTCTGTTCTTTGAAATGGATTTTGCTTGCTTTTTTATTCCAAGTCTTGTTGTACGCGCATCCTCAGAAGAACTTGGCGAGCCATTGAGTGACTCCTGTTCAGATTAGCGACATCAGTTGTTTCAAGCAAGAAATCAGTTAAATTAATTCCAAAAATGTTTTGCTTTTTTTTTTTTAATCCAGTGGATGGAATATAGGTAAAGCAATTGGAAGTTCATTCGAACAAATGTGAAATAGCTGATGTCCTGTCAATCCTGGTGCAAATTCAGTAACAAAACAAACCCTTCAACATTGAAATTTTGTTCATCTTGAAGGGGTTTACGAGATGAATTTGGAAGGATCACAGCACTGTGATAAAAAATACAATATTTTGACTAAATTAAGAAATCCATTATTATTGGGAACTGCTTGTGGTTTGTATGAAATTCCTAACTGCATTTAAGCTAGCTTGATGTGTGGCCAATAGATATAGAAGGTGGAGTCATCAAAATGGACTTCCCTGGCGGTCCAGTGGTTAAGACTCTGCGCTTCCACTGCAGGGGGCACGGGTTCGATCCCTGGTCGGGGAACTAAGGTACCGCATGCCGCGTGGTGCGGCCAAAAAATAAAAATTAAAATTAAACTGAACTACAAAATTTGTTTCAAAGGTGATGTGTCATTAAAGAAAAAACCCTTCAGCGTAGCAGCTTGTACGTTCTCTGTTTGCTGCCTGCCATCTGAGTTCAGAAATGTTTGGGCCGTCGAGGAATTACCTGGGATGGTATCGAACGTTTTGGAAAAGGAGTCTTTTGCATTGGATTGAAATTCGCTCGGAGAGCTTCCATCAAACGTTTTGACAAAGAGTCAAAGCACGTGAGCTTTTGAATCTTTTAAGAATTGTAATGATTGAAAACAAAGTCTGCAGAGTTGAGGCCACTGATGCTTATCCCTCTGAAAGCAAAGGAGGAAACAGACAAATTTAACTGGAGGGCTCAGACAGTGCGTAAGATCCAATTTCAAGTCGTATAATTGTGCTTCGGAAAACCGTACTTGTGGGAAGAATGTTTTGAGGGTGCTTTTAGGTTTAATTGGATACATTTACTTCCTGAAGCTAAATGGAACAAAATTGAGAGAGCCGTTCAAGGGAATCACATGTAGAGACCACCCATCTGAATGTTGCCTGATAAATAGACTTGCCGAAGAAAGGCTCTCTGAATAGAGATGCACCTGAAAGAATATTGGGGTTGAAATATGTACACGTTTAAGTAAAACAAAAACAACAAACCAAGACTCCAAACAAATAAACCTAAGATTGCGAATATCCTCCGTTCAGCAGAAATTGCTTTGAGCTTATCAGGTATCTCAGCATTTATCAAGAATATATTTTCTCAAATAGAAGTACTATGGTTTACAGAGGAAGGGCTAGCAAAGGCCTCAAGGAATTCAGATTAATTCCCATAAATTTGAATGATCTGCCAGCAATTTCATGAAAAACAAAAAATAAGATCAAATTGGAATGAACACCAGCAATGAGCATTAAAGGTCCACGCGGCCGAGATGGGTAACGGACCAAGGATGATAAATACAGACACACGTTTTATTTCACTTTAATGTATTCAGATGTATTTTCCTAATTTTAGAAAGCATTTTATTTTGGGACATAGTGTTGGGATCGAACTATTTTACAGAGCCTCCATTACAATACAACCAACTTGCAGGTAGAAGCGCGTTGCCAGCCTGGGTAACTTTGGTTACGGCTGACACCCCTCCGTGGCTGTGTCTGTACTTATAATGCCTGGTACGGTGCCAGGCACTCAGCTCAGTCATGTGGAACTCTAAAATTGGTGTTTATCTTAATGTGGTCTCAAAAAAATTCTTTTTCATGAAATTTCTGGCAAATCATTCAAGTTCATGGGAATCAATCTGACTTCCTTGAGGCTCTCACTAGCTCTTTCGCTGTCGACCGTCGTATTTTTATTTGAGGAATATCCTCTCGATGGAGTCTGGGAGGTCCCGCGGTGGGGATGAACCCAGCGTCACCCTAGCTGGGCTGAGCGAGAGAGATGGCATCGGCCACGCCCCCCTGGGCGCCGTCTGGGGAGCACTGCCCCTCAGGCACCAGCTCTGGACCGTGGCCCCGGGGGCACAGGCCCCTTCATGTCAGAACGGCTCCTCAGCGTGTCCCGGCAGCCAGGACCCAGTGGCCTCCAGACATCTCTTTCCCTCTGCACGCAGACCCTGGGGGGAAGGCAGGCCCTCAGCCGTAGGTTGCGGGGAGCAGAGGGCTGGCTGCTCCGGGCCAGCTGTGCGACTTGCTCTAGCTTCTGGTCAGATGAGCTTGCGGGCTTCAGCGCAGAGGGTTCCGTGGAGGGGCCTCTAGACGGGAGGGGGATGCAGGGACAGGCCGGCCCAGGCCTGAGGGCCACCTTGCACTGTCTCAGATGGGGGTGCCCGGGGAGCACTGTGCTCCTAGGCGTGGGACCGGTGGGCTGGACCCCTGCGAGGATGGACCAGGAGGGTGGCCAGCGGGTGCGGCCACGGGGCCTGGACCCAGCCTGGCTCTTGCTTGCTTTCAGACCCCGGAGCTCACCCAGACTCCTGCGGCTGCTGCAGAGGGCAGGGCCTGAGCTGGGGAGACCGTCTTGGGGCGGGGTGCCCCTCAGGAGGCGCAGTGCTGCCTCGTGGAAGGCGGGAGATGGGGACGTGGCGTCTGCAGCCCTCGCCGGCCGGCCTGGTCTGTGGGAGGCCTGGCGGGGTGAGTCATGGGAGCTCAGAGCTGAGCGGAACGGGGCCCAGCTGTTCGCAGGGCGGCGCGGACGTCCCTCTGTTATTGCAAACTGAGCGGGGGTAGGGGTGTGGGCGGGTCCCGCGTGCTGACCTCCCTGGGAAAGGCTGTTGCAGGCCGCAGGCTGCCGGGTGGGTACGGCTCCCCTCGGGTCCAGCCTGCACTGTCTGGCACTGAGGACTTTCCGGGGGCCTGAGCCCTTGTGTGCTGGAGCCGGGAGGGTCCTGGGCACACAGCACAGCTGGTCCCCCTGGTCGGGTCTGGGTAGCTGGACAACGTTGGCTGTCTCTCCTGATACGATGGCCTGGGATGGGGAAACCGAGGCACCCAGAAATCAAGTAACAGGCCCAAGGCCCCGAGGTCACCAGGCTTGGAACCCAGAGTTTCCTGGGAATAAATCACTGCTGTCTGTTCTGAGAGCTGTGGTCCAGCCACACTGAACTGGGGTTCAGTGCCCCCTCCAGACACGCACATTAGGCTGTTTCTCCCACTAGCAGGAGGCAGCCTCTGGAATCTTCTGCTCCCACCCCCTGGCAGGTATTTCCACCTGATGAGAACTGATGGGCCATGTGACATTTGGGCCAGATGAGGGTGTTCAGAGGCTCCAGTCGTCCAGGGCTGCAGGAACACTACACCTCACAGCGAGCAGCGGACACCCACCCTGGCTGCTGGATTCTGGACACCCCTTTCCACACCCGAGCCCCCGCTCCGGAGGCCCTCCCTGCAGACCAGACCCCCCCGCCCCAATCCTCTCGGTCCCTCTCTCCCTCCCTGCGAAGCCCCTGGAGACTCCAGGCTCGGAGCCACTGCCTGCATCACCCCACGGCCTTGTCCTCTGTGTCTGTGTCTCTCCTCTTCTCATAAGGACACCAGTCCTTGGGTTTAGGCCCACCCTAACCCAGGAGGATCTTTTCTCCATCCTTAACTAATTACATCTGCACAGACCCTATTTCCCAAGGAGTCACATCCTGAGGTTCTGAGTGGACACGAATTTGCGAGGGGCACTATTCAATCTACTTTCTTATGAAGAGGCAGAGCTAATCAGAGAACGCAGGAAGCACAGACCTCCTCGGCTTCCTGGTTACTGGTCCCTGATTGACAGGTATGTTAACACTACCTGGCTGGATGGTCGTAACACAAGAGACTTCATTATTTGCATACATGCAGGGCTCATTTAGACTTACCCACTTTTTTTCACCCATCTTTCTATGCACTCCTTCTCTTCTTACAAACATTCCTTCCATCTGGAATCACGTAAGGATATGCCTGGAATTCTCCCTTTAGGATTTCCTGCAGAGATAGTCCATTGCTGGTGAACTCTCTCTGTTTTGTTATCATCCTGAAAATGTCTTTATTTTGCCCTCATTCTTGGAAAGCATTTTCGCTGGGTATTTTCTTTCAGCTCATTGAAGATGGCCTTTCACGGGCTTCTGGTTTTCATTCCTGTATTGGACAAGTCAGCCGTTAATGTTACTCTTTAGAAAGTAATCTGTCTCCTTCTCTGGCTCTTTTTCAAATACATTTGACCTTTGAACACCACGGGGCTTAGTGACTCCGAACCCCGGCTCCCACCATGCTGTCAAAAATTTGCATATAACTTTTGACTCCCCCCGGAGCTTGACTATTAATAGCTTACGGTTGACCGGAAGTCTTACTGATAACATAAACAGTTGATTATACATATTTTGTATGTTATATGTATTGTACATGGTATTTTTAAAATAAAGTAAGCTAGAGAAAAGAAAATGTTATTAAGAAACTTGTAAGGAAAAGAAAATACATTTAGAGTGTTTATCCATTCTATAAGTTTACATTATCTGTTTACAGGATGAATCGTCTGCCGGTACCTATATCAATATTGTCTTATGTGATACAAAACACAGTACGTGTTAATATGTATTACTAGCAGTGGACATCAAAAATGAAAAGATAAAAAATCATTTATATACAGGTGTAACGATTCATGCATTCATGACAAAGACACGGCAGTACGATTGCTTTATGGTCACCTGGTGTCATCAGTACAATTGCCTCACAGTAGCCTAACCTAACACTAACAAATGAATCGTTATAAAACGTTTATGGCATACAGTATTACTGTCATATTCATAATACAGTATTGGAAACATTGTTACATTAGAAAAAACACCTCTGATGATAGGCTGGTACTGTTTCCGTAGTATCTTCAATTAGGAGAGAGAGAGAGAGAGGGGCATACAGTAAGGTAATGTAATTATTTGGAAGCAAACTTATGAAACAGTAAGAAAATGAACACATTATTAATTTTATATTAAATATCATTCACCTTATGCCTATGTCAGGATAGAACCGTATCTACATAGATTTTATGCATTCATGACGTGCGTCTTTTTCTGATTTTTTTCGATATTTCTAGCTATGTGGTTTGTCTGCGAGTTTTTTCATATTGTCTCGAATCTCCAAAAATTTTTCCAATATACTTGTTGAAAAAAATCTATGTTGAAGTGGATCTGCTCAGTTCAAACCTGTGTGGTTCAAGGGTCAACTGCAGTTTTGCTAAGATGAGTCTAGGTGTAGATTCCCTTCTGTTAATCCTACTTGGGGTTCATCGGGCTTTCCTGGGGGATATTTTGTGTGTGTGAGTTCCACCAGTTCTATAAAATTCTCAGACGTCCCCTTTTCAAGTATTACTCTGAGCTTCTGTTTTTTCTCACCTTCTGGAGCGTGGTTAGACCAAGTCATTCTTTTCTCCATGTCACCAAACCTGACACCTTTTCCATCTTCTTGCCTCTCTGTGCTGCAACCTCTATAACATCTCTGCTCTGTTCTTTGGTTCAGTACTGTTCCTTCAGTTGAATTGGGTATACTATGAAAATCAAAATCCAATAAATAATTTTAATGAATGTATTTTTCATTCCCAGGTTTCTCCTTGTTTTTACCCTATTGGTTCCTTTTGAATAGTTTCCTGTAGATTTTTCCATCTGGCTCTGATTTCTTTAGGCTTGATAGAGACGTAGTTGTTTTATAATCTATCTGATTTTTCCAGTGTCTGAGCTCTGTGGGTGTGTTTCCTCTCCTGTTGCTCACTCTTTGGGTTACGCGCCCTTCTGCGCTTGTACTGAGACCTGCTTGCTGTCGTGAGTAGATAATTTGTGGAATTCCTTTGAGGTCGAGGCTAAGTGGGGAAAGTCCACATTTGGTCCTTCTGGGTCCTGGGGCACCACAGAGCCAGGGTCACTTTGAGGTAAATTCAGGTGACTCCAGCCCCATGCTCTGTCCTGAGGTGGCTCCCCTGTGGTCCCTGGGGGGGGCCTTTAGTGCGTCTGTTTCTGGTTCACTTGTGTCCTGAGAGTGGGGCCCTTCATGCTCTAGGCTTTACGAGTTGTGCCTCCTGGGGGCTGCCCAGGGCGTGCGGGCCTGGGCTGGGGTCTCTGTGTCTTGAGGCTATTGAAACCCAAGGTCCCTTTGGTTTTTCCACAAGTTCTCAATTAAGAACATGTTCAGCTGCACTCACGTCTGTGGGCCTGCCCCCCTTAGACTGTGGCCTCCTTATTCCTTACTATCTTGTTACCTCATTGCTTTAAAAAACTTTTTAAAGCACTTTTGTTCCTCAGTGAGAGATTGGCCTGATTAACCTAATCTGTCCTTTTACCAGAAGTGTAAGTGAAGGAAACCTCCCACATCCCCGCATCTTCTCATCCATCCGTCCAACCATCCATGGAAACAACTTAGGTTGTTTCCACGTCTTGGCTATTGTAAATAATGCTGCAGCAAACCTGGGGGTGCAGATGTCTTTTGAAGATAGAGATTTTATTTCCTTTGGATAAATACCCAGAAGTGGAGTTGCTGGATCATATTGTAGTTCTATTTTTAATTTTTTGAGGAACCGCCGTGCTAAGTTCCATAGTGGCTGCACCAATTTACATGGCTACCAACGAGGGGTTCCCTTTTCTCAAAGTCCTTGCCAACGTTTGTTATCTCTTATCTCTTTGGTAATAGTCACTCTAACAGGTGTGAGATGATATCTCATTATGGTTTTGATTTGCATTTCTCTGATGATTAGCGATGTTGAGTATCTTTTCATGTACCCATTGATCATTTGTATATGTCTTCTTTGGAAAATTGTCTATTCAGTTACTCTGCCAATTTTGAAATCAAATTATTATCAACTTTTGTTACTTCGTAGCATGCATTCTTTTTTTTTTTTTTTTTTTGTGGTACGCGGGTCTCTCACTGTTGTGGCCTCTCCCGTTGCGGAGCACAGGCTCCGAACGCGCAGGCTCAGCGGCCATGGCTCACGGGCACAGCCGCTCCGCGGCATGTGGGATCTTCCCAGACCGGGGCACGAATCTGTGTCCCCTGCATCAGCAGGCGGACTCTCAACCGCTGCGCCACCAGGGAAGCCCAGAGCTTCGTTCTTAATATAACTTAGCTATTAGTCCTTTATCAACTATATGATTTGCAAATATTTTCTCCTATTCTGTAGGTTTTGCCTTTTCATTTTGTTGATGTTTTCCTTTGCTTTGCAGAAGATTTTAGTTTGATGTAGTTCTCCTTGTTTATTGTTACTTTTTGTTGCCTTTGCTTTTAGTGTCAAATCCAAAATCTTTGCCAGCTTGTTGTCCTGAATCAACTTCTTCCAAACGTCTGCTAATGTTGATATTTTGATCTCTTCCCATGAATCAAGATGTTCCTAATGGTATCTAGAATGGTGAACACTTTCTAGAAAGCTTTCAATTTACTTGTCCCAGCTGCATCAAAGGAATCACTGTCTATGGCAGCTGTCACCTTACAAAATGTATTTCTTTTCTTTTTTTTTTTAAATTTATTTATTTATGGCTGTGTTGGGTCTTCATTTCTGTGCGAGGGCTTTCTCCTGTTGTGGCAAGCGGGGGCCACTCTTCATCGCGGTGCACGGGCGTCTCATTATCGCAGCCTCTCGTTGCGGAGCACAGGCTCCAGACGCACAGGCTCAGTAGTTGTGGCTCACGGGCCTAATTGCTCCGCGGCATGTGGGATCTTCCCAGACCGGGCTCGAACCCGTGTTCCCTGCATTGGCAGGCAGACTCTCAGCCACTGCGCCACCAGGGAAGCCCCAAAATGTATTTCTTAAATAATAAGACTTGAGAGTGGAAATTCCTCCTTGACCCAGGGGCTGCAGAACGGATGCTGTGTTATCAGGCAAGGAAACAACACTGATCTCATTGTACATCATCTCCATCAGAGCTCTTGGGTGACCAGGTTCATTAACCATGAGCAGTACTATTTTTAAAGGAATCTTTTTTTCTGAGCAGCAGGTCTCAACAATGGGCTTGAAATATTCAGTGAACCATGTAGTTAACGGATGTGCTGTCATCCAGGCTTTGTTGCTCCATGTATAGAGCACAGGCAGAGTAGATTTAGCATCATTCTCATGGGCCCTGGGATTCTGGGAATGGTAACTGAGCACTGACTTCAACTGAAAGTCGCCAGCTGCATTAGCCCCTAACGAGAGAGTCAGCCTGTCCTCTGAAGCCAGGCATTGACTTCTCCTCTCTGGCTATGAAAGTCCTGGATGGTGTCTTTTGCCTGTAGAGGCTGTTCTGTCTACACTGAATATCTGTTGCGTAGTGTAGCGCCTTCATGAATGATCTCAGCTGGATCTTCTGGATAACTCGCTGCAGCTTCTCCATCAGCACTTGCTGCTTCACCTGGCACTTGGACGTTACGAGACGGCTTCTCTCCTTAAACCTCTTCAGCCGACGTCTGTCCGCTTCAGACTTTTCTTCTGCAGCTTCCTCGCCTCTCTCAGCCTTCACAGAATTGAAGAGCGTTAGGACCTTGCTCTGGATGAGGCTTTGGCTTAAGGAACGTTGGGCTGCTCTGATCTTCTATCCAGGCCACTCGAACTTTCTCCATACCAGCAATAAGGCTGTTTTGCTTTCCTATCATTCGTGTCTTCACCGGAGCAGCGCTTTTAATTTCCTGCAAGGACTTTCCTTTGCCTTCACACCTTGGCAAACTGTTTGGTACAAGAGGCCCAGCTTTAGGCCTGTCTCAGCTCTTGACATGCCCTTCTCACCAAGCTTCGTCATCTCTAGCTTTTGATTTAAAGTGAGAGCCGTGCAGCTCTCCCTTTCACTTGAACTCTTGGAGGTCATGGTAGGGTTATTAATTGGCCTGATTTCAATACTGTTGTGTCTCAGGGCAAAGGAAGGCCCTAGGAGGGAGAGAGAGAGACGGGGAACAGCCGGTCGGTGGGCCAGCCGGAACACACACATTGATCAATTCAGTTCACCGTCTTATATGGGTGCCGTTCATGGCTCCCCAAGCAATTACGGTAGTAACCTCGAAGGTCACAGAGCACCATAATAGATATAACATTAATGAAAAAGTTTGAAATATTGGGAAAATTCCCCAAATGTGACACAGAGACACAAAATGAGCAAACCTGTTGGAAAAATGGTACCGATAGACTTGTTCAACACAAACCTTTAATTTGTAAAAAACACAGTATCTGCAAGGTGCAGTAAAGTGAGGTCTGTCTGTATTGAAAGGACTATCTCTTCTCTATTGTATAGTTTTGGCTCCTTTGTTGTAAGTGAATAGACCATATATATGTGGGTTCATTTTGGGGCTCTCTATTCTGTTCCCTTGGTTTATGTGTTTGTTTTTATGCCTGTACCATACTGTTTTGATTACTATAGTTTTGTAACATAATTTGAAAGCAGGAATTGTGATGCCTCCAGCTTTGTTCTTCTTTCTCAAGATTGCTTTGGTTATTTGGTTTCATACAAACTAGGATTGTTGGTTCTTTTTCTTTTTTTTTTGGCTGCGCCACATGGCTTGTGGGATGTTCCCTGACCAGGGATTGAACCCAGGCCACATTAGTGAAAGCCTGGAATCCTAACTACTAGGTCACCAGGGAACTTTCCTGGTGTTTTTTGTCTTTTTTGTTTTTAATGACTGTTGTTTTATTTTATTTATTTATTTTTAAAAATGCACCATTTCATTTTATTTTTTATTTACTGCTTTTTAGGCTGTGCCGCACGGCATGTGGGATCTTAGATCCCTGACCAGGGATCAGACTTGCACTGCCCGTAGTGGAAGCGCAGAGTCTTAACCACTGGATGGCCAGGGAAGTCCCTGTTGGTTCTATTTCTATGCAAAATGCCATTGGAATTGTACTGAATCTGCAGATTGCTTTGGGTAGTGTGGACATTTTAACAACATGAATTCTTCCAATTTATGAGCATGGAATATCTTTCCATTTATTTGTACCTTCTTTAATGTCAAGGAAAATTATTTAAAGCTTGAAAATAAGAAAAAAAAAAAGCTATCCTTTCTAAGTCATCCTGGGGCAGTATTTAAGGCCACACAAGGAATTTCCTTATCTAGAGAATGTGCCTGTGGACTTTGCTGTTTACTATTAATTAAGAGTTTGGACTTTGTGAAGTTATGTTAACTTGCAGATTTGCATCTGGCGTAAGGTGACCCCCAAGGGTTACAGTTCTCTTGCCGGTGGGACCCTGACCTGTGTCACCTTTAACTCACCTGCCCTGATCCTCAAACTGTTGCAGCCTCTTTTTGGTTCCTGTATTAATGAGCTAATGAATTGTTGATCCATGTTCATTTTATATTTGTGTGACAGCCTTGCTTTCAGTTTTCTGAAAGTTACACTCTGACAGCCTCAGAGAAGAGTGAGCAACCTGCAGCTGTGTCCTGTGCAGAGATCACATGCTGGTGTTGGGTCTCGGGCCAGACCAGACCCCCGATGTCTGTGGCCCCCCTGCTCTCGGCTCCCCCGTCACACGGGGCCCATTATACCATCGGTCGGAGGTTCTCCTAAGGACTAAATGAGACCCCATTAAGCTCTGCGGGAACAACTATAATAATGATACTAGGAGGAAGCCTCAGTCTCCATCACCTCCACCCATAACAGGGAAGGCCCCATTTAAAACCTGGGGCGGGGATCAGACAGACACCCTCCACCCTCTGCCTGCTGGATCCTTCTACGTGGGTGGTCCTCAGAGCTGAGCTCCCAGGTCAGCAGCCCCAGGCCCCTGGCTTATCAGGAACTGGCTCCCTCAGTCGTTTAAACAGCTTTATGAGACGTAATTCACACGCCGCATGGTTCTCCCACTTAAGGGGTCCATGGCGTGAGTGTGGTCAAAGATGTGCGCAGCCGTCACTGCTCTCAATTTTAGGGCGCTTTCATCACCTGGAAGAGCACCCCACGCTTTTTAGCCGTGACCCCTACCCCGCGCCTCCACCCACTCATCTGCTCTCTGCCTTTACGGATTCGCTCCTTCTGGACATTCCACGTGAACGCAATCATCTAATCTATGGTCTTTGGTGACAGCTGGGAGCTGGGGGAGACTGCAAAGCACCACGGAGGAGGAATGGCGGTGACCCTGCCGGGGCGGAGGGAGGGGAGCCTCGGACCCCCAGCCACGGCTCCGGGACAGCTGGTGGCCCTTCATGCATCCCACTGGCATTTCCTGAACGCCAACCATGTGCTTGGCGCCACGTCGGAGGTTGGGAGACGCCCGTGAACAAGGCACAGGCGGTGCCGACCCTCCCTGGAGGCCCAGCCCAGAGGGGAGCGGTGAGCACTCAGGGGGGCGAGGACCGTGACAGGGCAGCTGTCCTGGTGCCTCCGGTCACCTTGGGCCCACCCGGTGGAGGGCCGCTCGCGAGGTGCCTCCTGGGGCGGGTCCAAGCCCGGACGAGGCGTCATCTGTTTTTACTTTGCCGCCGCCTGGGCCAGAGTGATGTCATCGGAGCTCTCGGCCTGGCGGGTGCTGGCGGCCGGCCACCGTGACAGCTCGACTGGGAACCCCAGCTGATGAAGAGGGCTGTGGCCGTCCAGGCCCCAGTGGGGACCGAGGCCTGGTCCGGGAACCCTGGCCTGAGCCGATGGGCAGGGGTGGGGCTCCCTCCTGCTGGGATGAGGGGCTAGGCTGCTGCGCTCCCACTCCCACAGCCCCTCACCGCCCTCATGTTGCTAAAGGGCCAGCGGCAGGCCAGCCTGGCCGGGCTCTTTGAGCTGACGCCCGGGCCCAGCCCTCCTTGAGGGTTTATCCCCCTTCTGCTGCCCGTGACTGCAGGGCAGGGCCACTGGGGCTGCTGGGCCAAGGGTATGGGCTGCCAAGGACCTCAGGCTGGGCCACACGGAGTCCTGCACGGATGGGGCGAGAGTCCCGAGATGTCGAGTGGCCTGAGATCTCCAGCTCTGGCCCTGACCCTGGGGTTATGAGCTGACAGCAGCCGCCCCACCCCGTGCCAGCCCAGGAAAGCAGGTCGTCACCTGTAACCCTCCAGGTGTCCGTGTCCCCACTTTACAGATGAGGAAGCTGAGGCCCAGAGGCCTTGTGCAGAGTGGAGACTGAAACTCACGTCCTGCTGACCCCAAAGCCATGCTCTTGGCTCTGCCCACGTGCTGTTACTGGCTCAGGGTAAGGAGTCCTGGACAGCGGGGTCCTGAGCCCTTTTCCGTCTGCACTGTGTGGCCTTGGGAACAAGCAGTCTCTGAGTTGCAATCTCCTCTCCTTACAAAGTGGGGGGGTGGTGGTGCTGGTGACACCTTCCTAGTGGCTTGTTGGGAGGGTTGGGTGAGATGACCGATGTCCCGGGGCCCACATTTGAAGAGCCGGGGGAGGACATGGAGGGATGGCCGAGCCCCCGCAGGTCACAGTGTCTCTGGATGGGCACCAGGTCTGGGAGAGGTGGCTGGGGGTTGTTGACGTGGCCCGGCTCGCGGGGGATGTGATGCTGGGGCAGGAGGGTAGACGGAGCCCATCTCCCGGGCCTGCTGGGCCTGCCCAGAGCCTCCCCCTGGGGAATCCTGCCCCCCTCTCACCTGCTACCCACCCCTGGTTGACAACACGTTAACAGACGCTCCTGCTTCAGGGTAAGCGGCCTCTCCGTGACACCTGCATGCACCCTCCAGGGGCTTCCTGGGAGAGCGCGTTAACACGGCGTGACGGTAGCCGAGGACGCCTCTGGCGGGGTGTGGTCCTCTGGATGCCACGTTTGGGCTGACTTTCCTGCCGGCTCCTCAGGTTTGGAGACCCTGTAGCCAGGTACGCAGCGTCCCCGCCACATCCCACGCCCACCTGGCCTCTGCCTGCTCTATGTTTTTATTCCCTAAAAGAGGCTGCCATTTGCATTTGTGCTACCCCTTCCAGGAGGCCTTCTCTCTGTGTGTCACAGTGTGGGCGTCCTGCTGGGCCTCTCTAATCTCGTTCTTCAGTTAATCTTATCCCCTAAGCCAGCCTGCAGGCCATTTAAATGTCTGTGGGCTGTTGACCCGGAGAGACATTTCCCAGACTAACCACGCCCCACCTCTCTTCCATACTTTGAACTCTTCATTATCCTAAATGATACGGCTGAGAACATCTTTGTATATAGAGCTCTTCGCCCACCCATTCCAAAAAAATGATTTTCCCTTGGACGGACTGAAAGGCTCTGAGCCGCTAACTGCCTCTCTGTGCGTCCCCAGGGCACTCGGGGGACACGGAGCTGGGTCCATCACCCCCTGGTTTCTGCTGCCGGGCTTCTGACCCAGACTCCCGCGGGCCGTGAGCGCTGCCCCCGCCCTGGCCTGTGAGCCGGCCTCCTGCCCTCTGACTCGCCCGGCTTTGTTCAAAGTGTCTTTTTGGTGCTTGAACTATTAAAAGAGAAAGAATTCTGTCTTCTTTCCCCCCTGGAAGGCTAAAATGTCCCCCTGTGTTTCTTGCCTTCTCCATTTAGGGAAATGTCAGCCCAGGTTCACTGTCAGCATCTCCCCCCACCAGCCCCAAGACCCGGGCTTCAGCCTGAATCCTGCTCTTGCTGCCGGGTGAGAAGCACAACTTCTCAGCCTCAGCAAGTGCGAGAGCGCCCTTGGAGGGGCGGGTGTGCCTGAGCTGGTGTTGCCCCTTCCTGTCCTGGGCCCTGTGGGTGCAAACCCACGGCAGGCCAGTAGTTTCCACAAACCCTCAGGCCGGGCTCTTGCGGTTCCAGGCCGGCACCTGCATGTAGATCCTCTCTTGGACCCATTTCTCAGATTCCTACTCCCCACACCCCCTCCGGTCCTCCCGGAGCTCCAGCCCTGGGCTGTTACTGTCACATATGGTTCTCACCCCATCAGACCCAGAGGCCCTTTTCTAACAAATATTTTTACCGGTTCCTTTATGATCCAGAACTGAAATGCAGAGATGATACAGCTACTCTCACACATGATCCTGTGAATGAAGAATGTTGCCACTTCAGTAAACAGAGGTGGTTACAGCCGTCGAGCCATCACAACTGGGAGAGATGAACGTCTGTTGTTTGCAGCCCCCCGTTTGCGGTCACTTGTTACAGCAGCCCCAGGACATTTACACGCCAAGTCAATCAACTCGTGGTGCAAAGGAGATACTTTAAACGGCTTCCCAGGTGCTGCTCTCCATGGGCCTCTGTCGTGGGTGCTCTCAGCAAGCCCTTTACACAGAGCAGCAAACAGGCTCAGAGATGCTGGGTGACCTATCCAGGGCACACAGCCAGGAAGAGGGCGCTGGTTTCCCACCCACGTCTGTCTGACCCTGGGCGATGCACTCAGCCTGTTTTGTCTGTGGGTCCCATCAGGGGCGCAGGGGTGGGTGACGTGGGTGCCCTCCACCCCCTCCCTACATGCAGGGGGTCCCTCCTGGCGCCTTCGCTGGCTTGTGCCTCGGCCCCGCCTCTCCCCGGGACCTTGCGGGGGAGGGGGCTCTGTCCTCTCTCTGTGCCAATGAGGTCACCGCTCCTGGCGCTCAGTAACCAAGACACAAACCTGAACCGTGGCCCCCGCTGTGGGCTGGGCAGTGTGGGCCTGCGTGGGCTAGGGGTGTCCAGGGCCTGGGCCCAGCGGGAGGGCCGGGCGGTGGCTCTGGGGCCTGGGTTGGCCTGTCCTCCTAGTGTTTGTGTGACGGCCGCAGGGCTGGCCCTGATCTCTGGGGACGCGTCTCAGCAGGTCTGAGGGTTCGTCGAGTTTCCTGAGCTCCGCTGCAGGGCCTGACAGGAGCTGCTTCTTGGGTCAAGCGCCAAAACTCTCCACACCCATGCAATTCCCAAGAAGAACAGTGCTAACCCGTTAAGTAAGTGTGAGCATGTCTACGGAGTTTGGTTTTGGCCCAAATGTTGTTATTCCCCCAGAAACCCCCGTTATTCACGTTTTGCCCGTTTATGTTTGGGTATCCAGGCAGATGCCCGCTCTGCCTCCCGGGGAGAGGGGCTGCGTCGCCCCCGAGCTGACCGCCTGCACCCCCCTTGCCCGGCCCGAGGCCCACGGGGACCCCGAGGTGGGAGGGGGGAGGAGCTGCAGACTGGCTTTCCTCCACCCCTTTCAGGCCAGGGTGGGCATCCGCCCTCTTCTCTCTGCCTCTCCGTCTTCTCCTCCCCACCCCCCATTTTTTATTATTATGAGAGTTTTCAAATGTTCCACATTTCAAACAGAAAGGAAGAAAACGCCAGCAGGCCCACGCTGGCCCACGCGGCCACCGCCTGGCCTCAGCGACACCCTGACAGTCTTCTCCCGGCTCCCTCCTCGCGGGCGGGAGGTGGGTGTGTGCATGCAGGGCCTTTCAAGCACCCTTCTCCCTGCTGATGGGGTAACAGCTCCCACCGGGCTCTCCTCCCCAGTCTCCCCCTCCCTGGCCAGACATCTGTAACCAGTCCCTCTACATAATGCGCTCAGCTCCCCAGGCTGCCCGTGCTTCTGTCCGGACCCTGATGGATGGATAGCCGCGGGAGGCTTCTGCCCCTCCTCCCCTTCCACTTTTTCTCTTCTCATTCGAAAGAAAGTTGCAGACACCCCATGCTTCACCTCCAAACCCTCTGGCTTTTTTGGCCTCCGCTAAAAGGAAGGTCGCGCTTCATCATCAGCGTGATACCGTCCTGGCCCTGGAGAACTTTGCAATCTCCTCACTCTATCTTTCATTTCTTCAGTTGTGCAGAGAGGCACCTTCTGGCTTTCTGGGTTTTGGGACCTAGAATGTAATTCGCATCTCCCTCTTGGCTCCGCCTCTGATCTATTTCACGGGAGAACACCCCCCGCCCCCTTCACGTTTTCCCAGGACACTGACTCATGGACGTTTTGGAGAGCAAGCCGGTCGCCTCGTGCACTGTCGTAGTCTGGATGTCCTCGGGCGTCGTTTTCCTTGCTTCCCCTGTCCCCTGTGTTTCACCTGCAAAGGCTGGATGAGGTGAAAGTGAACGTTTTTGAGAAGATCACTTCCTGTCCGACCTGGCATCACATCACGGGCCTTTCTGAAGCTGGCAGATTGCTTCAGCGGACACTCACCAGGTTCCCCCTGCTGTGCCAGGAACATCCAGGACCCGGCTCCTTCCTCTTCCTTGCTGCAGGCCGGGGCCTGGGTGCCGCTGAGGTGTATGTGGCTGCCCTGTCTTGGCTCTGCTGGAGACCCCACGCAGCCTTCAGGGCTGCTGGTGCCGCCCTGTGCCGGGGGGTCACGGAGCGCCCTCGCTGCCTTCCGGCCCGTCGGACCTTCAGCAGAAGGAGGCTGGCCTAGGTCTGAGGGTGGTGGCCTGGGGTCTGCAGCTCTGCCTCGCGCTTTCCGCAGCCTTGCGGACACTTCTGACTGGACGGCGTGCAGCTGGGATGACCGAGTCGCAGGTAATGGTGAGGGGGTCAGTCAGGAGCTTTCTCCATCTCCAAGGCCTCAGCTGTGCCCTCTCCTCTGTCTCTCCTTCTTCCTCCAGGGAGCCCGCCTGTGTTCAGACATGCTGCAGGAGAAGGCAAGAGTTGGGGCCTCTCGTCCAAGACTTCTCACTGCCAGGCTGCAGAGATCCACAGCCCGAGATGCACTGACCAGCTGGCAGCTCTGAGCCGTGTTCGAATCCCAGCCTTGAGATGCAGCCAGAGCTGCTCAGATGTTTCCACTCAGGGTTTGGCAAAGATGTCCCGACAGGGAACAAAAGCTAAGAAAGGCAGTGCCCTGGGGGTCGAGGGCAGGGAGAAGGGCTGCTGCCCTTTGGGAGTTTGCTGTTGGGCCTCCGCTGGTCTCCTCCTCCGAGGGTGCGGCCACGACAGGCGGGCAGGGGGCGCGGGGTGGGAGCGGCCCTCCGACCTCCCCGGGATGCCGGCTCTAGCCGTCGCTTCTGGCGTTGGTCAGTTTGTGTTACACAGAGCCATCTACAGAGCCAAGGGGGACAAAACTTTTGTGTGTAACCCAGGGAAACAGAATCCACAGCCTGGGCAGCTCCCGGGTGTGGGCCGCCAGTGAGGGGTCCCGGAGCCCAGGAGCTGGGAGCCGGTGGTGTCATGGAAAGAGGTCTTTGGCTGCCAAAACTCAGAAAGAGCTGGATGCCTAGACCAATGCTAACGCAGAAACCCCCAGCTCACCTTCATCTGCTGTGCGTTCTCAGGAGAGACGAGTTTAAAAGAGCCCAAACTTCATCCTTTCGATTCAGGTATTTTCTTAATGGAAATCTCGCCTCATTCCATGAGGATTTTAGGCAGCTCCCGGGAGATGCGCAGAGCAGAGTATACAGCGTGGAAGCAGGAAGAACACTCAGGGCCCAAAGTCTGGAACCAGAGGGGGGGATGGTTGCACAACATCGAGAATTTCGTAAATGCCCTTGAAGTTTCCACTGTAAAGTGGTTACAATGGTAAATTTTATGTTACGCGTTTTCTACTACAGTAAAATACAATATTAAAAGAAAACAAGAGTCCGGGCCAGGGAAGACTGTCATTGGAATGGGGTGGAATGGAAGAGGGCTTTTCACCAAAAGGCCTTCCCAGCTGATGAAATGGAGGTGGGGTTTGCACTCCACTCTTCAGTCGGCAGCCAAAGGGCAAAGAAAACCACATTCATATCCTTCTGAAAATAGAAGCTGAGCCCCTACGGTGTCAGGCCTGCGTGGGGGCCACAGTGCTGGTAATGAGGAGACCCAAATAGCCCTGCCCTTGGGGATCCCGCGGCGGTAGGAAGCCCTTTATACAGCTGCCCCTCGTGGTGAGGACAGCAGCGTGATTTCCACGCGGGGCGTCTGGTTTCAGGCCCTGGACTCTCCAAGAAATCTCCCCCGGCCTCCTACGGGGAACAGGGTCCAGAATTGGGCACCACGCAGGAGACGAGGAAATAATCTGATAATCTATGGACTTTGAATCAAGAAACTCAAATGAGAGAGAAATCGGGCTTATGACACAACAGGACATGCACTGAAAGTGACAGGCCTGGAAGATGGCAAGACACCCGGAGAAGGGGGAATCAAGTGGCTGCAGACGTTCCAGAAACTTCCTGGAGGAGAGAACGCTGAGGCAGACGCCCGGGGCCAAGGGAGGTCTTGTGCGCAGGGGGAACTATTTTGCCACCTTCCCCCACCCCGTTCCTAGGCAACCGCGCATTTGCGTCCGAGGACCTACGCGCCTGGCAGGAGAATTGGGAGGGGCCTCCCCGTGGGGCTGCTCCGGTGTCCTCACAGGGGCAGGTAGCGTGGTGGCTGCTTCCCCAGAGAGCAGGGGAGGCTGCAGTGACCTTTGTGACCCAGTCTTGGAAGCCACGCAGGCCTGCTTCAGGGCGGGAGGGGACCACCGTCCTGGCGGCAGGAGGAGGGGAAGTAGAAGGCGGAAGAGGGGCTGTGATCAAAGCGCTCACAGCTGAGAAGGGGCGACAGTTGATGACAGGCATGTGTCCTGAGATTCGGGAAGCTGGGTGACGAGAGGTAAGCCACGGCAGACACACAATAGCACATGGGGGCTGTGAACGGAGAGAAGGTCCTATGTAATCAGACAGACAGAAAAGACTGATTCCCCATCAAGGACAGCCATGCTGACAACAAACTCTCAAAGAACAGCAACGGGAAGGCATCTCCTAAGTGCGCCCCAAACAGTACTCCCCTTCCTTCCATCATATACCCGTGAAAGGCCATTTAAAAAACGTGGGATAGGGCTTCCCTGGTGGCGCAGTGGTTGAGAGTCCGCCTGCCGATGCAGGGGACACGGGTTCGTGCCCCGGTCCGGGAAGATCCCACATGCCGTGGAGCGGCTGGGCCTGTGAGCCATGGCCGCTGAGCCTGTGCGTCCAGAGCCTGTGCTCCACAGCGGGAGAGGCCACAACTGTGAGAGGCCCGCGTACCGCAAAACAAAACAAAAACAAAAACAACAAAACAAAACAAAACAAAAAAAACATTGGGTAAAGACAATGTCAGACAAACAAGATCTGAGTTAGAGCTCCACAGACGCTCAGGAAAAGGACTCAGAAAATATATGATTCAGGAGGAAAGAGAATGATCCAAAGGGAGAAGGAGACACCAGAAGGAATGGTTTGCAAAGGTTTTGTTTAGAGTTTCTCACATGTTTACCAAACACAGAAGGAGGCTGTGCTTGGAGGTCAGGGAGGGAGGGGTGGGGGTGGGCTCAGGCACAGCCTGCATCCCCTGCAGGCAAAGTGGCCACCACTGTCCCAAGGGCGCTCCTGCACACGCACACGCACACGCACGCACGCACGCGCGCGCGCACATTCAGTCAGACTGGTGCTGCTGTTGGAAGAAATGGTAAGAAGAAGAGACCCAGCCCAGCACCAGCCTCGTCCGCTGTGACTGTGGAAGACAAATCTCATTTGAGGGATGGAAAAGATAGAACTCAGATACCAGCCAAGAATAACAAGAAAGGTGGGAGGGTTGATAGGAGTGAAAGTATTTCAGATTCCTCCTCTCGTTTCAGGGAAAGGTAGAGAAATCAATTTTCAGCTTAGATAGACACGTCAAACCTATAAGGATAACTGCTAAAAACAAAGAGAGTGGAAAAAGCAGCAGAGGGGAAAGACAGAACTGAAGAGAACCTCAGTCCATAGAAAGGCAGGACAGGGCTGGGCGGGGAGCCTGGAGGGGTCAGGATGGATAGCAAGAGCTCAAGGAAGACAGAGTGATTTCAAGTACACCCGTCATCACACTAAACATACAAGGACAAAACTTACCAGTTAAAAGATGCTGACAGATTGGAGAAATATATCAAACCTAGGCTGTGCTGTTTACATAAGAAATTCCTCACGAGGGAAGAAAACAAAGGCAGGGCCACCAAGGACCCGGATCCTTGGCAAGTGAAGTCTTGGGTCACCCCACCAGCAGAGGTCATGCAGAGGTCAAGGGGCAATGGAACCCTAGGTGGAAGGAAGCCCCACATTGTTCCTGTCCCCCCTGCCCCTTTCCATTTGCCCTGCAGGAAAAGCGCTGGTACAGCCGGTTGTACGTTTCAGGGGGGAGCGTGTCCTGTAATCATACTGACACTGCCCATGATGATGGGGCAGCTCCTGGGACATGGTCCATCCTCTGTGCTGGGGACATGAGCTTTTCAACCAGAGGGAGGACAGGACTGGGTGAGTGTTGAGGGGCAGAGGGGTGGAATGTGTCTCATGTTTTTGTTTTTTTTTTTTTTTTTTTTTTTGCGGTACGCGGGCCTCTCACCGTTGTGGCCTCTCGCGTTGTGGAGCACAGGCTCCGGACGCGCAGGCCCAGTGGCCACGGCTCATGGGCCCAGCCGCTCCGCGGCATGTGGGATCTTCCTGGACCGGGACACGAACCCACATCCCCCGCATCGGCAGGCGGAATCTCAACCACTGCGCCACCAGGGAAGCCCTGATTTTTTTTTTTTTTAAAAAAAACAGCTTTATTGGGATGTAACTCACATACCAAAAAGTTCACCCATTTTAATGTACGATTTTGTGGTATTAATTACATTGACAATGTTGTACAACCATCCCCACTATTTATTTTCAAAACACTTTCATCACCCCAACAGAAACTCTGTCACTGCTAAGTAACAGCCTCCCATCTCCCGCAGCCCCTGGTAACCTCCGATCTACTTTCTGTCTCTATGAATTTGCCTCTTCTCAATATTTCATGGACAGTATTTGTCCTTTTGTGTCTGGTTTCTTTCGTCAGCATCATGCTTTCAAGGTTCGTCCGTGTGGTAGCACGAATCAGTGCCATTCCTTTTTAGGGCTAAATACTATTCCACTGTAGGGAGGGCCATGCGTTGTTTATCCTGCGTCTGCTGGTGGGTGCACGTGTCTGCGCCTTTAGCTATCGTGGGAGGTGCTGCTGTGAGCCTATGTGTACCTGGACTTGGGTTCCCGTTTCCAGTTCCTTTGGGTCTGTACCCAGGAGTGGACTCACTGGGTCATCTGGAAACTCCACGTTTGGCTTTCTGTTTTCCAAGGTGGCTGCACCATTTTACATTTGTTGGTGTTTTGCTTGCCCCTCCGTACCCATGGTCCGCCTTTCTCCCCTCTGCTCTCTGTCCTGAGGGTGGTCCTGGGTAGACCATATCAAAGGCACCTTGCTCCTCTGGCTTCCAGGTGGACTCAGCCACTGGGTGGGGGTGGGAAGAAAGGAGGGAGGGGAGTAGGCAGGCTGTGTGACCCGCCCCCCCAGGTCATCTCTGCTGGCCGTGTATCTCCTCCCAGGCTGATTTCTCCACCTGGGGTCTGGAAACTACCTCCCCTCCTCCCTGGGGGCTGGGATGACAGCCCCCAGTCACCATGCTGTCCCTAGGGCACCCGTTCTCCTGCACCACTGCAATCGTCCCTTTGGGAATAAACCCTCCTTGAATGATCTTGTCCTGAGAGAGCACTTGCCTCCTGTTGGGGCCCTGACTCAGGCGAGTTGGAAATCAGACCCTCTGCAGGTTCCGATTGGCGTGGCCCTCTCTGTCTCATCCACGGATCCAGCCCCACGCCAAGCCCAGCGCCCAGCACACAGCAAAGCTCAGTAGATTTTTTTTTTTTTTTGATAAATAAAGGAATGATTTCAGGATTCAGATCAGGTCCCTGTATTCTAAGCACAACAGAGACTCAGAGCCCCTGGCCTGGGTCCTGAGTACAGAAAGACTGGCTTTCCCTTTAGGGACCTCCCATCTACAGGACGAACCAAACAGGGCATTCCCAGAAGAGGTGGAATTTCCTCCGGCAGAAGACCTCGAAAGCCCTGCCGTCGATGTTCTGCCCACTTGGGCTTACCTGGGCAGGGGACCAATCCTCTCGAAGTTCAGCGTCTTCATCCGTGAGGTGGGGAAATTGCTAGCCTCACTGTGATGACTGCAGAGAAGGCTTGCAGAGGGGGGCTCGCCTTGCCTGGCGCATACAGGGAGGCCTGGGGCAGCCTCTGTGATGACCTCATACCTCACACCTGATGACACGTCCTTAGGGCACTGAGTGCTCCTCCTGAAATGCTCGTGGTCTGACGGTGTTGACGTGTCTTCTCAGCACGGCCCGCCACATGTCTTGTAACCAGGGCGGAGGCACAGATGCCGAGACCAGCGGGTTCCAAACCGCCGGTCACTTCTCACCCTGCCTGCCCCAGGGCACACAGAAGGAGGCTTAGCTTCCACTGAGAGAGGCGGGCAGGAAGGGTTTCTTGGGGGGTTGTGGGGTTGCTGGGGGGGATGGAGATGAGGGTACTTCCTTCTCACAGGGTGCCTGGGGAAGGGGCGCCAGGGAGCCCCCGGCAGCCTGACTTGTGTTCTGTGGCTTGTGGCTGGTGGACCAGCTGTGTTTGGAGCCCAGCCCTGCCCGGCTGTGTTCTTAGTAAGTAGCATCGAGTACAGATGCTCGGGAAGCATTTGCTGAATAAATAAACACCGGACATACGAGTCCAGAGAAACCTACAGAACAGGAAAGAGCGCAAAGAAGTTTATAAGCGTCCATTAAGATGTCCACGCCGGGGTCTTCCCTGGTGGCGCAGCGGTTGAGAGTCCGCCTGCTGATGCAGGGGACCCGGGTTCGTGCCCCGGTCCGGGAGGATCCCATGTGCCGCGGAGCGGCTGGGCCCGTGAGCCATGGCCGCTGAGCCTGCGCGTCCGGAGCCTGTGCTCCGCAACGGGAGAGGCCACAACAGGGAGAGGCCCGCGTACCAGAAAAAAAAGACAAAACAGAACGCCAACGCATGGAAACAGCTCCAAACCCATAGACAGGGATTGGGACGAATGAATTGTGGTGGATCCGCGTGGCAGAATGTTACTCAGCAGTACAAGGATGGGTAACGGTTCCGTGAATCAGCAGGGATGAATATAGAACAGAAGTGAGGGAGCAAGGCAAGTGGGAGACAGGTGATAATCGATGCTCGTGCCGTAAATGCCACACCTGCCGCTGCCGCAAGATGACCACAGACTTGACAGCTTAACGCAGTGCACACGTGCGATCTTACAGTCTCGGGGGTCAGAAGTGCAAAAGCCGCCTCACTGGACTGCAGTCTGGGTGTCAGCAGGGCGGGGTCCTTCCGGAGGCTCCAGGGGGGCATCGGCCGCCCAGCCTGTCCCAGCTCTGGAGGCGCCTGCGTTCCTTGGCCCTTCCTGGGCTCCCGGAAGCGTCTTCCCTCCTAGACCTCAGCCTCCGTCCTCGCATCTTCTCTCCGCTCTGACCTCCTGCCTCCCTCCCGTAGGCACCCTCGTGACACCACAGGACCCAGCCGCATCACGCAAGGTAACCTCCACCTCCAGATCCTTCCCTTAATCATCTGCAGAGTCCTCTCCGATAACCGAGTCACGGGTTCAGGGAATTAGAGCACCTTTGGGGGCACCGTTCTCCCCGTCACACGGGGATTCAAGAGAAAGGTGGTCTCAGGGACTCCTTGGCGGTCCAGTGGTTAGGACTCCACGCTTTCACTGCCGAGGGCCTGGGTTCAGTCCCTGCTCGAGGAACTAAGATCCTGCAAGGTGCGCAGCGTGGCCAAAAAAAAAAAGAAGAGAGAGATGATCTCTGGGGGCGGGTGGGATGGGATGCAGGCGGTGCACAGAGGGGCTGTTTCATTATTATAAAGAACGGGAGAAGCAGCATCTGGGCCCCCCCATGTTCCCCCAACCCTCTCCCTCAGCGTCCTCCAGACAGCTCAGTCCCCAGGGCTGCACCTCTGTGCCCAGGGATGCTTGGCCATCATGACGGGCGGGGGGTGGTGGTGGTGTATAAATACCCCAGCTCCCTACCCTTAGGGATGTTACTTCTGGAACCTTTTCCCAGCATGCCCCTGCAGCACCGCACCCCCAATCCCCTGCTGTGAGAACTGACTTCACACATTCTTGTGTGTTTTTTTTGCGGAGAGGTTAACAGTCCAGTGGACTTTGGTACGTTCAAATGGTGTCCGACGGTTACCTCTATCTACTTGGAATACATTTCCCTCAGCTGAATAGCAACCTGTACCCGTCACTCCCGCTCATCCCCTGCATGTCTCGCTTCTCCCCTCAGCACCATGTCTTCGGGGTTCAAGTATAGCTTGTGTCAGCGCTTCACCTCTTTGCACGGCTGAATGACACTCCGTTCTGTGGGTGCCCACGCGTGATTCATCCATCCAGCACGGTACCACTGCCGTAACAGCGCTGTGTGCCCGGGCCAGTCCTCATGTGTCTACCTGGAGGGGATGCTCTTAACTGGTGCCTCCCCTTTCCTGTAGCCCACTCCCCGCCCCCAGCGTTCTCTCCATCCTCCAAATGAACAGCCTGCCCTCCAATCCCTGTCTCTGTTTCTGGAGAAACTAAAATGGCACAGAAACTTCATGAACGTTGACGTTCGTGGTGTCTGAGCCATCTCCTCTAAGCCCGTGCTGTCCCGCGTGGCAGCCCAGTCACGGCCGTGAATTGAGATCGAATCAGATTCCACCTGAAGGTTTCCAGGCAGGCAGGTCACGTTTCCAGTGCCCCAGGCCCCACGTGTCCGTCCAGCGCTGCTGAATCGCACGGGCAGAGGTAGGACACCCCCCATCACAGAAAGGACTACTGGGCAGTGCTGCTATGCACTTTCCGATGTGTTTGGAATATTTTACACTTAAAAGTGTACATTTTTGACACTTAAAAGTCCCCAAACAAACAACGAAAGCAAGCTGAGTTTGGGGCCCGAGGGGAGCAGGTGAGGAGGGGGGCAGAGCCGGCTGGAAGGTGCTGGTGGCACTGGCCTGGGTGAGCTGCCTCGGGGAAGCTGGGACTCAGCCTCTCAGCCTGGAACAGGGTCCCCGGCGAGCTGGGCGGGTCTGGGGACATGGATGGGGCGCTGGATGGGATTGGGGGCGCTGCGTTAGCACCCTGATCATTGGAGCAGGGACCCCATCTGAGGGCCAAAGACAGGAGCTGCAGGCCAGGACCTTACTGGGCTGTTGGTGAAACTCCACAGATGTCTGTGCAGTGATGTGACCCCGCAGGGCTACCCGGGGCAGGCAGAGTGGGCACTTCCACGCTGGGAGGGGTCCCATGCCCCCACCCTCCACCCTGGAGGTCACTGCTGCTGGGGGGCAGAGCCACCTTACTGCTGCTTCCTGGAATGTCTGGTTCAAGGCCACTCCTGCCCACCAGCTGGGCCCCCGGCTCTCTGACTCCTCGGTTCCGTGTCTGGGAGATGAGGCCCCCTGGCCTCCCACTGTGCTGGGGCACCCACCTCCTCCTATATCTGGCCTCCTTTCTTATGCATCTTCTTAATTTAACCAGCACTTCTGGAGAACTCACCGTGTGCCCTGACGGCTTTTAAACATTCGGCAAATTTTAGCTCCTTGAGGATGTCGTGCTCCCGTGAGACAGGTGCCCTTACGAATTTCACTTTCCAGACGAGGAACCTGAGGCGGGCAGGATGCACGAACTGTCCCCCGTCACACAGTCAGGGTGGCCGCGCCTGGCGCAGAGTCCCCGCGCGAGGGCAGCAGGAGCTGTCCTCCTGTAACACGTTAAGCTGCTTGGGAGTGAGAGGCAGGGCCCTTGCTCAGCCTTCCCCGGCCCCCCTGTGCTTTGGCTGGATGGAAGCAACATCTCGAAGCAGAGCAAGGAGCTGGCAGCCCTCAACCTGTCGGCAGGGAGGCCGCAGGGACCGGCAGCCCTGCCTGGGGCGATGCCCGGCCGCGCTCTCCACTCACGCTCACACTGAAGACTTGGAACTGGGCAGCCCGTGTGTCCGTGTGTCCATCCTGACGCGGCGTTTCTGCTGCAAGTTTTGTCCTCCTTCCCGGGCTTCCTGGACCACAGTGGTCCCCTCCCTGGAATGGACGTTCTGGGACTGCTCAAAGAACATTCTAGAGGAGTGACGTGATGTCCACCCATTGGAGGGGCCTCGCTGTCCTTTGTGGGGTCTCAACACCGCCCCCCTTTGAGCTGCTGCAAGTTCAAGTTTCTTGGGGGGATCCTCCCCCCAGGAAAGTACATGGGGCGCTTTCTCATGGACTTGGCCCCTTCCCTTCGGAGCCAGAACACTGGGCACGGGCTGGAGACAATTAAACAAATAATGTGGGAATAAATATAAACAAAGGTGCCAGGGACCACGGAGGCCAGCTCTGCACTGGGTCCTCCTTCCCCAGGTCTCCCAAGACCCATCATGTGGAAATTAAAACTCCATCTTCCAGGAAATTAATGAAAACCGCATTTACGAGCAGCTGTTCTCGGGTGTGAACTCTGTTGAGAGGCCAGTGGGTCCAGGGGTGAACTGCAGAGGCCCCGTCCATCCTCCGTCTGTAAAGGGCCCCTGGGAACGCAGCGCTGGGGGCAGACCGGTGAGGCTCCACGCTCAGGGCAGCCGCAGTCAGGAGGTGACTGGATTTGCCCTCAGGGGGAGAGAGACACCCAACGGGTTGATCTTCCTTAAATACATCCTTTGAACCCTGTGCTGGTACAAGCACAGGGTTTGCTCTGGGCCTCAGCACGCGTCCCTGACGTGCCAGCAGCCCCTGGCGTACCCAGCAGCTGTTACTTTAATTAGCAATCCAAGCATGTTTTTGTAAGCTGAAGGGGTGCACTAAATGTCTAAGATTCCATATTTCTGGCCACTTCTATTGCAAGAGCTTGAACAGTGGGCTAAACACTATAAGCATCACTTAATGCCACGCTTGCAGCAAACTCTGAAGAAGGTTCCGTTCTCACCTCCAGTTTACAGAGGGGAACGCAAGGATCAAAGAGGGGGAGTAACTTTCCCCAGGTCACTCAGCTAGGAAGCGGCTCCCCAAGTCTACGCTGGGAACCCCTGTGCTCCACCCAGTGGAGGGGTCTTGGAGGGCTGTGTGCCAACACTGGGCCAGGCGGGGTTGAAACAACAACTCAGAAGTGGACTCTCTGCTCCCTTACCCTGGAGATGTCATCTGCCAGGGGCCCGGGGGGTAATTCCCTTGCTTTATCGTGGTCCAGAGGAAGGCGGAGTGTTTTGCTAAAAGCTTGCCCACTGGCATCACAAAGAACTCATCTTCTGGACTACAGACTCCTGTGCTGGATTGAGTAGCAAAAGGTATTTTCCACATGAAAGTCATCTGCATGGGAGCCTCACAGATGGAAATAAAATATTTACCATTTGGAACGAAATTGCAACTGGAACAAGAAGCGAAGGAGGTGGGGGCAGTGGGGGAGGCCTCAAATACAGACAGCTGCTGCCTAGCTGTGGCTGTAAGTGGGGGCAGTGGAGGAGGCCTCAGATACGGACAGCTGCTGCCTAGCTGTGGCTGTGGGAGAAGGGACTGGGCCTTGAGGCTGGGCCCGGGGCTGCTCTGTCCCCCTCCGGCCGTATTGGGCTTTCCAGGCCTTCGTCTAGGGGCACGTCTGCCTGCTGCCCAGGCCCAGGTCCCCTCCCCAGCGCCGCGAGCCTTGGGCCGGCTGAGGCTCTGTCCTCACGGTGGGCCCACGGTGGTCCCTCCCCCACCCCTGCCCATGTGCTCCCCTTTAACCTGCCTCCTCTCTGTCCCCCCGCCCATGGCCTCACTGTGACCAGCTGTGCTCTCTCCCCCGCGGACCCCGCCACCCCATGGAGATGTCCAGAGAGGCCCTGGGGACCCAGAAGGTCCAGGTGAAAGGATCTCTGCAGCCGTCATCCAGGCCACCCTTCATTCCGGGAAGCTGAGGGCCGAGTGGGAAGGGAGCTTGCCCAGACGGCTCCTGGACTGAATGGCTACGTCCAGGCCCCTCCAGCTCTCACTGTCCGTGACTCTGGTTTTCCTGAAGGAACGTCAGTTGTAACACACAAGGTGATCGCGGCTGAACCGGAGACAATGATGGAGAATTATTTCCTTATCAGCGGAGTGGAGATTCCACTGCTCGTCCTTCCCAGCTGGGCAGTCCAGTCCCCCTTCCCCGCTGGCCCCTCTCCCGGGACGGGCGAGTCACGCGCGGTGTGAAGGGTGACCAGGTGTCTGGAGAACGAGCCCTGTGCTGCCCGCTATTGGGCCACGCCACTCCCTCTAGGGCCCCGAAAGCAGCCCCTAGGGGCCTCCCCTTACAGCTGGTGAGGACCCTGGGATGGTCTCACCATGGGAGACATTTGTTAATACCTTGTTCTTAGTTTCCCGGGGACTGAGGCCCGCCGCCACCCCCACCCCCCCACCGTCCCTAGGCCCTGCCCTCAGAGTGACCTCCACACTGGCCTGCAGTGCCCCAGGGAGCCACGCCTCATCTGCAGGATAAGCCCCCCCTGTAGATTCTCTGGTTCAACTAGAGGGAAGAATCCCCCTGGACCTCTGCCAAGGGTGTGGGGAGCGCGTCTGGAGCGGCTCCAGAGCCGGAACCCAGAGGAGGGGGATCCTCCCAGCCTTTACGACTGGCTTCAGATGACTTCCTGGAAGTGGCCGAGCGTGGCTCGCAGCCCCGGGGCCTCGTCGGGGAGCAATGCTCCGTGCAGGGGAGAAGCACTGCCTGGCCAGCCTGGTTGGGCTCCAGCAGGCAGGAGGGGCTGCAGCTTCGCTTGTCCAGCATCTGTGGAGCCCGCGGGTGCTCTGGACTCCTTTCCAGCACCCTGGCACCTTCCTGTGGCCTCCAGGATGGTGATGGTCTGCTCAGGACACAGCGGAGTCACCAAATCTTCCTGTTTTCCAGGACTGCTCACCCAGTCAGGTCCGCCCTACAATTTGCTGTTAGAGCGCTTAGGTGGAGAGAATCAGCCTCACATGTTTTGCAAGGATGATACAAACCACTTCAAGAAATAAACCGTTAGCCCGGGCCCCTCACGCCCACCATGATAAGAATAGCACTGGCTGCCGGGGAGCGGCTTCCGCCATGTGCCAGGTTCCATGCCAGGCCTCACCTGCTGTGTGACCTTGGGCAGGGACCCAACCTCTCTGTGCCTCGGTTTCCTTGTCTGCATCACGAGGAGGATGAGGGTGTCTACGTCACAGGGAAGCGTCCAGAGCAGCTCCCGCGGCTAGTGCCTCGGTGCTGGGGCAACACCTCCGTTGTTTGCAGTGTTCTTGCCTTGACAAGCAATGGGGCTGTAAACACTCTCTTGTGTGTATCTTGGCGTACTTCCTTAAGAGTAAGTGAAGTCGTGGAGCGGAATTCCTAACTGAGAGGCTGAAGGTGCATGTTAAGTGTCGACTGGGGTGAGCAGAGTGTCCTGCCAACAAGAACACGATTGGCCTTGCACCGTGGCCTCGGGCCGGCCTCTTCTGCCGAACCCTCGCCAAACCGGGTATTGAAAACGTTCACAGTTCTGCCAATATAATAGCTCAGAAATCACTTGAGTTGGGTTTCACATCTTTTCATCTAATTGGAGGCTTTTTGATTTGTATAAGCTCTTAGTTTATGAAGGAATGGAGCCTCGGTCTATCCTGTAGCAGGATTTTGGTTTTGATTTTTGGCTGCTAGATTATCTTTGAATTTGGATATGTATGTGAGATACTTACATATATATGTGTATGTGTAATATACACATACATAGGTAATGGCATCTATAGCATCTGTATGTTATAAGGACGTACATATGCACACATATGTGTACATGTGTACGCTTTGCAGAACCTTCAAATTCTTTGTATTCAAATCAGTCAATATCCTCTGATATGACTTCTTTGGGGTACAGTCTAGAATGTTTTTTCCCACTCCAAGACTGTATTATAAATCCATGTGTGATTTTGCCCCTACTTTTTATGGTCTTATTTTTCATGTTTAAAACTCCATCCTTCTGGAATTTGTTTTGGTGCAAGGAGAGAGTAGGACTTCAGTTCTTCCTTAAGCTTTTTGCCTCCAAATGACTAGTCATTTGCGGGACCATAATTTACAGGACATTCCATCTTCTCCCTCCAATTTATCATCTTCTAAGAGCCCACATGTCTTTCTGGGGTTATTTCTGGATTTGCTCCGTTCCGCCGATGGGCTGACATCTCCAGTACCAAGCTGTTTTAAATGTGGTGGCTTTAATGTCAGAGAGGGCTGCTTTGGTGACTTCGGTACTGAAGCAGAAATTCCTAGTCTGTCCTCATGAGTTCATTATTTTATTTGAACTGAAAAATTATCTCTTAAATTCCCTGCAACACCACCGCGGAGAATACTACTGATATTTTACTGAGGATTCAGTTCCATGAATAGATAATTCTAGGAAGAAATGGCAGTCTTATATTTAATATGCCTCCTATCCACGAAGAGTTTCCTCTTCCATTTTTGTCTGATTTCTAAAACTTAGGTTCAATGCTTTCCTCGTATAGATATCTTTGTCAAACAGGCTTAGTCATTTTGGAATGCTTTAGTGTTTTGTAAATAGGTTCTGTTCTTCCTTTACGTGCTCTTGCTGGCTTTGTTTCTTTATAGGAAAGCGGTCGATATTGTCCACTGATTTTGTGACCAGGCCCTGGGCAGGGTGGATGCCAAGCCCGTGTATCTCTTGGGTACCATCTCTGCAGAGGACGGGGCTTGGGTGGGGCGTCTAGGCTCCAGATGCAGGGAGGTTGTTTGAAGTTGGGAGAACAGCTTATCTTTTGCATCCTAGACCAGCTCTCTGCCTCCTCTCATTAAAAAATGTAGAAACTGGGGACAGGGAAAGGAAAGGATTACCCCGCACTGGACCGTCTGCGGGAGGCGCTTGTAATTAGCACAGCCTTTAATAACTGAGATTCCTTCTCCAGCTCACTGGAGGCAGCCTGAAGACACCAGCGGTGAGTCACACGTGGGTGCCGTTGATGGACGGTGGCCCGGGAGAGCCAAACTTCCTCCCACCCGGAGCTCCCGCCGGGGTAGGTTTCCCCTTCAGATAACAAACTAATTTTCTTTTCTTTTTAAGAAAGGCCTCGATGCGGTTACACAGCAATGGGAAAAAAGAGCGTACCTGGCGACACAGATGAATCTCACTTAAGGCGTCATTCGAGGCAGTGGGGGCCACTCTGGGCGCAGGTGAAGGGACAGAGGTGGGAGGGGCTCACGAGCTCTCAGCGGCCGCCACCTGGCTGTCGACACCTGGGCGCGTACTCCGTGATCGTTCACTGAGCCACACTTGGTTGATTTCTGCGCTTTCCCGTCACGCGCATCCCATGAAAAAATAGTTTCAAAAAAGTTCCAGGGTGCATTTTAGTAAAGTTCATTGTTCTGAGCGGTAAAGTCTAAGCCGGGGAACATCTGGATTTCCAGGTCGCAGGAAATTACAGGCCTCGTTTGGAATACCAACGACACGGCCCCCACATCCATCAAAGGCGGGATGGGGAGTGAAAGCATTTCTCCCGAGGCGGGCCCAGCAGCGGGGCAGATTGCCCTCCTCGAAAAGAACCCATGGATTATTTTTAGCGCCTGAGACTCATCTTGCCCTCCTAAGTTTGAACTTCATGTCGCAAGGAAGAGAGCGTGTGTGCCTCTTCCCCAGAGAACGGAGGCTCAGCTGAAGTTACAGAGCAGCGTTTGTGGCCTCAGTCAGCGAGAAGCCAAACTCCCTTGCACTTCAACGGGCTGAATTTTCATTCTGACCAACCAGGGCCGTGGTGGTTTGGCCCGATTACAGACTCCAGACCCGCGGTTGGCACAGTCCACGGCCCCTTATGTCTTCAGGAGGTTTTCAGGTGGGAGGCATCCGTGGTCTGACACATGGGGACCCTCCTCTGGGCAGTGGGTCCGAGGCCGGGCAGCCTACATCTTCTCGGGTTGCAGGGAGAGCGGTGGAACCCCATCCATCATATTCCCCAAGGACCAGGAAGAGGTTTGGTTGACTGGGAAAAGTGCAACGTGAGCTCCTTCTGGTGGGTTCTGCATTCTTTCCTAGTGAAGTATTGTGCATGGAAAACCAGAATATATGGTCAGCATTCTTCCTATAAACAGAGCAATTGTACATTGTGGAGGAATTACTTAGCGATGACTGGGGGGAGGTTGCCATGGTTACCCTTCCCCCACCACGTGGTCCCAGCTGCTGCCTACGTGGAACTGGGCAGTTCAGTACCCAACTGGCATGTGGCTGCAGAGGCACCGCTGTCTTGCTTCTCCGTTTCCGACAGGACCTTGCGAGAGCGGGGCTGTCATTACCAGCGTGTTTTTAAGTTTCCCCGGCGTCTGTCACAGGAAGTCCCTGTGGAAGCCCAGGAGGTGAAATGGACTGAGGTGGGATGCTCTCGGCATCGTCTGGGGGAGCAGTACCCCCAGCCCCGCGGGCAGCCTCTGAGGCCCAGTGGACCCCTTGGGGCTCCAGAAAACACTGTATGAAAACTACCAGGCTCTTCAACATCTGCCCAGAGGATCTGTTTCTCACCCTCTAAATGCCGCACCTTAGGAAGTCCATCTCCAGTCTGTATAGATCCAGGCAGGCCTGAGTTCTTTCTAGCATGAGGCTGCCTACTGTGTACATGGAGTTCTTTCTCACTGGTTTTCAGTAGAATCTCAGATGTTTTCCTAGAGGAATCTAAGCCTGGCTCCCGCCCATGTTGCAAATCCCAGTCGAGAGTTCCACGTGCACACGGAGCGGCGGCGCTTTTTTCCACGGCTAGTTTACGTGCAGCAAGTTCTTCCAACACCCCCTCGAAACGCAGTCAGTGGACAGTCAATGCCTATGACTTCCTCGTACAGCTAATTAAAAGCACGCTCGCCGCGGGACGAGGCTCCTGGTGCTGTCCTGCCCCTGTTTGCTGGAGGGACGTCTGGGGGACCGTCAGGGACAGCTGCCTATCAAGTGCCCGTGTCCCCCCCCCCCATGCAGGGTGCAGCTTCGGGACCCCTCCCTCTACACCTGGTCGTGGCAACTCTGGGGCCGGGGTCTGGACTTCCGACTGGAAGATGGATTCTGTGGAAGCCTTGGAAATACAGAATTATGCGCAGATGGTTTTGGGGGGTGCTTTGGGGACCAAGGCCTAAACGAGTGAGGAGCACGGGCCTGGGCAGAGGGAGAGATGGGCTGTGGAGCAGAGGCACCAGGGCCGCAGCGCACCCCACGGGGAATGCTGGAGCGGGTGGCGGCCTCCAGGGAAGGGGCAGAGACTCTGTATCCTGCCTCACAAGTCACTGGATGTGGGTGGCCCAGGGAGGGATGACCTTGCACAGCGGGCTCCTCTAGTCCAGAGCAGTTGCCAGAGAGACACGGCTGCAGCGTGGGCCGTGAGCACCAGGATCCTGCCGCACAAGCCTTGGCCCGGTGGCCACTCCAGTCACCCCAGGGGTACACACTCCACCTGGGAAAACAGCTCCTCCTGGGCTCCGGTTGAGCCCTTCTCCGGGGACACTTAACAGAACAGGTTGGGGGCGAACACAGCATGCCCCCCCCTTGCCCCATTGCCGCTGGTCTCAAAGGGGAAAAGGACGGCCAGTCACCCTGTTGGTGGAGTTACTTCCCTCTCAGCTGCTGGTCTCCTGGCACGAGGAGGCTGAAGTTACCGGGGGGTGGTTGGGGGGACAGCTGGGGGAGCTCTTACTGTGTCTGGTGAAAGCGATTCTCTCTGGAACCCGGAGTTGTGTGGATAGAAGGACAAGCTCCCCCTACTTAATCGCTGGGAGTGCTGGTGGGAGGGACCACCCAGCCTGCCCTCCCCTTGACTCTTAGACCCGTCTGTGTGTTGACCCTCTTGGCAACAGGTCACTGATTTAGGGGGGATGCCATGTCCAGGAGGGGGCCCCGTCCTCACGCTCACAGGGTGTCGTCTCCAAGCTCACCCCTCAGCTGCATCTTCAAAGGCCTGTCCGTGGCTCCGTCAGGCCACAGCTCCTGGGACGTGGAATGCCCGAGCCGGGGCAGGCTGACCCGCCAGAGCTGATGGTGTGCGTCTCCCCCAGCTCTGTGTCAGAGACGTCACGATGAGAGCTCGGGATCCGACAAGGTGGGAATATTCACACCACGGAAATCGGCAAGTGGTTCAAAGTGGGGCTGCCCTCCCCCCACCCCCTTGAGCTGGTAGTTAAACACTTTCCGGCACAGAGCGGGAGCGGCCACAGCTGCGCTTCCTGGCTACGCAGCACGCGTGCCTGGGTCTGTGTATCGCACGCGTGTATGTTGCCGTCTTTCACCCTCACTACAGCCCCATCATACAGGCGTTGTCTCCACTTCACTGATGGGGAAAATCGGTGCAGAGAGTTCAGGGAACTTCCCAGAGTCCCACATTGAACCCAGGTGTGTCTGACTCCAGACCCCGCCTCCTGAAACCCTCACTGTCCCGTGGATGTGTCTGGTTATGTTTCCCTTCTGGCTGAAATTCATTCCGTCGCTGACACCCAAACCATTTCTGACCACGGAGATCAACAGTGTCACTTCTTCCCCAAGTCCCTCCTTGTCGGGACACCAACTTTGGCCTCTCAGGGGGTGAGCGACTGGACAAAGCAGAGCGTCAGGACTTCTCGGGTTCTTGCTGACTTTCCCGGGGAGCCAGAATCTGTGGAATCCCCGTCACAGGCCAGCCTCGTAGGAGGGAGCCCTGGAGCCTCCTGAGCGCTTCTGTCTGGGTTTCTGCCTGCCCAGCGGGAGCCACGGTGCCAGCCTGGGGCTGGGGTCGGCACGGCATGCAGGGGACGGGACACCGGTCCCCGGAGGAGCTGAGGGTCCCAGCCGTACCATTTGCCTCCAGAGTTGTGCGGGTGGTTTATGGGAGAAAGCCAGACTTCCCAGCCCCACGCTGGGCTGAAATCACATGCAATTCATAGTACACACACTTAGCAAGACAGAGACACTGAGACATTCTTAAAATATTTCGTAAAAAGCATTAAGGCTGTCATTTGGGAGAAAATAAATGTTTTTTTTTTTTTTTTTTTGCGTTACGTGGGCCTCTCACTGTTGTGGCCTCTCCCGTTGGGGAGCACAGGCTCCGGACATGCAGGCTCAGCGGCCATGGATCACGGGCCCAGCCGCTCCGCGGCATGTGGGATCTTCCCGGACCGGGGCACGAACCTGTGTCCCCCGCTTCGGCAGGTGGACTCTCAACCACTGCGCCACCAGGGAAGCCCAATAAATGTTTTATTAGGCTTCTTTTCCCTTATTCCAGCGTACACGATTTGTTTTTTGTTTAGCCCTGCATCCTGGGGGGCGGAGGTAGGTGGGCGCTGCCCTTGGCGGCGTGTGGGCCTCTGAAGGCCTTCCCTGGCCGGGGGTGCTCTGCCGTCAGAGCTGGGGGGCTTGCTCCGACGCTCCGCAGGGACCTTGCGGGGGCCTCCCTGAGCCGACCTCGAGACAGGAGGTTCTCGGGCCTCCGGCTGCCTCTACTCCTCTGCCTCTTGCTGCCTGTGGGACGTTTGGAATATCCATTCCAAGTGCTTGGGCCAAGTTCATGCTCTTTTCCCGCCATCAGAAAAGGAGCTTTTCTGTCTGATGGCAATAACTTTCACTGTAAGCCGCTGACCCCCATCTCTGGTTTGTCACGGGAACCTGCTCTGGGGCAAAAGGGGGGCCTGGTGGCTCGAGATGGTGACCTCACTGCTTCTCAGCTTCTGAGCCCTGTCCCCTTCCCGCGTCTGGTCAGCCCTCAGGACTGCGTCCTCGGCATCATGCATTCAGCAAGCCTTGCTGAGCTGCACAAGGTCAGCCTGGCGCAGGCACGGGGCCCACCGGGAGGGCTCAGCTATGGCCCCTGCTCAGCATTGGGGAACCAGGGTAGACATGTGAGCAGACCTGAAGGAAACACAGGCTGTAGCTGCTGCCTGTGGGAGACCCTCACCCCCAGGCCCCTGGGGAGCCATCTGTGTCCCTCCCCCAGACCTGGGACCCACGGCCCACTTGCTGCAGTTCCCATGTAATTGAAGGGGGACAAGGGGACACGCCCCATGACCAGCACTCACAGGTCCGTGGGTGGCAGTGCCAGCCCCTGGCCTGGATCTCACCAGCCCTCGGACCCCCAGGCCCAGCCCTCTCTGCGCTCACCCAGCCCTCCTCCCAGGACTGGGTGCATCTATGGGCTGTGCCCAGACAGCATGAGTGGTGAGGGGGAAAGGGCAGGGACAGGGCAACCCCCTGGGGATGGGCTAGGATCCCCAGCAGGGAGCATCCTTGATCTCCGTGGTGGTCACGCTACCCAGCTGGGTCCTGCTCACTCAGGTGCTGCCAACCCTGCTGCTTCTTCCACCCCCAGAGCCCTGCCTTCCCTGTCCTCTCCTCCCCGATGTTCTGGACAACTGTAGCTTGGTGTCCCCTCTACTGCCAGCTCTGAGAGCTCAGGCAGGCCCCTGCTCGCCTTTGGGCTTCCCTTTCATCTCTACGTAGAGAGATGTTTTTCACTGACAGTTCTGATCAGTTACAAGTGGTGGCCCACGGCGGTGTTGAGAGGGATTCTGAGGCAGACTCGAATCTGTAGGAAGGAGAGCGGTGGTTGATTAGCAATGTCTGTCTTGGGAACGAGAAGGAAGAGGGGCCAGGTCAGATGGGTGCCTGTCCTTGGCTGTCCTGCAGTAGACACCTCCACCCCTTTTACACCCTCTGTGAGGGAGACACGGTGCCCACCCTCGTTTTGGAGCTGAGGGAGCGAGGCCTGGAGAAGCTACACAGCCGGGGGCAGAGCCCGCTGTCAGGCTGGGTGCGAGGTGGGCTTGAGGCGCCGTCGTCCCAGAAAATGGAAAGGTTGGGTCACCAAGGTCTCGTGTCCTGGCTCCCCGTCCCCCAACCCAAGCAGAAACCCCAGAGGTGCCGGGAGCCGCCCTGCAGGAGCCCCCGAGGTGAGAGGGCATCCTGCTCGAGCCAGGGAGTGAGGCTTCTGCGGGGATGGGGCGGGGAGGGCTGGAGCTCCCAGCGGCCTGGCTCTGTTGCATCAGCCTCCCCGGCCCCGCCTGCCGCTGCCGAGCGGTGATCGCAGCTGTTCTGAAGCTCAGGCAGTCCGGTCTGACGGCCCCTCTCCCCTCCGGCCCCTGCTCTGTAGGCGCAGAGGGACACGTCCATTCACCCTTGCTTAGATCTGGAAAGCTCTTTTTCACACGTGTTGACTGTTCTGCATAAGAGGTTTGTCTTATTCATCCCTCAATCCCCAAAGCCTTGGCACAGGCTGGGGACAGAGAAAAGCCGTTTCTGTGACTGATTCGTGCTCCCTTGTCATGAGGCATTAGAGTCACAGTGACACCAGCGGGTGTCAGAGCCGATGGAGGCCCCATTGAGCCCTAGGTGATAGGACCGTTCATCTCGGGAGCCTCCTCACGGAGATGGGACAGGAGGTCGGTACGCCCTTCTCTGACCCGCTCCGCTGCCAGCCAGTGGTTGGTCTGGGGCCCGCTGCCCTCTCCCTCCACCCAAGCCTCTTTCAAACCCCCTCCCTGACGGTGCAGCCCCAGTGGAGAAGAGCTATAAATCAGCCTTCTCTCTGGGATGATTAAAAAAATCTCTCTATTAACAGCTGACTCACAGTCTAAAAATGTACTCATGGCATAGCTGTGGCCGCTGCCCCTGGTTTGGTGGGACCAGCCCGAGCTCACTCAGCCAGCCATTCTGCAGAGGACGGCCCTTTCCAAGCAGGCGCCGCCGCCAGCGACTTCCTGTCCGCCAGCCACCCTCCGCTGTTCCTTCCCCGCCTTCAGCCCTGGGGTTTGGCCCGAGACCCTGGTAGAGGGGGATGGGGGGAAGAAGCCATCTGGAGGGGAATCAGTGTGCAGATGAGAAAGGAAATTGCCCTGAGATGATTGAAATGACAAACAGAAGGGAAGCTAGGATGGCCAAGTCGAATAGAAGGGGGCGAGGGGAGGGGCTGGGGTCCGTGCCCAGCAGGACTCTGGGTCCCCTGCCTGGCCAAGCAGTGCTCTGCTCTGCTGACCTGGGGGCTGGCGGACAGGGCCCGGGTGGGCATCCCTGGGAGCGGTGGGCTGGGCAGGCACGGCCGGGACCCCTGGAGCTGGAGAGGGTCTTTCAAGAGCTGAGGGGGGAGGTTCTCCCGGGGAACCTGCTGTCGGTGACCTAAGACGATCCACGTGGTCGCAGAGGGACCACCAGCTGCAGGCTGGGCCCTGGTGCTGTTTGTCCCTTTAGCAGTGAGAAAACGGAGGGTTTGCTCCCGCCGGTGCCTGCATCCCGGCAGCCACCCTTCCTGGACCATGCTTTCCTCGCGGGCAGGGCCGTGCGCGGCCTTTCGCCGGGGGCTGGCCTCAGGCGCTTGGTAAACATCCCGAAGGATAAACTCTGAGCTTAAGCGGCTCCACGGTTTAGGTTCTGGTTTTGCCGAGGCCCCTCACAAAACACATCCTCCCTCGGCCGAGCCAGCCTGCCGTGCTTTCTCTCCAAGCAACTGGAAGTGACTGGTTAGGGGCTGGGAGTGACGGAACGCCGCCACCAAGCCGGACGGGTCCAGCCGGCGGGGACAGTGGCCACACTGACTGCCGTCGGTGAGCAGGCCTTCGGGGCTTCCCGACCCCGCAGCTTCCTCGGGCCTCAGAGGCATCTGGAGGCTGGATGGCGATGGGCTAGGGGCGCGGCTTCGCACGCCGCTCCTCTTGGGTCCTGGGTGGCTCTGCTGCCATTCAGAAGCCCAGGCAGCTGCCAGCCATCTGGGGCAGAAGCAACAGAGGGCACTGCCCCGAGGACGCCCCCAGTGGCCTGTGAACGTTGCCACAGCCATGGCTCTTGTCACTGGACCTGCACACAGCAGACGCTTCTAGAATGCCCACTGCGTGCCAGCCACAGCGCCGGTCCGGCGGACCCAGCCCGTATGAGCCCGGCCTCCGTGTTGGGTCGGGAGAGCGGAGGCGGGGGCTGTGGTCTCCTTCGGCACTTTCCGCCCCATTCTCCTGGACTCCCGGCTTCCCCGGGGGCCGGGGCAGGGGACAGAGGCAGCCACCCCCCTACCCCCGCACTGTGCCTTGTGTCCAGACCTTCAGTGAGTCCCCCTGGGAGCCGGCTGTGATGACACAGGTGGCCACTTCCAGCCCCCAGGACTCGACAGACACACACAGGGTTCACATCTGTGTGAGCTTCTCCACTCATACTCTGGGACCCTTCAACTCCCCCGTAGTCCCTAGAATCCCAGCTCCCCCAGGTGCACTGCCAGAGCCTTCAGGGAACTTCCCAGGCGACTCTGGAAGGTTCTAGGTCCCTCCATCTTCACAGAAAAACGTGCAGATGCACCTGGTGATGACGGTGATGTTTTGCTGTTTCCGACACCTCTGATGAGATCCCAGGCTGAGAACATCTCTATCTATCTCCTTACATTTTCTTGCTGAGAGCCATTCCAGGCAGAGGAGACGGAGGAAGGTCGGGGAGGGGGCGTTTAATTTTCCCATGAATATACGGAGTGCTCTGGCCACAGAGCGACACCCACCCACTCGGGGCTCGGACAGTGCTGGGTCTTGAGGGAGCCGTAGAGCGAGCTGGGTCCTGCAGGCCTGGGGGAGAGAGCCAGGTGCGGGGAGGTGGGGCGGGCGCTCCAGGCGACACAGGTGAGCTGATGCGGGAATGCAGGGAAGTAGGCGGCTCAGATAAGCACATACAGAGAGATGGGCAAGGGTGAGGACTAGAGGGGGTGGCCCAGCCCCAGCCCAGAGGAGGCAGGTGGAGTGGAGGCTGGTGCAGGCTGGGGGCTTAGCCGGGTTCCCTCCTCCTTGGTCTGAGAGCGACTGGGGTTGGAGCCTGCCTTGACTGTTACCTGGCCCCTGGGATTCGGTTCTCATCTGAGACGCGGGCTGACTCCTGCTGTGCCTCTGGGAGGACTGGGTGACGACACTTCAGCTGTTACAGTGTCCTGTCCATGTAGGCCCCAGGGGTCCACCCTGGCGAGCCGTCTGCGAGTCTGCAAGTGAGGAGTGCCACCCAGGCCGAGCCCTGGACTGAGCACAAATTAGTAACCAGCAGTAAACTCTGGAGGCGGGCTTAGGTGGTCACCTGGTAAGTTACAGATGAGCCCCTTGTCCGTTCGCAGCAGGACAGACATCACCAATCCATCCCGCCTCATTCCTGCCCGGTCGGAGGCTGACCTCGCCCTGCTGTCCTGTCAGCCCCGGGGAGACACCTCAGTGGCACACAAGGTGACATCCAGTGGCCGTCCTGGCCAGGGGTCCACCACGGTCCCAGGGAGGAGTTGGGCTGAGAGCAAGCACACATGATGTGTGACCTTTGTCTTTTGAGGACAAACCGTGGAATGTGTGCTTGGGGCAGGGATCAGAGGAGGTCTGGGACTGGGGCATCTGGAGAGCAGACACGAAGGCTGAGCTCATTCTCATGCTGGGCCAGCAGCTCCCATGAGGCCTCACGAGCTGGCTAGGGCTGGGGGTGGGGATCAGGGTGGGGATCCAATTATCCAGGGAAGCCCAGAAGGTAAGCGGTCCCCAGGTGATGAGCCCTCATGGGGGGAATGTCCAGTGGCTGCAGGGCTCTCGGATGCTCTGGGTACAAGAAAACTGGGGCTTTGGGAGGGTGCCTGAGCTGTGTCGGGTGGAGAGGAGGACTCGGGCCTGGTGTCCATCCCACTCACCATGACTGTGCTGTGTGGCCTGGGGCAGGTCGCTTGCTCTCTCTGGGCCACTGTTTCCCTATGATGAATCTGCCACGTCCCTTGGTGGCCATCACCACGTGGATGCTGCTTTCTAGGCCAACAGTTGTTGAAGCGGCACAGATGAAGGGACAGCTGGGGGCGTGTGGGACCCTGGTGTGGAAACGCCTTGGAACCTATTAAAGAGGCTGAAGGTCATGGGAATTCTCTCTCTCAACCACAGAGCTTGTCAGGGTGGGGAGGACACTTTGAAGCCTTTGATACATTACTTACCACGTTTTGGAAGCAAGGCACTGAGGGCCAGCTTGGACGGCAGATGAAACAGACCCCTTTGTTTTCAGACAGCAAAGTGAGGCCCAGAGCAGGCGGGGCCTTCTCCGGGGTCCCCGGAGGCAGCCTAATCCGGAGGCTCTGATTCTAAAGCAGTAGAGAGTGGAGGTCTCCCCCAGCCCCGCTGCCGTCTTGTTGGGTGTTTCCGGGACGTGCTCCTTCCTCAGAGGGCTTCCGGTCTCACGAGGCAAAACCTGAGGTCTGTGTGAGCAGAACGGGGTCAATGGGAGCGTTTCGTGAGCACCTGCTGTGTGCCAGCCTGCGTCAGGAGAGTCCACGCTCTCTGGGGGGCCTGTCCGTCCACCT
Source organism: Grampus griseus (assembly GCF_964374135.1). Lineage (NCBI taxonomy): Eukaryota > Metazoa > Chordata > Mammalia > Artiodactyla > Delphinidae > Grampus > Grampus griseus. The sequence goes on from NC_139000.1 coordinate 2,873,713, forward strand.
GAAGACGTCGCACTGCGGGTGCCAGGGGCAGGGTCCAGGGAACCAGCAAACGTGGCGAGCGGCAGTGGTCGCTGCGTCCTCCCAGCACGTTGGGCAGTTTTGAGCGCCCCACTTTACAGATGGGGAAACAGAGACCCGCGGGGTCAGCCGCTTCCTCCGGGGCTGCATGAGAGTCAGGGCAGAGCAGCTTTGCGTCCAGCTTTGCCTGAGGCTACAGCCCCCGCGCTTCACCGCTGGGCTCCGTGCCCACGGCAGAGGCGGATTCCTGCCAAACTTTCCTGGCTGCCTTGGGGCGGGAACTGGGGAGCCGTCTCTCACTGATGGTGGCTGGACCGTGCATTAGAGAGAAAGCACCAGCATGGTCGGGGGTGGGGCCACTTGGACCACGTCAGCCCTGCGCCTGCAGAGCCTCTGGCCCAGATGGCCGGGCTCTTCCTATACGTTATGTGTCTGCCTGAGATGTGAACTCTGCAGGGAAACAGATTGACGCCAGAACACTGGGGGCTCAGGAATCCCCGGGGGGGAAATGTTCTAATCGGCAGGAAGTGAGCTGGAGCCGGGCTGTGCGCCTCACGCACCGTGATTCAGAGTCCCCGGCCCAGCCAATCAGCTTCCTGGAGCAGCCACTTGGCCTGCAGATGTACGCGGAGGACAGACAGGGGCCCACATGAGGGAACGAGGAGTCTGTCAGAGGGCAGAGTCTCCTTACCTTTCGAGTCTCCCCGCAGTCACAGGGCGAGTCTCCACCTGCCATATGCAATCGGGTCCCCTCACGTTTCTGTCTGTGCTGCTCTCCTGGGTCAGGGTGATGGTTTCAAGGCTTGTGGCCGATGAGAAGAACACGCTGGAAAAGGTGAAAGGTTAGAAAGTTTTGCAACGCTCCCGGTAAAATGTGGTTCCTAGGCTCCCCAACCAAGGCCGTCTCGCGAAGAGCTGGCCCCTACGTGTTGGGGAGAATAAAGCCCGGGTTGGGAGGCAGCCCAGCCCAGTGGGTAAGGACCCAGCGATGGCATCAGACCCCCTGGGTGCAAATCCTCACTCACCACTCAGAGCTTTGCGACCCTGGGCAGCCACGGGGCCTTTGAACTTTGACTCCCTGGTCAAGAGGTGGGGTAATGCTGCCTGCAGGGGGAGTCCCTGTTCACGGGATGTGTCCCTCCTCTGCCCGGACCCTGACGTGGCCTCAGTAGGACCCAGGCACTGGGCTGCAGCTTTGGGTCAAGTACTACAGGGGCCCTCACGGCGGAGGCAGATCACTGAGATCCAGGGATGGACCCACCCGGAACCACGGAAGGACCCTTGGCGATCCTAGGGTGGGACCTTCTGCAGGGAGGGGAGGGGCTGTGGGATGCAGGAGCAGCAAAGGTCGATGAGGTTGTTGTGACCTCGACAACATAGCAAAGGATACACAGCTTCTGTGTGTAGCAGACGTTGTTCTAACGCATTTTGTGTGTTAGCTCATGGACTCCTCGGGACAACATACCAGGCAGCTGTATTATTCTCCTTATTTTCCCGTTGGAGAAACTGGGACACAGAGGTGCTGAAGCCACTCACCCCAGTCTCACGGCTGGGAAATGGAGGAGCTGGGACTCAAACCCTGGCCGCTTCTCCTGTGGGTTCACCTAATGCCCTGGGCCCGCTGGGTCCTTGGCAGTGGAGGTCAAGGGGAGAGCTGGTTTATGTGGAATTTCAGATCCCCTTCACTTCGTTTTGTTTGCTGAGAGGTACGTGTTGAAGTTATTAATTATTTTCCCATATGGATGACCAATGGTTACAGCCTCGATTGTTCAAAAGATTATTCTTTCTCCGTCGCATCGTCTTCACATCATTGTCAAAAATCAGTTGAACAGCGCCAAAGAGCAATGAATTACTTAAGCGTAAACTTAATAAAATATGTGTAGGATCTATAGATGGAAAAGCACAAAACACTGGTGAAAAAAATCAAACTCTTAACTATGTGGAGGGAAAAGACAAACCAGAGATGGGGATAAAGATTTGCAAATCTTGTATCAGTAAAGGACATGTATTTAGAACATATTAAGAACACCCCAAGCTCCATGATAAGAAAACAACCCAATTAAAAACGAGTAAAGATCTGAACAAACTCTTCACCCAAAATGGTGCATGGCAAATAGGCACGTGAAAGCATGTGGAGCAACAGGAAAGCTCGTTCGGGGCTGGTGGGAGCAAAATGGCGCAGCCTCTCTGGAAGCCAGTTTAGCAGTTTCTTCTAAAGTGAAATGTAGACCTACCGTGGGATCCAGAATCACACTCCTGTGTATTGTTACCTATGTGAGCTGAAAACTCACGCTCACGGAAGAGCTCACGTGGGAACTTTTAAGCAGCACGATTCATAATCACCCTAAGCTGGAAGCAACCGTGATGCCCTTCCACAGGCGGACAAACCAACGGTGGTGCTTCTGGACACTGGCACAGAATCGATCAAGAAAAAGAAAAGCGCTGCTCGTTCATGCAGCACCATGGATGAGGCTTAAACGCATTCTGCTAAGTGAAAGAAGCCAGACCAGAAAGGCTACATATGGTAGGATTCCATGGATATGACGTTTTGGAAAAGGCAGACTATAAAGATAGGGAAAAGATGAGTGGTTGCCAGGGGCTGGGTGTGGGAGAAGTGGTGGAGAGGCACAGAGGGATTTTTAAGCGGTGGGATCACTCCGCGTGGCACTGACTGGTGGATACGTGACACCATGCGTTTGTCAAAACCCATACAGCTTGTCAGCACATGGAGTGAACTTTGATATATAAAATGTAAAAAATCAACCAGAATGTGAGGGGATCCCGAGATGGAAGGCAGATGGTGACAAAAGACTAACTGTATTAGATACGTGTAATATAACATCTCTGAAGGGAATGGGGGAAAAGAAGCTGACCTAAGTGACTATGGAAAAGGGTATTTTGATTAGAAACTGTAAGAGTAAAGATGAAAGGCATTGTGCATAAATGCTGTGCTGGTTGGGAATGTTCTTTCTCGTGGGGGTCCGGGTTAACAGTTCTGAAGGTGCTGTGCAGGCACACTGGCAGGGAACAAATAAGTGAATATAAGGTGAGTAGTGGAATCTAGGTTTCTCAGTGTTGAAGGTGGAGGTTACACACAAGCAAAGGGGAAAGTTAGAAAGGACCATACGGTACTGGATTAAAGTTGGATTCATAAGAATGGACTCAGGGCTTCCCTGGTGGCGCGGTGGTTGAGAGTCCGCCTGCCGATGCAGGGGACGCGGGTTCGTGCCCCGGTCCGGGAGGATCCCACATGTCACGGAGCAGCTGGGCCCGTGAGCCGTGGCCTCTGAGCCTGCGCGTCAGGAGCCTGTGCTCCGCAACGGGAGAGGCCACAGCGGTGAGAGGCCCACGTACCACAAAAAAGAAAAAAAAAAAAGTGTGGACTCATATTAGCTTAATGTGGATAGAGATGGACAGATACAGAAATAATTACAGATATGTTTGTATACGCAGATTACTGTACACACATGTATTTCCCAGCTCTGTCAGCTGAGAAGAGTGAGAAGCAATGATGTCCCAGCAGCAATGAGCACACCCAGTGCCCAGATCTTGGTTTCTAACACCATCCTCCAATGAAAGGAAGCAGGGCTCCTTATAGAAACAGCTGATTCTAGGGCTGGGGTGGGAGATACACACGATGAGCCTGGAGCATCCTGTAGGCACAGAAGGTAAGGGTGGGTTCAGAAAACAAACGGGGCACAGGAGCCAACCTGAAAGAGTTACCAGCGGCCAAAGCTGCAATAGTTGGGGCAGCAAAACCAAAATGTAGAATTGGGAGTGTAACCCAAATTATAAAATAAATACCCACAATTCCATACTGATATAAATAAATGATTGAATAAATAATAAACAGGGAGAAGAGACAAATTTCCCACACAGAATTCCAAATAATTCACGTAGACCCTCCTGTCTACCCCCACCAGCCCTGAGAGTGGGCTATACTCAGTGACTTCCTTGCAAAGAGGAGAGTGTGGAAGGGAAAAGAGAACCTTCACGGGGCAGAAGGCTGGCAAACACGACCTCAGCCAGGGCTCAAGGTCAAGTTCAACAGTGATAAGTCAGGTGGACGTCCTGTGCCTCTGGGAGGGTGGCACCTCGCCTCTGTGGTCTCCACTCCTCGAACCCAGCACCGTCATGAGAAAAACCCGAGACACATCTCAGCGGAGGAGCATTTTCCCCCAAACACCTGCGCAGTCCTCCAAACTGCCAAGTTCACCCAAAACAAGGAAAGTCTGAGGAACTGTCACAGCTCAGAGGAAGTTAAGGAGACATGACTAAATGTAGTACGGTGTCCTGGATGGGATCCTGGAACAAAAAAAGGACATTAGGGAAAAACTGATGAGCTCAGAATGAAGTGGAGTTTTGTTATAGTTTCCAAACCAGTGCAGTTACAAACGTTCCGATGCTGTTTCTTACTTTTGACAACTATACCGTAGTAATGTAGTAACGTAAGATGCTAACAATGGGGGAACTGGGTGCTGGGTGTGCAGGTGTACTGGAACCCTGTACTATCTTTGCAACTTTTCTGCAAACTCAGAGCTATTCTAAAATTTAAAGTGCGTTTGCACAAAACGGTTGGGGATGTTCGTGGCTCTTTCTGGGCTCTCTATCTTACTCCATTGATCCCTGTGTCTATCCTTTTTCTATCACGTGGTCTGTGGCTCTGTAGTGTGTCTTGAAATTGGGCAACACGAGCCCTTTAGGAGGAGGGGGACAGGCGTCCTTTCCAGGTGCCCTGAGCCCAGGACGCTTCTATGTGTGGGCCTTGGAGACAGAGTGCCTGGGTTTGAGCCCCAGTTCAGTTCCACCATTTGCTTGCTGTGTGACCTAGAGTAATTCACTTAACCTCTCTGTGCTGGTGTTTTTGTCTGTCCAAAGGGAAGATTCCTGTACCTCCTTCACGGTGTTGCCTAAGGGTTGAGTGAGCTGACACGGCATGAATGCTGAGGACAGTGGCTTTGTAAGGCAGGTGCCTGACCCACTTCAAAGACATCCCTCCTCAATAAACACCTTCCCACTGCACAACTAGATAAAGAGCTCGGCCGCCCCTCTCGTGACGTTCTTTTAGGAAATCCTGGGGGACCAAGATAACTGGCCTTCAAATGGCCCCGCCTTTCCCTTCCTGAACCTTAATTCTCTCTCTCGGGTTTCAAATTTGCCAATAAAGAGTGACTCCACCCTGGATCCCTCAGAAAAGGCAGAACTTCCAGTCGATGCTCTCTCTACCTGTGACGTCGCTATGTGGGGTCAGACCTATGTGAGGCGTAGACCCTCCAGGACCCATGAGTGACAAGCCTTGCTTTTCCATCGTTCCCTGAAGGGTGTTGCTGAGATGCGACTTGCAGTCAGGAGAACCACAAGGGTGGGTGCAACCCCACATTGGCTCCGGGGGAGAAATGTCTGCAGGAGCTGCTACAAGAAGCAGGCGACCACGTGAGTGTTCTCTGGCCAGTATCCCCTTCCCAGTCCATAGCATCGCTATGGATAGACTGAGACCGGCACAAAACAGCCTGGTGCACAGTGGTGTCCGCCATTCTTATCTGGGAGTTGGCACGTGATGAAGGTGGATTGAAGGGACGAATGAATGTAGGGTAGCCACTCACCAAAGGCCCTGGTCGTCGACTAGAGACCTCAGGGTGAGGGGCTTGCTAGCCAGGCACACAGGACGCAGGACGTGGCTCTTGTCCTTGTCCGTAATTGTGGATGGCGTGGCGAGCTCACCCTGCTTAGCTCTCGGAACTGTGGAAGGCCCTGGGCAGGGGGCCAAACCTCAGGGCTGTGACTGGACACCTGTGGGGGGGACTCACAACCATCCCCTGGCTTTGCAACCTCATCACCAAAGAAAGACAGGTGCTGCGATCACTGAAATAAAAATCATAGGAATAAAACCAGAACAAGCTGGGGAAGGAGCCCCGGAGCCCCACGGTGCTTCTAGATGCGAGAGGGCGTCGTTCTTCAGCGCTGTTTACTCATCGATCGTGCCGTGGAAATGGGCTTTAAAATGCTGTGGAACGTAAAGTCACAGCGAGGTATCATAATGTCTAGCCAGATGGAGGAAAATGAAAATATCTGTCAATATCACGTGTTGGCAAGAATGTTAAGCTTTGGGATGCCTAACCTCTGCCAGTCGGAGTGGACGTGGGGAAATGGGTGAGTAGGACCTGGCAGAGCTGGAAGTGTGCCTGCCCTTGAGCTAGCGGTCCCACCCCTGGAAAAGCATCCTGATGGAGCCTGGGCTCGTGCGTGCAAGTGCCCGTCGAGAGAGAAATGGTAAAGTGTGGTGTATTCATGCAAAGAAATTGCACACGGCACGAGGAGCCAGTGACAACAAAAACCGGGACCCACAAACCCCACACACATCCACACGTGCGTAAACTGAGCTCCACAAAACAACACGGATAAACCTAAAAACATAATTTTGAGGGGGAGAAAAAGCCCAGACATGAAAGAACGCTTACGGTATGATTCCATTTATATAACGTTAAAACACAGACAAAACTAAACTGTATTGTTAGGGCTGCATAATTAGATAGTAAAGCTAAAAAGAAAAAAGAAGGGAGCAGTTACCATAGAAGTCAGGGTGGTAGTTACCTCTGGAGGGCTGAGGGGGCCGTGTTCGGGAAGGTCAGGGCGGAGGCATCTGGCTGTTGACAGCTGTCTGTCTCGACCTTGGTGGTGGATCCGTGGCTATTTGCTTTATAATAATGTATATATTCTTATATATCTTCAAAATTTGAATAATTTAAAACATTAAACTATATGGGAGAGCTGAAGCAATTTGAGTGTCCTTGGAAAGATATCCTAGAAAACAATTAAAGGAGGCCCCTGGTGGCTCTTGTCACAAAGCCTCCTGATGTAGTAGAAAGAGTAAGATCTTGAGAACAAGACGGAAGAGGGTTTGAACACTGGTGCTGCTACTTGTTAGATATAAGGCCCCCAGGAACCTCAGTTCACCAATCCATGAAATGGGAACAAAAGGATGTACCGAGGGTAGGTGCCCGATGCCTGGCCCAGAATCAACCCTGGCAGATGACCTCCATTATGGGTGATGCTGACATTATGACCAGGGTCCAGGTGGCCACCATCACTTTCTTGGGTACATTGTTGCCACTTCCCTGTTGAGAGGTGGAGTTCGTTTTCCCTCCCCTACATCGGGGCTGGCCTTGTGTGCACACTGACTGAGGAAACATGGCGGAGATTGTGCCCGAGAGCTTCTGCATCTGGCTGAAGGTCAGGCTCAGGGGCAGCTTCCTGGGAGGGCAGGTTATCCCTGCGGTCGCAAAGCCAGCTCCCAGGAGACGTGGCTCCCTGGGTCATGGGGCGCCAGGTGTCTTCAGGTGCCTCTGGGAGTCTGGAGAAGGTACACATAGGACCCGATCAGGGTGTGTCTTGTTAACAGGAACAGGGACGTTTCTGCCAAGTGTGCAGCCTGAGACTCCGGTCACAGCTGGGACAGTCCTTAATCTAATTAGTTTCCAAGTATATCCTGAGGACGGGCTCTGTGCCTGGGTGCTGCCACAGCCCTGGGGATGCAGTGTGAAGGACTGGCTTCCACTCCTTCCCTTGCAGAGGTTACACCCATAGAAGAGCTCAAATGAGCTCCACAGACCATGGCTGGGCTGGGACCTCACTCCAGGTCTGGGGGAGAAGCTGAAGGAGGAGACACACCTCCAGCCACTTTTCCCCGAGCCTGGTCAGTGAGACCAGCAGAGGGACCACAGTGGTGGGGTGGGTATGGGGGGTGGTCACGTCTTGCTGCGATTATGCACTCACGGCAGGACACCTCCACCTTTGCCAGCCTGTGAGTGGGATCAGAACGAAGTGAATCCCACTGCCTTGAGCCCACTGCTCACCCGTGAGGTCTGGCCCCTCGCCACGTAAACTGGTATAATCTTTCCAGAAGGAAACGTGGCACACCTTCCCGCACTCTGAGCATTCATGCTCTACGGCCCAGCGAGCCCACGTCTAGGGACGCATCCTAACCCCACCCTCTCACACGGATTCCAAAACCCATGCAAGGAGACATTCACTGCGACAGTGTTTACAGTAGAAAACCCTCAACCCTAGCTGAGCGCTCACCAGGGAAGAATTGCTTACATAACTTTTGGTGCAGCCCCAGATGAAATCCTGGGAAAACAGCTGGGAAAAAAGAATGAGGCAGTGGCCCCAGGCTCATGGGTGGGATCCTCAGCGTCCTACAGATGTCATCCGTCCTCACTTCATGCTTTCATCGGTTGGAATGCCAGGGCAATCTCAAGGAGGCCTGTGTTTGTTTTAACGACACTTGAAAAACTGATTCTACCATAAGCATTGCTGAGCAAGGACCAGGGCAAGTTTTAAGAAGGAGGTGGTGTTATCTGCGTTTTCAACTATTAAGTCTTATAAAGTGATGGCAGAAAAAAGGGAGATTGGTGTAGCGGGGAGAGAAAAGGGGCCCAGTGTGTCAGAGCCGGGAGCCCGGGGACAGGTCCGCTCCCACAGGGAAACTCACCAAGTGGCAGAGGAACAAGTGATCCTCAGGGGAGCCCAGACAACAAACGATGTGGAGATCATTGTTATCAGGGTGGAAAAGAGAGAAAATCAGGTTGTGACATCACATCACTCACAAATTATATATTCCAGATGGTTTAAGGACCTGGTGTGATGAGCATGTCAGCATTACTAAAAGAGAAAGAAGGAAGCTATCTTGAATCATCTCAAGGTGGGGAAAGATTTCTTAAAGGAGGCAGCAAAGAGGACGCACAGACCCCAAAATGCTTTATAAGTTCATCTGTTTTAAGATGAAAAACCTCTTATCGTGAAACAACACCATGGGCAGAGTGAAAAGGCAAGCCTCAGAGCAGTAGAAGATATTTTCATCATACGTGCAATAATGGCTTAATATCCTGAATGCATAAATAATATCCCTGTATCCATATATCAAAAGGAAAAAGACCCCTTTCCTTAAAAAAGCAGGGAAATCGGCAAAATATATGAATACGAAACTCAAAGCAGAGGAAATCAATGTGGACGAAGTAAATAAAGAAATAAATGATTCATTCATTCCTTAAAGGAAGCTCGATCATACTACGAGGTTGAGCCCTGTGAAATAATATTCTCAGTAGGTCAGCACGACAGAATATTGGTGCTTTCCCATGGTTCTGTCCTGGTAATCAGGGAAGTCTAAGCTCCAACTTGGTGAGTGACCACTGCATACCCACGTGGTCATCAGACGTTCACGTCTGGTGATGCCACTTCCTGGTGAGAATGTGACACTTTCATACTCTGCCCTGTCAGCGGGGCTCAACTTGGGTTGCCACAGGGACCTTGGGAACAATTTGGTGGTATCTTGTGGAGTTAAAGATGCGTATATCCAATTCTCCTGTACTTCTGAGAGGAGGTGAAATGGGGCAGCTGCTGTGGGAAACAGTCTGGCAGCTCCTCAAACGATTAAATGCAGAGCTACCATGTGACCCAGTGATTCCAATTCCTGAAATGAAGACACACGAGTGTTCTGAATTATCTGTAACAGACAGACTGGAGGAACAACCCAAATACCCATCGATTGATGAATGTGTGAATAAAATGTGCTGTTGCCATACGATGGAATATTATGTGGCCATAAAAAGGAATGAAGAAACTGACACACACTATGACCTGGATGATCCTGGAAGACATGCTGAGGGAAAGCAGCTGACCACAAAAGTCATATATTATATGATTCCATTTATGAGAACGTCCAGAAAGGGGAAATCCATAGAGACAGAAAGTAGGTTAGTAGTTGCTTAGGGCAGGGGGGCTGTGGTACTGGGGATGATAGCTAAAGGGTAGAGGGCTTCTTTTTGAGGTGATGAAAACAGTATGATATGGACTGTGGTGATGGTTGCAGACATCTATTACTACACTAAAAACCATTGAACTGAACATTTTAAATGAGTGATTTGTATGGTATGTGAATTATACCTCAATGAAGATTTTTATCTTTTATTATTATTATATTTTGGCCATGCAGTGAGGCATGTAGGGTCTTAGTTCCCTGACCAGGGATAGAACCCAAGCCCCCTCCAGTGGAAGGTTGAAGTCTCAACCACTGGACCGCAAGAGAAGTCCCAGGTGTTTGTTCTTTTTTTAAAGAAAACAGGCTGCAGGCACATCACCAGGAAAGTGGATAAATAAACAAATGTGGAATCCACTCAATGGGGAAGTCTTAGGTGGTGAAACTCAGTGAGTAAAAAGTTTCAAGCATTGAAGAAAAAGCTTTTGAAAAAATTTAACATGGATTCATGGTAAAAGCTTTCAACAGAGTGGGTAATGAGGGAATATATCTGAACATAATAAAAGCCACATATGGTAAGACCACACTAACATTATAGTCAATGATGAAAAGATGAAAGCATTTCTCTATGATCAGGAATAAGACTAGGATGTCCACTTTCACCAATTTTATTCAAATTAGCATTGATGTCATAGCCACAGCAATCAGACAAGAAAAGAAAATGAAAGGCCTCCAACCTGGAAAGGAAGAATTAAAACTGTAGCTGTTTGCAGACATCATGATACTATATATAGAGTCCTAAAGATGCCTTGGAACTAGATTGTAACTAACAACTGAATTCAGTAGAGTTGCAGGATACAAAATTAAGACACCCAAACTGTTGCATTTCTATACGCTAATACACTAATAATGATTTGGGATGCAGTTCAGCTCATAACTCTCAGACCTCTGAACCCCAAGTTGTTTCTTTTTCACATGCAAAATGGATTGGCCCAAGAACCAAACTAAAACTCTTCCTTAAATTCCATTTCTCTAGAATCACTCTTTGGTAACAGTAGACTGATTAAATTAATTGATATTCATAAAGTGAAATCCAGTACAGCAATGCCAATGAACGATATACAAATTTATGCAACTTTAAATTCACAAACAACGTGAGAAATGAAAAAAATCTAATACAAAAAAGTAAACACACTATTGTTTTCTTTACTTTCACTACTTTTGTGTTTTATATCATCTAAGTTTATATCATCACAGCAGTGGTTATCCTAGGTGTAGTAACAGGGAAGGAACCAATGGGGGTGTCTCTGGGGTCTGACAATATCTCTTTGTTGACACAGGTGCCGCAAACAGAACTGTGTTCAGTTTGAGTAATTTCATCGATCCGTGCACTTAGGACTTGTGAGTGTATTTAAAACATTTTAAAATACATATCATTAAAAAAAAAAGTTTAAGGTAATACCCAGGTTTGCACACAGAGTTTAAAAGTCATGGGCAATGGCTGTAGATCCTGGTCTGAGGGGTACCCCTCCCCATCCACATAGACCTCCTAACCTCCATGGAGCAGGTCCCATGCCCTGGGCTTCCTCAGAACACAGCCACATCAGGGTGGTCGGATGTCTCACCTGGGAGCTCAGGGCTCCAGTAGTCAGTGCCTCAGCAGAAGAGCAGAAGGTGCAGGGCCCTGTGACCCAGCCTTCTGTGTCACTTGCCTCACTCACCATACTCTGTTGCTCAAAGCAGTGACAAGTCCATGGGGAAGGAATGTAGACCACATCTCTTGATAGACAGTAGTAAGGTTGTAAAAGAGTGTGTGGGAAAGAAGGTGTGGCTGTCTCCACCTTTGGAAAAGATAATCTGTCACTTCCAGCTAGATGCACGTGGCCTCCTGGTTATTGGCCAGTGAGATGGAGATGGAGTAATAGTCTTTATTTATCTCCCCTCCCTCCCTCCCTCCCTCCCTTCCTTCCTCCCTTCCTTCCTTCCTTCCTTCCTTCCTTCCCTCTTTCCTCCCTTCCTTCCTTCCCTCTTTCCTCCCTCTCCCCATCCCCTCTACCAAAAGATTTAAAACAACAGATTTTCAGGAACCTCCTGTTGGGTTCTACTAAAAAACATCAAAGGAAACACTAGCACAACTTACAAGGTCAAGTATTTTGTAGTCATCACGAATGAAGCTGTCTGAACTGTAGCATCTTTGTGAGTCTCAACCCATGGCAGATCTGGACTGACCTGGGTTGGGTCCCAGCTGGGGGAGTTGGTAAGTTCAGGTGCCCCTCACACTTCCTTTTTGTCTCCATTAGCAGGTTTTGCACTGACTTCCCTCCTTCCACACCTGTCCTCCTTACCACCAATACGTCCCTGTGGGTCTTCTTGCCTGGAATGTGGCTTCAGAAGTGGTTTCCACCTCCTGTCCAGGCAGGGCAGCTCTGAGTGCCCCCGCCCCAGTTGGGTCAGGCCCTTAACTGATTACACTGCGTCCCACACACCCTAAGCAGCCCCTTGAGTCAAACATCTATGGTGCGGAGGAAACAGCTCTGGGCAGGGGTCAGAGCTGTGGCCCAGGCAGTGTGACCTCAACATCACCATGTAACCTCAACCAGAGCCCTCTTCTGGGCCTTGGTGTCCTGAGGCTCATGAAGGATCTGGACGGAGGATTGAGGGGTCAGCCCTGACAGCTCCCACAGGCCATAGCTGTGGTCTTGGGAGCTACGTGGTGCCTGAGGTAGCTTTCCTGGCCCTCAGAGATACCCTTCTTCTCTGTTTACCTCCAGATATCTGGGGGGCTGGCTTGCAGAACCCTTGTGTTGGGATTGATGTGGGGTAGGCACTAATCCACCTCTACTTCATGTCAAGGAATTGAGTGAGGATGGGACAAGTACCAAGGTCTTGGTGGCCCTGGACAGACTGTTTCCAGAATCAGGTATTTCCTTAAATTTTGTGACATTATTCGCTCCCTAGAGCACGGGGTCAGCCCAGCCAACCCTAAGCCCAAGGAGTGGGTTTAGTCTGCTTGTTTGATATTTAAATAAATAAATGTGAACACACACACACACACACACACACACACACGCACACACACACACTCTCCAAAAGTCTTGTTTGTAGCTACTGAGTCCAAATATTCAATCTATGGCTATTTTCTTTGGTGGAACCCTAACTAAAGGTCACATTTAGAAACCAAAGCTGACTCTGAGCAGTGGAGGTTGATATTTTAAACAGCTGCCCTAAAGTAACAGAGTCAATCGTCACCACGCTAATGTGCTGTAATACGTCTGTTGATTCCGTGCCGGATTCTGACACAGACACGGAGGTTGTCGGTTGCTTGAAGGCTTAAGAAAGGATTGCACGCTTTTCAAGAAAGGAGCTTACTTTTGAAATGTTAGGATGTAGGAAATTCATAAAGCATTTTGGCAAAAGACAAAACAAAGTGAACCAACAACAGTCTGGAGGACATTATTCATTCAAAGAAAATACAGGAGGAGGAAAGGCAAAGATGATTGAGGGACAGAGGCATCACTCGGGTGACTGTCACAGTGTCACTGTCTAGGTGCACATCAAGGTGACCGAGATACCCGTGTTTTTAGAAGGAAAGGTGAGTGACAAACAGGGAAGACGCTCACCGAAAGTGAAACGGGAGTCTGTAAATAAAGACCTCCCTGAAAGTGACAAATCACATTTTCCAAAAGACGAAAAGAAAAATAGAAGCAGACAATTAATGAAAGAGGCAAGAGGGATGAAGGAGCTCTTCAGTCAGGACGACGGCCGGTGCCGGCGGCACTCGGCATCCTGCCCAGAGCCTGTGCATGTGCGTGTTTAGGCAACAAATCGCCTTTAGCAGTGAGAAGGGATGCTCAGAATGACAGGATACCATAGCGTGGTCCTCCAAGAGCTTCTGCAGGTCGAGAAGATGGACAAGGACACCTGTCGGTGAAATCAGCCTGACCTGGATTTCCGGCAACTTAAGAGTGTCAGGAGCTGTCAGGAGCTTAGAGCCTCCCAGCCCGTGTGTCCCAAATGTGGGTGACATCTCCACAGGTCCATGGTGAGGAAACTAAACAAGGAGAGCTTTTTTGCATAAAACTCTGTTCACTCCACGTTCAGCAATGTCCTTTATTCTACTGTCATGAGATAGAGGTGACATTAAATCGTGCTTAAAAGTTGGCTACTGCTAGGTTCTGATTTTTAAAAAAAACTTTACCTGTTGATAACATTCCCAAACCTGGCAGTCGCTAAGCTGAACGTGAGCGCCGTGAGGCTGCGGAAGGGGCAGGGACGCTCCAGGGACAAGAGGACGCAGAGCAGGGAGCTAGGGCGCCGGGTGTGTCCCGGGGCGACCCTGGGTCCTCCCTGACACCTCATTCTGACCTGGTGAGCGGGGCCCAGGAGCCCTGGAAGGTATTAGTGTTCAGGCTGTGGTGCCTATCCCTTCGGGGCAGTCACCACACTTAGCAGGTGGGGGCCACCCCTGGGCCATGCCTGCCTCATGGACCGGTTTCCTCCTGACCGCTTTCTGTGCAGTGGACGAGCTCTGTGGCCTCGGCCTCCACAACACTTAGGATGGAGGCCAGCACTGAGAGGCTGGCTGGGGGGGTGGAGGCCGGTGGGTACCGGTGGTTGGATGAGCACCACTCCCCTGAATTAATTAGATGGGCCAGTCTGGCTTTGGGAGACGTCTGCATAAATGGGCTAGTGTAAATGCACTCTCCTGGCTTGGAGTGCACGTTGCGGGCTTTGGAAAGGTATGTGTCGGTTATTGGAAATCGTCTCCTGGAAATCCTTAAAGGACCAGGTGGCAGAACAGCAAAGGACTGTTTGCTTCTGTGCAAAGAGTCAAGAGAGGCTGTGAGAGAGCGTCCAGGTTTTCTCAGACTTTCCAAAGGCTGGTTGGCGGTGGTGCCGAGGACATGAATCACCCATGAGGAAATGGTTTGTTAAGAAAAGGCCCAAGGTTTGCAAAAGCAGCATTAGTGTCGCCCAAATTAGTGTTTGTGGTTTTGTTTTACTTAAAAGCATAGAGGCTCTGGGGCAGTAGAACGACCGTAAGGCATCAGAGTTAAAGGCAATGGTTTTGGAATGGGAAATACATCCTCAGGAAGGAAGGCTTGGGAGTTTGGGATCAACAGATGAAAAAGCTAGTATATATAGGATGGATAAACGACAAGGTCCTACTGCAGAGCACAGGGAACTATATTCAATATCCTGTGATAAATCATCATGGAAAAGAATATGAAAAAGTATATATATATACGTATAACTGAGTCACTTTGCGGTACAGCAGAAATTAACACAACATTGTAAATCAATTATACTCTAATAAAATTAAAAAAAAAAAGAAATACATCCTCTAAGCGACGTTGGGGCTCACCTGTGAGACGGGGCAGCAAGGCCTGTGAGAGGGGTTGCCAGGAGCCCACACACTGCTCGTAACTGGACCCGGTGCCCAGGGAGCGGGAGGTGTTGTTTCGGGTGCTGCTGGTGGGATTATCCTTTTCTGCACGAGCGGGTGGCAGTTCATGAGGTGCTGGGGTTCTTGAGCCTCTGTTCACCTAGATTCCAAGCCCTGTGATGTGGCTGGCAGGGGGATGATTTTAGACCTCATGCTACTTGGGATCACGGTCAAGGAATCCCCGAGAGTCTAGGCGAGAGCGTCGTTTCTGCTATCTGCCCCAGCGTCTAGCTGGGCTCTCTCGCATGTGGTCTGGGGAGCCCATTAAGATGCCCCTCCTACATCCGGGTGTCTAAACCCGGACGCTCTCCTGAGCATCTTCCCCACAGCCCCTGAACTCCAGTCCCGTCTCATTTCCCCCCCGCGGCTGCTGTAACAGATGACAACCCGAGGAGCTTAAAATAACACACGTTGACCTGCTCACGGCCCTGGGGGCCGGAGGTAGAAAATCAGTGTCACTGAGCTACGATCAAGATGCTCCAGAGGGCTGGTTCCTTCTGGAGGCTCCGGGGACAATTGTTCCCTTGCCTTTTCCGCCTCGTTTGGCTCACGGCCCCTCCTACACCTTTAAACACAGCCCTCCCACCTCTGCTTCTGGCCTGCGTCTTCTCCTCTGGCCTCCTGCCTCCCTCTCACAATGACTCTTGTGATGACACTGGGACCAGCCGGACAATCTGAGTACTCTCCCATCTCAACATCCTTAATCAGATCTGCAGCATTCCTTCGGCAGTATCAGGTGACTTTCACAGGTTCTAGCCGCTAGGACGTGGGATATTTGGGGCCATTATCAGCCGACCGCATCCACCCACGCACTTCCCGTCCTCCCGGAGGTTCCCAGGATGGGTGGTGTGGACGCAGCATCTCCCTCTGCCCTTCCACACCCCTGCGTGAGCTGCTGGCCAAAGGCAAGGCCCTGGGGGCCCCAAGTCCTTCCCTGTGTGCTGGCTCTCTCTTTCACAGGTGCGTCCACTGGGATGCTCCCAGCTAATGCTGGGGGGTGGGGGGAGAGGGGGACGGCCCAGAACACCCTGAGCCTGGCTGTGTGCCCCCCTCTCCATGCTTCAGTAGCATCTCATCCCAGTGCAGCTCACCAGCAGGTCGTGAGCCATTTGTGCAGACTTGGGGTTGACTTTCATCCTTGACACAGAGCAGGTGCGGATAAAAGATTTGTTCGATGGCATTGAATTGCTGGGGTCCCCTGGGCTCTCCCCCTGGCAGTGGGCTTGGGGTTCGGGGGTGTCTGTGGTCAGGCAGCTGCAGGAAGTCAAGGAGATGAGCTCTAGAGAAGCGTCTCTGGGACGCCCTTCCAGACGACCAGGGGGGCAGGGAAGCCGGGGTTAAGCCTCTTCTCTGAGACTCTGCATAGAATCCGGGGCAGGGGTGTGGTCATGACTGATCTGACAGCCCATAGCCAGCTCTGAGCCTGAACACCACAATCATGGACTTGAAGCAGAAAGAATGGGTGAGGAACAGGTGAATGAATTAAATGCAAACCTCAAAGCGCAAGAAGATATTTACAGCACGGAAAATTGATACAGGACTTGAATTCAGAATATAGAAAAGCAAATCTGTAAGAAAAAGACCCAAATCCCAACTGAAAAGTGGGCAAGAGACTTCAACAGGAACTTCAGAAAAGAGGTTCTTCAGAGAGCTGATAAACCTCTGAAAAGGTGCTTCACCTCACGAGTAATCAGGAAGATGCCGGTTAAAATCACAGTGAAAATCATTGTGGTCCATCCATCCGATGCAACATTATTCAGCCATAAGAAAGGAATGAAGTACCAATACAGGCGACCACAGGGGTGAATCTGAAAAACATTATGTTAATTGAAAGGAGCCAGACACCACAGGTCACACGTTGTGCGATTCTGTTTCTACGAACTCTCTAGAATAGATCATCTCTAGGGGCAGAATGCAGATGGGTGGGTGCCAGTGGGGAGGGAGGATGGGAAGAAATGGCTTAAGCGTTGAGGGGTTTTACTTTGGAGTGATGGAGATGTTTGGGAACTAGACAGAGGTGGTGGTAGCACGACCTTGTAGATGTACTACGTGCCATGGAACCGTTCACTGTAAAGTGGTTAATTTTATGGTGTGTGCATTTCACTCAATAAATTATTTTTTTAAAAACCACAATCACATACCTGCCTAAACGGCTCCAGTTAAAGACAACCGACAAACCACGTGTCAGTGAGAACGTGGAGCAACTGGAACGCGCACGCGTGAACACATGCAACCCGGGCGACTTAGCAATTCTGCTCCTTGGCCCATGCCCAGCGGAAATGTGTACGCAGGTGCAAGCAAACACGTGTGCCAGGGTGTCCAGCCTAGCTGTCTTGTAATACCTCCAAGCTAGAAAAACCCACGTCCATCAAAATAGGAT
The DNA here is from genome assembly GCF_964374135.1 of Grampus griseus. NCBI lineage: Eukaryota > Metazoa > Chordata > Mammalia > Artiodactyla > Delphinidae > Grampus > Grampus griseus. The sequence goes on from NC_139000.1 coordinate 2,891,311, forward strand.
AGGTCAGTGGATGGCCATATTCCATAAGAGAATACTGTGCAGCGACGTGGGTGAACAACTATTGCCACGTGGACCCATTCGGTCGAAACTCTGAAGTAGAACGCAGAGGGAAAGAACTTTAGGCAGAAATAAAAACAAACACTTGTTGTGCGATTCCGTTTACCCGTAGTTCAAAACGAGCACATTTTATCCCACTGCCTTTGAAGGTAGGGCAGCGGTCACCCTTGGTGGGGGCCGGGGAACAGTGTTGGGGGATGGGGGAGGACTGCTGAGACCCACATGACGTCTTATGTAGTAGGACCAGCGGGAGCCAGGAAACCATTACGGGACAGCCGTTAGGGAGAGGAGAAGTGAGACAGAAATTGAGTGCTCGGCGCAGAACTGGTTCCCTTCCATTTGACTCATTCGTTTGTTCAGTGAATACCGTCAGAGTGACTAGGACGCACTCAGACCTTATCAGGCACTGGGGAAATACATATGAAACTGTACGACCCTATTCTCTGAAGCTGAATGTCTGGTGGGGAGACAGCTGGGCAAACAATGACAACAGGTGTGATAACTGTTTTCAAGCAGACAGTACAAGGGAGCACAGAAGCTGTAGAAAGCTCTAGATCTCTTCTAAACACCAACTAAAGGCTCCCACTTGTTGGAAGATTCCACAGGCCTTGTCTTTTAACCCCACAATTACCCTCTGAGGTGATGTCCTCAGCTTCCCATGACCAGGAGAGGACAGGGCACTGGGAGAGGGCATGCTGCTGGGACCAGAGCTCTGGAGCGGTGGGGCGGGGCCTGCCTGGCCGGTGGGTCTCAGTGGTATCCTCCCCACTTCGAGCCCGAGACCACCCTGAGTCTCCTGCCTGTGGACCCCTGTTGCCACTTGGGGCCTCTCCTGTTGCTGGGGGCGCACGGCTGGCCTTGTCCCGGGCAGCAAAGGCAGACAGGTTCCACATGCAGCAGGAACCCTGGCCGGTGCTGCCCTGAGGACTCCAAAACCTGTTTCTGGACCATGGCCACGCTTGGCCCTAGAGGTGCCATCCACCTCCGACCTGTCTTCCTGGCCTCTGGGAAGAGGGTGATGGGGCTGGAGCGGATAGACAGTGAGCCGAGCGGGGCCTGGGGGCAGGGGCGTGCCACCTGGCCTGGTCCTGGGTGAACGCGACCATCCAAGCACCAGGTCACCGCTAGGGAGAAGCGGCTGTGAGGGGCCTGCCGTGGAGGGACTGACCTGGGCTAGAGCTAGATGTGGGAGCCTCACTTCACTGAGAACCCGAGAGGCCGCATGGGGTGACTTCTGAGCGGCCGTGGCCCTGCTTCCCATGTGGGCCCCCTGGAATGTGCAGCTCCTCTGGGAACTGAGGGGCCAGGGGGTCAGGACGCCAGGCCACACGCCACCTGTTGGGCCCTGAAGCTGATGCGTTGGCCAGGAGCGGCACGTGGGGTCACAGGGTGCAGGGTGGGCTTCAAGCGGGCCTGAGAGCCGCGTGGTGTGGGCACATGGATGCCCATGGCATTTCTCTGGGGGTTGGTCCCAAACGCTTACCATCAGGTCAGGACCCCCGGTTTTGGTGCCCCCCCTCTTTTACGGGTACACTGAGCTGCAGGTCCTCCCCACCAAGCTAATGCAATCGAGAATGGGGTCCCTGGAGCCAGTGAGGCGGGCGGGAGGTGGGGTTCACTTGGATGGCGTAGCCCAGGGGATGGGGAGCCACGAAGACCCTGCCCCCCACCTCGCTGGCCTATTCTCCCCCAAACAAGACTCTAGTGTTTTCCATTCCCTGCTTAAAAACCACCCAGGGGTCCCACCAGGCTCCGGCCTCTGTCCCTCTTTCTGCACACCCCTCACCTGTGCACGCTGGGCCTGGGGCAGAGCCCACCTCCTTCTGGCCCCTCGGCTGGGACCCCCTGTCCTGCTCCCACTTCCTGGTGAAAGCCCCCTCTCCCGAGACGGCCCCGGGCTGCTCCCCGGGCTGAGCTGAGACGGCCCTGCCCTTGGCTCTTCTCTGCTGTTGCCGCCTTGAAATCGTTCCCACTTGTGGAACACGGGCCCCCATTTTGCGCTTGCGCTGAGCCCTGCAGATTCCGCAGCTGGCCCTGTAGGGTGGGCATGTTTCCTCCCAACCTCGGATGCCCTTTGGCATCGCAAAGCAGAGAACGCCTCTTGACGGCGTCACCCCACACAGAGACCCGGGACAGCGCCCAGGGTGGGCGGGCCCAGGCGTCAGCCCCCAAGAGGGTGCTGTGTCCCTCCTGGCCTACTATTGCCACCCAGAGCCAGGCCTGATGGCCACCCGTCCCCGAGCGGTCCTGCACTGTGCAGACATTCAGGGGCATTGTCCCCAGGACTCCAGGGGTGCTGTGGGACCCCTGAGCCCACTTCCTCATCCCCACCCCGAGGCTGTACTCTGCTTCGGTGGGAGCAAACGAGTACGCATAGCGGGTGCCCGAGAAACTTCCCTCTTCTTGGTCACCACCCTTTCCTGAGAAGGAAACCCCGGCGAGGGTACTGGCTGTGACCCTGCCCCGACCTCTGACCCCATACCCGGCCTGCAGGCTGCTCTGGCCACACTGGCCTTGCTGCTATGCCTGGGGCCTCGCTGGGCCCAGCAGTGAGTCGAGAAAACACCACAGCAGGACGCTTAGGGCTGAGTCCCAGGCCTGGTCCCTCCGCCCATTAACCAGCTCTTCCCAAAAGGCCTCCTCTTTTTGGACCTCGGTTTTCCGCTCTGTAAAATGGGGGCTCAGACAATCTGCTCTCTCTGAGTGCTGTGGTTCCAAGGGGGAGGGAGAGAGCTGAGCTGCCAGGGTGGGCCTTCCTGGGGAAGACACACCAACCCGGGACAGGCCCCAAGGGCCTTGGAGTTGCCCCTGTCTTGTCTACCAGCTGGTTTTTGCCCACTTTGGGGGTACCAGGCACTCCCTAAGTTTCTGGGTGTTAGGGGTAGGAGACGGATTAGCAGACACAATGAACAGCACAGTGAGGAGCCTGGACTTTGGCCTGGGTGACGAAGACAGAGTGTCCGTTCACGGAGGTAGAGCCCGCAGGAGAACACAACGTGGGAGAAAAGATTTGGGGCCTGGCCAAGGTCAGTGAAAGGTGGGGCAGGTGGATCTGCAGGTGCGGAGCTCAGGAGAGGGGCTCGAAGCAGGTGGAGATGGGGACCCAGCACCTGTGCGTGCCCCCTGGAGGTCACGGGGTGGTGGTAAAGGCAGAAGACCACCCAAGACCGGGCCCTGAGGGTGTCCAAGGAGACTCCAGGAGCAGAAGGAGTCCTGGAGCTCCAGGGGAGGCCGTCCCGAGGCCCGGGAGTGGCCAGCTGCGTTGAGTGCTCTGGAAAAGAGTGCAAACCCCAGGACGGAGGAGCGTCCATCTGCTTGTATCAGTCACGTTTAAACATTTCTGGATCTTATGATGCTTTGACGTTTTGGGGGCTTTTCGGTGAGACTGTCCCTCACCAGAGGGGAGCAAATTCCTGGAGACAGCAAGCCATTCCCTGCAAACAGGCCTTTCACATGCAGACCAACAGTCCAGAGCCCACCGCGACCACCTGCCTCTCTAACTCCTACACAAGCCAGGATCCCCAGCCTTGAATCTCCAGCCAGGTAGTTGAGAGCCAGAGGTGCCCAATGGCCCAGGGCCCACTGGAGTGACTCAAGCCCACCAGTGCTGAGCCTGCCTCGCCAGGCCCTAACCTCAGAAACCACAGTGGAGCTTCTGGGCCAAGCTCCCCCTCCCTCCTAGGCTACGGCCCACCCTGGTGCTTCCCCGTGTGGCCCTGCGTGGCCCGGCATGGCTCCTCCCCTTGAAAACTCTAAGTGGTAAACTCTTCTTTGATGCCATTGTTCACCCGTGTCCTCCCTTGGTTACCTCTATAAATTAAATCCCGGGTACCGTGGTGAAACGCCGCCCACTGTACCCCTCCCGGGTGGTTAAGCTGTGCCTCTTCCCGCCTTGGTTCTCACAGATGCACAGCCCAGAGCCTCTAGGCGAGCGAGCGCTTTCATAAACGGCACAGATTACATCATCGGCGAGAACATGCTGTCTTTCCAACCTCCCTCTGCCCCCTTCCTCCACCCCTGCCGGGGGCCCAGACACTTACTGAGTCTTTCCTGGTTTTTTCCTTAGTCTTTTGGCCAAAAGATGCCCCAGGATAATGAAGAAATGTATTTACAGTAGCGATATTCGGTCTGGTGGTTTCTGGAATGAGTTAGCCGCAGGAGAATTTCTGAGCGGGTTTTTCTCCAATGTGGAGGCAAGCGGCGGGCGGGTCACTGGTGAGGTTCCTGATGCTCTAGATTCTTCATCCTGAGCCCTCAGCAGAGCCCGCTCCGTGGCACGTGTGCCCACGGGATAACGCGCCCTGGGCTTGAGTGGCAGGGAGCTGACCCAAAGGGGGCTGCGTTTGGGTCCCTGTAATTGTGTCCCTTCACTCCCTGAATGATCCAGGATCTGAAAGCGAGGTATTTATATCTGTTCCTCAATCAGGCCCCGTAAGACGCCGGGCTGGCGGTGTTCCCCGGCCGCTAATCTGGGGCCGACTGTTCCAACACACTTGGGTTCTTAGAACAAAACAAAACTTCCTTCGTTTCAGATGTTCACTAATTTAAACTGGCCCTTGGCCACGGGCTGTGCGTCCCCGCCTTTGTCTGTGGCCGCCTCCCTGCCCCCATCCAGGGCCCCTCCGGCGGGAGGTAGCAGAGGCGTCGGCCGTCGTGAGGCCTCGACTCCAGCCTCCGTGGACCCGTGTGCAATGAGAGCCCCAAATCTTCTCTGACTCACTGTGCAAACATCCTCTGCCCTCTGGCCTTGCCGTCCCCCTCCCGCCCGACCACCAGGCCCCTTGGATTCCCAGGCCCGGGCCTCAGGGTTCTCTGATGGGGGACACTGCCGCCCCCCCAGGTGGACACTGCTGGGTGAGGCACCGGGCCAGCGGGCCGCCTGGTTCTGGAAGCCTCTCCCGACAGTCTGAAGTTCACCTGGGGCCACCTCTGCCGGGGGCTGGCCTTCTCAGGAAAGAAACGGGTCACTTTCTGTCTGCTCTCAGGGCCGGGAAAGGCCTGGCTGTGGGTGACGTCCATGTCGAAGTCAAGCCGCCTTGTCTTCATGCTCCGAACAGCCCCCTGGACCTGTGCCCCCTCCCCCCTTCACCTGGCGGCCCCTTCTCACTGGGCATCACCCTCCGAGACCCTCACCCTGCAGTCCTGCTCTTCCTCTGTGCTAATCCGCGTCAGCATTGGATCACTGCTTGCCTTCTGCCCGTCCACTGCCAAGCTCAGGCCCCACACTCCAGGCGCGCCGGGAGCACAGCTGGCCGCGGGTCACTGTTGGATGAATAACTCGGGCAGACCCCACTGTGATAGCCTGCAGGCATCTCCCACACCCTCTTGTCCTCCAGTCTCAACTCTCGGGTGAGCGGGCATCTTGGGCAGGGACTCTCCCTCCTCCCTCCCTCCCTCCCTCCTCCCTCCTCCCTCCTCCCTCCCTCCTCCCTCCTCCCTCCCTCCTCCTCCCTCCCTCCCCCCTCCTCCCTCCCTCCCTCCCTCCTCCCTCCCTCCCTCCCTCTTCTCTCCCTCCCTCCCCCTCCTCCCTCCCTCCCTCCCTCCTCCCTCCCTCCCTCCTCCCTCCCTCCTCCCTCCCTCCTCCCTCCCTCCTCCCTCCTCCCTCCCTCCCTGCCTCTTTCCTTCCTTCCTTCCTTCCGTCCTTCCTTCCTTCCTTCCTTCGTTCCTTCCTTCCTCTGTCCATCCATCTCTCTCTTTTTAGGCTGGTTTCCCTAGGGCTCAGCATAATTTAACACATAAAATGTGCTCCATCAACACGTGTAGAATGACTGGCTCAGTGAAGAGGCCTGGCAGGAGCCCCTGTGAGGACTCAGTCTTGCCTTCGGCAAATATATAAGAAGCGTCTCCGGAGCACCAGGCTCACGTGTGCTGTGCTCGGGGTCCAGCCGGCTGGGCCCCTCTCCAGTCCCTCAGGGCGCCCCCAGGTCTCCCCCTGGAGGGCGGGTAAGGGTGGGGAGCCCACATGGGCCCACGCAGCAGGGTCTGCCGTGCGTCCTGCTCTCTGGGGCCATCCTCCAGGCCAAATGCCCATGTTGGGATAATTCCGTGGTCGGGGCAGGTGTTAGGTGTGAGGACCCTTGATCCAGGGCATCCTCTGCTGCTGGAGCCTGGGTAGGTGCCTACACGTGTGTGGGACTGTGCTGTGAGGCTGTACCATGCCCCATCCCTGGGCAGCACTTAAAAAGGACACTCCCCATGCAGGACTGGACACAGAGCAACATTTCCTCCTCCACAGGAGGCTTGAAGGTGTCACCCGCCTAGTCCAGCCAGGTGGTGGCCACAGAGACCTCATCTGCTAGATCACGGGGGTCCCCTGCAAGGTCTGGAGGGATGGCAGGGCATGGAGGAAGCCGGAGGAGCTCCAGACCTGGTTTTCATCCTCCGGTAGCCCAGCATGGCCCCAGGGAGTCACGAGGAGCGCCTGCCGTGGACATGGCGTGGGCAGTCAGGGGGAACACGGGCAAGGCCCATCTCAGCGGGTGCTCCGTGCAGGACCCCAGGAGCCATCACCCCCCTGTCTCCCTGCGAGGGTTCCCCCCTCCCCCCAGCCAACGCGCCCAGGAAGGACGGGTCCGATGGATCGATTCATCGATGCTCTGCCCTCGGCCACTGAATGCTGCCCAGGACTCATGTCTGAAGACCCACTGTCCCCCAGTCTAGTAACATACACTCATACATGGGAGGCCGTGCTCCTGCCGGAACACTGCAGGCTCCGTGGTGAGAGCAGGCACTGGTAGCCTGTTTCACTGTTTCTTGTCATCCTGAAATCAGCTTAAATGTCACTTTCCGAGAAGCCTTTCCTCAGCGCCGCCAGTCGGGTCCCTGTTGTCATGCATCCCGGGGCACCTCACCTCCTGCCAGTGAATGAATGATCTGTCCAGAGCCCGCCGGGTGCCCAGCACAGAGCTTCCTGAGGACTGGCATGTATCTGTCTCGGCTGCCTCTGTGCGGAGGACCTGGTGAGCGGTCTGTCCCCCCTGGAGGGCACAGTGTGGGGACTCCTGGGGACCTGGACCTCAGTGAGGCCTCCCGAGAGCTGCAGGGGAGGTGGCGCCCAGCCTCCCATTCCCCTGTGGCCACGGGCTGGCCACGTGACCTTGGCCGGGCTGCACGTCCTCTCTGGGTCTCCGTGCCACCATCCGTCAACTGCAGGTAACATCGGGACCACGATTCCTGAGTCCCCTTGAGGAGGCGCTGGAGCCCAGTGAGTCAGTCACACGGCAGCCTAGGTGTTTGGTGGGTGTGTTGACTTGGATGAGGGCGACCCTCCTCAATAATCCAGGAGGGGAGGGCAGGACTCAACCGGAGCAGAGTGGAGGCTTCCCTGAGGGGCCAGGACCCTGTCCCAGAGCATCCAGCCCGCCCCCCAGCAGCCTGCCCTGTGGGTCTCCCACTTGCCCTGCCAGCGCCCCAGGCCCACGAGCCGACACGTGGTCAATCCGTCCGCATCTCCTGCTTGTCTGGTTCTCTGCCTGAGGCTGGCCGATACGAGGCTTAACGAGCTGATGGGCATAAAATGTCCAGCTCTGTCCCCGCCCATGGAAGACACGAGCTGAGAGCCAGCCCCTGTGACTTACCAGGTTTGCGTCGCATGAGGCAGATGGTATGGCGCTCAGGGGCCTCACGGGGTGACATTGGCGCATGTGTGGTCACCCGACGGCCCATCGCTTGACTGTGAAGTGCTTTTGCTTCCTGGGCCCCTCTCAGCTGACGAAGGCTGCAGGACCCAGGGCCGCTTTCTGGCTTTGGAGCCAGCTACGGCTGGAGTTTGGGATTCAAGGGTCTAACCACGGTCTGGCCTCACAGCCCCAGTGCTACCCACCTGTAACTCGAGGACAGCAATGCCTACCTGATGGCCTTGAGGAGAGGACAAAATCGGATAACGGACCCAAGGCGGGGTGAAGTCGTCCCAGGCCCATGTTCCTGGGACAGGTTTGTCTTCTCCAGGGCTCCTGGGCTCCTGCACCTGGGTTGTAGCCTCTTCACTGCTTTAACATTCTAATGCATCACCTGTTTGTTAAAGGAGGCCCCACTAGCAGGGAGAGGACCCCAAATGCAGGCTAGCTCAAAGTGACTGGTGGATGCCAGGCTCAGGTTCACTGTGGATGGGTGTACAAGTTGTGCACTGCACAACCTCGGGGATCTGTCCACAGACCAGGATGTGACCTGTGCCCCCTAGAGTTGTGCAGTGGCCATATCTATCCAGGTGCACCAGGCTTATGGACTGAATGTTTGTGTCCCTCCAATTTCACAGGTTGAAGCCCTAACCCCCAAGGTGATAGTATTTGGGGGTGGGGTCTTTGGAAGGTGATGAGATTTAGCTGAGGTCATGGGAGTGGGGCCCCCAGACTGAGATTGGCTTCCTTATAGGAAGAGGAAGAGAGACCAGAGTTCACCCTCTCTGCCATTTGAGTGAGAAGTGACACGGGGAGAAGGTGGCCATCCACAAGCCAGGAGGAGAGTCCTCACAGGAGACAAAGCTTCAGGCATCTTGATGCCAGACGTCCAGCCTCCTGACTCAGGAGAAACAAATGTCTGTTTTTGAAGCCACCCAGGCCATGGTTTTTGTTACAGCAGCCGAGCTGACTAATAAGATGGTTATGAATGACCATCGTGCTGCCCACTCCTTGCCTCAACCTCAGTGGCTGAAAGAAACTGCACACTTGTTCCACAGCCTTTTTCCTTTCCCCAGATGGCTGAGATTTAAAGGGAAAGTTGTAGACAAAGAATGAGGAAATGGGACAGAACCAGAGCCAGGTACCAGTCACTCCCCATGAGTGCCTCGGTTTCCCCATCTGTAAAGGAAGCCTAGATTCTCATCCATGGTCTCTACTGGTGCTAAACTCCATCTGTAATCTTGGAGGAGTTGGGAGACAGCCTCTAACTTGCACACAGCACAGCATGGGTCCTGATGTTCTGCATCTTCCAGGACATCCCTGCCCCTCAGCCACGCACGCTGGTCTCTCTCGGGGGTAGGGGTGGGGGCAGCCCCAGAACACGCTCCTTCCTGCCCACGCCCTGCGAGGACCCAGGCTGTCTTCGGAGCACTGAGTCTTCTCCTTTCTCCCCCTTTCCTTATCTCGCCTGCAATTTATTTGTGCCTCTGTAAAGGTAAATATCTGGAACGATTTTCCCTCTTTTCTCCCCTCCATCTTCAGACTTTTCTGCATTGAAAACCTATTCAAACAAAACTGAGATCAAACAGTATAGATGCTTTTCTAGCCTTTAATCCCATTTGATCTCAGCCTCCATGTGCCCTCCCTTTCTTAACGAGGGAACACGCCACACACACCCAAGTGCTGGTGGTTCCTGACAGCCCCAGTGGGGCTCTGACGCATCGCTGGTTAGAAAAAGTCGCATTCAGGGCCAGAAACTTGCATTCACACTGCATAAGGACACGTAGGCTTTTCTTTTCTCCTGTGCCAAAGGCGCTCCTGGTGGACAGGGATGGCCACTGCGTGCTCACGGGTCCAGGCACCACCGCTCGGAGTCATGGCCCATGCGGGGGGTGAGTGGCCCGCGTGTCCCCACCAGGCCCACCTGGAGTGCAGTGCTCGAATATGATGACCTGGAAGGGGGAGGTTGTTCTGTCCGTCTGCGCCAGGCTGGCCGCTCTGGCCGAGTCTGCGATTGTCATTAAGGTGCTGTTGCCAGCGGCCATGACCTGCTTGTTAGCAGGGCTGTTGGACGGAAAGAGACTTGTTTTCCAGGAGCAAGGAGGTCTCTGGGCTCCAGGGGGTGCAGATCCTGGGGCACCTGGCTGGTCATGTCAGGGTCTGGGTGCTCTGTTCCAGGGGGAGGGGGAGCCCCCAGATGTGTTCCCATGAGAAAGAGGGTGTAATTCTGAAACACCTAAAACACGTGGATTCTTCAGATACAACTAGCTGGCTGCCTGGGATCCAAGTTACATCATCTGTTGTTGTCTGGCTTGAGAGGGGGTGGGGAGGCAGAGGGAGAGATGCAGAGTGAGAGACGGGGGAGGGAAGGAGACACAGAGACAGAGAGGGAGACCCAGAGATACAGAGAGAGACACAGAGATACAGAGAGGGAGACAGATGCAGAGAGACACACAGAGACAGATACAGAGACAGACTGAGAGACACAGAGACAGAGAGATACACAGTCAGAGACAGAGACACAGAATGAGAGACAGAGACAGAGAGACAAGCAGAGAGAGACAGAGAGAGGGAACAGGAGCCTGAAGGGTCGGCAGCCTCAGCCATGTTGGCTGAGATGCACGTTCCATTCTGGAGTTTTCACTGGAAACCAAAGTCTCCAACCTGAGTTCTGTCACATCCTGAGCTTCAGATTAAAAAAAGCTGATTTTTAAAGATCAAGAGGAACCAGGGATTTAGAAAATTAGATGATCGCGTTTTTGCCAGGTTGGCACATTCTTCCTTTGTAGAGCTGTGCCTGCTTGTGACCCCGGAGCAGAGCAGGGTCCCTGACCACGTGGGCTGAAGGGAGACGTGTGGATGGAGTTCACTCCGGCAGTCAGGTAGTCACCAGAAGACCGGCTGCTGGGCTGGTCCAGCCTCGCTGTCTGCGTTCTGCCCTCCCAAGGTGTACCTCTGGAAATGCGCCTGCTCCTGGATGCCCTCAGGCACCACCACCCGTCCTCTGGGCTTTTCCAGCTTCCCACCAACCTCTACCAGGGAATCATGGCTGCCATCTGGTAACCTGGGTGCTGAGGGCCTGCTTGCACACCATGTCTGGACAGGTGTGGCAGTCATTCCTACTACTCACCAGTGTCCAGCCCCCTCCATGCCTGGGCAGAGAGAAGGCTGGTCATTTCTCCTGCCATGGAACAGGTGATGGGCCAGTGTCTGGTCACTCTGTGCAAGTGTCAGGAGGTACATGTAGCCTGAGGGAGAAACACTCCCTTGTTGTTTTAAACTATGAAGAAATTGGGAGATGTTTGTTACTCAGAATAACCTAGCCTGTGCTAACAGATACAGGAAGGAAATATTCCCTCCTTACTAAAAAGGAGTGAAGTGTCCTTAGAAAGGTAACATGACTTCTCAAGGTCATGGACCCAACTAGCAGCAGAACAAAGTCAAGGCTATCTGACCCAAGGCTGGCCTTTGATCCAAAGCAGGACCCTGGGAGACTGGGGTGGGGGGGAATCTGGGCTGATATGCTCCTTTTTTCTCCTGGGAGTGACTCGAGGCCCCTTCTTATGATTCCATCCTCGCAGGATGGGGAAAAATATTTCTGTACAAAGGAGCAGAAGCCAAGTTGGTTTCAAGATTTCCCTGCAGTACAAAATGCCAACTGGACCAACATCCTAGTAAACTTGAAAGATGAAGGTCCTGACCCTAAATTCCATGCCCGTCCATGCCCGTTAACCTTGCGAGGTGGCAACAGGAAGTCATCCTCCTATAGGCAACATGTCCTTCTCCAAAGATATTCCTGAAGGGTGCACTCCAGCTCTTCAAGAGAGCCAGATGGGGACACTCGCTGGGGAGGTCACGAGGTGGGGGGTGGCAGTGACACATTCGTTCCATGTGAATCCTTGTGCATTTTGGTTATAAAGTTGAAAAATGCATACATGTGTTTGGAAGGTCTTTAGGGAGTAAATGGAAGAGTGAACATTTCTGGACTAGATGCACGTGAGTGGTTTGTGTTGTATGATACTCTGAGACCTGGGTGTGTGGGGGGTTCCTATCCCCTGTTTGGGCCTCAGTTTTTCTGTTTATAAAAGGAAAACGTGACCTTTCACCTTGCAAGGGCTACTTCACTCCTCAGCTAGATTACTGGGACACCGTTGACTGTTGGGTAGGGAGACTCTCCCATCCCCCGTCCTGGTCTCTCACCAACATTCCAGAAGTTTTCAGTGACAATTCACTACGGGGTTTCTGTGTGCTTGCTTAAGGAATGGTTTTATTCATGGAATTCCAGGACGCCCCAAGAAATCATTTGAGGCTCCTCAGAGAATTGTAGAACCAGGACTCAACGGCCATGTTTGTGGTTTGAGGGAGTTAACGGGATGAATCCAGTTTTGGGAAAAGCTGACCTGTGACTAAATGCTGTCTATAGCTTGACAGCCCCCACTGCCACCCCCAGATGGAACAGATAGGGACTCAGCCCAACCAGGCTCCAGAACCACCCCCGCCCACCCCCATGGCCTGCCACCGCGGTGGGGTGGCCCTGAACCTCCGTCGGCTTTGGTTCTGCAACTTTTTCCAAACCTGAAGCGTGATTCACGTCCCAGATCGACTTGTGGAATTTCTGAAAGCTGAGGAGTCTGTGCTTCCCAGAGGCTGCCCTACTCCCACCTTTGGTGGCAGCCCGAGAAGGAAGCTGGGAAAACACGCACCGCATTCTTCCTGCATGAAGCACTGTCCGCATCGGGGAGGAGGAGATGGCTAAGAGCCTGGATGACTCCCGGCGTCTCAGACGGCTCTTGGTAAATCCGTTTAGACTGATTTTATTTGACAAGCCCAGTAGTTATCTGACCCCGCAGGACAGCTGACGGTCCATAATATTGCCGTTTGCTGACAAAGACCGTGGATTAGCTCTTCTTCCCATTGCTGTCGCTTTTCTTCTTAGAGAAAGAAAATACTGGCCAGAGTGGAGGTGGGTGGTCCATCCCTTGCTCTAGCCGAGGACACATTGCCATCCCCCAGCGAGGCGGTCCCCCGGGAGGACGCCACGTGCTAGCAGTGCTGGTAAAGAGATGAATAACCCCTGTCTGGTTAATTGCTGTTTGATTTCCTCATGCCAGGGAAAACCGGCCGTTTTCTACTGAGCTTTTATCTGGAGTGGGTATCACCCCTGCTCTACAGCAGAGCGATGAGAGATAAAGGCCACAGAGAAGCGGCGGTCTCTGTGGGTCTCTGAGCCATCGGGGGAGCAACAATGCAGCCACTGTGCGGCCCACAAAGGATCACAGGAGAGGGACCCACCAGAGGAGGTGACGGGGAGCAGCTTCCCTGTGGGAACTCTTGCAAAACTGGGACCTACTGTGTGGTATCTGCTAAGGGGCGTCATGGGCAGTTTCCCTGCGGCTAGATAGACCCTGATTCTTCCCCTTTATTTTTAAATTTTTTTAGTTAATAAGCTTTATTTTTCAAAGCAGTTTTAGGTGCACTGCAAAACGGAGTAGGAAGTACAGAGATCAGCCGTATCCCTCCTCCCCCCCAACTCTACTTACAACCCTCCTCCACTCTCACCATCTCCCACCAGAGTGGTAATTGGTTACAACTGATGGACCTATGTTGACATGTCATTAGCACCGAAAGCCCATAGTTTACACTGAGGTCACTCTTGGTGGTGGCCATTCATGGATTTGGGCAGATATACGATGACACCTGTCCATCATTACTGTTTCGTATGGAGTAATTTCACTGTCCTGAAACTCCTGCATCTATTCATCCCCCTCCACCCCCTGGCAACCACTGATGTTTTTACTGTCTCCATAGTTTTGTCTTTTCCAGAACGTCATATAGCTGGAGCCTTTTCAGATCGACTTCTTTCACTTACTAACGTGCATTTAAGCCTCCTGCATGTCTTTTTATGACTTGATAGCTAGTTTCTTTTTAGTGCTGAATATTATTCCATGGTCTGGGTGGACCACCGTTGATTTATCCATTCACCTTCTGAAGGACATCTTGGTTGCTTCCAAGTTTTGGCAATTATGAATAAATGTGCTATAAACATCTGCGTGCCAGTTTCTGTGTGGATATGTTTCCAGTTCATTTGGATAACTATCAAGGAGCGTGATTGCTGGATGATACGGTCAGAGTGTGTTTAGTTCTGAAAGAAAACTCCAAATCGTCTTCCAAAGCGGCTGTATCGTTTTGCCTTGCACCCATCAGCCGTGGGTGAGAGTTCCTGCCGCTCCACAGCCTCCCCAGCATTTGGTGTTGTCAGTGTTTTTGATTTTGGCCATTCTCACAGGTACGTGGAGGTATCTCATCGCATAATTGTTTTGATTTGCGTTTCCCTCGTGACGTATGGGGCGGGGCATCTTCTACGCTTATCTGTCATCCGTTTACCTTCTTTGGTGAGGTTTCTGTTCATGTCTTTTCCCCATTTTCAATCAGGTTGTTCCTTTTCTGATTGCTGAGTTTTAAGAGTCCTTTGTATATTTTGGGTAACAGTCCTTTGTCAGATGTGTCTTTGCAAATATTTTCTCCGTCTGTGACCTGTCGTCTCGTTCTCGTCACTTTCTTTTTTGCAGAGCAGGTTTTTAATTTTAATAAAGTCCAGCTCATCAATTCTTTCTTGCATGGATTATGATTTGGTGTTTTATATAAAAGGTCATCACTGTACCCCAGGTCATCTAGATTTTCTCCTGTGTTATCTTCTAGGGGTTTTATAATTTTGCATTTTACATTTAAGTCTGTAATGCATTTTGACATAGTTTCCATGAAGGTCTGTGTTTAAATTCTTTTTTTTTTTTTTCTTTTTTGCACGTGGCTGTTCAGTTGTTCCAGCACCATTTGTTGAAAGACTATCTTTGTCCATTGTGTTGCCTTTATCCAAAGCCTTATTTATTTATTTATTTAGTGGTACGCGGGCCTCTCACTGCTGCGGCCTCTCCAGCTGCAGAGGACAGGCTCTGGACGCACAGGCTCAGTGGCCATGGCTCACAGGCCCAGCGGCTCCACGGCACGTGGGATCCTCCCGGACCGGGGCACGAACCCGTGTCCCCTGCATCGTCAGGCGGACTCCCAACCACTGCGCCACCAGGGAAGCCCAAAGCCTTATTTTTAATACCTGGCTCATCACGTGTCATATCCTTTGGACATACCATAATATATGTATCCAGTTTCTATTTTGGGTATCGATTGTCTGTTTTGTATCATTTTGCTGGTAACTGTCATGGATTTACCTAGGGGCTTGCTGAGTCAAAAGTGTTGGAATCCTTTTGGAGCCCTGGACACATTGTCCTCAGAAATGGCAATGCAGTTTGCCATCAGGATAGGCAACGTTCATCCACCCGAAAGCTCACCAATGCTGAGGACTATCAGTGACAAAATCTTGATGAGTCTGGAAGCTATGCTCTTTCCATGTACCCTCCTTTGATTACTAGTGAACTTGAACGTTTATTTCAAAAGTTTCTTGAGCACTTTCGGTGTTAATTTTCTGTTCATGTCATTTGACACCTTTGCTTTATGAATTGGTAATAGTTCCGTAAAGGCCAGGAACATGAACATTTCTCTCGTGTCGTTTCCAGAGGTTTCTCCAGCTTGCCTTGGCCTTTCACTGTGATTCATCATGTTCTTTTTTTGTTGTTGTTACCGATGGAGGTTTAAATATATTTTTAATGCCTTTCCCCTTTGCTTTTTATGCTTACAAATGTCTTTCCTACCTGGAGCTTGTGTAACTATTGTCCTCTACTTTTAATGTTGTTTCATGTCTTCACTGTTTACATTCTGCTCTGATTCATCTGGACTCTGTTTTGGCGTAAGATGGAACTCTAGTTGGCCGTTTTCCTAAATGACTAACTGGTTATCCAGCTCTTGGCTCTTTGGTGAAGAATCTTTTCTAGCTCCACTTATTTGAAAACCTCCTCTTACACAGTCTGTTCCTAGACCTTTTGTGCATTCTTACCGATTCTTACTAGCTGTGACATGAGCTGGTGTCATACATTTAAAATTACCGAGGATATATGTGTGTGTATACACACGACTTTATCACACACACAACTTTATTATAGTAATTGGTTCACACTATATAGAGGCTGAGAAGTTCCAGGATCTGCCTTCAAGCTGGAGAACCAGGAAAGCTGATGGTGTAATTCAGTCTGAGTTCAAAGGCCTGAGAACTGGGGTGGGGGAGGGGAGAATGGTGTAAAACCCAGTCTGAGTCTCAAGGCCCAAGACCCAGGAATGCTAATGTCTGAGGACAGGAGAAGATGGATGTCCCAAGTCAAGCAGAGGGCAAATTCTCCCTTCCTCCACATTTTTGTTCTATTCAGGCCCCTGTGATGGATTGGATGATGTCTCCATGCATTGGGGAGGGCCATCTTCTTTACTCAGTCTACAAATGTAAATGTTAATGTCTTCCAGAAACACCAGACACTCCCATAAATAATATTTTAATAACTATCTGGGCATCCCTTAGACACATACAATTATCAAGTTGACACATACAATTAACTATCAAAATGCGGGACAGTGTGTATCATGACTCGCTATGATTTTTCCCCAAAGGCCTTGGCTACTATTCTCACTCATTTATTTGAGGTTAATTTTAGAATCACTTTGTCAAAATGCCCTCCTGGCAGGAATGAAGGGATTCTCTGTGGCAAAATAACTCAGTACAAGTGGGCACCTATGCACCAAAATGGGCCTTCACCATGATGACCTTAGGTGAACACCAGCTTCTGGGTTCATGGCCTTCCAAGAGGCAGTGGACACTGAAAGGTCACAGCCTGTCTATTGAGGCGATTCTAACGGAGTCTATTGCTAAAACTCCAAGGGACTCACATCTGCATTATTAAACATACCCCCAAGGTCCCCCCGGTGAAGCCAGGAAAACTGTCTATAACGAATTTGGCATTGAGTGGAGAAAAAATTCTCCCTGAGAATTTATAACCATAAGCCAGTCCACACATGGTTTTCAGCCCAAGTGCACACTACCTGGATGATCCAAAGAGTCTCAACCTGAAAATTATTTTAGAGTGGTCATGGGATGAGTGGTCGTGGGTGGGCAGCACTGTGATGTACTTGAAGGAAGGGAATATAAACCCTGTCTGGGGAAACTCACCTTTAAATCAGGCCTCAAAAAAATCCCCCAAATAAACCCACTACAAGGGGCTTGAGTTCACAATCAGAATCACATTACACACAAGGAAACAGGGCCCCATGAATAAGACTCAAATGAAAAACAAAAAGCAAAATGCAGCAACTGTAAGAATCGGACACACTGGACCTCACATATTGGAAGTATTGAAAAGAATATAAGTATGCTTAACATGTTTAAAGAAATAAAGAGGAGACTGAAATATGGGTAAGGAGCAGGAGAGTATTTAAAGAAATGACCAAGCAAATTTGGAAAAGAAGCCAAATATAATCACTGTAAATGGAAATAATTTCAACTGAAATTAAAAACTCAATGGATGGGTTTAACCACAGATTAGACACAGTTAAAGAGAGAATCAATAAACTGGGAGATAGAGTTGTAGAAATTACCCTGAAAGTAGCACTGAGAGAAAAGGAGCAGAAGCTATAAATGAGAGATAAGAGTTATGGGAATAGAGTGAGAAGGTTTAACTCAATTCTAATCATACAGAGTAGACGCAATATTTGGTGAAATAATGGCCAAGAATTCCAAGAACTGATAAAAAGATACCAATCTTCATGTTCATCAAGCCCATCAAATCCAAACAGGACATATAAAAACCTCTCAATATTCAAAGACATGGGAGTGAAAGTGCAGAGCCCTAAAGTATAAGAGAATATATTAAAAGGACCAAAGAGGGGCTTCCCTGGTGGCACCATGGTTGAGAATCCATCTGCCACTGCAGGGGACAAGGGTTCGATCCCTGGTCCAGGAAGATCCACATGCCGCAGAGCAACTAAGCCCGTGCACCACAACTACTGAGTCTGCACTCTAGAGCCCGTGAGCCACAACTACTGAGCTCGTGTGCCTAGAGCCCATGCTCCGCAACAAGAGAAGCCACTGCAATGAGAAGCCCGTGCACTGCAACAGAGAGTAGCCCCCGCTTGCCGCAACTAGAGAAAGCCCACACGCAGCAAAAAAGACCCAACACAGCCATAAATAAATAAATGTATATTAAAAAAAAAGAATAGGGCTTCCCTGGTGGCACAGTGGTTGAGAGTCCGCCTGCCGATGCAGGGGACACGGGTTCGTGCCCCGGTCCGGGAAGATCCCACATGCCGCGGAGCGGCTGGGCCCGTGAGCCATGGCCACTGAGCCTGCGCGTCTGAAGCCTGTGCTCCGCAATGGGAGAGGCCACAGCAGTGAGAGGCCTGCGTAACGCAAAAAAAAAAAAAAAAAAAAAAAGAATAGAACATAGAGACTCTAGAAATAGACTCACAGAGACACCAAATGAATTGAGTTGGGACCATGAGATTTTTCTCAGTAAATGGTGCTGAGGTAAATGGCTACAGATACAATAAAAAACAACCTTGACTCTTAGGGCACCACGTGAACAAAATTATTTTGAGGTGAATCACAAAGCTAATGTGAAAGCTAGAACTATAAAGTCTCTGAAAGGTAACATCAGGGAACATCTTTACGACCTGGGTGTAAGTAAAGATCCCTTAAACAAGATACGAAAGTCATTAAGCATCAAACTAATAATTGATCTATCGGATTTAATCAAAAATTTAAACCTCCCATGTTCAAAAAATACTGCTAAGAAATTAAAAAGGCAGTGGACAGATAGGGAGAAAATGTCTGTGTTATACACATCTGCAAAGAGTTTGGACCAGGATATATAAAGAACAGTACAGCACATTAATAAACAGGTAAGTATCCCAAGTTTAAACATTGGCAAAATAATTAACAAAACTTCCTAATAAAAGTTACTGCATAGCTAATAACATGAAAAGATATTCACCATCATCAGTCACCAGAGAAGTGCACGTATAAAGCCATAATGAGATGCAAACACACACACACCATTCTGATCTAAACTGAAGAGAACCCAGCCATCACTCGTAGAGAACTACTTCAAACAAGATAATAATAACATGGCACAAAAATTTTATAGGAGCTGTTTCCCTAGTAGCCCCAAACTGGAAACAACTCAAATACCCACCAAAGGGGAGGGATGAACACACTGGGGTATGTGGACAAGTGGAATACTTTTCAGGAGTAAAAAGAGAAAAACCAAACTACTGATACACACAGCAACAAGGATGGGTTTCAAAATTATCCCGAGACACAAAAGGACAAATACTGCATAATCTCATTTATTTGAAATTCACGAAGAGGCAAGGCTAATCTTCAGTGACCAAACTGATAATAGTAGTTACCTCTGGGGGTGGGTGTTGACTGAAAAGTCAGGACAGAACCTTCCGCAGTGATGGAAAAGTCACATATTTGATCTCGGTAGTGGTCATGTGGGTGCAAACATGTACAATTTATTGAGATGTACACTAAAGATTTTTGCATTTTACCCCATTTAACTATACTTTAATAAAATACTGGTAAAATGTACCATTAATAATAACACTTAAGATAGAAAATACTTGGAAATGAATCTAATAAACTGTGTGCAATACTTTTATTGTGGAGAAAATTACAAACTGTAGTAAGAGACTTGGAAGAAAATCTAAATAAATGGAGAGCTGTTATGTTTGGGAATGATAGAGTATCACATCAATTCTTCCCAAATTCATCTATTGATAATGCAATTCTAATAAAACTCTTAACGTATGCATGTGTGTGTGTGTCTGTACATGAGTATGTGAGTGCAACTTAAAAAATTTCATATTTGAATATTTATACAGAAGATTAAGGAAACATAGGTAATAGAGATGTTCCTGAAAGAAAACATTGTGGGAGAATTTAGCCTTCTAGATCTCAAGGATTATTACAAAACTAAAGTAATTAGGCCTTAAAACACTGCAGGAACAAACAAAAAGACCAATGGCACAGAACAGAGATCTCATAAACAGACTTATCTGGAACCTGGATTTGTGGAGAAGACAGCACTGCAGATCAAGAGAGGAAAAAATGGACTTTTAAATGAATTGTTAAAGGGTGGTTTGCTGTCCATAGACAAATAAATAAATAAAATAAACTGGACTCCGGCCATCTCACAGTATGTTGAAAAGTTAATTAAAGATCCTAATTAAAAGGCAAAATTGGGGGCTTCCCTGGTGGCGCAGTGGTTGAGAGTCTGCCTGCCGATGCAGGGGACACGGGTTCGTGCCCCGGTCCGGGAAGATCCTGCATGCCGCGGAGTGGCTGGGCCCGTGAGCCATGGCCGCTGAGCCTGCGCGTCCGGAGCCTACGCGTCCGGAACCTGTGCTCCGCAACGGGAGAGGCCACAACAGTGAGAGGTCCGCGTACCACAAAAAAACCCAAAAAACAAAAACGAACAGAAACAAACAAAACAAAACAAAAAAAGGAAAATTGTACAACTCTTAGAAAATGATATAGGGTGATATATTTACGACTTCAGGATAGGAAAGGGTTTCACAAACCCTACCAAAGCAGCGAATACCAAAAGGGTAAAGCTGGATTTCACTGCCTGTATTTAAATTCAGAACTTTTGTTCATTAAACAGAACACAACGTGAAGAACTATATTTGTAACCCACCTACCCAAAAACAGTATTAGTGTTCGACATTTACAAAGGCTTTTTATAAATCAGTAGAAGACCCCTAAAATGTAGAAACATGGTCAAAAGACTTGAAATAAGTACTTTCAAAACAGGATGCTTGAAAGGTCAATAAACATAGAAAAAGATACTCAACATTATCAGTAATGGGGAAATGCAAATTAAACCCAAAATGTTATAAGCTTTCACATATACCGTATTGGTAAAAATCAAAATTTATAAAAATAACATGTTTGGCAAGGATGTGAAACAGCAGGCATCCTTCCCATTGTTCCTTGAAATATAAACTGCCCGTACAATTGCTTCGGAACAAAATTCAGCGTTATCAGGTCAAGTTGAATAGATGCTACGATATGGCCCAGCCGTCCGTGCCAGGTGTGCGCCCAAGGGTGGGCTGGCGGGGTTGTTTCAGGCTGTATCCTCGTGTGTATTCACGGAATGGTGTTGACCATGGCAAATTACGAAAAATCCCCCACATCTCCATCGACAGTGGGATGGGTGCAGAAATGGTATCACATTTACACAGTGGAGGGTACAAGAGCAAAGACGGATGAACCAAGGCTGCCTTCAACAAAAGAGGTGAATCTCAGAGAAAAAATGTTGGCAAAAAAACACAGGAGAGTGAGATTGCATTCA
The DNA here is from genome assembly GCF_964374135.1 of Grampus griseus. NCBI lineage: Eukaryota > Metazoa > Chordata > Mammalia > Artiodactyla > Delphinidae > Grampus > Grampus griseus. Next base: position 2,912,273 of record NC_139000.1, read on the forward strand.
TGTAAATTTCAAAGCACGCGTACTGAGGCACATAGGGGTTGAAAAATGAAAGGTAAAACTCTACGGAAGCCATAGGAAGAGACACAGAACACTCAGGAGCGAGGTCCCCTCGGATGGGAGGCCTCAGGTGGGAGACAGCAGGTACCCAGGCTGGGTGTGAAGAGTGACAAGGCCACGCTGGCCTGGCTCAAGGCCCACAGAGAGCTGGCCCCTCGGGGGTGACTGGGCCAGCAGACAGGGGAGGACAAAAGGGGCTTCAGGGGGTGCCAGCGCCTTGTTCCATGCCGTGGCCCGATCCCCGGCCCCAGCGAGGGGACGCGTCTCTACGCTCAGCTAATCACAGTGATTCTCTGCTGTTCTTCCTTGAAACAGAGGTGGGAAGGGCCAGGAGGGGAATTCTGCCAGAGTGAGGGTGGAGGGGTAATCCTGAGAGAAGTTCTTAGCTCTTAGAACAGTTCTCAGAGAGACTGGTGTGTGAAGATGCCCGGGGTTGCCTGAGGCCGAGCGTGGCTGCACGGACAGATGGAAAGGGCCCAGGCCTTGGAGGTGCCCCTGAGCTGCCGACTTAACCAGCCCTCGGCGGCATCACCTTGGCGCGTCTTTCTCTCCCGAGACCTCATCTCCCCTGGCTCCCGGACCTCTTAGCTCGCATTCTGGGGCTGCAGACGAAGCCTCCATCTTACTGAGGCCTGTGCTGCTTCACACCGACCTCTGGGCAGACTCAACATCCCCTCCTACCCCTTCCTTCTGCCAGCTTCACTGCCTTCTGAATTCCAGGTCCCTGTCAACGGCCTGCACGTCCAGGCTCCTTTGCCCCAGAGAGCTCATCCTGATGACCCCCCGTCCTGATGCTCAGACCAGCTGCTCCGCAGCCTGACGGCCGGGCCGGAACCCTCCCTGTCTCCCTTCAGCACTTCTCTTGCTTCTCCTGCCAGAGAGCAGATTTGATGTTTTCCATTTCCTCCAGTTCATCAGCATTTGTTTGTCCCAAGGCTCCTTCATTTCCCCTCCTGGGACTCACAGATGTGCCCAGCCTTCCTGGCCGCCCCCGCCTCCCAACCCGGGGACCAGGGTGGACGTGGAGGCCACGTGATTCCCACGCAGGGACCAAGCCCCTCGCCCACCTTGCCCGGCATGGCAGCTTGGGCCCATCGGGCAGCTCGAGGTACCTGAGGGGCCCTGGTTCCTTTGCAGAGGGAAGAGGGGGTCCGTCATGCTGTGTGGGGGAGGGTTCTGGGTCCAGGAAGGACGGACCATCTTCCCAGAGAAGGGCCTGGGGAAGGAAAACACGCAAAAGCTGTGCTGCGGAGGAGACCCTTGGGGTGGGGAGGCCGCCGGGGTCCGCTCTGCCATCCTGCCACTGCCAGCGTCCCCACTGCGTGCTGGCCTTTCCCTGGCCCAGGGTGCGAGCATGCTCCCCGGCCAGTCTGCTATTCTCGGGTCCGACCCTGTGGAGTCGCTGCTGTCTCTACCACATTCTGAGGATGTAGAGATGGGACTTGGCCATCAGACTGCAGTCTACGGCAGAGCCGGGGTTCACCCAGGTCTCTGGGGCGCCCCGCTGGCCCCTTCCGCCTTCCCCAAGGTGTACTCTAATGATCTGTCCCCGTGTCTCTCCTCAGCCAGACAGGGCTCCTTGCGGGTGGGGCTGTACTCTGTCCCCTGGGAAGCTCCGGGGGGTGAATGGCAATGTCTGGAAATCCCAGGAGCTCAGTAACTGCCTTGGAGACCAAGCTGGGTCAGGATGGCAGAGGACGGGAGCGCCAGGCTGGGGAGCGAGGGTTTTGTCCTGCAGGGCGGGTCTGGGGTGGGGGGACACCCAGGGATGCAGAGGTGACAGTGTTTGTGGTGACTTTTCTGTTCCTCGCTGAGGCAATCGGCTTGGACAGGACACGGCAGCATCCGTGTGGGGTCTGAGGACGTTCTCCTCCACGTCGCCCGGATGCGGGTCCGTTCCGGTGGGACCAGCAGCCTCCTGGCTGCGCCTCTGGTGGGTGTGGCTGGAGGGAACACGCCATATGGAAAGATACGCTATCAGCTGTGGGCTGTCCCCAGATCTTGTCAAGAATCACCCTTGACACTTGCGGGGTTAGGAAAAGTGCTGCTTCATGAAGACCAGACCCAGGGCTGAGCCTGCCTGGAGGAGGACACAGGAGCGCGGTGCCAGCTCAGCGGGTGGCTCTGGGCACTGGGGAGACCCTCATGCACAGGATCACCAGGAGGCAGGACCTGGACCTGCGGCAATATCGTAACTGAACCACAGACACATCTAGTCCAGTCGCCCCTTTTAGAGTTGAAAGAAAGAGGGCCCAGGGCAGCTCCCCCACGTGCCCGAGGTTCCCAGCCAGCTGGCAGCTGGCACAGGACCAGGCCTGACTTCCGTTCAGGCTGAGCTGATGCCTGGTGCCCTTCTGCGCTTGGCGCCCCCCTCACGTGGGCTCCCGGGCCCCCAGGCTTCTCCGTGAGGCAAGCATCCGGTGAGTGGCAGGTGTCTTTATGACGCGTCCAGCCCTTCATCCTTATGCAGAGCCTTGGCAAGAGGCCTGGTGAGTGTCCTGTCCGTGGAGCGTCCAGGGTGGGCACTCGGACACCGTGAGCCGTAAGCAGGGCCCCGGTGGACCCTGCGGGCTGGGGTCGCTCTGGATATCTCTGTGTCCTGCTGGGGACACAGCCTGCACCTCGCCCAGCATGGCACACACAGCGGGGCTCGGTCAGGGCATCCTGGGCCCCTGCGATCCCCCCGGGGTTTGGCCGGCAGAGCTCACTCACGGCTGCCTGGGAGGCCTCTCTAAGGATGGTCGCCCACACGCCCTCCCGGGCTCCGCGCTCGCCCACAGCCGACGTGTCCTGCCCTCGGATGAAGCCTGGCCGCTGCCCACCAGGGGTCCTCCCTATCCCTAGATGGGGAGGCTGGCAGTTGTGGTTCTCGGTCCTCCCTCTGCTGACCTTCAAGTACCAGTTTGGAAGGGGAGATTTATGGATGGGCGTGAAATTGCCGTCTTGAGAAGGTCCAGGAGGGCTATAAATAGGGCAGCCTGTCCTTGGCAGGCAGACTCCTTCTGGGTGAGGGTGTTTCAGACCAGCGCTGTGCTTTACAGCAGCACAGCACAGTCGTTGAGACAGGCCCTGGTGGACGCTCTTGTCCCCGGGATGGAACTGTCATTCCTCGAGCCAGACCCGCAGAGCAGCTCTGGGCTCTGGTAAGCCAAGTGCCCACGGGCTTTCCTGAGACTGCAGGGGACTTTTCTCACGGGTTAATTTCCTGGTAATGTCAATCCCTTTCCACCTACCACCAGACGCTCCCTTTCTTTCCAGGAAGAGAACGGTTTCTCCAGCTTCAAGTGTGTCCCCGGAGAGAGGCCGACTGGGCTGAGCCCCCTCCTGGGATTGGGCCTATGAGCCAAGTGCAGGCCGTGGTCATAAGATCAGGGATGCTGCTCTGGCTTCAGAACTGGACACCTGTGCTTGTACTGCCCACGGGTTAATGACAGTTTTTCCACATTTCAATGGTTGGTATAAAAAAGAAGGAAAAAGACTGTTTTCTATCATGTAAAAATTATATAAAATTCGAACTTCAGGGTCCATAAATAAAGTTTCATTGGGACACAGCTGCACCCGTCATTAATTATAATTATCTGTGGTTGCTTTCACCCTACAAGCATGAGCTGTGTAGCTGTGACATACACCCTCCAGCCTGCAAAGCCAAAAATATTCATTGTCTAACCCTTTGCAGGAAAAGTTCCTGGTGCTCTGCACAACCAAAGGCTGGGGGCCCTACGAGCATATGCTGAGAGTAATGGCTACTCTCCCCACAAGAGCAGCTGGGTGCGTGAGATAACCTGTGCATGCAGCTTGAGGGGGGTTGTGGCTTGTCCGATAGGCCAGCCAACGACCCCCAAATCCATGGATATCAGTGGTTCTCAACCAGGGCCATTTTGCCCCCAGGGGACATACGACAAGGCCTGGAGATGCTGTTTTCACTGCAGATGGGGGAATGCTACCGGCATTTGCGAGTTGAGGCCAGGAATCATGCTAAACCTCCTACAGCGCATAGGATGGCTACAGCAGAGAATTGTCTGGCCCCAAATGTTGACAGGGCTGAAGCTGTGAACTCTGCCGTAAAGAAGCCTGATTCCAGCCGCTGCGTGCGTCATCGGGCCAGGCCTGCATCAGTGGGGAGGGGTCAGATGGGACTGGAAGAGGCAGAAACTGAGAAAACTCAGCAGAGCAGGAGTCTGACCCCGCTCGCTGAGTCAGGAGCGCTCAGGGTGGGATGTGATGGGCTGCACCCGCCGGGCCCTCTGCTGTGGTCGGGCAGCCCTGAGCCTTCCACGGTGGCTCTCCGCACCCGTGTGCCAGCCCCGTGCTCCGCCCTGAGGAATGGGGTGCAAAAGAAAGCGGGCTTGTGCTTTTGGTTCATCTCACTGAAGGTGGGGGACAGAAACCACATCACTGATGGCAGACAAGGCCCTTTGTGGTTCACAGCCCCGCACCCTCTCCATCCTCGCCTCACGGGAGTCCCTGGAAGGCCCTCTGCGTTTCGCCTGCAACTGGAACCTTCTGGAAGCCGCCCTCCCTCCGTCTTCCTTCCCACCCAGAATCACACACACTCCGCGCTTACACACCACTTTGTACAAGCTTCTAACATGGAGCTCTTGGGGTGCGCCGTAGGGAGGTGCTGACGGAGCCCCTACAGGCAGGGCCTGTGCTCGGTCTGTCCCACTTTGTAGTCAGGGCTTCAAGCCAAACCCGCCCCAGGCCGCCGAGCCTCAGCTCTCTGATGACGGAATGAGGGCCCGGAGCCATCTGACATCACATGGAATCAGCCAGCAGTCACATGAGAGAGGCTGGCTTTGGACGAGAGGCCTCCGGGGGCTCCAGGTAACGGAGGACAGTTCCTTGGTGACGGCTGGCAGAAGATGGAGGGGAGGAAGGGCAGGGCTGCCCCGGCTGAAGGGGCAGCAATGGACATTCAGAACCCTCCTCTGGGTCACGCTGATGAATTTCCCAGAACGCGAATGAATCCAGAACAGATTTTACAAACCCTGAAGAGACAGAAATCGGCATCGGTTGTGGGGAGACCAAGGGCCGGGCTCAGGCCAGCACCGTATGAATCATTTTCAAGAAACTAGTTCTCGGCTTGCTGGCCTGTTCTCTCTCCTTTGGAAAGCTGTTTCCATTAAAACGTTCTGGAAGGTGGAGGATACTTTTTCAGTGGATTGGGTTCACACATGAGCTCTACGACAATTATAGGGTTTTTGAGCCACTGGTTTTAACGATGAGATGAGTAGCTCTATCACTGTGTGCCCGGAGCGCGGCAGACCGCAATCTGGAGAGGCCAGGGGAGCCGAGGGTGTGAGTCCCTTTCACCTGCAGACATGGAGGCCTTGGAGATGCAGATGGAGGATGGACTGAGGCTTTGGGGCCAACCGGACCACTCAGCTGATGAGGGACACACATGAGAGAGCCCCTGGAGCAAAAGTCCCAAGGTTGGGTAGCCCTTTCGCTAGCTATGGGGTTTTGTCAAGATGCTGAGCCTCAGCGGCCTTGTGGGTACGAAGGGATGCTACTGGTTTAGTAGGGTGCCTAGCAGAATCACCCGACAGCTTCTTATACGTGCAAATCCTGGGCTCCTCTGAGCAGCTTCTCCAGGCGTGGAGTAGATCAGAGTTTTTAACCCATGTCCTGGCTGATGGTGGGCCTGTTGAGGTTCTGGACCAGCGCTGTCCGAAGTCCAAAAGGATTCGGTGCCCTGACGGGAACGTTCTATATCTGCAATTTGGGATCGCGAGTTACCTGTGGCCGTCGGACGCTTGCGATGTGTCTAGTGCCACTGAGGAGCTGACTCTTCCATTTTATTCGATGTTAATGGATTTTAAGTTGATATTTAAATGGTCCTGTGTGGCTAGCGGCTAGGACGATGTACAGCACGGTTCTGGAACCGTCGAGCTGGTTAGGCCCACAGCCATGCAGCACCAGACAAAGGTCAGGTATGAATTGTACAGCCGAGACCTGCAGAGAGCATGCTCTGTGCTCGGTAGCAGCAGAGGAGCTTATCGTGTACATTATCCCTTTTCATCACCAGAACCCAGGAGGCAGAAGCTTAGTTCAGAGGGGCCCATAAATCGCTCAACGGTGTGAGACTGGCCAGGATTTCCAGGCAGGAGTTTGTCAGTCTGTCTCTCAAACCGTTCGAAGATTTTCACTGTGACGTAGGAATAAAAGAGTCAGCTCTTTTACGTTTGGGCCTTCCAATTCTCTCAGAGAGAGCCTTCAGAACTTTGGGGAAAAAAAAGAACAAAAGAAAAAAGAAAAGGAAAGGAATCTCTAAACCGCATGGGAAAGAATGAAACCGAAGCATCATCGGGACATCTGGTCTACCTCGTGCAGCATCTACGCACAAAGGAACTGTGAACTTCCCAGAAGCCTCCATGGTATTCCAGAAGCCCTATTGCAACCACTACATGGGCTCAGAAAGGCCAATGCCAGGCTTGCTTTCTGGCCTTCTGCTCAACTTGACTCTGTATCCTGTATCCTACAGCACCCTGAACCAGGCTCTCCCAGCTCGGGGTCCACCTACCTTACGATCTGCATGACCCCGAGCTCGTTAGTCACCAGCTGGCCTGCCCGTGGGGCTGGGGCCTGAGACATGTCTGTGGACGTCCCCATACTCTGCAGAGGATGGGTGCCGTCTCGGTGCCTCCAATACCACCTCCCCACCCACACATCCTCTCCCACCCCAGCACAACTGCTCATCACTGAGGGTGACTGACGCCTTCCTGCCAATGGACTCACTCGGCCTGTGTGCTGCGGTGGGTGGTTCAGTCTTTCTGGAGCCGTGAGGCTCATTCCGGAGAAGAGGATGAAGAGCAGGCCAGCTCTTTAGATCAGGCAGTGGGTCAACCCCACACACCCTCCTGCCTTTAAAGCCAACACTTTCTCAGACAGACCCAGCAGCCTCTCACACACTGCCGTGGGCATTGGCACAGAAGCCTACATCTTCCTTCTGATCAAACAGCACGGTTTCCCCTGGCCCCGGCTCAGGCCAACAAGTCATCTCAGCAGAGGAGGGAACTAGTGGGGTCCTAAGCGATGAGGGCATTGGGGTGTGAGGACGGAGCCTCGAAGCACAGCTGTGGCACTGGAGAGACTCGGCCCAAATTCCAGCCCGGATGTTCCTTTCCCTTCTCTAAGCCTCAGGTTTCATCTACGAAGCAAAGGTACAGCATCCGTGTTCTGGGATTTGCTGCAAGGATAAAATATGGTTTTGTGTCTCAAGTACCCCCAGAGTGCCTGTCAGGCACCAGGCACTCAGTTCTTGGGACCTATTCTTTGGACAACGATGTCACTTTTGTATCTTGAATGTAGCCATTCCACATGGGAACAAAGGCTGAACCGGTGGCCAGGGGCCCAGAGCTCTCACCTGGGCTTTGTCACACACAGTGCTATGATTTGAGGCAAGACTTGGCTTCCACAGTTTCCTTATACTTCTCGTGAGCTTCTCGTGAGCTTCTCGTGGGGGACAAAAGAAAGGATGTGTTTGAAAGCATGGCCTAAAGTGTAAACGACAAGCAAATGGAAGGAAATACTTATCATTCATTGGATAATACCCATCCTTTTCCCGTGACACTAACTTAAGATTGATGTGAGGAAAATGCAATCACTCCCTTCCCGGCCCCCCAAAGACCATTAGTCAACCCAATTTTAAATCTACTGTGGGGACTTCCCTGGTGGTCCCACGGTTAAGACTCCGCACTTCCACTGCGGGGGGCACAGGTTCGATCTCTGGTCGGGGAACGAAGATCCTGCATATGCCGCATGGCATGGCCAAAAAAAAAAAAAAAAAAGAAGGAATAAATATAAAAAAAAAACATAAAAATCTATTGTGATCAATTATATTTGTTTAAAAAGGAAACAAAACAAGACAGCATACTTTGTATCTGGGGTGTCCAGCTGATGGTCTGAAAGAAAGCCAGCCATTCAGCTGCTGGGAGATGCAGCCCCAGCCCCCACCAGGGCGGGGGACCGGGAACTCATTGTTCCAGGGCACCTGCTTCAGGGTCTATGATGGAGACATTGTCCTCCTCGGGTGTTTGCGGAGTGACAGTGTTGGCACTTAGCCCACCTCCGAGAGCCCACCCAGCTTTGACGTTCCGTGATTTGATGCAAATAAGGGGCCTCTTGGTCACCATGCAGTGAATTCTTGCTACAGGCCAGGCCTGTGCAAAGAGCTGTGTGTGTGTCACCATTTCCTGGGAAGACATCCAGGTCATACCAACGGGAGGAGTTAGGTACACCTACTAAGTGGGCATGGGAGGGATTCATTTACAATGAAAGCATCTCCTCGCTCTGGAAATGAGCTGAGTTTTGAGGGGCCCTCAGACAAGATAAACCCTGGGAAGGCTCCCTGTGGCTCTAAGGTACATCTGGAGCGAAAGGAAAACCATTCTCCCAAGTGTCTGCTCTGTGGTGTTTCTGCTGTCCTCAGGGCCCATATGGAATGACTCCTTTTCCACATGACAGCCCTTCAAATATCTGAGGACAGCTGTTTAGAAAAGACAGCTTCTTAGGAAAGCAGTGGCTACCCCACAGGAAATCTGAGTTTTACAAATGGAATAGGGGAAGATCCGCCTTCCCATTCTCCCCTGAAGCCCTGAGACACCACCGAAAGGGTTCAGGGGAAGATGCTGGCCCCCACCTGGGACTCCAGGAAATAGATCAGGGTCAGAGGGCCACTTAGGGTGAAACCAGTGGAGTGCTGGTAAACGTTTAATGACCGAGTCTTTAAGGAAAAGGCCTAGCTTTGTAGCGTTTGCCAATTTCTGCGGTGTAAATACTCCCACCATGGCTGATTTTAAGAAGTACACGACTGGCTGTTGTGAGCTGGTACCAGCCAGCTCCAGGCCCACCTCTGGACCTCTGCTAACATCTGACAAGTGGACAGGCCTCAGGGGAAACAGTCAGGGTGAAGATGAGATCTTCCAGGGTCTGCAGAGGTAAAGGAGAGGGGCAGTCTGTGCGGCCTGGTCCCCGGGACGGTGGGGCAGAGGCTCCTACCATCCCGGGAATTATTCTAATGTCTACACCTTGGAGTGTCTGAAGTTTGCACGCTGGCCAGTTTAGAAACATGGGTACCACCAAGGTCTCGCCAGTTTGACTCTCCCCAATCCAGACCAAAGTCTGATTGACATTAGTAGACGTGGACCAAGCACTTCTGCCGCCTGGCCAGGAGGGCGTGTTTCATCCCGCTGAATCCTCATGAAAGCCTGTGAGGTTCCCATTGTACAGATGAGGAAACTGAAGCACAGAGAGGCTGGGTATCTTGACCAAGACGTGCGGTCCGCTCGCTCGGAGCACGTCTGTTCCTGGTGCCTCCCTGTCACGAGCCGGGGACAAAAGTCAGCATCTGTCCCTGTGGTCAGTGCAGTGAGGGGGCAGCAGCCTGGGGGTGGCATTGGGAGCCCGCCGCAGGGAGCGAGGGACAGAGTGGAGCTGAGGTCCCTTCTCTCCAGGATGCCGTCCTCCCCCTCCCCCTCTGCCCACAGAATTCGCAGCTGTCCTGCCTGGGGTGGGAAGCCAGGCCACTGCTGTTCAGACCTGCAGGAGTGGAAAATCTGCAGCTTCGGTGCTCCTGGATCCCATTAAAACAAATCTCCTTGTTGACAAAAATAAAAAGAACTCAGTCGACGCCAGTATTTGCCGTCGGCGTGCCGCGTTTGCTCTCCCACAAGAAGCTGGATCCCGAGTTCCCAACTGGCACAGGCCCACGGGCTTCAAAGGGGAAATTCCAAAGCGGGCAGGGGCCTTGGCGGGGTGCGCTGGAGAATGGAAGTGCCCCACGGGGGGGCGCGGCCCGGAGATGTCCAAGCCCAGGGTCTCATTAGCGCCTAACACATTCTGTCTCATTTTCCTTGGCACCATGTCTGCATTTTCCTGGGCTGCGAGGTGGGACGTGAGTGCGGAGCGGATGCTGCTGGCAAGCTCAGCTGCAGAGCCAGCGTTTTCCGAGCTCGGGCAGCTTGGTGAGACTGAGGTACCACCGATGGGCCGCGCACCCGGGCGGGGGGGGGGCCCCACGGCCCCCGGGTCGGGTGGGAACCAGCTGGTCTCCCACATCTTTGAGCGTTGGGTCTCTGACGAGGACATATGGGGAGCCTGGCTTGCCCAGTTTATTCGCTTCTTGCAGCTGCTGTAACAAGGCACCAGAGGCGGGGGACGTGGAGGGGAGCTTCGAAATACAGAGCTTTATCATCTCCCGGTTCTGGAGGTCAGAAGTCTGAAACCAAGGTGTGGCAGGGTCAGGAGTCTCTAGGGGAGGGGGCTTCCTGCCTCTTCCAGCTGCTGGTGGCTCCAGGCGGCCCCGGGCTGGTGGCCACATCGCCCTTGTCTCTGCGTCTGTGGTCACGTGGCCTCTCCTCTTCTCCTCGTATCTCCCCTCCTTGCATCTCTTATAAGGACGCTTGTCACTGGAGTTAGGCCCACCCCCGCCTCTTGGAACCCAGCCCGGAGCGGCAGCCCCCTCAGCCCATCTAGGGCTGCCCCAGGCCCGACGCCTTTTCCCAGACCCACCCCATTGGCCCAGCGAGGGGACAGGTGCCACTGGGCCATGTCAGCTAAGGGGCCTGGGCTCAAGACGGACCTGTCTCCTGATATGTCTCACCTCCCTCCGGGTCCCCCTCCAGGTGCCCCACCCTCTGGAGGTCTCAGAAGAACCGCGTATTAGTGTTCGGTGGCTCTTATAGCAAACGACCACAAGCCAGGCGGCTAACACACAGAGCTTCACCCTCTCCCTGTTCTGGAGCCCAGAAGTCCAGGACCAAGGGGTCTGCAGGGCCACTCCTTCTGGAGGTTCCAGGGCAGGGACCTCCCTTGTCTCTTCCAGCTCTGGTGGGTCACTCCAGACCCAGCCTCGTCTTCCCATCTCTCCTCTTCTGTGCGTCTGTTTTTAACCTCCCTCTGTCTTCCTCTTCTAAGGACAATTTCGATGGGCTTTAGGGGTAAACCAAGATGATCTCCTTATCTCAAGGTCCTTAACTTAAGCACATCTGCACAGATTCTTTTCCCAAATAAGGTCACAGTTGCAGGTTCTGGTGATCAGAGTATGGGCGTGTCTTTGGGAGCCGTTGTCAGTATCCCACAGCCAGACCTGTCCGGGGTCCCCAGTGTCAGCTCTGCACACCCTCCTTCTCGGTGCCCTGGTCCCCGCATCGGGCCCTGAGAGTCAGTGTGGGTCTGCTTGGCACTGTTTCTGCTGGAGGGCAGCAGGGAAAGGGCGTGTGCCCTGGGGTGGATGGGTGGGATCCTGGCTTCTCCACCTGGAGACTTGACAGCGCTGGCCCCCATTTCTAAATGCTCTGAGTCTGAATCCTTACCTGCGAATCGCAGATGCTCTTTGTGTCACGGCAGGAGTGAGGGTTAAAGGTCACGCAGCTGCCATGTCCCTTCCAGCCAACATTGCCACCCTCGTCCTCCTCCCCCTCTGCAGGAACCCGGAGTCACTTGCAGCTCCACAGCTGCTCAGCTCAGGGACTGAGCTCAAAGATTCGGAGGAATGAATGAACTCGGTGTCTGGGTTGAACTCCACTTTGGGACACTCATTTTAAATTCTATATTCTCTTCTATTTCCTCTTATGGAAGAAAATCTAATCTGGGAGCTATTTCCATTCAAAATATTGGTTTCATACTAAAAATGAAAACAAATAAAACTAACCCCTACTGGAAAAAACAACAACCCCAGGCGGTGTTTGGCACCCCTGGGCACCGTGCCACCGCAGGCACGGCTCCACTGAGATGCATGTCCTCTCACCAGCTGCCTTGTCCCTGGCCTTGTCCCCTGCCGTTGGGGACCTTACCCTCGGGACGCAGGGAATGTAGTGGGTTCTCTGCTCTTGCACCACTGGCCCGGCATTCCAACCCATGCTGGCTGCAGTGTCTTCTCAGTCTCCGAGCTGGGGAGTACCTGAAACTCCAGGCACGGAGGCCTCTTTTATTGTGTTCGGGACGGCGGAGGGTGGAATGGTGGCCCCTGTGAATGTGACCTTACTTGCAAAAAAAGTCTTTGCAGATGTAATGAAGTTAAGAATCTTGAGAGCAGGAGAGCATTCTGGATTACCCAGGTGGGACCTAAACGCCATCACGAGGATCCTTATAAGAGAGGGAGGCTGAGGGAGATTAAAGAACAGACACACAGGAGGAGCCACGTGAAGATGACGGCCAAAACTGGAGTGATGTGGCCACAAGCCAAGGAATGCTGGAAGCCCCGAGATGCTGGAAGAGGCCAGCAGGAGACCCTTCCCTGGAGCCTCCAGAGGGAGGGCAGCTCTGGCACCTGGCTTTCAGAGAATACACTTCTGTTGTTTTAATCACCCGGTTTGTGGTCATTTGTTACAGCAGCCCTGGGACACTAATATGAGGACCAGGGTGAAGATGATGACCGCAGGGCAGGAGCTTCTTAAAAATTAAGCACGGTTGGGCTTCCCTGGTGGCGCAGTGGTTGAGAGTCCGCCTGCCGATGCAGGGGACGCGGGTTCGTGCCCCGGTCCGGGAAGACCCCACATGCCGCGGAGCGGCTGGGCCCGTGAGCCATGGCCGCTGAGCCTGCGCGTCCGGAGCCTGTGCTCCGCAACGGGAGAGGCCACAACAGTGAGAGGCCCGCGTACCGCAAAAAATAAATGAATAAAAATTAAGCATGACTGTTTCAAGGAACGGGCGTGGTGTATTTGCCCTGCTTGGATGCTGTCTCACCCAGACCCACGCCACTGCTCTGAGAGGTGAAGAAAACAGATCTGAAGGTTTCTGCCCTAAAATAACATCTGGTTTACTTTTCAGGAATACTAATAAGCATAAAAATAGGCATCCCGCCACGAAGCCTGTGCGAATTTAGGGCCCACCTTCTCCTTCCACTGCTGTTAAGTTCTTCTCATTTATTTATTTTTTAGTTTTATTTTTTAAGAGGTTAATTCATGTATTTATTCACAAGGCTAAGACACATTCCCTATAATTAGTGACAGATTTTTGTTTTCACTTCGTGAATTCTTCTGTGACTTCCTTCTTATAAATTGAGGTATAGTTGATTTATCTTCCTGTTTATTTGTTAAGCGGCAGATTTTTGTGGTCCTCCACGTGCAGCTGTCCTCGGGGCCAGGCGGAGAGGGGTTTAGGACCACCCAGGTTCCAGTCCCCACGCACCACATCCTCCTGGTGTCGCCCTCAGTTTCTGTATGTGGCGTGGGTGAGAGGATGGGGCCCTGTGGACGTGTCCCGTGGCCAGGACTTTTGAAAGAGCAGCAGCCCTGCTTCTCGGGGGCAGAGTGTGTTCGCATCTGATCCCTTAGTGGTGGTGGGTGCCGTGCGGGGAGGACCAGTCGGGAGAGACTCTGTAGAGAGATGCAGGGGTCTGCGCCCCCCTCTCAGGGCCTTGGTGCTCTCACCTGTGAAACGGGGGCACTGGCCTTTGACTCCTCACAGGACACAGCTGATGAAATGCCAAGGGCCAGGCAAATGGGGACCGGGAGGTGGCTGTGTAGGAGGATGTGAGAAGGGGGTGCTTGTGTGGAGAACAGAATATAGACCCACCCTGGGTGGGTCGAGGACCCCCGCGGTGGGGAACCTCGCTCTCCCATCTGTGGACAGGAGGGGAGACAGCACTTCCCCCCCCTGGCTGCTGGGGGCCCCGCGAGGTGCCGGGCCCCAGACTCACATCGTGCAGTGGACAGCGTCCGTGACGAGGGTGCATAACGGGCGGGTCGGCTTCCTGGCTGGGCCCTGGGCTCCTGGCAAGTCCAGGCTGACCCCAGCCCCTGCCTCCACATTCCCACCTCCATCCCCATTCTGGTCTCTTCGTTCCCCACACCTGCTCTTGCTCTCTGAGCAATTCTCCACCCTGCAGTCAGAGAACTTTCCAGAACACAACTCTGATGTAGCCTTTTCCTCTTAAAACCCTCTACGCGGCCCCGTTCTCCTTGGCAAGAGTCCACACTCCCTGCCTGGGCCAGCAGAGGCCCCCAGGCTCCCGGCCTCCTCCACTCTCTGCTCCATCACGGCCCGAGGTGCAGCCCCAAGAGTCTTCCGCTGGGCCTGGGTGCGTGTGTTCCCTCTGCTGGTGGGGACCATCCAGGGAGGACATCCCTGAGAGGTGGCACCAGGCCCTGAGCGACTCCTCTGCGACTTTGGGGTCTGAGTTTCAGGGTCACCTCCTTGGGGAGCCCCCAGCCCCCCAGAGGTCGGAGCCCTCGGATGCTAGCACACAGCCGTCTCTGCTTTCCCCACCAGGGCACCTGCCCTGCCCTGAGCCCCCAGCCCCAGGCTCTGAGCTCCTGCTGCCAGCGGGGAGAACTGCCTCGGAGATGGTGTCTGACCAGGCTCCTGGCTCTGAGCCCGGGGCCCACACACAGGGCCTTACAGGGAGGGCGAGGGCGGCAGGCCCAGGCAGGGGTCCACGCAGCTATGGCAAAGGCCCTTCTGAGCTGCTTTGAATCCACGCAAGGCAAAAGGGCCGGGAGCCCACCCACCAACCAGGTGCGGGAGTGAGCTTACCCCGCAGGGAGGGGCTCGGGGGACTCAGCTAGGGCCTCGGCAGGCGTCACTCCCTGCAGGGCCACAGGAGGGCGGATCTCTGAGGGCACCTCGGCCCCTGCGGCAGCTGAAAGCGGGAACCTCTCACGGTGTGCAAAGCACCTCTGCCTGAGCCCACAGACCCGAGAGGCAAACAGAGCACTGCGGCCAGGGAGTGGCCAGAGCTCGGACGTGGGCCTGGGCCCCCCTTGCCTCCACTCACCGGTCAGTGCCTTAACCCCTCTGAGGTTCTGTTCCCTGATCGTGAGCACGTGCTCTGTGCCTGGAACAGTCCCTGCCTCATCCCCCCAAAGCAATCACACAGCCTGCAAAGGGGTCTCTCCTGGCCCATTTTGCAGACCAGGAAGCTGGGGTCCGAGTCAGCTCCGTGCACACAGAGGGCCATTTGCTCCAGGCTCTGCGGACACCTGTGCCTTCCCCTCCCAAGATGGGGTCCCGTGTGGGCCGGCGGGGAAGATGGGATGAGATCCCCATGTTCAGCAGACGCTGTCCTGGGCAGTCTAGAAACGCCCTTTACGTCTGGGGAACGGAGCCCTTTACCTCTGGGCAGCTCTCACTTACACAGACTGCTCTTACCGAGAGTCCACAGGGATTTTTCCAACTGACGTTTTTCTGGGCTGCAAACTCAACATTTGTCTAGGAAACATCTCCAGGAGAGTAACCTGCCCAGTGAGTCTGAGGCCGGGAGAGGTAGGTCCACATCCTGTTGTCTGAACAATCGTAAACTCGCTCTATGCGTCCAAAGTCCGACTGGTGCCCATCACGGGCCGTTTTGTCTGGAAATGCCATTATTTTGTGAAGTTTACTTGGCCCCCGATAGAAACATCGAGGGCATGACATGGAAAGAGCCGTGCCGCGTGGAGCAGGGAGAGGGCCGTGCAGTGAGGGGCTGACAGGCCTGATTCACCCATCACGTCTCAGCCGGTCCTGGGCGCACCTGTTGTGGGCGGCTCCAGCAGTTATGCTGTCCTGTCCCTGCCCTCGATGGGGGGCGGCTCCCTGACCGTTGAGAACCATGCTGTCTGGCCTTGGGCCGGCGCTGTGCAGCCACGAAGAACTCCAGCCTCAGGTGGACCTGAGTGTCGGGTCTGCGTGATGCCAGCTGAGCGTTGAGTGGTTTGCTTGTACAGGGCTGCTGGTCCTGGACGTGAGCTCTGGGAGGGAAATAGCTCCTTTGCTGGACTCTGGGTTGGCTGGGTGAAGAGGCCTTCACTTCTTGGAGCTGTGTGGAAATTTTGACACAGTGGAGGGGGGCTTCATGGGTAAACCATTAGAGAAAACCCATAGAATTTTAGGTGCAATCACGGGGCCTTGGAGTGCAGTGTGACAGCCAGGACCAGAGCACAGGCTCCTGATTCCCTGTGCCAACTCTTTCCAGCTCAGCCCCACTCACTCTCTGGTTCACCCAGCAAATGCAGCACAGGCTGGGGGCCGGCCCGGGATGCTGACCGAGATCAGGTCCCTGGAGGGAGGGACCACGTGGCATGACCACGTGGCCTTCTGAGGCCCGGCTCCACCCACGGTACTGGGCTGCATCTGCCCACGCTTGTCACGGGGACTGTGGTGCATTTCCCTGCAGCCCTGCGTCTCTCCCCGGGAAGGGCAAGGTGCTGTGATTAGGGATGGACAGAGGAGACCCCGGCACGGAGCCTCTGCAGGAGGTGGCTCTGTCTTAGCCGCATGCTGCCTCCTCACGCCGCCCGCCGCCGCACTCCCTTGCCCGGTGTGGACAGCATCACAGATAAGACACTTAGCTCCACGTGCAGAAGGGGCGAGATTGTCGGCAGGTCAGGGTGAGCCGCCATCCAGGTCCCTCCCGCTGGGCAAGGTCCTGCCCCCACCCTCACGGGCATCAGAATGTCCCCGTTGTTCTGGAGAACAGAGAGCCCCATCCCTGGGTGTCTCCAAAAGGCCCACAGACTAGGATTGCCAAGGTGTCGTGGGCTGAATTATGTGCCCCCCTTCCAGATTCACCTATTGAACCCTGACCCCCAGCACCTCAGGATGCGACTGTGTTTGGTGAAAGGGCCTTTAAAGAAGAGACAGAGGTGATACGAAGCCACCTTCATTTTAAGGGGAGCTCGTCCGATGTGACTGGTTGTCCTTAGAGAAGAGATGAGGACGAGTCTGCAGAGGGAAGGTGCGGGCAGAAGAGGGTCGTCTTCAAGCCCAGGGGCTGCCTCAGGAGAACCAGCCCTGTCCACACCCTGAGCTCCACCTCCAGCCTCCGGGATGACACGGTACATTTCTGTTGTTCAAGCCACAACACAATAGTGGCCCTAGGAAACTGATCCCCTGAGAAGCCTGGCATCTTGGGAGCTGCCCTTGGCCGTTGGCCGGTCTGGCTAGGCTCTCTCCCCGGCTCCTCCACTGTGTCAAAGTGGAGGCCTTAAAGCGGTGGATTTCCCCTAGTAGCTGTGGAGAGTCCCCTGGGATTAACAGCCACCCCACCCCAGCATGGAGGGAGAGCCCTGCTGACTGGGTGGGCGGGGCAGCAGCCCCTGGTGTGCTGAAGCCCCAGCACTGCAGGGCGCAGTGGGCAGGGCCCAGGGCTGGTAGGTGAGTCAGGGGCAGCGCAGGCAGAGGAGGGGGACCCTGGAGCCAGCCCGGCGGCCCTCTGACCGACAGCGCCCCTCGTCCTGGAGAGCAGGCTCACACAGGGTTGGGGGCCCCGGCAGGAGCTCTGGGCTCAGGCTTGGCCACCCCCCCCCCACTTTTGCATCTGGAGCAGGTCTCCGCGTCCTCCTGCGCCCAAGGGAGCGATTTTACTCTATTGAGCCAGTGGTGCAGGTGAACGGGGCGAAGGCCTGAAGGCTCCAGCAGGAGGCTCGAGGGGTCGCAGGAAGACCACCCAGCTGCAGGATGCAGGGGGAAGGAGGGGGCACCGGGGCCTCCCAATGCCCAGCAGGGCTTTTTAGGCCTTCCTGCCTGGCTTCTCCTCCAAGCTCCACAGGGATCCCCGGAGGCCGGCTTCTCACCCCACTTCCCAGGAAGCAGCACTGGGGAGCAGAGGCCGGCGGTTCCTGATGCTGGAGTTGCAGCTGAGTCGGGAACTCTGGAGTTGGCCTGGCCCCAGACACCCCCCTGCAGGATGCAGCTGCGGCCACGGGTGCGGGGTGCAGGTTTGGAGCATCCTCCTCGGGCAGCCTGGGGGAACCTCGAGGCCACTTCCACTGCTGTGAGTAACTGGGGGCAGCTCTAGCCCCTCAGTCCACCAGGCAGCAGCTCCCCAGTCCCTCCTGGGCCCAGCGGGCCATGACCTCTTGTAGGGCAAGCCGGTCACCGGGTTCCTCCACCTGCTCTGTGGGTCTGTGAGCACCCGCCTGTGAGAGGGGGAAGGAGAGAAGGAGCCCAGTTGTCCCGGAGGGCTTCCCCAGGCTTTCCCCAGCCAGGCGATGACCCTGGGAGGCTGGGTGGCCCCTTAAGGTGGGAGGGTGGGAAATGAAACAACCCGCAAGAGGGTAACACTTGGGGCTTGTCATGGACGCTGAGAGCCACGACTCTGCCGCTTGAGAAAAATCAATGAGGGGGGACTTCTCTGGCGGTCCAGTGGTTAAGAATCTCCTTCCGGTGCAGGGGACTCGGGTTCGATCCCTGGTCTGGGAACTAAGATCCCAAACGCCGCAGGGCAACTAAGCCTGCGCGCCACAGCTACAGAGCCCATGTGCTCTGGAGCCCATGAGCCACAACTAGAGAGAAGCCCATGCGCCCCAACAAAGAGCCCCCACGCCGCAATGAAAAGATCCCGCGTGCCACAACTAAGACCCGACACAGCCAAGAAAAAAAGAAAAGAAAAGAAAAAAAATCATTGAGAAGAACTTACAGCAGGGGAAGGAGAAGGTGGGCAGCAGGTCCCAGGTGCAAAGCTGGGGGCACACCCGGCCTGCCAGGCACTGTGGGAGATACACAGCCATGGGCGACCAGAGGTGTGCAGAGCCCTGGATGGCGGTGCGTCCCTCCCATGCTGGAGTACCATGAGTAGAAGTCCACGCACAGGGAGGGACCGGGTGGGAACGTGGCAGTAGTTTCAGGAGGGGAGGGAGGCACACAGGCAAGCGGGTTCTGCTCACCGTACAGGAGTTGAGGGGAAGAGACTGGGTTGGTGGCTGGCCGGGGGCTGGGTGCCTTTGCTCACTGCAGACATCCTAGAGCCCAGAGTGAAAGAAACAGTTTTCAAAGGACTCCCCAATTTAATCAGTTATGGGAGGGCCAAGGGATGCCCCTTGGGTTCAACCACCACCGGGCATTGTTGCAAGGATTTGGGCGAGGCGACCTGCATCTTTCCCGCCCGAAGGTAAATCTGGTTTCAAATTCAGGCTCGGCCACGGATGGATGGGCTGGTACTTTGGGTAAGTCCTTTACCTTCTCTGATCCCCAATTCCCTTGTCTGTAGAGGGGAGAAATGACAGTATTCCCTACTGCTGTGTGTGACCTGATGCAAGAGTAGCTTTAAAGTGGGAAACACATGTGGCTGGCTGGTACTTCTGCTGTTCCCACTGGAATAACAATTGTGACCAGGCGTCACGGTTACTCTCCTACAGTCCTGGGCAGACAGGCCAGGCTGCTCAGTTTGGGGATTTTTTTTGAGTTTTCCAGTGGGATAGAAACTTACTTCCTCACCCAAGTCTAGGTGTGGATGAGCCCACCTTTGTCTCAAGCTTTCTCTTTACTGTGAGCTCAGCTCTCTGGGGGACCCTGGGTGTCCCTTGACTATCAGCTCTTGAGGGAC